>NC_089497.1:30421308-31046308 GCF_036850765.1 Saccopteryx bilineata
TCCTTAGAAATGACCAAAAGTAAAAAATACAATTCACCTCATATCTCAGTTATAATACCAGGCAAAGTAAACACAGATGTTAAGAACTCTTTGCCTAATTTGCTCTTCTACACAGTAAACTCAGTGTCTGCTCCCTATCCTAGAGTCTGATTTGACAGCTTTGAGGAAGGCTTAGGCATCTGTTGAGAATTACGGAAGTAGACGCTCTCTGACGTAAAGAGAAAAATTGTTTCAAATATTCTCTTTCTCTCTTTCCCTCCTCAAAAACCACCAAAATAACACATACTATTTACTTCTGTTTTTGTTTGGATATTTGAGGGATGAAAAGAAGTTAAAACAAAAATATGGTTAATTACATCTTTTTTAAAAAGCATACAATTCAGATAAAATCAATTTATCCTCAAAGATATAAGAACCCAGTCTCTTTCTAAATAAACACAGAGAAGATGTGGCTGGTTGGCTCAGTGGTAGAGTGTCAGCCCGGTACGTAGATGTCCTGGGTCTGATTCTAGTCAGGCACACAAGAGAGGCGACCATCTGCTTCTCCACCCCTACGTCCCTTCTCTCTCTCTCTCTCTCTCATCCCCTCATCCCAGCCATGGCTCGATTGCTTCAAGTGCATCATCCCTGGGTGCTGAAGATGGCTCTGTGGAGCCTCCGCCTCAGGCACTAAAAATAGCTCAGTTGCAAGCATAGCCCCAGATGGGGTTGCTGGGTGGATGCCAGTCAGAGTGCATGCAGAAGTCTGTCTCTCTATCTCCCCTCCTTTCACCTGGAAAAGAAAAAAAAGAAAAATTAAAGAAAATAGAAAGAAATAAAAATATACTCCATGTTCATGGACTATAAGAATCAAAATAGTTAAAATGACAATATTACTCAAAGGAATATACAGATTTAATGCAGTGTGCTTTTATTTTATAATAATGTTTAAATCCTAATGACATTTTTAAAAAAATCAGATTTGTATAGAACCATAAAAGACTCCAAATAGCCAAAGCAATACTGAGAAAAAAATAATTACTCCCTGACTTCAAATTATACTAAAAAGTGACAATAATCAGAACAGCCCTGAACTGGCAGAAAATACAGACACACAGATCACTGGAACACAATTGAGAGCCCAGAAATAAACTTTCATATACATAGCCAAATAATTTTTAACAAAAAGAAATCCTCATCAATAAATGTGGTGCTGGGAAAATTGGAAAGCCACATGCAAAAGAATAAAATTAGACTGCTCTCTGTTCCCATATACAGAAATTATTTCAAAATATATCAAAGACCTAAATATAAGACCTAAACCAATACATTACATAAAAGAAAACATAAGTACTAAAATTATGGACCTTGGTCTTAGAGGGATTTTATAAATTCGACTGCAAGGCAAGGAAAGTTTAAGCAAAAATAAATGAGTAAGATTATATCAAACTAAAAAGCTCTGCACAGCAAAAGAAACAGTCAACAAAACAAACAGGCAACCAACCAAGTGGGAGAAGATATTTGTGAACCACAGCTTTGATAAGGGGTTAGTATCTAAAGTATGTAAAACGTATACCACAACAGAAAACTCCCCAAACAATCCAATTTATAAAGAGGCAGAGATCCAAACAGATACTTCTCCCAAGACATACAAAAATAACCAATAGATATATGAAAAGTTATTCAACTTCACTAGCTATTAGGAAAATGCAAATCAAAACTACGGAGATACCACCTCACAGATAGAATAGAATGGCTATCATCAACAAGTCAAATATCACTGGGGAACAAATTTATTTTCATTTTCTGTTACCTGAGGTTTTAGAGCTGTTTCTATATATTTCTGCATCACTTATTCCAAATCTGAAATCCGTTTTTTGGTGCCTGCTCTATTTTTTATGCAATTTTAATTTCTTTTTGTTACAGTTAATGGCATGCATTGGTTTTTAAATTGGAGTTAAAGGGCAATGACTCTTGGATTGAACATAACCACAAGGCAATTAATGCTTTACAAACAGCACTTTTACATAATTGTAGTTGTTTTTAAATGTAAAAAATTATTATTTGATAAAAACATCCTCTTATTTTGTTTTAAGATTGAATCATGGCTTCTTCGAGTAGGCATAAATGTAAGAATAGTACTGACATCTTCTGTTATATATGAGGCTGTTACACACTTCAACGTCAAAGGTGCAATATTTCATCATTTGTGACACGTGCATATATTACCTATTTTCAAGTTCCCCTTGGCAATCAAGATAAGAATTGGGCTTCCCATATTGTGTATCATAATTGTGAGGAAATGCTTCATTATTGGACAAAAGGAAAACACAAAGGAATGCCTTTTGGTATTCCCATGGTTTGGCATGAACCTAAGGACCACAGCAGTGACTGTTATTTCTGTCTGATCCATACAAAGGGCACCAGCAAGAAAAAATGGCATATGATCGCATATCCTAATATTCCTTCAGCAATACAACCTATCCCATACTCTGAGACACTCCTGGTTCCAGTTTTCAATGATTTTATCTCTTCTAAGGATGAAGAAAGTGAACATGGTGCTCAAGTGTATTCTGATAAGATGCATGAGGAAATGGTTGTAGAATCTAAAGGGTCTTCTTCTAATGCCAAGCAGTCATTAACCCCTCAGCAGTTTAGCCAACCCGAATTGAATGACTTAGTAAGAATAACATAAAAATTGTCCTCAACTTTCTGAAGTATGAGGAGCATAACTGGATCATTTGTGTGGATCTTAAAATGGTAAATTTCCTACTAGGAAAACAGGGAGGTTTCACGAAGTATCCTTGCTTTCTGTGTTTGTGGTACAGCTGAGCTCAGAAGAAACACTGGACACAGAAGGAGTGGCCAAAACGTGAAGCTCTGGAAGTAGGGATGCAAAATATTGTGAATGAACCTGTAGTTAATTGAGACAGGATCATTTTCCCCCCACTTCACATCAAACTTGGCTTAATGAGGCAGTTTGTTCAGGCATTGAATAGAGAAAGTGAATGCTTTCAACATATTATTTCTGCTTTTCCTGCCTTGTCTTTTGAGAAGATAAAAGCCGATGTATTCAATGGACCTCAAATTCGAACCCTTATACATGATGAAGAATTTGCCAGGAAGATGAATAAGGAGGAGAAAGCAGCATGGCAGTCTTTTGTGGCAGTTACAAAGAACTTCCTTGGAAACAAAAAAGCAGAAAACTATAAACTTCTGGTTCAAAGGATGCTGTTGGCTTTCCACGACATTGGATGTAACATGAGCATTAAGATTCACTTCCTGAACAGTCACCTTGATAAGTTTCCCGAAAATCTTGGAGCTGTTAGTGATGAGCAGACTACTGCTGGAACATCAAACGAGATTGTCCTCAACAAGTACACAAATGCAAGAGCTACAAACACAGATTTTTGCCTGAATAGAATTTAAATAAGTTTTGCACAAATTTTATGATTAAAATAAGTGTTTTAATATGTTCTGTTTTGAAATTGTAGACAAATTCTGATGCAATCATATCTTTTAGTGTATTAGTGTATTTACTGCATTATATAAATTATTATATTTTCACAAAGATGATGCTCAAGAAGACATTCTACTTCATTCTGTTAAACTAAATGTTGAAAATTTTACAATAAGATGAAAACCTAAAATCTTGAATTGCAAAAAACCTGTAGCTTACAGAGAAAAGCTAGTGTCAGATTTGAGATCAGCACACTCAAATTAGGTAAGAACAAGTGTTTTTGTGGATGCAACAAAAATTTTGTTCAGTGTAATAACAAGTGTAGAGAAAAAGGAACCCTCATACTCTCCTGGTGGAAATGCAAACTGGTACAGTCACCATGAAAAATAATATGAAAGTTTCTCAAAAAATTAAGACTAGAGATACCATATGAAGCAATTCCTTTTTCTTTTTTTTCTTTTTTTTTGCATTTTTCTGAAGCTGGAAACAGGGAGAGACAGACAGACTCCCGCATGCGCCCGACCGGGATCCACCCGGCACCACGCCCACCAGGGGGCGACGCTCTGCCCAACCAGGGGGCGATGCTCTGCCCATCCTGGGCGTCGCCATGTTGCGACCAGAGCCACTCTAGCACCTGAGGCAGAGGCCACAGAGCCATCCCCAGCACCCGGGCCATCTTTGCTCCAATGGAGCCTTGGCTGCGGGAGGGGAAGAGAGAGACAGAGAGGAAGGCGCGGTGGAGGGGTGGAGAAGCAAATGGACGCTTCTCCTGTGTGCCCTGGCCGGGAATCGAACCCGGGTCCTCCGCACACTAGGCCGATGCTCTACCGCTGAGCCATCCGGCCAGGGCCTGAAGCAATTCCTTTTTATGTTTATCTACTTGAAAACTTTGAAAATGTTTATTGCTGCTGATATATGCACCCCTAGGGACTGAGCATAGAAGAAAAAAAAAAGAGGCCCTGGTTGGTTGGCTCAGTGTTAGAGTGTCAGCCCAGCGTGTGGATATCCCGGGTTCAATTCCCGGTCAGGGCACACAGGAGAAGCACCCATCTGCTTCTGCAGTCTCCCCTTCTCCTTTCTCTTTATCTCTCTCTTCCCTTCCCACAGCCAAGGCAGGAAAAGTTATCCCAGGTGCTGAGGATGGTTCTAAGGCCTCCACCTCAGAAGCTAGAATGGCTCTGGTTACAGTGGAACAACATCCCAGATGGGTAAAGCATTGCCCCCTAGTGGGGCAAGCTGGGTGGATCCCAGTTGGGTGCATGCAGGAATCTGTCTGCCGTTACTCACTTCAGAGAAATACAAAAAAAAAATTTTAATTAATTAATAAAAAAGAGAAAAAACTCATGGACATAGCAGTGTGTTGATTGGGGAGGGGAGAGGTAGAGGTACAGGGATAAGGTATGGGGGGAATAAATGGTGAGGGACAGAGACTTGACTGGCGGTGGTGAACACACAGTTCAGTGTACAGAGGATGTGTTGTAGAATTGCGCACCTGAAATTTGTGTGATTTTGTTAACCAGTGTCACCCCAATAAATAGAATAAAAGGGAAACAAATTATATATTCACCCCTATGTTCATTGCAGCATTATTTATGGTAACCAAAACATGGAAACAAAGTTTGTTTTGTTAGATGATTGGACAAAGAAGATGTGGTTCATATATACAGTGGAACATCACTCAGTCATAAGAAAAGGTGAAACATTGTCATTTGTGACAACATAAATGGATCTTGATATCATGTTAAGTGAAATAAGTCAGATGAGGAACCACATAATTTCACCCTCATGCGGAATATCAAACTGAAAGCAACAAACAAAAACTCATATACACAGACAATAGTATGGTGGTTGCCAGATGGAGAGGGGGACGAGGGAGAGGTAGTGCCAAATATATGTTAATAAAAGATTTAACATTGGGTGGTAAACACGCAATGCAATATTCAGATAATGTATTACAAAATTGTACACTTGAAATGTATATGATTTTATTTAACGATGTCATCCCAATACATTAATTAAAAATAAAAGACTTCTGCACAGCAAAAGAAACAATCAACAAAATGAAAAGCAACCTATGGAACAGGAGAAATATTTACAAACCATATCTCTCATCAGAGGCTATTATCTATAATATGTTAGGAATTCATGTAACTCAATAGCAAAATAACATATAATTCCATTAAAAATTGGGCAAAGGCCCCAAATAAATACTTTTTTCTTCAAAAAATATGTAGAAATGACCAAAAGTTACACAAAAAGGTGCTTAATATCACAGAGACTTCAGTTTTGCCAAGAATTCTCTGGCTAACATTTGCTAGTGTCTTTCTGGGTGCCAGGTTCTGTGTTAAATATTTTACAATGAATACTCTTGTAAACTTACACAACAAAATCTGTAGTCAACATTATTCTCACCTCCGCCCTAATTTAGAAACGAGACAACAGGCACCGAGAGTTTGTGACTTAGCCAGTCATATGGCTAGAAAGTGGTGCAGCATGACTTTACAAACAGAGGGTCTAAACCTAGAGTTTATGCACATCACCATTCAATTGCGCCATCACTAATACTTTAGGCTGTTGTTGTCATGGATAGGACCAATATTCCATTTATTATCCATCCTTATTCTAGGGAGATTTGGGGGGAAATTGGAGGTCTTAGTGAACTTCTGAAGCAGATTTCTGTTAATACAATCTGTGGCCAGCTTTAAATTCAAATTAGATAAAGAAGACCATTTTTTTATCACCTAGAATTTGGGACTACCAAATATTTGTAGGACTACCAGGAAGATAAGGAGTGGAGTGTGGAATTAGATATTTAAGAGACAATAGCAAGTGCTAATGAATCAGAATAAAAGAAGGGTTATAAGAAGTTTCAGAGAGCAACCGTTACCACCTGCACGTTGCTCTAATGAGTCAACCTCAGCCTGATACCAGTTGAGAGGTGGAAGAATATGTAGTTAACTTGGCTTAGGGCCAGAGCAGAGACAGAAAATAAGCCCTTTTATGCGAGGTTATTTTTGGGTTTTATTAATGTTGTGTAAACACTATTCTCATTTGATGACAGCCATATTACCTTTCCTAAAAAATCCTTATGGATTTCCTAATAATGTCCACTGAGAATTGCAGGTAAGTAGGAATACATATTTACAATTACAGAAGTTTTCCTATTCACAGTCTCTAAGCATAAAACTTTTAATAGAGTCTCTAGAGAAGACTTTCAGATTCATTATTATATTTTCAACAGAGAGCACTAATTATTTATACATGTCCTCAAAGTAAAAGTATTAGCAGTTACTGTCCTCAGTGATTCTCAGGTGATGATTATTTTTCAAAGACTAATAATAGTTTCAGGAGGGGAAATATTTTTATTATTTCTTTACTGAGATATCATTGAAGTAACCCCTTCCTTTTGCTTTCTCTCTCTCTCTCTCTCTCTCTCTCTGTCCCTCCCTTCTCCTCTCTCTAAAATTAATCAGTAAATAAAAGTTTTTTTAAAAAAATGACAGAGAAGTCACTGGGTCTTACGTATCAGATTCATTGCAACCACTGATTTATATTTATAATACATGAAAAATCAGTATAAATATTGGAGACTAGCCTAGAAGTAAACTTTGAGATAATAAATATAGGGGAAGAAAATCCAATTTGTTTTGGAAAGCTTTAATTCCATCCATTTTTAATGGTTTATACTATAATAGGTATAAAGCGTTATTGAGTGACTTCCACATCTCTTCTCTTCCTTTTTAAATTCCTTCTCTTCCCTGTCCCAATCTATATAGAACAAATGCAGAGCAAAGTTTTGGGACACCTTTGATGATCCAGTATGGAGTCACTGTCAGCATGATGATTATGTCAGGTCCTATGTCAAGACTGAGGTAATGGGGTGTAAAACAGGAGCACCGTTAGGAGGGGCCTAGAACACCCAAAACGTACAAGTCTGTATACTTGAATGAGAACTCCATCTGGACACTAAAATGAGTGGAAACTCCACCACCTGTGGGCTCTAAGAACTCAAAACACCTACCACCCAATGTCGGAGGTTGGCTATACCAGGGGTCACGCTCAGAGCCCTGCCAGACTTCCACTCCACCATCACTATAGCCCCCAATGCTCGCCTCTCCACCTGAGGACACTGCCAGTGACTGGGACTTGGTGCCCCAACTTTCTATTGCATAAGCTCCCCAGCTCTGTGTGTAACCTGCATGTGACTCTATTGGCTTATTAGGGAGGTCTCCTTCAGTAAACGCGGCATTCTGAGTGACTTTCAGGGATGCTTCCTGGCTCGCAGCACAGTCACTGGCTCTACCTCTGTCACTGTCCTGACCTAAATATTTCTCTCTTTTTCTCTCATCTTCTCTCTTTCCATTGTCCTTTTCTTAGTTGCTTTCCTCAGAGCTCCTGTCTGTCTTTCTTCTCCTGACTTGTCCCCAAGAGGGGGAGTGCAGCTAGGACGTGTTGACCTTCAATCCTGGTGTTTTACACAACTCTTTCAATCTTTGTATGGAAGTCCATGCTGGGTTTTGTTTCAAGGACAGAGCTAGCTGTTCCGGATTTGTCTTGGATCACATCAGATCATTTCCAGAGGGAGCTTGATCTAATTTAAGTGAGAGGAATAGGAAACACATTTATTTTTAAAACTTAAACAAAATAAACACAAGCCCAAAATGGTGTCACTCATGCTGAAAGCCCATGATACCAAACCTAGATTTACTATCTGATTTCATTGTAGTTTCAAACCCTCCCAGAAATATAATCTTAATAAACTAGACTGGAAATTTATGGACATGCACCATTAAGGTAAACTATCCATTCCCTTCCATCCCTCCCATAGAAAGAAGAAGCAATCTGCATGGTAAAAACCTTTCCTCCCTTCCCCCAAAGAAAAGGCATCCTGGCCCAAAAATAATCCTTTCTTTTCTAATAGCTCCCTTTCCCCACCTTGCTTCCTATAAAACCTTCCTGATAAAAGTGCTTGCCTTACCCCAAAGGAAGGTGACAGGACCTGAAATAATTCATTTTTTTTTTTTAGTTCTTAGTCCCACCCTCTTTCTGCCTATAAAAACATTCCATTTTGAACATTCCTCAGAACACCCTTCTAGTGCTAGATGGGATGCTACCTGATTTATGAATCAATTAGAGCCCATTAGGTCTTCAAATTTATTTGATTGATATTTTTTAAACAGAACAAAGTTCAATAGCAAAAGAAATTGAAACCAGATAATTGCCAGCTTCTTCAGTTACAAGCTGGCAATTATCATATTGTATATCTAGCTGCCTATTTTACATTTTCATGCAAATATCTAGTAGGGATCTCAATTTTATCATGGCCAAACTCGAGTGTTCCTGCTACTGTCAACCCCCAATTCCATATATTTCTCCTACGTCTTCCCTATTTTAGAAAATGATGACTCCATTTCTCCAGTTATTCAGGCAAAACATATGCTCTGTTATGAAATAAATGTCAGCACTATTATCAAAATGTGTTTAAAATTCAACTTCTTTTTGTCATTCCGGTGCAAACCTACCATTTCTTACTTATTAATGCAAAAGTCATCTAACAAGTGTCCCTGCTTCAACACATGCACTTTACAGTCTTGTCTCAATGGAGAAGCCTGAGTTATAATAACAAGTACGTCACTCTGCTCAAAACTGCAATGGACCCACACTTCAGTTAGCATAAAAGTAGAAGTCTTTAAAATGGCTTATAAGGTTCTGCCTATTTTTCGCTAGGATACTTATTTCTTTTCTAATTATTGTAGTTGCTTTTTAATGTATTCTGCTCACTTGTTCTTTGTTGGATATAGTTTACAATTATTCTCTCCTGGTTTCTGACCTACCTATTCATTTTCTTAATGATATTTTTTGATGAACAGAAATTTTCATTTATTATTTTTTAAATGGTGTTGTTTTCTATTCTTGCTTAACAAGTTTTGCTTACCCACAATTCTTCAAGATAGCCTTCTGTGTTCTTTTAGAAGCTTTGTGATTTTAATTATTTTACATTTAAGTCTATGATTAATCATAAATTAACTATTGTGAATAATAAGAGGTAACAGTAAGCTTTATTTTTTTTCTGTGTAGGTATCTGATTTTTAAGCATACTGACATAAAATATACTGAGAAAACTTTTCTTCCTCCATTGGAGTGCTTTCAAATCCCACATATGTGTGAAATCACATAGTTTTTAGATTTTTCTGATTTACTTATTTCACTTAGCAAAATGTTTTCAAGGTCTATCCATGTTGTTGTAAATGACAACATATCAGTTCTTGTGGCTGAGTAGTATTTCATAGTATGTATGTACCACATCTTCTTTATCCAATCCTCTATTGAGGGACACTTTGGTTGTTTCCATATCCTGGCCACCACGAATAATGCTGCAATGAACACAGGGGTGCATGTGTCTTTGTGTACCATTGTTTTTGAGTTTTTCAGGTACCCAGCAGCAGGATTGCTGGGTCATTATGGTAGTTGGTAGTTTAATTCTTAATATTTTGAGAAACTACCTTACTGTCTTCCATAATGGCTGTACCAGTTTACATTCCCACCAGCAGTGAATGAGGGTTCTTTTTCCTCTGCAACCTCTCCAACACTTATTATTTGTCTTATTGATAACAACCAATAATAGGTGTGAGATGGTACCTCATTATAATTTGGATTTTCATTTCTCTAATAGCTAGTGAAGATGAATATCTTTCATATATATCTCTATCTGATGTTTGTATGTCTTCATAAGAGCAGTCTCTGTTCAGGTCCTCTCCCAGTTTTTAACTGGATTGTTTGCTTCTTTGTTGCTGAGTTTTGTGAGTTCTTTATATATTTTAGATATTAACCCCTTGTCAGTGTTGTTGTTTGTGAATATCAACTCCCATTTGGTTGGCTGCCCTTTTTGTTTTCTCATCAGTCTTTTTTTGTTAGGCAGAAGCTTTTTAGTTTAATATAGTCCATTCATTTATTATTGCCTTTACTTCCCTTGCCTTTGGGGTCAAATTTATAAAATGTTCTCTATGGCCAAAGTTCATAAGCTTAGTACCTATGTTTTCTTCTATGTAATCTATTGTTTCTTATCTTGTATTTAGGTTTTCTATCCATTTTGAATTAATTTTTGTGCAGGGCGACAAACTGTAGTCAAGTTTCATTCTTTTGCATGTGGTTTTCCCATTTTCCCGGAACCATTTATTGAAGAAGTCTTCTTTTCTCCATTGTGTATTTTTGGCTCCGTTGTCAAAGATTATTTCTCCATATAGATGTGGTTTTATTTCTCGACCTTCATTTCTGTCCCATTGGTCTGTATGTCTGTTTTTCTGCCAATATCATGCTATTTTTATTATCATGGCTCTGTAGTATAATTTGATGTCAGGTAGTGTGATACCTCTGGCTTCATTCTTTTTTCTCAGGATTGCTTTGGCTATTCTGGGTCTTCTTTGATTCCATACATACCTGCTGACTTTCTATTCTATATCTTTAAAAAATGAAATTGTGGCCCTGGCCGGTTGGCTCAGCGGTAGAGCGTTGGCCTGGCGTGCGGGGGACCCGGGTTCGATTCCCGGCTGGGGCACATGGGAGAGGCGCCCATTTGCTTCTCCACATCCCCCCTCCTTCCTCTCTGTCTCTCTCTTCCCCTCCCGCAGCCAGGGCTCCATTGGAGCAAGGATGGCCCGGGCGCTGGGGATGGCTCCTTGGCCTCTGCCCCAGGCGCTAGAGTGGCTCTGGTCGCAGCAGAGCGACGCCCCGGAGGGGCAGAGCGTCGCCCCTGGTGGGCGTGCCAGGTGGATCCCAGTAAGGCGCCTGCGGGAGTCTGTCTGGCTGTCTCTCCCCGTTTCCAGCTTCAGAGAAGGTGCAGAAAGGAAAAAAAAAATGACATTGTGATTTTGATAAGGATTGCACTAAATTTGTATATTTCTTTGAGTAATATGGGTATTTTAACTATGTTGATTCTTCTGATTCATAAACATGGAATATTTTTTCATTTTATTGTTTTTTTCAATTTCTTTCAATAATGCTTTGTAATTTTCAGTATAGAGAGCCTTCATATCTTTTGTTAAGTTTATTCCTAGGTATTTTCTTTTCTTTTTGCAATTGTAAAAGGAATTGTTTTATTTCTCAATTTATTTTCTGAAGTTTCATTGTTGGTGTATAGGAAAGCAATTGACTTTTGTATATTGTGTTTGTATCCTGTGACTTTAATGTATTTGTTTATTGTTTCTAATAGTTTTTTGGTGGAGTCTTAGGGGTTTTCTATACATAGGATCATATCATCTGTTAAAACTGATACCTTTACTTCCTCCTTTCCAATACGGATGCCTTTTATTTCTTTCACTTGCCTGATTGCTCCAAGACTTCCAGTACTATTTTGAATAAGAGTGAAGATAGAGGGCAGCCTTGTTTTCTCCTGACTTTAGAGTTAAAGTGTTTGGTTTGCCATCATTGAGTGTGGTATCAACTAATGGTTTGTCATATACAGCCTTTATTATATTGAAGTACTTTTCTTTTATACCCATTCTATTGAGTGTTTTAAGTATAAATGGATGTATCTTATCAAATGCCTTTTCTGCATCTATTGATAGAATAATATGATTTTTATTTTTTGTTATGTTGATGTGGTGTATTACATTGTCAATTTGCATATGTTCAACCATACTTGTACCTTTGGAAGAAATATCAGTTGACTGTAAATTTTTTTTAATGTATTATATTTGACTATATCTGTTTAGAATTTTTGCATCTGTATTCATTAGAGAGATTGGTCTGTAGTTTTCCTCCTTTTGTATTGTCCTTGCCAGGGTTTGGTATCAAGGTTATGTTGGCCTCATAAAATGTGTTACGAAGTATTGCCTCTTCTTTATTTTTTGGAAGACTTTGAGACGGACAGATACCAAATCTTCGTTGAATGTTTGGTAGAATTCACTAGTGTAACCATCTGGCTCTGGACTTTTATTTTTGGTAAGGTTTTTGATAGTTGTTTCTATTTCCTCTCTGGTAATGGTTTTATTTAGGTTTTCTACTTCATGACTCAGTCTAGGAAGATTGTATAGTTCTAGGAATTTATTCATTTTTTCTATATTGTTGAATTTGATGGCATATAATCTTTAATAGTATTCTAGTGTAGTCATTTGTACATTTTAATGTCTGTGGTAATTTCTCTACTTTCATATTGGATTTTTTTATATGAGTCCTTTCTTTTTTTTTCCTTAGTGAGTCTAGCCAGGAGTTTGTCAATTTTATTGATCTTTTCAAAGAACCAGCTCTTTTTGTATTAATTTTTTCTGTAGATATTTTGTTCTCTATTTTATTTAGTTCTGCTGTAATTTTTACTATTTCCTTTCTTTTGCTGAATTTAAATTGCCTTGGTTTTTCTTTTTCTAGTTTTTAAAGATAATATGTTAGGTTATTTACTTGGAATCTCTCTTGTTTCTTGACATAAGCCTGTAATGATACAAACTTCTCTTTTATTCTGCTTTTGCTTTATCCCAGTTTTGGATAGATTGTGTTGACATTCTCATTTGTTTATATGTATCTTTTGATCTCTACTTTTATTTATTTTTTGACCCAGTCATTTTTTAGAAGTATATTGTTTAATCTCCACATTTTTTTTTTAGTTTCTTTACTCCCTTTTTGCAGTTGAATTTTAATTCAGAGCATTTTGATCAGTGAATATGTTTAGTATAATTTCAATCTTCTTGAGTTTTTTGATGTTAGGTTTTTGGCCCAACATGTGGTCTATTCTTTTTTTTTTTTTTTTTTTTTTTAATAATTTTATTTTTTTAATGGGGTGACATCAATAAATCAGGATACATATATTCAAAGATAACAAGTCCAGGTTATCTTGTCGTTCAATTATGTTGCATACCCACCACCCAAAGTTAGATTGTCCTCCGTCACCCTCTATCTTGTTCTCTCTGTGCCCCTCCCCCTCCCCCTTTCCCTCTCCCATTCCCCCCTCCCACCCGTAACCACCACACTCTTATCAATGTCTCTTAGTTTCACTATTATGTCCCACCTACGTATGGAATAATGCAGTTCCTGGTTTTTTCTGATTTACTTATTTCGCTTCGTATCATGTTATCAAGATCCCACCATTTTGCTGTAAATGTTCCGATGTCATCATTTCTTATGGCTGAGTAGTATTCCATAGTGTATATGTGCCACATCTTCTTTATCCAGTCATCTATTGATGGGCTTTTTGGTTGTTTCCATGTCCTGGCCACTGTGAACAATGCTGCAATAAACATGGGGCTGCATGTGTCTTTACGTATCAATGTTTCTGAGTTTTTGGGGTATATACCCAGTAGAGGGATTGCTGGGTCATAAGGTAGTTCTATTTTCAGTTTTTTGAGGAACCACCATACTTTCTTCCATAATGGTTGTACTACTTTACATTCCCACCAACAGTGGATGAGGGTTCCTTTTTCTCCACAGCCTCTCCAACATTTGCTATTACCTGACTTGCTAATAACAGCTAATCGAACAGGTGTGAGGTGGTATCTCATTGCCGTTTTGATTTGCATTTCTCTAATAGCTAAAGAAGATGAGCATCTTTTCATATATCTGTTGGCCATTTGTATTTCTTCCTGGGAGAAGTGTCTATTCATATCCTCTTCCCATTTTTTTATTGGATTGTTTGTTTGTTTGTTGTTGAGTTTTGTGAGTTCTTTGTATATTTTGGATATTAAGCCCTTATCTGAGCTGTTGTTTGAAAATATCATTTCCCATTTAGTTGGCTTTCTGTTTATTTTGTTATCAGTTTCTCTTGCTGAGCAAAAACTTCTTAGTCTGATGTAGTCCCATTCATTAATTTTTGCCTTCATTTCTCTTGGCATTGGAGTCAAATTCATAAAATGCTCTTTAAAACCCAGGTCCATGAGTTGAGTACCTATGTCTTCTTCTATGTACTTAATTGTTTCAGGTCTTATGTTTAGATCTTTGATCCATTTTGAGTTAATTTTTGTACAGGGGGAGAGACTGTAGTCCAGTTTCATTCTTTTGCATGTGGCTTTCCAGTTTTCCCAGCACCATTTATTGAAGAGGCTTTCTTTTCTCCATTGTGTGTTGTTGGCCCCTTTATCAAAAATTATTTGACTATATATATGTGGTTTTATTTCTGGGCTTTCTATTCTGTTCCATTGGTCTGAGTGTCTATTTTTCTGCCAATACCATGCTGTTTTGATTGTCGTGGCCCTATAATAGAGTTTGAAGTCAGGTATTGTTATGCCCCCAGCTTCATTCTTTTTCTTTAGGATTGCTTTGGCTATTCGGGGTTTTTTATAGTTCCATATAAATCTGATGATTTTTTGCTCTATTTCTTTAAAAAATGTCATTGGAAGTTTGATGGGAATTGCATTAAATTTGTATATTGCTTTGGGTAATATAGCCATCTTGATTATATTTATTCTTCCTAGCCAAGAACAAGGTATATTCTTCCATCTCATTATATCTTTTTCAATTTCCCTTAACAATGGTTTATAGTTTTCATTATATAAGTCCTTTACATTCTTTGTTATGTTTATTCCTAAGTATTTTATTTTTTTTGTTGCAATCGTGAAGGGGATTATTCTTTTGAGTTTGTTCTCAGTTGTTTCATTGTTGGCATATAGAAAGGCTATTGACTTCTGTATGTTAATTTTGTATCCTGCGACCTTACTGTATTGGCTTATTGTTTCTAGTAGTCTTTTTGTGGATTCTTTGGGGTTTTCGATGTATAGGATCATATCATCTGCAAAAAGTGATACCTTTACTTCTTCTTTTCCGATATGGATGCCTTTTATTTCTTTGTCTTGTCTGATTGCTCTGGCTAGAACCTCTAGTACCACATTAAATAAGAGTGGAGATAGTGGACAACCCTGTCTTGTTCCTGATTTAAGGGGGAAAGCCTTCAGTTTAGTGCCATTTAATATGATGTTAGCTGATGGTTTATCATATATGGCCTTTATCATGTTGAGATATTTTCCTTCTATACCCATTTTGTTGAGAGTCTTAAACATAAAATTGTGTTGTATTTTATCGAAAGCCTTTTCTGCATCTATTGATAAGATCATGTGGTTTTTGTTCTTTGTTTTGTTGATATGGTGTATTACATTAACCCTTTTACGTATGTTGAACCATCCTTGAGATTCTGGGATGAATCCCACTTGATCATGATGTATTATTTTTTTAATATGTTGTTGTATTCGATTTGCTAGTATTTTGTTTAGTATTTTAGCATCTGTATTCATTAGAGATATTGGTCTGTAGTTTTCTTTTTTTGTGCCATCCTTGCCTGGTTTTGGGATGAGGGTTATGTTGGCCTCATAAAATGTGTTTGGAAGTATTGCTTCTTCTTCAATTTTTTGGAAGACTTTGAGTAGAATAGGAACCAAGTCTTCTTTGAATGTTTGATAAAATTCACTGGTATAGCCGTCAGGACCTGGACTTTTATTTTTGGGGAGGTTTTTAATGTTTTTTTCTATTTCTTCTCTACTGATAGGTCTGTTTAGGCTTTCTGCTTCTTCTTGACTCAGTCTAGGAAGGTTGTATTTTTCTAGGAATTTATCCATTTCTTCTAGGTTGTTGAATTTAGTGGCATAAAGTTTTTCATAGTATTCTACAATAATTCTTTGTATATCTATGGTGTCCGTGGTGATTTCTCCTCTTTCATTTTGGATTTTGTTTATATGAGTTCTTTCTCTTTTTTCCTTGGTAAGTCTTGCCAAGGGTTTGTCAATTTTGTTGATCTTTTCAAAGAACCAGCTCCTTGTTTTATTAATTTTTTCTATAGTTTTTCTGTTCTCTAATTCATTTATTTCTGCTCTGATTTTTATTATCTCCTTTCTTCGGCTGGTTTTGGGTTGTCTTTGTTCTTCTTTTTCTAGTTCCTTAAGGTGAGAAGTTAAGTGGTTCACTTGGGCTCTCTCTTGTTTGTTCATATATGCCTGAAGCGATATGAACTTCCCTCTTATCACTGCTTTTGCTGCATCCCATAGATTCTGATATGTCATATTGTCATTTTCATTAGTCTGTATATATCTTTTGATCTCTGCACTTATTTCTTCTTTGACCCATTCATTTTTTAAAAGTATGTTGTTTAGTTTCCACATTTTTGTGGGATTTTTTTCCTTTTTTTTGCAGTTGAATTCTAGTTTCAAGGCTTTATGATCAGAAAATATGCTTGGTACAACTTCAATTTTTCTGAATTTGCTGATGTTGTTTTTGTGGCCCAACATATGGTCAATTCTTGAGAATGATCCATGTACACTGGAGAAAAATGTATACTCAGTCACTTTGGGATGAAATGTCCTGTAGATGTCTATCATATCCAGGTGCTCTAGTGTTTTGTTTAAGGCCACTATGTCTTTGTTGATTCTCTGTTTAGATGACCGATCTAGAGCCGTCAGCGGTGTATTGAGGTCTCCAAGTATGATTGTATTTTTGTCAGTTTTTGTTTTAAGATCAATAAGTAGCTGTCTTATATATTTTGGTGCTCCTTGGTTTGGTGCATATATATTAAGAATTGTTATGTCTTCTTGATTCAGTGTCCCCTTAGCCATTATGAAATGGCCATTTTTGTCTCTGAGTACTTTTCCTGTCTTGTAGTCAGCATTATCCTATATGAGTATTGCTACACCTGCTTTTTTTTGGATGTTATTTGCTTGGAGTATTGTTTTCCAGCCTTTCACTTTGAATTTGTTTTTATCCTTGTTACTTAGATGAGTTTCCTGTAGGCAGCATACAGTTGGATTTTCTTTTTTAATCCATTCTGCTACTCTGTGCCTTTTTATTGGTGAGTTTAATCCGTTTACATTTAGTGTAATTATTGATACTTGTGAGTTCCCTATTGCCATTTTATATCTTGCTTTCTGTTAGTTTTGTGTCTTGTTTGATCCTTCTCTTTCGTTTTTCTATCTTTTGTTTTTATTTGGTTGTATTCCATACATCTTTCCTCTGTTGCTATCTTTTTTATCTCATGTGCTTCTGTGGTGGTTTTTTCAGTGGTGGTTACCTTTGAGTAATGAAAAGGGTCCCTACCCTGTTCATTGTAGAAAACTATTTTGTGAGTACTTTTGCACTCCGTCGTCCTTTGCTACTGTTAATCTCCATCTTCTTCCCCTCTTTCTTTTTGTTGTTGTCACAGTTTAAATTTGGTTTTATTGTGTTCTTCTTGGAGATTTTACTTGTGGCTCTGTTTTTTTTTTTGTTTTTTGTATCTGATTGAAGAACCCCCTTTAGTAATTCCTGGAGTGGGGGTTTTCTGATGATAAATTCCCTCATCTTTTCTGTATCTGTGAATGTTTTTATTTCTCCTTCGTATTTGAAGGATAGCTTTGATGGGTATAGTATTCGTGGCTGAAAGTTCCTCTCTTTCAGGACTTTAAATATTGGGTTCCACTCTCTTCTAGCTTGTAGAGTTTCTGCTGAGAAATCTGATGATAACCTAATGGGCCTTCCTTTATATGTTGTATTCTTCTTTTCCCTGGCTGCCTTGAGAATTTTTTCTTTGCTGTTGGTTTGTGTCAATTTCATTATGATATGCCTTGGAGTAGGTTTGTTGGGGTTAAGAAAACTCGGAGTTCTGTTTGCTTCTTGAACTTGAGGCTTTAGTTCTTTCCACAGGCTTGGGAAGATCTCATCTATTATTTGTTTGAGTATGTTCTCCATTCCATTTTCTCTCTCTTCTCCCTCTGATATACCTATTATTCTTATGTTATTCTTTTTGATGGAGTCAGATAATTCTTGTAGGGCTATCTCATTTTTTTTAATTTTTGAGTCTCTTTCTTCCTCTCTCCGTTGTGCCTCAAGTTGCTTGTCTTCTATTTCACTAATCCTCTCTTCTATCTGACCTGTTCTATTAGCTAAGCTTGTTATTTCGTTTTTCAGCTCGTGAATTGAGTTTTTCATCTCTGTTTGATTTGTTTTTATAGTTTCAATTTCCTTGGACATATATTCTTTGTGTTCATTGAGTTGTTTTCTGAGCTCCCTAAATTGCCTTTCTGTGTTTTCTTGTATATCTCGGAGGATTTTTAGGATTTCTATCTTGAATTCTCTGTCATTTAGCTCCAAGGTTTCCAATATATTAAATTTTTTCTCCATAGATTTTTCCTCATCTAGCTGTGTTACCTCTCTTTCTTTTGTATCCATGATATTCGATTTTCTCTTCCTTAATGGCATCTGAGGGTGGTTTTGTTGATAGTATTAATGAGATTTAATAAAGAATAAAAAGTTAAAAAAATAAAAATACAAAAAATAAAAAATCGAAAAGAGTTGTTTTTTTTTAAAAAAAATTAATAATGAAATAAAGAAAAATAAAATAAAAATTAAAAAAAAGGAAATTATTCCCCCCCTCCTTTTTTCCTCTCCTCTCCTCTCCCCTCTTTTTTGAGAAAATCTTGTGGTGGGCTGTGAATTATAACAAACAATGCCTGTGATGGAGGGCCTGAATTGGGGAAAAGTAATATAGGGGCAAAAAAAAAAAAAAAAAAAAAAAAGGAAAGAAAAAAGAAAAAAAAAAGAGCGTATGGACCCACAAAAAGCAAATAAGGAAAAAATTTGGGTCAAGAATAAAATGATTTGCTTTTAGGTGTTGGTTGTCTAAGAGTTATGATGAGAGGAATAAGAGGAAAACGGAAAAATGGGGGGACAAGTTAAAAAATTACTATTGTATTTAGTGGAACAAGAACTAGATAATATGGAGAGCCAGGGATGAGAGCACTGCTAGTGAGTCAAAAAGGTGAAGTAAAAACCCCCCAAAATGCCACAAACATAGGTTTGAGTCCCAGATAAGATAATTTGTTTGTTATTGAGGTTTGAATGAGAGGAGATGTAAAGGAGAAAGGAAGAAACTAATATAGAGGGAGAAAAGAAAGAGAGAGAGAGAAAAAAAGAGGGAACCACTAAAAGAAGAAAAAAGAAAGGAGAGAGAGAGAGAGAGTTAAGGGTTTTGGAGTGCAACCCTCATAGAGATAAAGGAAGAGAAAAGATAATGGGAGATGTAACACTTATGGGTAGTGTAGTTCAAGGAGAGGAGAGAGTAAGACCAGTAGAGAGTTAATCGGCCAAATTGGAGGAGGAAAAAAAAGTATCAAGAATGAAGATAAGAGAAACAAACAAACAAATATAATAAAATGGGATAGGTTATAAAGTCTGCAGATTATTCTTGATTTTGAGAGGTTATCTTCTTGCTTTTTCTTTTCTCTCCCTCTTCCTGGTCGGTGACTCTGTACCCCGGGTTCTGCCCCTTTGGCACGCTCAGGTAGAGGTTTGCAGTTGATAAGTCTCTATGGCAATGTCATGTATTGTACTTTAGTCTCGTTGGCAGTCGAAGCTCAATAGCATTTATAGGCTCTGACAGTGAGAGAGTCCATGTTCCTGGAGCCTTTCTCCTAGTCTTTCCTTCCTTAATTAGTAGCCTGATAATCCAGCTATGGGGTTGCTGCTGCCTCTGCCTGAATAGTAAGAGGCTCAAAGAGCTGGCAACTCCCCACTCGATTTCCACTCAGCACAGGGCTCTGGGTAAGGCTCAGTCAGTCAGAGCTGCTAGCATAATCAGGCGGGCTTTCTGCCCACTCAAAAACCTCTGGCTCTGCCACTCTGTCCGGTAACACAAGCGGGCACCCACTTCCGGGGCGCTTGGAGGAAACTCTCACTCACTGTCTGCGACCAGGATATCCGGCCAGCAGTCTCACGCTCTGAGTGAAACCCCCAACCGCAGGGAAAAGTTGTAGCGTTGGAATTGAGTCTCACTCCGTCCCCGTGCGCGGCTTTTGCAAGGCGCTGGGGCGGCTCGAGATTCCGCTTTGGCCCACACAAAGGCCCCTGACTCTGCCCCTCTGTGCGATAACACGGGCGCGCACTGCCGAGGCACTCGGAGGAATCGCTCACTCCTTATCTGCGCGCGCAAACCAGGATATGAGGCCGGCCGCGGTTCCCTCTGAGTGAAACACCCTCCAGCACGGAAAATCTCCACCGTTGGAATTGAGTCTCGCTCCGTCCCCGTGTGCGGCTTTTGCAAGGCGCTGGGGCGGCGCGAGATTCCGCTTTGGCCCACACAAAGGCCCCTGACTCTGCCCCTCTGTGCGATAACACGGGCGCGCACTGCCGAGGCACTCGGAGGACTTGCTCACTCCTTATCTGCGTGCGCAAACCAGGATATGAGGCCGGCCGCGGTTCCCTCTGAGTGAAACACCCTCCAGCACGGAAAATCTCCACCGTTGGAATTAGTTCTCACTCCCTCCCGTGCGTGGCTTTCCCAGGAAGAAATTCTCGCCCACCAACTGCGCACCGACCAGGAGACCGGGTAAAATGGCCGCTCCGCTTGTCTTTCTTTGTTTGGGTTTGGCGCGAGTGTTAGCTTGTATTGCCCGGGTTGCCACAGGATCAGATTTTCCTCGGCTTGGATCTCCGTGCCACAGCCTGGTTCGGCCGTTTGTGCCGCGGCGGCCTGGATCTATTCACCCCCTTTGCCCGCCTCAGTTTCTATATTCACAGTTACCAGAGAAAGCCGCCCTGTTTAGGTTAGTGAGGAAGGAGGAGCATTTCTTACTCCCTATTTCCTTCGGGGTTTGGTTATATATTTAGCCAATTTTTCACTCAATCATACCTTTGGGTGTATTGCGAAGCATCTGGAAGCTCCAAGTATAGGTTTTTCTGTTTCTGGTTGAAGATCTTGTTGAGTTTTGGGGGAGATTTATCGGTATCGCTTCCTACCCCGCCATTACTCTGACGTCATCTCTGTGGTCTATTCTTAAGAATGATCTATGTACTGAAAAAGAATGTATAATCTGATGATCTGGGTTGAAATGTTCTGTAAATGTTAATTATGTCCATTTGGTCTAGTAGTGTGTCACTTATTTTCTGATAGTTCTTTATTGATTTTCTGTTTGGATGATCTATCTAAAGATGTCAAGGGTATGCTGAGATTTCCAACTATGAATGTGGTGTGGGGTTTTTGTTGTTGTTGTTGTTGTTTGTATTTTTCCAAAGTGAGAAGCAGGGGAGAAGCAGACAGACAGACTCCAGCATGTGCCGACCAGGATCCACCCGGCATACCCACCAGGGGGCAATGCTCGGCACCTCTGAGGTGTTGCTCTGCTGCAACTAGAGCCATTCTAACACCTGAGATGGAAGCCATGGAGCTATTCTCAGTGCCCGGGCCAACTTTGCTCCAATGGAGCCTTGGCTGCAGGAAGGGAAGAGAGAGATAGAGAGGAAGGTGAGGAGGAAGGGTGGAGAAGTGGATGGGCACTTCTCCTGTGTGCCCTAGCCAGGAATCGAACCTGGGACTTCCATATGACGGGCCGATGCTCTACTGCTGAGCCAACCAGCCAGGGTGAATGTAGTGTTTTTTTATTGTTTCTGTTTTGGTTCTGATGTCTTATATATTTTGGTTTTCCCTGATTCAGTGCATATATATTAAGAAGTGTTATGTCTTCTTGATATAGTGTCCCCTTTACCATTATAAAATGTTTATCTTTGTTTCTTGTTACCTTTGTTGTCTTGAAATCAGTATTGTCCAATATAAGTATGGCTAAATTTGCTTTTGGCTTTTTTTTTTAATTTTTATTTTTTTTTATTTATTCATTTTAGAGAGGAGAGAGAGAGGGAGAGAGAGAGACAGAGAGAGAAGAGAGAGTCAGGGGGGAGGAGCAGGAAGCATCAACTCCCATATATGCCTTGACCAGGCAAGCCCAGGGTTTTGAACCGGCGACCTCAGCATTTCCAGGTCGAGGCTTTATCCACTGCGCCACCACAGGTCAGACTAAATTTGCTTTTCTTAGGGTATTATTTGCTTTGAGAATTGTTTTCCAAACATTCACTCTAAGTTTACGAGTTTACTTTTGTCCTTGCAGCTTAGATATGCTGCTGCTGGTCATAGAATGTTAGTGGTAAACAACTCCTAGTTCACTGAATCACAGGCAGTGGAGTGTGTGTCTCATGTTCCCAAGGATCTCAGAGCTTTCACATAATAATTGAAAGCCTTATTATAATACAAACCTTCTTCTGGTGAAAATTCACATTTTATTTATTTTTTTTAATTTTTTTTTATAATTTTATTTTTTTAATGGGGCGACATCAATAAATCAGGATACATATATTCAAAGATAACATGTCCAGGTTATCTTGTCATTCAATTCTGTTGCATACCCATCACCCAAAGTCAGATTGTCCTCTGTCACCTTCTATCTAGTTTTCTTTGTGCTCCTCCCCCTCCCCCTTTTCCTCTCCCTCTCCCCTCTCCCCTTGTAACCACCACACTCTTATCAATGTCTCTTAGTTTCACTTTTATGTCCCACCTACGTATGGAATAATGCAGTTCCTGTTTTTTTCTGATTTACTTATTTCGCTTTGTATCATGTTATCAAGATCCCACCATTTTGCTGTAAATGTTCCGATGTCATCATTTCTTATGGCTGAGTAGTATTCCATTGTGTATATGTGCCACATCTTCTTTATCCAGTCATCTATTGATGGGCTTTTTGGTTGTTTCCATGTCCTGGCCACTGTGAACAATGCTGCAATGAACATGGGGCTGCATGTGTCTTTACGTATCAATGTTTCTGAGTTTTTGGGGTATATACCCAGTAGAGGGATTGCTGGGTCATAAGGTAGTTCTATTTTCAGTTTTTTGAGGAACCATCATACTTTCTTCCATAATGGTTGTACTACTTTACATTCCCACCAACAGCGTATGAGGGTTCCTTTTTCTCCACAGCCTCTCCAACATTTGCTATTACCTGTCTTGTTGATAATAGCTAATCTAACAGGTGTGAGGTGGTATCTCATTGCAGTTTTTGATTTGCATTTCCCTAATAACTAAAGAAGATGAGCATCTTTTCATATATCTGTTGGCCATTTGTATTTCTTCCTGGGAGACTTCTCTCTCTGTTCATGTCCTCTTCCCATTTTTTTTTATTGGATTATTTGTTTGTTGTTGAGTTTTATGAGTTCTTTGTATATTTTGGAAATTAGGCCCTTATCTGAGCTGTTGTTTGAAAATATCATTTCCCATTTAGTTGGCTGTCTGTTTATTTTGTTATCAGTTTCTCTTGCTGAACAAAAACTTCTTAGTCTGATGTAGTCCCATTCATTAATTTTTGCCTTCACTTCTCTTGCCATTGGAGTCAAATTCATAAAATGCTCTTTAAAACCCAGGTCCATGAGTTTAGTACCTATGTCTTCTTCTATGTACTTAATTGTTTCAGGTCTTATGTTTAGATCTTTGATCCATTTTGAGTTAATTTTAGTACAGGGGGACAAACTGTAGTCCAGTTTCATTCTTTTGCATGTGGCTTTCCAGTTTTCCCAGCACCATTTATTGAAGAGGCTTTCTTTTCTCCATTGTGTGTTGTTGGCCCCTTTATCAAAAATTATTTGACTATATATATGTGGTTTTATTTCTGGGTTTTCTATTCTGTTCCATTGGTCTGAGTGTCTATTTTTCTGCCAATACCATGCTGTTTTGATTGTCGTGGCCCTATAATATAGTTTGAAGTCAGGTATTGTAATGCCCCCACCTTCATTCTTTTTCTTTAGGATTGCTTTGGCTATTCGGGGTTTTTTATAGTTCCATATAAATCTGATGATTTTTTGCTCCACTTCTTTAAAAAACTGTCATTGGAATTTTGATGAGAATTGCATTAAATTTGTATATTGCTTTGGGTAATATGGCCATCTTGATTATATTTATTCTTTCTAACCAAGAACAAGGAATGTTCTTCCATCTCATTATATCTTTTTCTATTTCCTTAACAATGTTTTATAGTTTTCATTATATAAGTCCTTTACATTCTTTGTTATGTTTATTCCTAGGTATTTTATTTTTTTTGTTGCAATCGTGAAGGGGATTATTCTTTTGAGTTCGTTTTCAAATGTTTCATTGTTGGCATATAGAAAGGCTATGGACTTCTGTATGTTAATTTTGTATCCTGTGACCTTACTGTATTGGCTTATTGTTTCTAATAGTCTTTTGTGGATTATTTGGGATTTTCGATGTATAGGATCATATCATCTGCAAAAAGTGACACCTTTACTTCTTCTTTTCCGATTTGAATGCCTTTTATTTCTTTGTCTTGTCTGATTGCTCTGGCTAGAACTTCTAGTACCACATTAAATAAGAGTGGAGAGAGTGGACAACCCTGTCTTGTTCCCGATTTAAGGGGAAAAGCCTTCAGTTTTGTGCCATTTAATATGATGTTAGCTGATGGTTTAGCATATATGGCCTTTATCATGTTGAGATATTATTCTTCTATACCCATTTTGTTGAGAGTCTTAAACATAAAATTGTGTTGTAGAAAATTCACATTTTAATTTGTCACCTGCAGCACAGTGCACCTCTGCACAAATTCACATGAGTCTTCCCATGTTACATAATAATAAAAGGGCAGCATTTGTGGCATCATAAATTGAGTCAAGGTGTAAATTCCTTTTACAAAACAAAAAAACACGCCCCCCCACAACTGTTGCTTTGCAGTAGACAGAGTTTTGTTTACTATTGTCTCACTCTGTAATGCAGTAGCCTGATTCATATAAAACACACCGATTTCATTTCTAATGTTACTCATTTTCTTCTATACTTGTATGTAGTACTCTGGGTTTTGTTTTTGTTTTTTTATAAATAAATTTTTATTTTAATGGGGTGACATCAATAAATCAGGGTACATATATTCAAAGAAAACATGTCCAGGTTATCTTGTCATTCAATTCTGTTGCATACCCATCACCCAAAGTCAGATTGTCCTTCGTCACTTTCTCTCTAGTTTTCTTTGTGCACCTCCCCCTACCCTCCCCCCTCTCTTCTTCCCTCCCCCTGCTCCCCGTATCCACCACACTCTTGTCCATGTATCTTAGTCTAGTTTTTATGTCCGACCAATGTATGAAATTTTGCAGTTCTTGTTTTTTTCTGATTTACTTATTTCACTCCGTATAATGTTATCAAGATCCCACCATTTTGTTGTAAGTGATCCGATGTCATCATTTCTTATGGCTGAATAGTATACCATGGTGTATATGTGCCACACCTTCTTTATCCAGTCTTCTATTTTTTTTACAGTGATTAAAGCCTTTAAGCAAACTCTTGACCAATACAGCAAGAATCCATAAAAGAGTCATGTCCTTAACATGTTCACCAAGTCCAAGCTGGCCCCAACACTATGCCAAATTCTTGAAGAATGCAACCCAACCCCAGTTCAGTCTGTTAGGAGCTGTCACAAGGAGCAGGAGTCCAGTAAAAAGTCCACATCCAGGAAAAGTCCACATGGCACTGGAATTGTTGTCACAATTCTATACTTTGCAGCTCATGTCCAAGTCCCAATGACCGGTGTTCTAGCTGGTAATGATTCCGGTAGACTGGAAAAGCCATCTGCAGCATGTGTGGAGATGGAGCTTCTGTTCTCCTCTGCCTGGAGAGATGAGACCAGGTTGCTTTTCCCTGGAGCTCTGTGACTGTGGCATGGTAAAGAGAACCTTGGGATACACTAAGCTGGGTGGCAAAGGTAGATTCATAATAGAAGTTGGCAAAGGGGGGAAAGAGAGCTCTAAATTAGGAGCAGGTCCCAGCCTGAAATATGAGTGGGGCATTGAGGTAGGAGGAATAAAGGAAACACTATATATTAAAGCAGCAGAAAATAGGACTATCAACATCCACAACCGAGATCTTCTAAAGAAGAATAAAAAACCTGACTATTCAGGCAAGGCATAGTTAAGTGGCCCTTGTGCAAATGAGATCAGTTTACCTGCTTCTTGGAAGAAATACCCTAGGCTCGTTCGTCCACAGTGTCATAGATGGCGCTGACGGCCCTGGGCACCTTCAGCCTTCCATGGCAAACCCCAGCATTCGGGGCAAGGTTAGGTCATAGGTGGCTGGAGCAGGGCTGGAAGAGACTAAACCCTCCCTTAGTGGAGTGAGGTGGAAGCCTACCTTCCAGTGTCCCTGTTTCCTCACAGCAGAGGCATGTAAGTCTGGCAGGCTTTAGCTCAATGACCTTCCTTTCCACTATTGAAGCAGGACCCAGACAGCATCCTAGGAGACCCCTTTGGGGCGTTGGAACCTTTAAGGGTGTATCCTAAAAGCTGGTAGTTCCCCTGATCTCTATTGGGCTTTTTCTTCCTCTTGGTATCTTAAAAGCCATGCTCAGAAGATCTTCTGAAGAGTTTGAGGATCCCCATTCGCCTTTATAAATCTTTTGCATATATCTGGAGCTATTTGGAAAAAGACAAAACAGTGTTATTAGCTGGATCAAATAAAGAAGGTAGTAGTTTGCAGGAGAAAAAGATTTGGCGTCTCCTGTTCATCAGCATTCAAAAGAAATTTAAAAAATTTTTTAAGTAAAAAGCATGATATGGTAGACCCATAGGAGTTCCAGGATATGACTCCCCCCTTTTAAATTTTTTTAAATTGACCTTAAAATATTTGCTGGGGGCCTGACCTGTGGTGGCACAGTGGATAAAGCATTGACCTGGAAATGCCGAGGTCGCCGGTTCAAAACCCTGGGCTTGCCTGGTCAAGGCACATATGGGAGTTGATGTTTCCAGCTCCTCCCCCTTCTCTCTGTCTCTTCTCTCTCTCTCTCTCTCTCTCTCTCTCTCTCTCTCTCTCTCTCTCTCTCTCTCTGTCTCTCCCTCTTCTCTCTAAAATGAATAAATAAAAAATATTTTAAAAAAAGAAAATAATTAAAAAATATTTTCTGGGTTCACTTTAATAATACCTTGACTTTAAAGATTGTAAGAATAACAAAATACAGTAAATGCTTTTGCTCTATATGCAGGAGCATTGTCAGTTTAACCAGTTTAGGAAATCCAATAATAGAACAGTGCATACAGACAATGAGCTATAACATGCTTAGCAGCCTCTCTTGTTCTGACAGAGGTTACTATAAATCCAGAATATGTATCCACCCTAATGTGGACATAGGTTTGCCAAATGAAGGTATATCAGTAACATCCATTTGCCAAAGTTGTCCTGGTATGGGTCCTTGAGGGTTAACTCCAAATGAAGGGGCAAATTGTAGTGTAGGATCCATTGGACAGGATTTCCCAATCTGCCGTGCTGCTTTCAAAGAAAGTTGAAACTGTTTACACAGGGCTGCAGTGTTCTGGTGATGAATAGTATGAGACTGAATTTCTCGATCTGTCATGGTTGCTCCAAATAATTTTCTTTTGGGTAGCTTAATCAACAAGGGCATTTTTAGGCCCTGGCCAGTTGGCTCAGTGGTAGAGCATTGGCCTGGTGTGCAGGAGTCCTGGGCTCGATTCCCAGCCAGGGCACCCAGGAGAAGCGCCCATCTGCTTCTCCACCCCTCTCCCTCTCCCTCCCCTCTGTCTCTCTCCTCCCCTCCCGCAGCCAAGGCTCCATTGGAGCAAAGCTGCCCTGGGCACTGAGGATGGCTCTGTGGCCTCTGCCTCAGGCACTAGAATGGCTCTGGTTGCAACAGACCAACACCCCAGATGGGCAGAGCACCCCCCCCCCGGTAGGCGTGCCGGGTGGATCCCAGCTGGGCGCATGAGGTGAGTCTGTCCAACTACCTCCCCCTTTCCAACCTCAAAAAAATACAAAAAAAAGGCATTCTCTTGTGCTAAAGCTCCAGGGAGCATGGAGTGAGCTCGAGTATGTCCTATAAAACATGGAGCTCTATGTTGACTTACAAGTTTTTGAAGAAGGAGGAACTGCTGAAATAGTTCATCAGCATTTGTCCTTAAGACAGCAGTCTTTATAGTGGAAACACCATAAGTAAATATTTGCTGTCTGTATATATAGATTAAAGGGGGAATATGAAAAAATAAATAAATAAAAATAAAAAAGGGGGGAATATGGCAAATGCTGAAAAGACATGATAATGGCATATAATTCTAGACTTTGAGCTGATTTTAAGTTGACAGTTTCAGTATAAAATTGTCCATTAATTTGCAAGAGCAATTTGCCATTTAGTGGAAGTTTCCCAGAGCTATTGTTGTTGATCCTTTGAAAATAGGAACAACAATAATTTTGAGGCTCAAAACCTATAAACTGTAAGGGTCGCCTATGCCCCTTGATAATCCAGGAGGCAACAGATCAAAATATGGAAGTGTATTCCATGGGCTATTAGATGGTTCAATGTGCCCAAGCTGTAGCTGCTCTTGTACCAATTGAGCAGCTGCCCTAAGTTTCTCCTGAGAAAGGGGCCATTGGTCTACCCATACAGGGTTATCTGATTTCTAAGTAATTGAGTCTGCACAATGCATTATTGAGGTAGCAGGAGCTACCAAAGCCCCTATGCTAAATTTGGATATCCTAATTCACACCTTCTGGTATTGGGTGCCACTTCTATGGGGGAGAGAATTCCTCGCTGTTCTTTCCCTAGTCCCTTGGTGGACAAAAATCCCTGATCAAGCATCTGAGTACTGACTAAACCATTAGGACTGACAAGCAATGCTCCC
The DNA here is from genome assembly GCF_036850765.1 of Saccopteryx bilineata. NCBI lineage: Eukaryota > Metazoa > Chordata > Mammalia > Chiroptera > Emballonuridae > Saccopteryx > Saccopteryx bilineata. The sequence goes on from NC_089497.1 coordinate 30,450,125, forward strand.
ATATTTTTCAAAACATCTCTACCCCACAAATTAACTGGCCATTCAGGGAGCACATAAGGCTTAAACAATCCAGAATGACCTTCTTAATCTTACCAATGTAGAAAACTAGAACTTTGTTGAGGTGATTTACTCTGCCCTGTACCTTGTAATTCTGTGGCTGCTGCATGAGTGGGCCAGGAAGGAGGCCAACGTAGCTTAGCAATAACAGATACATCAGCTCCAGTATCTAAAAGTCCTTTAAATTTATGCTCATATATTGTTAGTTCCATTTCAGGGCGTTCCTGACCTATTTCTTTTAAATCCAATTGGCAAAAATCAGAGGAGCCAAATCACCAATTTGCTTGGGGCCCCTTTTGCAGGACGTGGCCTGAGAAGCAGAATTAGCCTCCTTATACTAATCTCACTGCCTGAATTAGCCGTGAGACACATTCTTTTTTTTTTTCAATTAATTTTGATGGGGTGACATTGATAAAATTGTCTTCTGTCACCTTCTAACTGGTTTTCTTTGTGCCCCTCTCCTCCCCTCCCCCAACCCCCTCCCTCTCCTCCCTCGCCCCTGTAATCCCAACACTGTTGTACATTTCTCTGAGTCTCATTTTTATGTCCCACCTATGTATGGAATCCTATAGTTCTTAGTTTTTTCAGATTTACTTACTTTGCTCAGTATAATGTTATCAAGGTCCATCCATGTTGTTGTAAAAGATCTGATGTCATTATTTTTTCTTATGGCTAAGTAGTATTCCATAGTGTGTGTGTGTGTGTGTGTGTGTGTGTGTATACACACACATACCAAAGCTTTTTAATCCACTCGTCCTCTGACGGACACTTGGGCTGTTTCCAGATCTTTGCTATTGTGAACAATGCTGCCATAAACATGGGGGTGCATTTCTTCTTTTCAAACAGTGCTATGGTATTCTTGGGGTATATTCCTAACAGTGGTATAGCTGGGTCAAAAGGCATTTCGATTTTTAATTTCTTGAGGAATCTCCATACTGTTTTCCACAGTGGCTGCACCAGTCTGCATTCCCACCAGCTGTGCAGGAGGGTTTCCTTTTCTCCATATCCTCTCCAGCACTTATTCTGTGTTGTTTTGTTGATAAGCACCATTCTGACTGGTGTGAGGTGATATCTCATTGTGGTTTTAATTTGGATTTCTCTAATGATTAGTGATGTTGAGCATTTTTTCATATGCCTATTGGTCATCTGTATGTCCTCTTTGGAGAAGTGTCTATTCATTTCTTTTGCCCATTTTTGGATTGGATTGTTTGTCTTCTTAGTATTAAGTTTTACCAGTTCTTTATAAATTTTGGTTATTAACCCCTTATCAGACGCATTGTCAAATATATTCTCCCATTGTGTAGTTTGTCTTTTTATTCTGTTCTTATTGTCTTTAGCTGTGCAGAAGCTTTTTAGTTTGATAAAGTCCCATTTGTTTATCCTGTCTTTTATTTCACTTGCCTGTGGAGACAAATTGGCAAATATATTGCTGCAAGAGATGTCAGAGAGCTTACTGCCTGTTTTCTTCTAAGATGCTTATGGTTTTACGGCTTACATTTAAGTCTTTTATCCATTTTGAGTTTATTTTTGTGAATGGTGTAAGTTGGTGGTCTAGTTTCATTTTTTTGCAGGTAGCTGTCCAATTTTCCCAACACCATTTGTTGAAGAGGCTGTCTTTACTCCAATGTATTCTCTTACCTCCTTTGTCAAATATCAGTTGTCCATAGAGCTGTGGGTTTATTTCTGGGTTCTCTGTTCTATTCCATTGATCTGTTCTTATGCCAGTACTAGGCTGTTTTGAGTACAATGGCCTTATAATATAACTTGATATGTGGAAGTGTGATACCTCCCGCTTTATTCTTCCTTTTCAAGATTGCTGAGGCTATTCGTGTTCTCTTTTGGTTCCATATAAATTTTTGGAATATGTGTTCCATATCTTTGAAGTAAGTCATTGATATTTTAATCAGTATTGCATTGAATTTATAAATTGCTTTGGGTAATATAGACATTTTAATGATGTTTATTCTTCCTAACCATGAGCACGGAATATGCCTCCACTTGTTTGTATCTTCCCTGATTTCTTTTATCAATGTTTTATAATTTTCCGAGTACAAGTCTTTAATCTCCCTGGTTAAATTTATTCCTAGGTACTTTATTTTTTTGGTATCGATGGTAAAGGGAATTGATTCCCTAATTTCTCTTTCTGACTGTTCATTGTTAGTGTATAAAAATGCCTCTGATTTCTGAGTATTGATTTTATATCCTGCCACTTTGCTGAATTCATTTATCAGGTCTAGTAGTTTTTTTACTGCGACTTTAGAGTTTTCTATATACAATATTATATCATCTGCAAATAATGATAGTTTTACTTCTTTTCCAATTTGGATGCCTTTTATTTCTTTTTCTTGTCTGATTGCTGTAGCTATGACTTCCAGAACTATGTTGAATAAGAGTGGTGAAAGGGGGCACCCCTGCCTTGTTCCTGATCTTAAGGGGATTGCTTTTAATTTTTGCCTATTGAGTATGATATTGGCTGTGGGTTTGTCATAGATGGCCTTTATCATGTTGAGGTATGTTCCCTGTATTCCCACTTTGCTGAGAGTTTTGATCATGAATGGGTGCTGGATTTTATCAAATGCTTTTTCTGCATCTATTGAAATTATCATGTGGTTTTTCTTCTTTCTTTTGTTTATGTGATGAATCACATTGATTGATTTGCAAATATTGTACCAGCCTTGCCTCCCAAGAATAAATCCCACTTGATCATGGTGTATGATTTTTTTCATATATTGCTGGATCCAGTTTGCTAATATTTTGTTGAGGATTTTTGCATCTAAATTCATCAGGGATATTGGCCTATAATTTTCTTTTTGTTGTGTTGTCTTTGCCTGGTTTTGGAATCAGAATTATGCTTGCCTCATAAAAGGAGTTTGGAAGTCTTCCTTCCTCTTGAATTTTTTGAAATAGCTTGAGAAGGATAGGAGTTAGTTCTTCTTTGAATATTTGGTAGAATTCATTTGTGAAGCCATCAGGCCCAGGACTTTTCTTTTTTGGGAGTTTTTTGATAACTGTTTCAATCTCATTTGTTGTAATTGGTCTGTTTAGGTTTTCTGATTCTTCCAGATTAATTTTTGGAAGATTATATGTTTCAAGGAATTTGTCCATTTCATCTAGGTTGTCTAGTTTTTTGGCATACAGTTCTTCATAGTATTTTCTTACAATAGTTTGTATTTCTGTTGTGTCAGTTATTTCTGCACTCTCGTTTCTAATTTTATTTATTTGAGTCCTCTCTCTTTTTTTCTTGGTGAGTCTGGTTAACAGTTCATCGATCTTGTTTACCTTTTCAAAGAACCAGCTCCTGGTTTCATTGGTCCTCTGTATTGTTTCTTTAGCCTCTATGTCATTTATTTCTGCTCTGATCTTTTTTATTTCCTTCCTTCTACTAGCTCTGGGCATTACTTGCTGTTCTTTTTCTAGTTCTTTTAGATGTAGGGTCAAGTTGTTTATTTGAGCTTTTTCAGGCTTCTTGAGGTATGCCTGTAATGCTATAAACTTCCCTCTCAGGACTGCTTTTGCTGTGTCCCATAAATTTCGAGTTGATATATGCTCATTATTGTTTGTTTCTAGGAATTTTTAAATTTCTTCTTTGATCTCATTGTTTACCCATTTGTTATTTAATAACATGCTATTTAGTTTGAGTATTTTTCAGTTTTTCTGTTGTGGTTGATTTCTATTTTCATGCCATTGTGATCAGAGAAAGTCCTCGATATGATTTCAATCTTCTTAAATTTGTTGAGACCGCTTTTGTGCCCTAACATGTGGTCTATTCTAGAGAATGTACCATGAGTGCTTGAAAAAAATGTATATTCTGCTGTTTTAGGGTGAAAGGTTCTGAAGATATCTATCAAATTGAGTTGATCTAATATGTCCTTTAAGTCTGCTGTTTCTTTGTTAATTTTCTTTCTTGAGGATCTATGTAATGATGTTAGTGGGGTATTGAAATCCCCTATTATAGTACTGCTGTTGATCTCACCCTTTAAATCCATCAAAGTCTGCTTTATATATTTAGGTGCTCCTATATTAGGTGCGTAGATATTTATAACGGTTATATTTTCCTTTTGGATAACTCCCTTTATGATTATGTAGTGACCTTCTTTATCTCTAACTATAGTCTTTGTTTTAAAGTCCATTTTGTCTGATATAAGTATTTCTACCCCAGTTTTTTTTTCATTTCCATTTGCATGAAATATTTTTTTTCCATCCCTTTATCTTCAATCTATGTGCATCTTTTGATTTAAGGTGTGTCTCTTGTAGACAGCATATGTATGTGTCCTGTTTTCTTATCCATGCAGCTACCCTATGTCTTTTGATCAGATCATTTAATCCATTTACATTTAAGGTTATTATTGATATGTAATTGTTGATTGCCATTTTATTCTTTAAAACTGTATTCCACTTTTGCTATAATCTTTTTCTCCTTTGACCTGTTTACAACAGATCCCTTAGCATTTCTTGCAGCCTTGGTTTGGTTGTAGTGAATTCCTTGAGTTTTGTTTTGTTGTTTTTTTTTTGTCTGTAAAGCTTTTTATTTCTCCTTCAATTTTAAATGATAGCCTTGCTGGATAAAGTAGTCTTGGTTGTAGGATCTTGTTCTGCATGACTTTGAATATTTCTTGCCATTCCCTTCTGGCCTCAAGTGTTTCTGTTGAGAAGTCAGAAGTCATCCTTATGGGGGCTCCTTTGTAGGTGATACTCTTTTTTTCTCTAGCAGCTTTTAATATTTTCTCTTTAACACTTAGCTTTGGTATTTTGATTATGATATGTCTTGGTGTTGATTTCTTTGGCTTCTCCTTAATGGAGTCCTCTGTGCTTCCTGAACATGTGAGATGTTTTCTTGCCTTAATTGAGGGAAGTTTACATCTATGATATGCTTGAACAAAGTCTCTATCCCTTGTTCTTTTTCTTCTTCTTCAGGAACCCCTATGATGCAGATGTTATTTCTCTTTATGTTGTCACAGAGCTCTCTAAGAGTTTCCTCAGACTTTTTGAGTCTTTTTTCTTTTTTCTGCTCTGCTTCCGTGCCTTTATTTAATGTGTCCTCTAACTCGCTGATTCGATTCTCCGCTTCATCCATCCTGCTTTTAATTCCTTCCATTGTATTCTTTATTTCAGATATTGTATTTGTCATTTCTGACTGATTCTTTTTTATTATTTCAATGTCCTTTTTCATATTTGCTATCTCTTTATTTAGGTTTTTATAATGACCATCTATTGTTGTTCTAATATCTTCGAGCATACTAACAATCATTATTTTAAACTCTGCATCTTGTAATTTGGTTATATTTGATTAATTTAGGTCATTTTATGGGGATTTCTCTTGGTTCATTTGTGTTGCATTTCTCTGCCTCCGCATTTTCTCTCTGTAAAGGAAGGTTTTGGCCCCTAGAGTCCACTGGGTATGGCCTCTGTTCCCTAAGTATGGCCTGTCTGCAGGCCCGCCACCCCCTCTTCTGTTGCTGCCTAGGGCTTTTCGTTTGGGCGTTGCCGGTGCCTGCCCACTGGGGCTGTTGCTGTGGTTTCTACCTCTCCTTCATGGGAGTGGCTGTGCTCACATACTCGGGTACACAAGCCTTGGTGGCCTTGGCCTTTGCTCTGCCCCCGTGGGTGGCATTATGCTCGGTCCTGAGGGCAGTGGAGAGCACCTTTGCTCAGCTGCAGGTCTCCGCCTATTTCCGGGCTTTCTCCCACCCTTGCAGGAGGAGCCGCTCATGGAAAGGCTGCTAGCCTTGGCTCTACCGGCCAGGCAGCACTGCATGCCCATGCTCAGCTCAGTAGCAGAACTCCGCCTGTTCTGGGCTTTTGGCTCCACCCCTATGGGAGGAGCTGGCTCCCAAGTCAGGCCACAAGCCTCAGTTCCACAGGTGGGGCAAGGCTGTGCTCCTGTGCCCTAGCTCAAGGGCTGGTCTCCACCCCTTCCGGGGTTCCCACCCTTCTGTGGGCTAGGCTAGATTACAGGCTGCCGGCAGCTGGGCTTGACCAATTTTGCACGCCTACTCCTCCCCAGCCGGGCAAGACTGAGCTCACACGTGGGCCCAGTGGTGGCCAGCAGGCTTCTGGCCCTTCTGACAGAACCGCCCCTCTGCGTCCCGCCACTGCCCACCCTCCAGCAAGCCCTCAGCCATGTGGGGTGCAGACACTGCAGCTCAGACCCTAACACTCACTACTGTAGCCCCGAAAGCTCCCTCCTTCTAAGCGACTCTGCTCTGAGTGCCGTGTGGGAGCTTGTTTGGCTGCTCTCCTGCTTCCCTTTGCTGGTATTGCTGTTTCCGGGGAAAATATTCCCTTCAAATTTGGGGAGTGACTCGATCCAGGGGTTAGGGTGGTTGTCTCCCAAAATGTTTCTCCCTGTGCCTCCTAGATTACACTCTCTTCCTGCTGCTGTGGTCCTCTCCTCTCTCCCTGTCCCCTGGAGCCCCAGGTGAGTGGTTGTAAGAGAGGTTTTCTGCATGGTCCCTTTAAGAAGAATCCTGGGTCTGATAAATCAGACTCTTTCTCACAAACAGTATCCTGACTTGTTTCCAGCTAAATAATGTCCTTATGCTTCTTCTGGGCTCTGGGGCTTTGTTCCTGGGGCTCAGGACCCTACCCTCTCTGCTAAACTCACTTCCCGCCACGCGAGTCTCTCCCGGCTGCCGTTCCCTCCAGGGAGCTGGGCAGCCCTCTCCGCTTTTCCACTTTTCCTACCAGTCTCGGTGTGGCTTCTTCAGTGTTCCTTGGTTGAAGAGTCCTCTTAGTTTAGTTCAAAGTTGGTTTTTCCAGATGATAGTTCTTAAAATTAGTTTGTAATCTATTTTGGTTCTGGGAGGTGGATGTTGGTACGTCCGCCTACTCCAGCGCCATCTTGTCTTCTGGGTTTTGGTTTTTTAAGTCACTAAAATGCAAGAGTTTATTAGCATTCTCAAAATATTTACAACTGAAATTTTACTTTCTAAGTCTGTAGACAAATCAGTTGCCCATGAAAATCTATGACAACTGGACGCCCTCTAGAGGCAGTGTGGTATCTCCTGGTCTTCTTTTGCTTGATAATTAACTCTGAGTAGTAAGTTATTTTTATGCTCGCTGACCCCTGAGAGTGAGATTTTTTTCAAAAAATGAAATTAGTTACAGTTACAGTTTTATTAACTTAAAATCATGTTTGTTTGATAACCAATTTATGGAAACAAGAAGAACATACATTTGCCTTTTTTTAATGTTGCCCTACACATGTACGATCATACTCTGGATGGTCAGGAGGCACAAGAATGCACATGAACATTTGTACTATTCAAAGGGTTAAATTCCTCAAGGTATGCTGTTCCATTTTTTTACATTCTGGGCCAGCATCAGTTGAATATCACTGCAGACTGTCAAATATTGTGAAACTAAAAACAGCACTTCAGAAAGTATATTGGTGCAAAAACAGTAATAAATATTGTGGCTCTGCAAAGCTAATTTAACACATTATAATGCTCTTCCATATTTCTTAAAATTCATGGCAGTGTCAGACAAAACATAATAAGACTTTGATAACTCGAGACTCGTTTTGATGACTGGAGTTTCATTTTATGTTGCCAAGAACCAGGGGTAATTCCAGATTGACTAATTACCCTTCTGAAGGGAACTCATTTTGTCCCCAAACAAAGCCATTCCCACCAACACACATATACACACTGTGGATTTGTCTTCATATTTTAATGGGACTGGGGTGTTGGAGTCAGCTGCAAAGAGGCCACTTTCTGAATGCTGCTATCTACAGTTTTTAAACCCTCCAGAAATATAGCCCTCCAACCCGCTGGGAGCTATGTGAGCTGCGTGGAAGAACTGCACTGTTGTCAAGAGGAAGAGGGAGAGGCAATTAAGAGAAACTAACCTTCCAAGTCCCCTTCTCACAGAGCTTTTATTGATCAGAGACAGAAATGTTTTTACAGAAACAAAGGTAGCAGGAGTGCAGGGCAGGGAGATCAGGTGATAAGGAAAAGAATGACTAATGGACTTTTTGCTGATATGGAAAAAAGGCTAGTTTCGGACAGTACATTCTTTTTCTTTTGTTAATTAACAAGCACAGAGGAAGGGGCAATCTACACACCTCTAGGTTAATTTCCTAAAGCCCATTCACATGCATTCTTTTGTATTTACTCAAAGGTCACTCACTCACACTGTTTCTTGGTGTTTGCACAATTTATTGTCCAAGCCTTTCTAGCAAGTCGCAAACCTTTGATAGACATTAGAGTTTCCAAATAGTTGTTAGATTCTGCCAGTGCAATATTTGTTTAGAGAGAAAGCTTTCTGGTGTTCCTACTTGTATGGCTAGTAGCCACGGCCATTGAGGCCATTCACATGCAGGTTCACATTAGATTCAGGCAGACGGTAATGAAACTGCGGAGTCAAAAACTGGTGGGTCATTCTTTTATTCTAGCCTTGCACCCAGTTGGCAAGAAACACACAGAGAGAAAACACTTCCTTTTCCATCCAGGGCTTCCAAAACCACTGACACATCTGAGTTTTCCAAGAATCAAAGGCCCCCCTCCAGCTCAGTCACCCCTGGTTCCCCATCTGCCAACATGGCTTTTTACTGTTATAAAGTACCACACCCCAGATTCTGAAAGGCACTGTACTTCATTTTATCGAGTCCACATAGAGACAGCCAGTCCAGATAAATTTTGAAGAGTTTTATTAGAGGTGGAGATTTATTTATTTATTTATTTATTTATTTATTTATTTTTCTTTGCGACACCTTAGTTGTTCATTGATTGCTTTCTCATATGTGCCCTGACCACGGGCCCTCAGCAGACCAAGTAATCCCTTGCTCAAGCCAGTGACCCTGAGTTCAAGCTGGTGAGCTTTTTGCTCAAGCCAGATGAGCCCGTGCTCAAGCTGGTGACCTCGGGGTCCTGAACCAGGGTCCTCTGCATTCCAGTCCAATGCTCTATCCACTGCACTACCTCCTGGTCAGGCCATAGGGGGAGATTTATTAAATATGCCGACTGCATATGGCTGACACAGGGCATCTGCAGGCCCAAATTGTGCAGTCCCAAAAATAGTTCAGGGGCTGCTTATATACCCCTGATTACACACGGGTGGAGGAGAGCATGACATCACGGTACAACTGGCAACATTTGTTTAGGGGATACACAGAACATTAAAACTCTCAAGGTAACACAATCAAAGACATTTACAAATCTTTCAGGGCTCCTCTTCCTTCACTAGGTATTTTACTCTCAAGATTCCAGGAAGGGGGAGGAACTACAGTCAGTGCAAGGTGGTATGTAAATTCTGCCTCCCATTGAAAGAGAATGTTGGGCAGATAAAATGTATTATGCTCACTTTGTTAAAGATTACACTGCCCACGAGGAGGCCTTTGCCCAGGTGATATTAATGTGTGTTGGGGGCAGGCAGGATCGTTGTAGCCTGGAGCTTGGTTTTGGGATTAAGCCTTTCCCACCCTTTTTGATGTGGGGCGGTACAATCCAATCATGCCTCAGAGAAGTGACTTTGTATTAGAGACTTCCCTATTTTGTATATTGGATTAAAGGTTTTGAATCTACACTATAAAATAGGGGCGGAACGAGAGTTTGCGCTCTTGGTTCCTAAGATTATCATTAGAAGAGAGAGCAGAGGAGAGCAGAGAAAAAGCCACGTGGAGGAGGCCAGGAGAAGCAGCCAAGATGGCGGAGTGCTGAGTGAGATGCCAGTTTGTGTAGAGTTTGTATCTGGGTAAGGAAGGAGATGGGGAACAGAGGTGAATAAGTCTGGTGAGCTAGAAACCTTTGATTCTAGGAAACTCGGATAAGTCAGTAGCTTTGTGAGCACTGAATGTGACTGGGTTTTGGAGCCCAGTGTGTATTTTTACTTGCCTGCCAGGTGCAAGCTAGAATTAAAGACTATGGCCCACCAGTTTTTGGCTCCACTGTTTCTTTACCGACTGTCCGAATCCAATGCGAACCTGCATGAGCCAGGTGGCTGCTGTGATGGTGGCCCTGGCCTTGGCTTCTGGCTTTACAGAGAAGAAGTTTCTAGGTTAACTTTTATTTTAGATTTAAAACTGAATAATCCATTGTTCTTGCAAGCCAGAAACTTCTATGTTCATTAGCATAACAATGGCCCTTCCCAAGCAGGAAGGTAATTAACAGTTTCACCTGGCAGCGCCATTCATGTTGGCAGTAACCATTTTTAACAATGAAAGTGAGCAAACTCCAAAAATACAGATTTTACAAACTTATTTGCCCAACACTACTCTGCCACCTTCCCAGGGTCCTTTCCTGTTATTTAAAAATTTATTCAAACAATCTCTGTCATTTAATGAGAGTACTTAGTCCCTATTTATCTTCAATTTAATGATTAAGATTGGTCTTATGTCTAACATTTTCCTAATTATTGTATGTTTGTAACATCTATTTTTTTCTATACTTTTCTGTTTTATTTTGTGGGGGTTTTTCAGGATTACAACATACATTTTAATCTTTTTTCCAAAGTTTGCTTAAAATTAATATTTTACTATTTCACACACAATTAGACAATATGCAACCATATAGGTCGATTTATATGCTTCCTGGCCCTTAAGGCATTGTTATCATATGTATTACATCTGCATATTGTATAGCTTCAATAAAAATAATAATTTTTACTTTAAACAGTCATACATTTTAAAGAAATTAATAAAAATGTTATTTTTATTTATCTACAGAATTTCTTCTGTTCTTTATTTTTTTTCTGAAGATCCAAATTTCCATCTGTATTTATTTTCCTTCATTCTTAAAAAGTTTCTTTATCACAGTGATAATAATTGTAGAGTTTCTTAGCTTTTATTATATAAAATATCTTTACAGTGCTTTTATTCTTGAAATGCATTTTTGCCAAATATAGAATTCTCAGTTGACATTCTCGTTTATAACCTCAAAGATTTTTTCCTATTGTCTATTGGGATGTATTGCTTCTAATAATCAGTGATCATTTGTGTTTTTATTTGTTTGTTTTAGTGATTGTTTGTATCTTAGTTCCCTTATAGATGCCATTGTCATGGACTATACCTCAAAGTTTATTGCCTTCTCCATAATCAGGATAATTTAATATTTTAGTTCCATAAGTCTGTAAACCTTCTAAACAGTTCATTAATATGTCTAATATTGTAATAAATCTTGAGTAATTTTATATTACAATTAATAATAATACAGCAGAAATCATAGTAACAATCTCAGCAGAAATAATGGGAACTACCAATATCTTCAAGGTGAAAAATAATTTATTTATGTGATACTCCTTCTGTATAAGATTGAAATGAAATAAGTTTTCATTAAATGTCTTTGTCATTAGGAAATTTACTTGGGTAAATACAAAATATTTTTACCCTTTGTTTATTTTTGGTATATATTATTATGTAGTACAATTTTGTACAAAAAATTAAAAATATTATCAAAGTTTTGTATTTCACAAGAGGTTCATGCTCATATAAACAACTTATCTTTTACTGATTAGGCTGGACCAAACTCAGAATGAATTAAGAGAGTAAAAACTTTGACTAAAGGGATCACAACAGATCACTACATAGGGATTATAAAATGTGTGGATTTAAAAAATTTTGTTGAAGAATGACTAGAAATAAAATGTAAATGTGTGTAGTATTTTTTTTTAAAAAGCACTTTTATATTATCTTCTTTAATTCTTCTAACAGATCTTAAATGATACTGTTATTTTTCTCATTTAACAGATGAGATCAATTTAGGTTTAAACTTTTCCAAAGTCACACTACTTATTATATCTAGATATTCAGATTCTTAATATAATTATCTTTCTATCATTTTATTAAACTTAAAAAATGTATAGAAATCAATTTTTAATAATTTATAAAAATCAATTTTAAGCTGTTGTAATTTGTTGATTGGCTGACTAATTTTTGGATTCTGTGGTACTTCCCTGATGGTGGCAGTATCAATAAAGTGGGGGTTCCTGAAGACTACCTGTTTACAACAGTATAAATTATAGATTAATCTAATTCCCATAGGACATCTTAAAATTCATTCCTGCTCTAATTTGTACTTAAATAATAGGAAGCTTGACTTTTCACTGCAAATTTTCTTTACTATGAGGTACTCTGTGCTTTTTCAAATATCTGTCTATTTTGTTAAACCAAAGTAGTTTTGGGATAGCTAAATTTAAATTTTTTATATAGCTATATTTATGATTAATGTTTTTTCTAATTATATATCTATGTACTACATATACATAGATATACCCATATACATACATTTATATATTTACCTATAACCTAACAATAACTGATTTAAATATTAAAATAATGTCAATAATATGGGACCCTTGTAAAGTTTTCTAATAGTATAAAGTTATAGAAATGCATTCTAAAATACACTGTCACATTTAGAATGTGACACTATCCAAATGTCAAGGAGTAAAGCAGGGAATTAAATGCTTTACAAAAACACTGGAAAGGCTGGAGGAATGTAAGTCTGGGTCTAACCATTAGTATTCATTTTCAAGTTCTCAACTCTTTTGCTGCATCGAGAGGTCAGAAACTGTTCTTATCAACACTACCATGGCTCCAACCACACCAGCATTTCACTCCCACAGAGAAGATTACTAGCCTATGGTACAGGGAAGGTATCCACTAACCCACTCATATTGAGCCTGCTTAAGTGATTGCACTATAAGAGAGAGATGGATTCTGTTGTGTTTTTCTTTAACATAAGTTTGTCAAATAAGACTCTTTTTTTTTTTTTGTATTTTTCTGAAGCTGGAAACGGGGAGAGATAGTCAGACAGACTCCCGCATGCGCCCGACCGGGATCCACCCGGCATGCCAGGGGCGACGCTCTGCCCACCAGGGGGCGATGCTCTGCCCCTCCGGGGCATCGCTCTGCCGCAACCAGAGCCACTCTAGCACGTGGGGCAGAGGCCAAGGAGCCATCCCCAGCGCCCGGGCCATCTTTGCTCCAATGGAGCCTTGGCTGCGGGAGGGGAAGAGAGAGACAGAGAGGAAGGAGGGGGTGGGGGGTGGAGAAGCAAATGGGCGCTTCTCCCATGTGCTCTGGCCGGGAATCGAACCCGGGTCCCCCGCACGCCAGGCCGACGCTCTACCGCTGAGCCAACCGGCCAGGGCCAAGACTCTTAACCATGTATAAAGCACTAGTTATTAATGAGTCTCTATAAAGAAATGTGTTCGCTTTGTAACAACTCATTACAGGGAAAAAGAGAAAGAAAGAAAAAAAAAGAAGGAAGAAAGGGAAAGAAGAGGAGAGGAGAGGAGAAGAGGAGAGGAGAAGAGGAAAGGAGAAGAGGAAAGGAGAAGAAGAAAGGAAAGGAAAGGAAAGGAAAGGAAAGGAAAGGAAAGGAAAGGAAAGGAAAGGAAAGGAAAGGAAAGGAAAGGAAAACTAGAATAGTATTTCCAAAGTCAGGTTTTGATTGACGTTTCTCTGTTTTTACCTAAATCCTAATTCTTCTGTTTCTTTGAATATAATGAAAACTATCTATAATAGAAGTGAGGATGACATTACACCAATGGACTGTGGATTTGGGTAGATTTCTAAAAGGTATAAAGTAGTTGAGATTACACTAAAGAACAAGCCAGAACACAGGAATCTGTAGACCAGACATTTACAGGAGAAGGCTGCAAGAATTCTGAATTTCTGAGAGGCTCCTAACTGCCTATACCATAATACCCCAACCTAAAGTAAGACTTGACAGGCATCAATCTCACTCATATATTAATAGCTTGACATCAACCTTTTGATTCAAGGAAAAGATCAATTAGGAAACCAGATCATGATGATGACAACTAGTTGTTTTTATTATCGATCTAGTTTTGGTATAGGGTATAGTAATAATGAATGAACAAGTAACAATCAAGATCATTGACAGAAAACCATCACTATACTGAAAAGAATATACAGCAACATAATTATAGAAAACTATGGACATATACAATAACACAGATTTTCTGGGTAAAAGCATAACAACAGCAGGACCACACAGTCCATTATGTCCCTTTCCAGGGCTTCGGTGTATATACCTCAAGGGAACAAAAAGAAGGCAGATGACCTGGACTAATCTCTGAGGTGGAACTCCAGAGTATGGAATAACTATATTTTTGAATAGTTATCTATTTTAAACAAAACAGCTTTTAAAACAACGAATATTTAAATCCAACATCTAATTAAATAAATTCTCCCTGATATTTTGTCCTCCTCTATTTCAGAAGCCAATCCTAATAATAAGAAGAGTAAGAATAGTTCACTTTAAGTATATAATAGTTGCTATTGCTATTGCCATGAAGAAAACTTAAGAGGAGCTGGCATACAGCAGCCATGCCAGGCCCAGTAATCTCCTGGGGCTTATTATAATATTGACAGAAGAGTTATGCGCTTATACTATATTTGTGCTGTCAGACTCAATTCAATTTTACAAATGTTTTACAAATCCTTACTTGGAACCTAATGTGTGTAAGCTATTGTGATAAGCACTGCAAACAATGAGAAGGGACTAAGAAATCAAATTTATAATAAAAAAATGTTTATATCCCCAAACAAGTATTATACAAGGCAAAGTGTGGCCTAAGAAGAGTAAATAAACTGTTAACTGTATCAAATGAGTGAGCATTATTGTTTTCATCAAGCTAATCTGGAAATGCATCATAGAAGCTTTACCATTTGAGATAGACCTTGGAAAAAGGACACCATTACAATTGTAATAAAAAATAGAGGCAATTGTGGGGGGCAGACATTCTCTGTGGAGAGACATGTATTAGCAAAAGCATGCCTGAGTAAAGGGTCTCCAGAAAGCTTTCTGCAACTCATTTTGGGTATAACACAGGGTCCATTTGGAGTCTTGGAAAGAGAGAGACTTCAGTGTTAAACCAAGGTTTTATTTCAAGGACCTCAGATAACGTCAGAGTGAACAAGTCAGGGTGAGGAAGACAGTGATGGAGATGGTAATTGGGAGACATAGGGGTGTATGGATATAAATAAAGATGCAGATATATCTATAGCTATCATATAATCTAAACATGCACATGAACAAATAAACAAATACATTTTTCTGTATACAGATCTAGATACATGATTTGGTAGCAATGACAATCCATTCAAAGTCATTGAAAAGGGACAGTTTCTAGGGGTAGTCAACCTTTTTATACCTACCGCCCACTTTTGTATCTCTGTTAGTAGTAAAATTTTCTAATCACCCACCGGTTCCACAGTAATGGTGATTTATAAAGTACGGAAGTAACTTTACTTTATAAAATTTATAAAGCAGAGTTACAGCAAGTTAAAGCATATACTAATAATTACTTACCAAGTACTTTATGTCGGATTTTCACTAAGTTTGGCAGAATAAATCTTTATAAAACAACTTACTATAGTTAAATCTATTTTTTTACTTATATTTTGGTTGCAACGCTACCACCCACCATGAAAGCTGGAATGCCCACTAGTGGGCGGTAGGGACCAGGTTGACTACCACTGGTTTAATCCAAGTTTTGTTTGTAAAGAATAACCTGGAAGCTATGTTTAGGAAGTAAAAGTATCAAAAGGATATAGAAGATAACTAACAAGAGTTTTGTAAAACACAGAGTGGATAGTTTTTAAGTAAAGGCTCTGGTATATCAATAAGAAAATGTTTGTCCCTCCTTGTTGAGAAAGGGGGGGTACGGGGGTACCTGAAGATGGGTCACTCATACTTTGAATATGGAGTGAGATGAAAGTTAACAATGAAAGACTTTGGGGGAACAAAGCATTCAAATCTTGCTTATTTTCCATGTCTTTTCTAGCCACCTACTGGGCATTACAGCGTCATATTATCTAATATTATTTGAATTTTAGTAATATGCAATTAAAACCATGGTGTCAATAACATACCCCCCAAAATGTTTTTTTTTATCTTACTAGCCTCATTTATTTTAATTCTAGGAAGATTGAACTTTTTCTTCCTATTCTGTCACTTCTCTTTTTCTCTCTGTGCCATCACAGCTGTAAAGTGCCTTTCAAGGTATCATCAACAGTTGAGACAACTTCCCTCTTCTCATAAGCTTACTAAGCTAAGAGCATCATCTAACAGTTTGTCCCAATCTTTGCATCTTAACTCCTTTCCCATTTTTAAAAATTTTTATTTATTCATTTTAGAGAGGAGGAAGAGAGAGGGAAAGAGAGAGAGAGAGAGACAGAGAGAGAGAGAGAAAGGGGGGAGGAGCAGGAAGCATAAACTCCCATATATGCCTTGACCAGACAAGTGCAGTGTTTTGAACCAGCAACCTCAGTGTTCCCAGGTCGACGCTTTATCCATTGCACCACCAGAGGTCAGGCCCTTTCCCATTTTTTATCATTGTTTTCCTATTTCTATTTATTTCTCTCTGTGACATAAGAGTTGAACCCCCACAAGAAGTGCAACTCACCATATCCCAAATAGAGTGAAATGAAAGACTATTTGGTGACTAGCAGAATTTTTGAGATTTGCCTCGGCTCACTCAAATGCAAAACTGCCTGCTCTACAGAGTTAAACGTGACATGACCCTTAGGCTACACAGCTGTATGATTATCAAAGACATCATAATCAAGTTTTGTTTAGAGGAATTACGCTATATCAGTTATTAATATTTTATAAAGCTACATTGGAGAATTTAAGAACATGTTTTTAACGTGACTATGAAAACATTTTCATTTGTTTTGAGCTTTAATTATTACAGTGTGACGTGAATACTTGTTTTAAATTCTTTGTATTTTTTGAACAACGTATAGAAATATTTTAAAGAGTACATTAGTACTAACACCTTTAGCCATTAAAACTCTAGGACAACCTGACCAGGAGGTGGTGCAGTGGATAGAATGTAGACCTGGGATGCTGAGGACTCAGGTTCAAAACCCCCAGCTTGCCGGCAAGCTTATTGGCTTGAGTGTGGGCTCATAGACATGAATGATTTCATGGTCACTGGCTTGAGCCCAAGGTTGCTGGCTTGAGCAAGGGGTCATTAGCGTGGCTGGAGCCCCCTGGTCAAGGCATGCGTGAGAAGCAATCAGTGAACAACTAAAGTGCCACAACTATGAGTTGATATTTCTCATCTTTCCCCCTTCTGGTCTGTCTGTCTCTTTCTCTAACTTAAACAAACAAACAAAAATCACACTAGGGCAATTATAATTGCAAAAATTTGAACACTAACCAAAAAAGATTATGTTTATATTCATAATATTGCGACTGTTTTAATAAAAAGGGGTCATATATTAGCATGAGGACACATTTCTCTTGAAAATTTTTGCCAGTGAATCTAGGACTTTCTTATTTCTCAGAGTGTAGATAATTGGATTTAGCAAAGGAATGATGACAGTGTAAAATAGAGAGTCCATCATGTCTTGGTCATCTGCTTGTGCAGATGCAGGACGCACATACATGAAGAGAAGAGAGCCAAAGTATAAAGACACAGATAGAAGATGGGCTCCGCAGGTGGAGAAGGCTTTCCTTAGGTCTTGTACAGACTTCTTTTTAAAGATTGTAAAGAGAACAAGTGTATAAGAAAAAAGAACAGTCAATATGGTGAACACCTGTATTGACCCAGAGAAAATAAAAACCATCAGAACATTAATGGAAGGGTCAATACAGGAAATCTTAAATAAAGGCATGATGTCACAATAAAAGTGATATATTATATTGGAATTGCAGAAAGTTAATCTGAATAAAGCACCTATATGAATAAAAGCATGAAGAGCACCAGCTACAAATGATGAGACTAGCAGCCGTGTGCAGAGTTCATTTGTGACGATCACTGGATAAAGTAATGGTTTGCATATGGCCACATAACGATCATATGCCATTATTGCCAGCAGAAAACATTCTGTGGTTGCACTGAATGAAAAGGAAAACAATTGTATCATACATTCAGACAGAGATATCATCTTACTCTTACTTAGGAAGTTGACCAGCATCTTGGGGGTGACTGTAGATGATATCCAAGCATCCACAAAGGCCAAACTCCCAAGGAATAAGTACATGGGGATGTGAAATTGAGGGTCACTCCATATGAGAGCAATTAGACCAAGGTTTCCCACCATGGTGATCAGGTATATCACCAAGAACACCAGGAACAAGAGGATTGGCCACTGTCGTTGATATATAAGTCCCATGAAGATAAACTCTGTCAGCAATGTTGCATTTTCTTTTTCCATGTCCTCACTCTATGTTGCCTGAAATAAAATTTAAGAAATGAAAAAGAATTATTAATGATTTATGACATAAAAATATGGAGAAAGAGAGTTGAAAATAAACTCATGTATATCAGAATCTCCCCCGCCCCTTAATTTTTTTTACATCTATAATAGATAGAATTTATTTTGGGATAGTTGAACGAACAGAAGAAAATGCAATAATTTTAGTTCAAACTGTGCAGATATGAGCAGATTTAGAAAAAAAGAAATACATTCTATGTGCTATATTTATCGGGACACCATTGATTGTAATAGAAAATTTTTGTTTATAAAACACAAATGTAGGATCAAGGGAAAGTAAGTTTGATGAAGAGCTGAGGTTAAAATGAATTGAATGCCATGTGAAAAATCTTAAACTTATTCTTTTATCCAGACAATAAGCAGGCACTGAAAATTAAGAGCTGTGGAGTGGTACTGTAAGATATTATAAAATATTTATATAAATACATGGTAGTGTGTAGAAAACAGGCTGCTGGGAGGAGAAATTGGAGTCAGCATACTAGTCAGAAAGCCGATAGCTATGTCCAGTGATTCCTAAACCAGATTATGCATCAAAATTGTCTGAGGAATTTTGTGTGTGTGTGTGCAAAATATAGATTTTGAGGTATTATTGTAGAAATTGTGTAGGTCAAGAATAGGTTTTATATCTGCATTTTTAAAATTCTGTTCATATGACTCAAATGCATGTGAAGTATTGAGAGTGATGAGGAAGAATGAGAAACAGATGCAAAAGAATTTAGAATGTAGTCAATAGGACTCAGTGACATATTAGATGTGAAAGAGGTGAAGGAGAGGGGATTCACTTGGTAACTAGTAAGATGGTTGTCAAAACTGAGATCAAGAACTCAGATGCAGTGGCTTCTTTGCGCAGAGAGAGTCCTCTGAAATCCATGCTAGACTTGCTTAGTAGTATGAATCTAGTGGAGCAAAATAGAAATAGTCTTAGGAGTCATTGGAGTAGCTGAGGCATATTTAGTGATGACCTATTCATTAGAGAGTGTGCACAAAGAGAAGAAAAGCACAGAAAGCAACTTGAAGAAATTATATTAAAGAGGTTATAAAGTAGGTGCACAACATATATTAGAAGGCCAATATCTGATAATCTTTTATATCACATAGCCTGACTGGCCAAGGTTACTACCCACTCAGGAAGCCTAAATGGCTAGAAATCAACTTTCCTGTCCCCCTTTAACATAAAATGAGGCAACCTGACCTAATTTGACAAATCAAATCCTCCTAACCTACATTTAGAATATGAAGAGAGTGAGAAAATGTACAGGGACAAAAGAAGATATTGGTCTCAAAGGCAGAAATACGAAGACTGCAAAAATTACATCCTGAATCCATAATAATGGTATTGTCAATGTGAACTGGCATTCCAAATCCAGCAGGTGACAAGCAGGTCTCACGGAGTTAATGTTGAGACATGATTTTGGCTAATGAATGGCTCCTTTGCTTTTTGCTGTTCCTGCTGCCCCCCCTCTTTTAGTTGATTCCTCCAGTCTTTGTTGTACTGCTATGTTTGAGCAAATTTCCATTTTTATTAACTCATTTCTTATTGCAAGCAAGAGGTCTGACTAACCTCAAAGGCAGACTAGGGCGAAGTCAGAGTTCAGAGTGATCAGAGAAACAAAGGGGGCAACTGGAAAGCTGAGTGTTGTGAACTTAGAAAAAAGATATTTCATAAGAGCAAGGCCCTGGCCAGCTGGCTCAGTGGATAGAGTGTCAGCCTAGTGTACAGATTTCCCAGCTTCGATTCCCAGTCAGGGCACACAAGAGACGTGACCATCTGCTTCTTGTCCTCCTTCCTCTTCCTCTTCCCCTCTGGCACCCAGGGTCTCGATTGGTTCCAGCATTGGCCTTGGCACTGAGGATAGCTTGATTGGTCCAAGCATCAGTCTCAGATGCTAAAAATAGCTTGGTTGGTATAAGCATGGGCCCTAGATAGGGGTTGTGGGATGCATCCCGGTCGGGACACATGCTAGAGTCAGTCTCACTATCTCCCCTCCTCTCACTTAAGAAAAAAGAAGAGGAAGAAGAAAGAGCCTGACCAGTCAGTGGCGCAGTGGATAGAGCATTGGACTGGGACACAGAGGACCCGGGTTCAAAACCCTGAAGTCTCCGGCTTGAGCATGACCTCATCTGGCTTAAGCGTGGGCTCACCAACTTGAGCACAGGGTCTCTGGCTTGACCGTGGGATCATAGATATGACCCCAAAAGTTGCTTGCTTCAAGCCCAAAGTTACAAGCTTGAGCCCAAGGTCACTAGCTTGAGCAAGGGGTCACTTGCTCTGCTATAGCACCCCAGTCAAGGCACATATGAGAAAGCAACCAATGAACAACTAAGGTGCCGCAACAAAGAATTGATGCTTCTCATATTTCTCCCTTCCTGCCTGTCTGTTCCTATCTGTCCCTATCTCTGTCTTTCTCTCTCTGTCTCTGTCAAAAAAAAAAAAGAAGAAAGAAGAAGAATGATGAAGTGATGTACATACCAAATACCAAAATAAATGACAAAATAAGACAAAGAGTTTTCAGATTTTACTGAGTGTAGAAACTAAGAGATTTTTAGTGGCATTAGTGAGTGTAATTTTCATTATGTAATATAGATAGAGTTGAGGCCAGAAAATAATGAGAAATGAAAGGGTCCCAAGTTGGTGATACAGAGTAATGCAGAGTAGTCCCAGCAATGTGGAGAACAGTTGACATTTTGTTTTCTTCTCCAAGAATATTTTACTGAAAGTTTTCAAAACAGAGGAAAATACAGGAAAGCACTGAGAGAAGAAAGGGAACAGAAGTGGGAAGGAAATATACATTTATGAAAAAAAACAATGAAGAGTTGAGTAACAAATGGAAAATAACAGAGACATAGGTAAGTCTAAGAAAGACAAGCCAGAGAAGACTGAGAGAGGTGGTATCTGAGAAAGGCTGAAGAGGAAAGAAGAGGAAACGCAGAGGTGCGGGGGTAAACGCCTTAACTCTGGCATTCTTTAAAAGTTATCAGTCCTCAGAATCTTTTCTTTTTGTTTACTTTCCCATCGAATATGTGTATGAAAAAGATAATTCAGTTTTAAATTTTATAAGTTTTATGTTGTTTATAAATATATTAGCACTGCCTAATAGCTCTTTTCATATTTAAAAGTTGCTTTCTTTTGTTATTACAGTGATTGGAAGTGTCCTTTAGAAATTCTGCTTGTTTTACTTAAGAGCACCTTCCTTTCTACCAGTTGAGAGTGTGTGTGTGTGTGTGTGTGTGTGTGTGTGTGTGTGTGTTTTGCAAAATAAAACAGAGCCAAAACTGGATCCTGGATACAGGCAATGTAAATAATGGGTGTCAATAATTCCAGCTGTTAAGTAGATTTTTATATGGAATGGCTTCCTTCCTTGCAATCCCAATAACTAAATAATCAAAACTCTCAAATTCAATTTGTGAGGGTACTTATCTATTCATACATGCTAAAAAGCATACTGGAGGAAGACTTTCTACATATTTCTATATATACCAAAATCTACCTTATAAAATCATTATAGTTAGGTTAACAAAATAATAAAATTCATTAAAGGCAACAAGTTAGTCTTAACAGCTATTTTGCACATCTAAATTTTAGTCATGAAAATGAAGTACACTATTTTTTCCCATTTCCACCTGGCTATTTTGGCAGCTTATCAACCAAATCTAAATTATACATTAAATAGTACTTCAAATTTTTATATAAAATAACAATGAATATTATACAGGTCACTTCTCTCTTACCCATATTTTTTGAAAAATTGTGAAGATTTTTTTCAATACATTAAGCTTTCTGAAGTTGAAAAATATACAGTAGCACAAGAATGACAATAACGTAGGTAATGATTCTTTGCATGCTGATTCATTCTGGGGGGTTCATTTCCCAGACCCAGGAAAATCCCATTTATATTCATCTGCTTTGAACAGAAGACACAACCAATTATACAACTCTGTGCTTTTGCCAGAAGACAAAGGAGTACAAAACTAAAATTCCCATGAGAACACCCAAGGATTCCCTTTAGGATAAAGCTACTGGGCATTGTGGACTTGGACATGCATGAAAAGCCCATGTTGTCCCACAGGTCATTACAAACTCTAAATTTATAAACATCAAGTCATGGTAGACAGTTCTAGTTTGAAGAATCAAAACTGTAGTTTCTGTCACTATTTCCCACCACAAATAACATTTCTGACATGTTTATGCAAACTTGAATTTATCTATATAAATTTTGATGTGCTGAGTGCTTTGATTAGTATGGTCTTGTCTGAGCAAGTCATACCTGATTTTAATTAGGCCAAAATTCTAGATTCTCTTCAGGAACGAACCCCAAGTAAATGCTTTCATGCAAACTAAAGCTCACATTTCAGATCTGTAGCTAACTCCCCACTTTAAGCTAGAATGTGATGAAAAATCACAATGTCCAGTGGGAAACTCTTGGTCAATACCTTTGATTTACTCTTTTAAGTTATTTTGACTTGTCAGAAACTGCTTATTATAGAAATATTTTTAAAATAATGATAATAAAAAATAAAAATATCTTGTAGTACCTAGAAATAGTGTTAATATTTTAACATGAATCTTTTCAAATTTTTCTATCATATATTATACACACATTCATATATTTGCATGTTTCTAGATGAGGAAATTATACAGTATACATATAGTTTTACAAACTGATAATCTGGCTTAACTTATTTAAAATGATAGCTCTAGAGCAGGGGTCCCCAAACTGCGGCCCTCTGAGGCCATTTATCCGGCCCCCGCTGCACTTCCGGAAGGGGCACCTCTTTCATTGGTGGTCAATGAAAGGAGCACATTGACCATCTCATTAGCCAAAAGCAGGCCCATAGTTCCCATTAAAATACTGGTCAGTTTCTTGATTTAAATTTACTTGTTTTTTTATTTTAAATATTGTATTTGTTCCCGTTTTGTTTTTTTACTTTAAAATAAGATATGTGCAGTGTGCATAGGGATTTGTTCATAGTTTTTTTTATAGTCCGGCCCTCCAACGGTCTGAGGGACAGTGAACTGGCACCCTGTGTAAAAAGTTTGGGGACCCCTGCTCTAGAGAAAGGAATTCAAATCTCTACTCAGATCCCATCTACATTTTCCTTTTCCTTCTCCCAGGCAAAGGAGATACTGACATGATGCATGAAATGACAAGACTCTGGTAGGACTGCGGAGATGGGTTTATGGAGCATTCATAGTCAGCCTGTGGCTTTGATTTACCATTGATTTTCTCTTCTTTAGCAGAAATGCTAAATAGTCCCTGGGCATGCTCCCATGAAACAGACCCAGTCATCTAACTCTACTTTTTGATTAGAGAAATAAAGTTATCCATAGACTTTTTTGATCACTTGGAACCCCAACACCTCAGAGATTTCCCATCCTTACTCCCAGATCCTGACGTTTGGCAAAGGGAGCACAAAAAGGGATGTTGGGAGCCTAGCCAGGTTAGAAGGTCAAACAGCTCAGCTCCAGCCCTTCTGGTCCATCACCAACACTATCTTCTGGGAGTGAAAAGGCAAAATTTAAAGCCAGGGGTCCTGCCATGGAAAAGGAAGGCCCCCAAGCTGAGGACCTGGACCACTTTCATTTTTAGAAGTTATTTTTTATTGGGTATAGAATTCTGAGTTGACAGATTATTTTTTTCACAATTTGAAATATGTCACTCAATTTATCTTCTGGCTCTGTATTTTTTCCTTTTCTGTCTACTTTCAAACTTCTGTTTTTAACTGATTTTTAGCCACTTCAATAACTAAGTGTTTTTGTATTTTTATTTTGCTTGTGATTTGGTTTCTGTTTGTTTTGGTGTTTATCCTGCTTCAGGTTCTGTAAGCTTCTTGGATCTTTGGTTTGATACCTTTCTTTATTTTTGAAAAATTCTTGACCATTGTATTTTTTATTTTTTTCCTCTACCACACTTTCTTTTCATTTCAGATCCCAATTGTGTATATGTTAGATAACAATATTCTTTCACAGTATTTGACTGTTCTGGCTTTTTTTACTCTTTTTTTTCTATGTGTTTAATTTCAATAATATCTATTGACTTATGTTCCTTTTTTTCCTGTTGACCTATATTCAAGTTAAATGTTCTTTTCTCCACTATGTCTAACTTACTAATGAACTCACCAAAGACCTGTGTTACCTTTTTTCTCATTTCTTGTCTTTTCTTTTTTTTTAGTAAGAGGAGGTGAAATAGAGAGACAGACTCTTGCATGTGCCCTGACTGAGACCCACCTGACAACCCCTATCTGGGTCCGAGGCTGGAATCAATCAACTACTTTTAGTGCCTGAGACTGACACTCAGATCAACTGAGATATCCTCAGTGCTCAAGGCCGACACTAGAATCAATCAAGCTATTGGCTGAGGGAGGTGAAGAAAGAGAGAAGAAGGAGAGGGGAGAGAGAGAAAAGCAGATGGTTGCTTTTCATATGTTCCCTAACCAAGCATTAAACCCAGGACTTTCACATGCCCGGTTGACACTCTATCCACTGAGCCAACTGGCCAGGGACCTCATTTTTTTTAAAAAAAATTTTCTTGCATTTTTGCTTGACTTTTAAAAGATGCTTTTTATTTATCACCTTGAAATTCCTCATCTGGTCATTCATGAAAGCTTTAACATATTAATAACAATCATTTTAAATTTCCTGACTGATAGTCCCAACCTTTGAGTCATATCTGGGACAGGTTCTTTTGATTGATTTGTCTTTTAACATTAGGTTGTCTATTTCTTGCTTTTTATTTTTTGTTTGTCTCAGAATTTTTCATTAAAATCTGGTCTTCATGTTTAGGACAGTAAAAATGGAAGCAATTAGTAATTAGAGGCTAGACAAATGAGACATACTGAATTATGAAAATCTAAAATTATTTTAAATAGCTGAAGTCTATATTTAGGACACCAAATTAAAAGGGACATTAACTTTCAACTTTGGCAGAGTCTATGTTTGTGTGTGGTGGGGCACAGACTCTTAAAGGTTTGAGGTAGAAGAATGAACCACTTTAAGAGTCTACTTGAATCTAAATAGCATATGGATAAATAGGGTATTTCCAAAGTAGTGAGAGGCCTCTTACCATTAATATTTCCATAAAAGTAATAACTGTCAAGTTCAAATAAGATGTTACTGGTATGCCTAGTTCTATATCAAATATTAAATTCTACCTTAGAGGAACAGAGGTATCTTAATTTTTATTCTGCCAGGTCCTGAGACATGATATGATTTGAGTGCAAATAATTTGTTTGTGAATAGTTGATAAGTGAAAAGATGAGGACGTGGAACAGGAAAAGGAATGTAGCCAATAAAGGGTGATTTATGAAACAAGTTACAACTGTGGGCAACCAAGCTTAATCATTTTTGGAAACACCATGAGCCAGTGTAGAACATGAACTTCGAATTTATATCAACCAAAGGGCAAAGAGTTGGAGTATTTATTCACCAACTCCCATCAGTCTTTGGTTGATAAATGGTCTGGGGGAGATTCTTAGAATAGCTTTGATTTCCCAGATATTGTAAGTGAGGGTAGAATAGCTCTGGCCAACCATAAAAGCCCTCAGATGCAGATGTACAGTTAGAGAAGATATGGGCAGGCACCAACAGTACCTGTGATGAGATCTATAAGAGTCAATGAGCAATGTGGTCTGCGATTCACACTGAATGAGCCATTCAACACTAGCTATTATCGTGGGTCAGAGTATCCCCTCAAGCAACCCATTCTCAAAAAACTAAAGGTGAGGTTTCTTCACAAACAACCAAAGAAATGATAAAACTTGTTTTTATGGGATTAGAAAAGTGGAAAACAGTGTCTCAGAGTGAATCATAGCGAACAATTTGTACTATGTAACACTCAACATAGGATTTCCTAACTGAAAGAGTCTCTTATACTGGCCAAAATTCCCCTAAAAGAGACATGAATGTTAATTTATTTTATAGTCTTTAACATCTAAATAAATACTTACAATACAGTTCACATTATTATTATTTATTGGTCCAGTATTTATAGTGTCTTATACACAAGGTAGCCAGCCACACAATATTGTATTGTGAATAATGTCCCTGAGATTAGCAGCGCTCACAGCCTGCACGACCATTCACAATCTCTCTGAATACACTTTGTCTCAATTTAGCTGTGTATCCCATTATTTTTCTATCAATACTTGATAAAATGTTGTCCCACTATTTTTGTACTTTCAATGTAACAGATGGGAAGTCCAATTTTACTGTACTTATTTTTCCTTGTTAATAATTTAATCTCTCTGTCTAGAAACTTGTACATCTTTTTACCTCTGGAGCCTGAGACGTTTTACCGGGAACATATTCTCCTGGTTATTATAGTGGTTAGTATATTGTAGGTGACATCCATTGTTTCTAGGAAATGGCTCGAAGAGCTTTAGTTTAGATTGAGGTAAGCCTGACTTGCCCATTCTAAAATCCTCAGCTTAAAAGTTGTAAATGCTCTACAGCAGTGTTTTTCAACCAGTGTGCTGGGAGACATGGTCAGGTGTGCCACAGGGAAATTAAACATGGGTCCCCAAACTACAGCCTGTGTGCCAAATATGGCCCGTGGAGGCTATTTATCCAGCCTGCTGCCAGCCGCCTCCATCCAAACATAAACATTCCCCTCACAATCCCTCCAGCTATCAGCAACAGGAAGAGTGGAGTCACAGGGAACGCTCACTGACCAATCACCTTCTAGGATTCATCCCAACCATTAGCGATGGACCAATAGTAGGCCGCCTCTCGTCCACACCCAGGAAGGTCCTCGCTCTGGCTGCTGCGCACTTGTCATTGTGTGGCCACAGTGAGTAGTTGAAGCTGCTACTCCTCCCCATGGTCCCGATTTCTAATCCTGGTCAAGACTGGAGGTAAATGTTGCCACCACTAGATGAAGCCTCAGCCTCAGCTGGTTATATCTATCCTGATGGTGTATATAGATATTTGACCTTTTCCTTTTTAAAAGAGGCCCCCCGCAGAGGGTGATATACAATGCATCACAATGTTATCTAACTTTAAAGCTAAAGTTTGCTGATCTTCCTTTGGACAGTTTTTGGTTATCTGTTGCCAAGGAGTTAGTTCCCCACTCTGGCCAACAAAACTATTTTGACATTGCTCCCGTTTTCAACCACATATCTATGTAAGCTGAGCTTCTCAAGCTTGACTGCAATAAAAATTAAAAACAGAGAGAGACTGAGAACTGTTGAGGAAGAGCTTTGTGTGTGTCTTTCTACCATTCCTGCCAGGATATCCCTTTTGTGTTCATCGAAACAGGCCCAGGTTTCACACTAAGTGAGTATAAATACATTTAGAAACTATATTATTAACTATATGTATAATATGTACTGTGTTAGAGTGTCATTTTGTGTCATTTTGGTAGGTGGTGTACCCCAGGATTTTGTAAATGTAAAAAATGTGCCGCGGCTCAAAAAAGGTTGAAAATCACTGCTCTACAGAACCCCTCCACTAGTGGATTCTTCCCTAAATACTCAAAAAAGGTAACTACTACAATTTCTGAAAGTTTTAGAAAACTTTTAATATTATATGGCTTCACAGTTCTTGTGTTTTGAAATAATAGTGTCCTTCACAATTGAAACCTTTTCCCCAGTGGTGGGTGGGATTCAGCTGATTCTCACCAGTTTGGCAAAACCAATACCAAATTTTTTGTTGTTTGGCAAACCAGTTGTTAAAATGGCACTTGTTTTTGTTTTGTTTTGTTTTGTTTTGTTTTTTGGTATTTTTCTGAAGTTGGAAATGGGGAGGCAGTCAGACAGACTCCCACATGCGCCCGACCGGGATCCGCCCGACTGGGATCCACCCGGCACGCCCACCAGGGGGATGCTCTGCCCATCTGGGACATTGCTCTGTTGCAACCAGAGCCATTCTAGCACCTGAGGCAGAGGCCATAAAGCCATTCTCAGCGCCCGGGCCAACCTTGCTCCAATGGAGCCTTGGCTGCGGAAGGGAAGAGAGAGACAGAGAGGAAGGAGAAGGGGAGTGGTGGAGAAGCAGATAGGCACTTCTCCTGTGTGCCCTGGCCGGGAATCGAACCCGGGACTCCTGCACACCAGGCCGATGCTCTACCACTGAGCCAACTGGCCAAGGCAAAATGGCACTTGTAATCAGCGTTTTATTTAAGGTTGGCACCTGGGTAGCCAACCAATGTGAAAATCACAGATTTACATTCCTTGCTCTTTTTTAACATGCATCTGCACAATAAAGTATTCGAAGCACCCATAGTAATGTTCATTCTGCACATAAGTGAAAATAATTGCAAGTGAGAATGCCAATCAAGAAGCAATATGGAAATATCTTAAATAATAATTATATTGTTTTTTTGTCAGGTATTTAATATTTTTTCATTAACTCTTTCTTGTAACATCTAGTTTTGTGTACCTCTTTTATTGTTCTTTTGTAAGTATTAAATGCATGAAATAATAAACTACCTTTGGTATATCTTTTTTTATATACTTAAAGTGGTCATTAGGGCAGAGAACCGGTTGTTAAATTATTTGAATCCCACCACTGCTTTTCCCTCTGCCTGGTTGAAGAGATAGAAGGGGACCTTGCAGAAGTATGGATGGATTGAGCATTTGGGTCTCCATCAATATCAAAGATACTTCTGTTATGTTCCTCCTATTATATGACAAGGACCATTTCACCTAGTACTGATATGACTTAAAGAAGTTTTGAATTTGGTTGGCTCCAGTGTATATGTGCAGTGTTGTGTTTCAGTCCTCAGCTTTGTATATACTCCTACATTGAGTACTTGCTCTATGCATACATCAGGTTTTCTATATACATGTACATGATTCTTCCTCTTAATTGTTCTTTACTGCTCAGCCTGTTATTGCTAAGGATTTTCAGCAGTCATGGGTAGCCGAAGATATTACAACTTTAAACAAATGGTACATTTACTACTTTAAAGTTCTTTTATACATAGGCAATACCAATATTGCTTATAGTTTCCCTGATAAAAGACACTTTGTATTTTCATATATTTGAGCCATAGTTTTATTCAATAGTCTACTTTATTTTATTCTAACTTCTGTTATTCTCAATAAAATCCACCAATAACTTAGATTCCACATTAAAAAAATTATCTACTACAAAGAAAGTTTTCTTTTCAGGGACAGTTTCTTCCAAGAATTCATTTCACCTGAGATTCAGAACAGTTGAGAAACAAGAATTTCTATATGCAAGCTCTGGACGATTGTCTTGGCTCAGTCACACCAGCCTCAAACAAAGAAACATGCAAACGTCTGCTACAGTAGAATTACAAACTACTTTTAACTAATTTAGAAAAAATTTACAAAGAGCCGAAAATTGCAGATTTTAAATGCTTAATTTCAAAAAGCATGTTCAATTTTTTTTTAATAAAAAAACTAGTTTCATGTGTTTTAAAGTTCTTCCACTGAAACAAAAATCCACTGAAGTTGACTTTCATCATCACACAGCACTCAGAAACTACCATGAACACTATCCCTCTGTTAAAATGATGAGGCCAGGCTGATCTGCATGACTCCAGATGTCTTGTATTGTATAAAGTTTGAAAAAGACAAGTTTGAAATGTGCCTTTAAAATTTTATTTATTTATTAGTCTCCTCAAGGCACCTATAACCTCTTTATTTCTCAGGCTATAAATAAAAGGATTTAGAAGGGGAATAATGATTGTGTAAAATAAAGAATATATTTCCTCCTGATTTTCGAGGAGGCCAGATCCAGGACGCACATACATGAAGAATAGAGTGCCATAGAATAAGGAAACAGAGAGCAGGTGGGCACTGCATGTGGAAAAGGCCTTGCTTCTCCCTTTTTTAGACTTTGTTTTTAGGGTGACACGGAGGACATGGGTGTAAGACACTATGATGGTCATAAAAGTGCAAAATTGTATAAACACTGAAAATATAAAAATCAGGAGCATATTAACACCAGGGTCAGTACAAGAAATCTTAAACAGTTGTAAAATTTCACAGTAGAAATAATGTATTACATTGGACTCACAGAAAGTTAACCTAAATAACAAACCGACATGCATCATGGGATGAAGAAACCCAATAAGATACGAAATCCCTAGTAATTGAATACAGAAGATATTGGACATAACTACTTGATAAAGCAAGGGGTTACATATGGCTACATAGCGGTCATAGGCCATCACTACCAAGAGAAAACATTCTGTGTTTGCGCTGGAAGCAAAAATATAAAATTGGGTGATGCACTCAGCCAGGGATATCATGTGATGCTCAGATAAAAGGTTAATTAGCATGTTGGGAGTCACAGAGGATGAAGAACAGGCATCTGCAAAGGCTAAACTGCCAAGGAGTAAATACATAGGGTTGTGAAGATGGGGGTCCTTCCAGATGAGAAAAATAAGGCCAAGGTTGCCCACCATGGTGGTTAGATAGATGACCAAGAACACTAGGAATAGGGGGACCTGCAGCCCTGGAAGATCTGTCAGTCCCATAAGAACAAACTCAGTCACCTGTGTTTTGTTTACCTCCATCATATTCACTCAGGCTGATCCCTGCAATGAAAAAATAAGTGAAGAACAGTTATAAAATGCCACTAAAAAACCCTTTTATTTGGAAAAAAATGCATCTTCCTTATTTATGTATCCTCTTGAATCAGAACACTTATCTTTACCCTAAGTAAAAATTATTTACAAATAATAAGTATTTGGGCAACTGGTCCTAAAAATTATATATATATATATATATTTATATTATATATATATAATGTAAAGATTTTATTATTTCTCTAAGAGAAGTTGACTTTTATTTTTAATTTGGAAAATTGATTGCAATTTAATAATCATCTTCTAATTTAAAAAAATCTTTGAAAATAGAAATAAAATTAGGCTTTTTAAAAATGCAAAGGACTAGTTATCAAAACTAATAACACACAGTCTAAATAATACAGCATGATTCTTCAAGTTAAGAACAGATTGAAATACTTACTCTGACCATTATTACACAATATTAACTTAGACATTGTGATACAGCTAAAATATTAATAAAATTAAATATAATATAGATATAAAATATCATAAGACTTGTAGGAGATAAATTTATATTTCTTACTGATGTTGTATTGTTATAATTATACAAATAACAGTATGATTTTAGTAAATATTAAATAGATAATAAATATGTAAATAATCACTTGATTTTTCTATGCAAAAAATAACCAAAAGAAAGAGAAATAAAAGAAAAATGTGTCCTTTTATTATTCATAACACTTTAAAATACATTGAAATAATTTTTAAAATATTTTAGACCTTTGTGAAGAAAATTATAAAACTAACGAAAGGGCATTATACAATGTCTGAAGAAATAGACAGCCAAAATGTGTGTTTAGATAAGAAAACTTAGTATTATGTCAGTAGAGTTAAAATTAATTTCAATTAGAATCCTAATTACTTTATAAATGTAGTAACATAAGCATAAAATTCATGTAAAATAAAATAATTTTGAAGAGACAAGGAAAATATAAACAGTAAAAAAGTCAAGTATTTAGCAGTAAGTTTAAAAACACAAAGCTATTCAACAAGATTATGATCTGGTATAGAAACAAGATAATATAATAGTGAACCAAATAAACACTCCAATGACAAATCCTAGTATGTACTGGATTTAATATATTACATGGGTTGTTTTCCGTTGAGGAAAAGAATGATTTATTTAATAAACAGTATGGCTATATTTCTTCATCTAACTGAGAAAAAAAGTAAGAATGGCTTCCTCTCTTATGCCTCTTTTTAAAAAGCTGCTAGATCAAGAACATAAAAGTAAAAATTTGAATAACAAGAAATTAAAAAATAGTCTAAGAAATTTCATGACACAAATATAATTTAAATATATTATTAAAATCTTTGACTAATATAATAATTCATAAATTACAAAAAATTATAAGTATAGTTAATTTTTTTTTTACAGAGTCAGAGAGAGGGATAGATAGGGACAGACAGGAATGGAGAGAGATGAGAAGCATCAATCATTAGTTTTTCATTGCGACACCTTAGTTGTTCATTGATTGCTTTCTCATATGTGCCTTGACCATGGGGCTACAGCAGACCGAGAAACCCCTTGCTCGAGCCAACGATCTTGGGTCCAAGCTGGTGAGCTTTTGCTCAAACCAGATGAGTCCGCACTCAAGCTAGCGACCTCGGGGTCTTGAACCTGGGTCCTCCGCATCCCAGTTCGACGGTCTATCCATTGCGCCACTGCCTGGTCAGGCAATCTAATTTTTAATTGCAAGAAATGGAGTATGTATCAAATCCCTAATAAGGTAAAAAATAAATAAAACTTTGAAAGAAATATGTATAATAAGTAGAATAGGTAAAATATTTGTATTTGTACCTATCACATATAAGTATTACAAATTGAAAAAAAGTTAAATAATTCAATAGAAAAATGAAAATGGAATGGGATGGGCAAGTCATAAAAAATATGTCAACATATTTAATAAATTGGGAAATTAGGAAAAGATGCTCACCTTACCCAGTGCTAAGGACGAGCAAATAAAATAAAATAGCAATGACATCATTTTTCATTCCTCAGATTAGCAAAATTTACTGCTTATGGAAATCTGGAAAAGTCCACACTCACTGGTGAAAATGTAAATTAGTAGACCTTTTAAAAACAAATTGGCAGGATTTTTTAAAAATAAAAATATGCTACAAACACAGAGATCTACATCTACAATCCATTAAATAGCAATGACATAGCGCTTCATAGCGAGAAAATTCTAGTGCAGTGGTGTTCATGAGGCTAAAGACTGGAAAAATATGAAAACCAATCAGGATGAAGCAATAGTTGAACAAATCCAGGTGAACTCATCAATATTATGGCACTCATTTAAAAATAAGTTACTGTGCTACTAGTTGACTCAAGGAAATTACCACAATTATTAGGAAAGTAAGAAAAGTAAGATGCAGAGAAATGTGTATGAAACTACCACATTAAACAAAGAGAAAATGAAGTCCTAAAATTCTCACTCTATGCATATCTATGAATATATGCACATATATTTGCATATAAACATAAAGATTGTATAAAGTAATAGAGTCCAGGTTAATAGTGATTGTCTTTATGTAGGTGAGAGAAAAGAATGAAGGGAGGAGGACAGAGATTAATAGCACCCTTTAAAAAGTTTTCCTGATGAAAACACATATATATTATTATCTTATTTATACAATTATATATATTTATATGTACAAGGAAATATTTTTAAATAGTCTTAAGATTATTAATAGTGGGAAAGAGAAAAGGATAAATAAGAATAACAATGCTATTATTGCATTTCAGGTGATAACAAAAATTAAATGAAAATACAGAAATTATAAGTAATTTTTTAATAAAAGTATATCTTAAGTTCAGAAATTTTTTGGATTATGTAACATATGCTTTTGAGTATTTTCAGTGATAATCTGACTTTAACCATTGAGAGTAATTGCTTTCTGTCTATGTCTCTCTCTCTTATTGAGTAGACAAAGACATTTTGTAAGTGAATAAAGTTAGGTATACAAGTACAATAATTTTTTGTAGTTTTCTTCATATTTATCATTATTTTGGGATATATTGGTAAACATTTTATACCTTTTGTCAGTATTGCAGATGGAATATTTGATGTGGTGTTTAAAGAATTTGACTTTGTTCTATTAATACATACAATTTTTTTCTAAAAGGAAATCTAAAAGAAGAAATCTCAAGATATTTGGAGGTGAATGCAGACTTAAATTAGCTAAGAGAAAATTCACCTATTATTTGGTGTGTAAGTTCAGTTGTCTCTCCAAGTAAAATAAATAATACAACTTTATATACATACCTTCTCTTGATAAAAATACATTTTAAAAATTGTCACCTATGTATCAAAATTGAATCTGTGTAACTTCAAAATAGGTCTGAAGGCAATATTTTTCTTAATGGGTCAGCATTAAGGAGAATGGTAAGTTATTTCCCATCTTCACTGAGAATAGAACAAGAAAAGTTAGCCTTAAAATTTTATCTTTTAAAATAACATATATACCCACAAGGAGCTCGGGAAACACAAGAAGACTGACTGATATGTCTCTGCTGAAAATTGGCCCTATGGACACTGAGGGCAATAATTTAGTTTCCACATGGGGGTTTTATCCTGTGTGAGCCTATCTAGCTTTGTTGCTAACTTTAAACCTATAATCGATAGTTCTAATTTTAATAATTAAGTCATGGGTCATTAGGCATTTAGGATCTTTTTCCTTAAGATGTGTGTGTGTGTGTGTGACAATATATGTGTGTGTTTTTACACATATATATCTTACCATACATTTTAAGATTCTAAGAAAATTATCATTGGTGACTCTAGTTTATCTTTTCATGATTCCATGAATATATTAAAAAAGTTTGAGCAGTATAGTTTAGTTGCCATACCCTGACAAAGAAAATTTTCTATAGTATGAAATAATCTCTAAACTTTTGAGTCATTATCATTTTCCCCATTTGTCTCATTCTTCTACTATTCATAATTTACCATTAAAAAGAACTCTTATTATGCATGTCTCCTCAACATTAAAATATCTAGTATTTATGACAAGCATCAAGTATATTTCATCCTGAAGTAAAACAGAAAATCTCATAGCGTTGCCAGGAATTTCCATTCTCTTTTTTTCAATGTTTATTTTATTGATTTTAGAGAGAGGAAAAGAGAAAGCGACAGAGACAAGAACATGGATCTGTTCCTGTATGTGTCCCGACCTGGGATCAAACCGGCAACCTCTGCATTTCAGGATGATGCTCTAACCATCCATGCTATCCGGCCACACAGGATTTTCATTTCTTACCTGGACATTTTATTATCAAATAAGCAATCTGAAAAACTACAAATAATTAAAAATTAGACAGATCTTGATGTCCTCACTCATCTCCTAAGTCTTTGAGAGATGGAAAAAAAAATGGTTGATTTTTGAAGAAAATAAGTTGGGTTTCAAAGAAAAAAAAAATCTATATTTTTCTCTACTGTACTCTACGTCATAGCCAGAGTGGTCTTTATAAGTTGCCAAACTGATGAGGCCCTCAGTGCTCTCACATCCATGGCTGCATCTCTTCTTAAAACCCCTTATGAAGAAAAGAGGAAGTTGCAGAATGAAGCAGTATTTCCTTCTGCAAAGATTTTCCATGGAAACCTCAAATGCATGGACATATTTATACGTATTCTTTCAAATATAATCATACATTAACAAGTACAAAGAACCTTGCGATTCCCACAATGAAAGTTACCGATAAATTCCCTGTAGGATGAAGGTAAAGTTGTTCTACTGGGCATTGTGAGTTAATCAACAATCACCTCAGGCACACCCAAAAATAACAATTAGAACTACAATTTGTATCATTAGGGTTCACTGTGAGGGCAACTATACAAACTGTTTCTGAGCAGTTTTTAGGACATATTCATTTTTTCTATCTTATTGCTCTTAATGTTGCCACATTACAACCTTCTAATACTTTTTTCAAACATCTTGGAGTCATCAAATTCAATATGTTCAAAACCAAAGTTAGAGTGTTTTCAAACCATATCATTAAACCTGGACCTCATTCTGTCTTCCCATTCTCCATTAATGACGTTGCTATCTACTCCATTTTCATTTATTTATTTATTTATTTATTTATTTATTTATTTATTTATTTATTTAGACAGAGAGACAGAGAGGGATAGGTAGGGACAGACAGATAAGAAGAGAGGAGAAGCATCAATTCTTCATTGCATCTCCTTAGTCTCCTTAGTTGTTCATTGATTGCTTTCCCACACATGCCTTGACCAGGAAGCTACAGCAGACCAAGTGACCCCTTGCTCAAGCCAGCAACCTTGGGCTCAAGCTGGTGAGTCTTGTTCAAACCAGATGAGCCTGTGCTCAAGCCAGCGACTTTGTGGTTTCGAACCTGAGTCCTCCACGTCCCAGTTTGATGCTCTATCCACTGTGCCACCACTTAGTCAGGCTTCTCCTTCTGATATACCTATTATTCTTATGTTAGTCTTTTTGATGGAGTCAGACAATTCCTGTAGGGCTTTCTCATTTTTTTTTTTTAATTTTTGAGTCTCTCTCCTCTTCTCTCTGTTGTGCCTCAAGTTGCCTGTCTTCCATGTCACTAATCCTACCTTCTATCTGTCCTGTTCTATTAGCTAAGCTTGTTACCTCATTTTTCAGTTCATGAATTGAGTTTTTCACCTCTGTTTGATTTGTTTTTATAGTTTCAATTTCCTTGGTAATATATTCTTTCTGTTTATTGAGTTGTTTTTTGAGCTCCTTAAATTGCCTTTTTGTGTTTTCTTGTATATCTCTGAGTATTTTTAGGATTTCTATTTTAAATTCTCTGTCATTTAACTCCAAGGTTGCCAATCTATTAAATTTTTTCTATAGATATTTCCTCATCTATCTGTGCTACATCTCTGTCTTTTGTATCTGTGATGTTCGATTTCCTTTTCCTTAATGGCATCTGAGGGTGGTTTTGTTAATACCACTAATGAGAATTAATAAAGAATAAAAAGTTAAAAAATAGACAACAATAAAAAATAATAATTAAAAAGATTATTATTTCTTTTTTTTCTTTCCTTCTTTGAGAAAATACCGTGAGAAACTGAGAATTATATTGTGCTAAATAGAACAAAAACTACCTATAACAGAGAACCTGAATTGGGGAGAAGTGATAAAGGGCAAAAAAAGAGGTAGGGACCCACAAAATGCAAAAAAGGAAAAATTTAGATCAAGAATAAAATAATTTGGCCCTGGCCGGTTTGCTCAGTGGTAGAGCGTCGGCCTGGCATGCAGGCGTTCTGGGTGT
This sequence comes from Saccopteryx bilineata, assembly GCF_036850765.1. Lineage (NCBI taxonomy): Eukaryota > Metazoa > Chordata > Mammalia > Chiroptera > Emballonuridae > Saccopteryx > Saccopteryx bilineata. The sequence continues at coordinate 30,487,176 of NC_089497.1, forward strand.
GACTCCCGGCCAGGGCACACAGGAGAAGCACCCATCTGCTTTCCCACCCCTCCCCCTCTCCTTCCTCTTTGTCTCTCTCTTCCCCTCCCACAGCTGAGGCTCCATTGGAGCAAAGTTGGTCCAGGCACTGAGGATGGCTCTGTGGCCTCTGCTTCAGGCGCTAGAATGGCTCTGGTTGCAGCAAAGCAACGCTCCAGATGGGCAGAGCATCGCCCCCTGGTGGGCATGCAGGGTGGATCCCGGTTGGGCGCATGCAGGAGTCTGTCTGACTGCCTCCCTGTTTCCAGCTTCAGAAAAATACAAAAAAAAGAAAGAATAAAATAATTTGCTTGTACATGATGGTTGACTGAGAGATATAGTGAAGGGATAAGAGGGAAATAAGAAAAAAAATCCTATTGTATTAAGTGAAACAAAAACTACATAGAATGGTGAGCCGGGGTTAGGGGGAATGCTAATGAGTTAAAAAGTGAAGTAAAAAGCACATAAAATGCCACAAAGAAAAATTTGAATCCAAAATAAAATAATTTGTTCATGAGTGAGGATTGAATGAGAGGAAAAGTAAAGGAGAAAAGAAGAAACTAAGAGAGAAGGAGAAAAAAGAAAAAGGGGGGGGAAAGGAGAGAGTTAAGGATTTTGGAGTGTAACCCTCATAGAGAGAAAGAAAAAAGAAAAGAAAAAAAATGGGAAATGTAACACTTATGGGTAATGTAGTTCAAGATGAAGAGAAAAGAATAAGACAAGCAGAGGATAAAAGGACCAAGCTGGAAGAAAAATAAATAAATAAAGATAAGAAGATGAAAGAAACAAAAAAAAGTAGAAAAAGTTATAAAGACTATGAAAGTCTGTGGATTTTTCTTGATTTTGAGAGGTTCTCTTCTTTCTCTTTCTTTCCTCTCCCTCTTCCTGGTCGGTGGCTCTGACCCCAGGCTCTGCCCCTGTGTCACTCTTGGGTAGAGATTTCCAGCTGATGTGTCTTTATGGCGATGTCATATACTAGGCCTCATTCTTGTTGGTAGTTGGGGATTATTAGCATTTGGAGTCTCCAACAATGGGAAAGTTCATTTTCCCGGAGCCTCTTTCCTAGTCTCTCCTTCTAGAATTAGCAGCCTGATGATCCAGCTATGAGGTTGCCACTGCCACTGCCTGGAGATTAAGAGGCTCAAGGAACTGGCAGATCCCTACTCTATCCCCACTCAGCGCAGGGTTCTGGGTAAGGCTCTGTCAGTCAGAGCCACCAGTGTTATCAGGTGGGGCTGGGAGCCAATTGCTCTCAAGGTGTCTTTCTATGAGCCTCCAGGCATGTCCAGTATGCCTCAGCACTCTGTGGGACCACTCTCCCCAGGGTTTTTGCACTTTGTAACCTGTATTGGCTTCTTGTTCAGTGTGTGGGACTTCCAGATGCTCCAGGGATAGATTTTCCTGTCTCTGGTTGTAGAACTTGTTGAAATTTTGGGGAGAGGTATTCGGGGCACTCCTCATGGCGCCATTTCTCTTACGTCTCTTGTACTTTCCTATAACCCCATTTCTCTCTGGAAAACAACCATGCTATTATCTGTGTCTATAAGTTTTTATTTGTTTGTTTATTTGGGGTAATTTTTTGCTTAATCCCTTTACTTTTTTCACTCAGCCCTACAACCCTCTTTACCTGTAACAGATGTCAATCTGTTCTCTACCTATAAATCTGTTTCTATTTTGTTTGTTAGTTTATTTTGTTCATTAGATTCCACATATAAGTGAAGTCATATGGTGCTTGTCTTTCTCTGACTGGCTTATTTCACTTAGCATAATGCTCTTCAGGTTCAACAATGATGTTGCAAAGAATAAAATTTCCTTCATTTTTATGTACAAGTGGCATTACATTTTGTAAATCTACCACAGCTTTATTATCCACTTATCTACTAATGGAAACTCAGGCTGCTTCCAAATCTTGGCTATTGCAAGTAATGCTGCAATAAACATAGAGTGAATATATTATTTCAAATTAGATTTTCAGGTTTCTTTGGATATATTTCCAGAAGTGACATTGCTGGGTCATAAGTCAGATTCATTTTTAATTTTTTGAAGTAACCCCATACTCTTTTCCACAGTGGCCACACCAAACTACATTCCAACCAACAGGGCACAAAAGTTCCCTTTTCTACACATTCTCTCCAACGCTTGTTATTTATTGTTTTATTGATGATAGCCATTCTGACAGGTGTGAGGTGACATCTCATTAATGCATTTTTTGCATAATTTGCGTTTTTATGATGATTTAGTGATGTTGAGCATCTTTTCATATGTCTATTCGCTATCTGTATGACCTCTTTGGAGAAGTATTAAAGTCCTTGGCCCATTTTTAAATTGTATTGTTTATTTTTTTGCTGTTGAGTTTTATAAGTTCTTTATAAATTTTGAATATTAATCTTTTATCAGATGTTTCATTGGAGAACATGTCCTGCCATGTAGTGGATTGTCTTTTCATCTGGTTGATGGTTTCATTTGCTGTGCAAAATCTCTTTAGTTTGATGTAGTCCCATTTGTTTATTTTAAATTTGTGTCCATTGCCTGAGGAGATTATCAGAAAAAATATTGCTATGAGAAATGTCTGGGATTTTACTTCCTATGTTATCTCATAGCATTTTTATAGTATTGAGTCTTACATTTAATTCTTTAATCCATTTGAGATTACTAATGTATATGGTGTAAGAAGGTAGTCTAGTTGAGGTTTTTGTGCACAAATCTGTCCAATTTTTCCAACACCATTTATTGAATAGACTATCTTTACCCCATTGTATATTTTTGCCTTCTTTGTAAATATTAACTGACCATAAAACTGTGAATTTATTTCTGGGCTCTCTGTTCTGTTCCCTTGATCTTTTTGTCTATTTTTATGCCAGTAACATGCTGTTTTGATTACTATGGTCATGTAATATAGTTTAATAATCAGACAGAGTGATTTCTCCAACTTTGATTTTCTTTCTCAAGATTGATGTTACTATTCAGAATCTTTTGTGATTTCATATAAATTTTTGGAATACATGTTCTAGTTCTATAAAATATACCACTGGTATCTTGGTGGATATTGCATTGAATCTATAGATTGCTTTGGATAATAGTATGATCATTTTAATGATATTAATTCTTCCTATCCATGATCATGGTAGATGCTTCCACTTATTTGTATTTTCTCCAATTTTTTTCCTCACTGTCTTATACTTTTCAAGTACAGGTCTTTTATATTTTTGGTTATATTTATCCTCAGTAATTTACTTTATTTTATTTTGATGTAAGGGTGAGTTGCATCATTTTTGTAGTTTCCTTTTCTGATAGTTCACTATTGGTGTATAAATATGCAACTAATTTATGAATATTAATTTTATATCCTCTACTTCACTGAATTTATTTATCAGTTTTAATACTTTTTTGGTGAAATCTTTAGAGTTCTTATTATACAGTATTATATCATTTTAAAAATAGTGACAGTTTTACTTCCTCTTTCCAATTTGAATGCCTTCTATTTCTTTTTCTTGTCTGTTTCCTGTGGCTAGGACTTTCAACATTATGTTAAATAAGAGTGTTAAAAGTGGACATTCCTGTCTTATTTCTAATTTTAAGAGAAATACTTAAAATTTTTGCCCACTCAATATAATGTGAGCTGTGGTTATGTCATATATGGCCTTTATTATGTTGAGGTATGTTCCCTCTATTCTCACTTTGCTGAGAGTTTTTTTTATCATAAATGCATGCTATATTTTACCAAATGTGTTTTCTGCATCTGTTGATATTAACATGTGGTTTTTATCCTTTATTTTATTGATGTGATATATTATGTTTATTGATTTGCAGGTATTGTATCAACCTTGCATCCCTTGAATGACTCCCACTTGATTATGTTAAATAGTCTTTGCAATGTATTGCTGGATCTAGTGTGCTAATATTTTGTTTGCTCTTTTAACATTTATAGTCATCAGGAATAGTAGCCTATCATTTTCTTTCTTTCTTTCTTTCTTTTTATTTTTTGTATTTTTCTGAAGTTGGAAACGGGGAGGCAGTCAGACAGACTCCCACATGCACCTGACCGGGATCCACCCGGCATGCCCACCAGGAGGCGATGCTCTGCCCATCTGGGGCATTGCTCTGTTGCAACCAGAGCCATTCTAGCGCCAGAAGCAGAAGCCATAGAGCCATCCTCAGCGCCTGGGCCAACTTTGCTCCAATGGAGCCCTGGCTGTGGGAGGGGAAGAGAGACACAGAGAGGAAGGAGGGGGGGGTGGAGAAGCAGATGGGCTCCTCTCCTGTGTGCCCTGGTCAGGAATCAAACCTGGGACTCCTGCACACCAGGCTGACACACTACCACTGAGCCAACTGGCCAGGGTCTCATTTTATTTCTTTGTGATGTCTTTATCTGGTTTGGAATTAGGAAAATGTTGGCCTCATAAAATGAGTTTGGAAGACTTCCTTCTTGAATTTTTTTGGAATTGTTTGGGAAGGATAGGTGTTAGTTCTTTGAATACCTGGTAAAATTCACCTGTGAGTCCGTCTATCCTAGCCCAAGACTTTTGTTTGTTGGGAATTTTTTAATTAAGTATTGCTATCCCTGCTTTTTTCCCTCTCCACTTGTATAAAATATCTTTTTCCATCTTTACTTTTAGTCTGTGTGTATCTTTTATTCTGTGGTGGGTCTCTTGTAGACAACATATATATGGGGCTTGTTTTTTTATCCATTGAACTACCCTATGTCTTTTTATTGGAGCATTTAAGCCACTTATATTTAAAGTGATTTTTAATAGTTACATATTAATGACATTTTATTCTTTTAACTATGTTCCCTGTGTGCTTTCTTCTTCTTCTTCTTCTTCTTCTTCTTCTTCTTCTTCTTCTTCTTCTTCTTCTTCTTCTTCTTCTTCTTCTTCTTCTTTCTTCCCCACCTCCTTCTCCTCCTTCTCCTCCTTCTCATCCTCCTTATCCTTCTTTTTCCTGTTCTTCCGATACATGTTTTAAGATTTCTTGTCTGGCCCTTGCCAGTTGTCTCAGTTGGTTAAGAGCATCATTCCAAAACAACAAGGTTGTGGGTTCAATTGCTGGTCAGAGCACACACAGGAAGCAACCAAAAAGTGCACAAATATGTGGAACAACAAATGCTCCCCCACTTCTTCTCTCTGTTTCTCTAAAATTTAATAAAAATTAAGCCCTGGCCAAATAGCTCTGTGGGTTGGAGTATCTTCCCTGAGCATGCAAGTTGCTGGTTTAATTCCCCAGTCAGGGCACATACAAGAGCAACTCAATGTTCTTGTCTCTCTTTCTCTACTTGCCTGTCCCTCAAAAAAATTTCTTGTCTGGTGGTAACAAATCACTTTTTCTCTTCTGGGGAGCTCTTTATTTCTCGATTAGTTCTAAGTTATAACATTGTTGGGTAAAGTGGTAGGTCCTTGTTTTTCATTTCTTTGAATATTTCATGCTAATCCCTTTAGGCCTAAAACGTTTCTGTTGAGGTATCAGTTAACAGTCTTATGGGAGCTGTCTTCTACAAAACTAACTGTCCTTCTTTTGCTGTTTTTAAGATTAGAGAAAAGAAAAGATTATCTCCTTTTCTTTAACCTTTGCCATTTTAATTATAATGTGTCTTGGTATGGGCCTATTTGGATTCATCTTCTTTGGGAGTATCTAAGCTTCCTGGACTTCTGTGGGTTGTTTTTTTTTCATCATCAGTTAGGGAAATTTTCATTCATTACTTCTTCAAATAGGTTCTTGATCCATTAAAAAGCCATGCTGGGTAGGGTGAGAAGGAGTCTAGATAGTGGGGTTATTGTTTTCCCCTAGGCTAATGCCATACAGAGGAGAATATCCCACCTAAGAAAGATAGCATCTACAGTATGGCAGAATCACTCAGCTCAAGGATTCTAACAGTTGTCTCTTCAGCTTTCTCCCCAGAGCCACAAACCTAAGACTCTCCTCCTACAACTCTAGTATGCTCTTCTCTCCTTCTGCTGAAGCCTGGGGCAAGTGGCTGTGAATGAAATGTTGTGCATTGACCCTTTAAGAGGATATCTATGTCTTCAGCAGAATTCCATTTCTCCCTAATGGACAGAAACCCTGTTTTTCACAGCCAAATGTTATGTGGGCACCTCTTCCCAGATCTGGTGGTCTAGCCTAGGAATCCCAGCTTGGGGTTTAGTCCCCACTCTCCTCAGAGGAAATGCACCTGCTATTGAGATATCTCTCTGGAACCTCAGCTGCCGCCTGTGGAAGTGGGGCCAGCCCTTTATGTATCTCAAGCCTTCCTCCCAGTTTCAATATGGTTTTTCCTGTAAATCCTTGGTTATAAGACTTCTCTGCATCTACTCTTCAGTTGGTTATTCAGGATGATTGTTCCATAATTTAGCTGTAATTCCAGTTTGGTCCTGGGAGGAGGTGAGTATAGCTTCAACTTATTCTACCATCGTCTTGAAATATGTGTGTTAAAATTACAAAGGACTATAATTACCTGTAAATACTTAGAGAGGATGTATATAGTCACTTTTGTTTTTAAAACACATGAACTTACAATTTAATTAACCATAATTGTTTTGTATCTAAAACTCTTGCAAAGCAACTTGTTCAAGAATAATAAAGTTTAAAATTGGTTAGGTTTAATGGAAATTTACTTACACAGGCCTCTTTCTTTACATGTGCTTGAAACAGTTTCCAAAAGGAGCTATTATTGGAGTAAAAGCTTTTCATCAACCAATAATTTCACACATTTCATCAACCAATGATTATCCAATGAGGTAATAGTATACTAGTAGATGGAACCAAAATAGTCCTCCACACTTTTTTATTATTCATTTTAGAGAGGAGGAAGAGTGAGAGGGAGGAGCTACACTCCCTACAGAAGTGGGAGTTATGTTGGACCTACAGAATGTGAAAATAGAAATCCCACATGATAATGAGAGGCAGAAAGCCTCAACAATGAGAGTCAGAAAGCCAAAAACATGTGAAACACTCAACAGCTAATTCTGTTCATAATATTCATGCTATTACAAAATAAAATATAAATGACCACAATATCAACAAATAAAAACTAAAAGTAAGTGAATTAAATTCTAAATGTAAAAGCTAGAAAACAAAATATTACAAGAAAAGAAGCACTAACTCCCATATGTGCCTTAACCAGGCAAGCCCAAGGCTTTGAATCAGTGACCTCAGCATTCCAGGTCGATGCTTTATCTATTGTGCCACCACAAGTCAGGCTAGTTCTCCACTCTTAACTATAGATTAAAAACAAATAATTCCCTCTGACAAATTAGTTGAGTGTTTAAAAGACTTAATAACCACTTAAAATTATCAATCATATTTTCATAGTATAGTCACATAAGGTTTGCATCTTTTCCATTTTTCAATAAAAATTTTATTAAAATGTTTGAGACACCTATAAGGTGTTGTGATTTATTTACATAGAAATTGTACAAAGTAACATGAACATTTTATTTAAGAAATATGAATCCCTTTATCATTTTATTATCTATCTAAAATTTGTTTCTTTTACTGTATAAAAAGACATTTAGCAAGGAATTACAATAGTGTACAACAATGAATTAATTTTGTCCCGTTCTTCATCTGGGCAGGATTCAAGACTCACACATCTGAAAAAAGAGCATTATAATAAAACAGGAGAACAATGAACACAAATGCATTGCTATGGAGAAGGCATTACTTCTGCCGTTTTTATAATTCTTTTTCAGAATGGCAAAGGAAACATGAATGGAAGACACAATGTTGTTATTCATAAGAGCGAAGTTTAACTAAAGACAGAAAAATCAAAAAAATAAATGTATTCATTTCTTTGGAAATTTTATATTGCAGTAAGATTTTATATAGAATGATATTTTATGTTGGACCTACAGAATGTGAAACTAGAAATCCCACATGATAATGAGAGGCAGAAAGCCTCAACAATGAGAGTCAGAAAGCCAAAAACATGTGAAACACTCAACAGCTAGTTCAGTTCATAATATTCATGCTATTACAAAATATAAATGACCACAATATCAACAAATAAAAACTAAAAGTAAGTGAATTAAATTCTAAATGTAAAAGCTAGAAAACAAAATATTACAAGAAAAGAAAGCAGATGGAAAAATTTAAAGATAGAGAAAATTAATGCATTAAATAAAAGTTAGATGTAATAAAAATTATGATTCTTTTAATACATCTATAAATAGAAAAATTACTAACTAATCTAAAAATTTTAAGTGACAACTTCCACAAAATGTAAAAAAAAACAATTTTCCAAACCCAATAAATTTTTAAAAGATTATAAGAATCTTTGTCCAATTTTAGACAAATAAACCACTGATAGTTATAACCAGTCCCAGTTACTGTCAATTATTTTTTTTAGATGCTCATCTTTTTTTAAAATTTTATTTATTCATTTCAGAGAGGAGAGAGAGAGAGAGAGATGGGGGAGGAGCAGGAAGCATCAACTCTCATATGTGCCTTGACCAGGCAAACCCAGGGTTTCAAACCGGCGACCTCAGCATTTCCAGGTCGATGTTTTATCCACTGCGCCACCATGGGTCAGGCTACTGTCAATTATTAAGTAAAATTTGAGAAAGTCCTTTCCAGATAACAAATTTTTAAAAACAAAATGTGCAAATAAAAAGGAATTATGATATTTTATCAATTACAGAAGATGCGAGTCACTTCAACTAAAGTAGTAACTTCAACTGGACCCACACCCAAGAAACCATTGGGTGAAGCTGGGCTCCTTCACCCAGTGCTCAGTGCCCACTCTGACCTCTAGCCTTGTGGAGAAAGGACAGAGCCATGGCTAATTTGCAAGACTTGAGGACTTGTTCATTCAAAGGGAAAAAAAGATAAATAATTTGAAATTTTCCTTGGGAACTGTTTACTTCTTTGCAACTCTTCTCAGAGCTCCGACAACCTCTTTGTTTCTCAAGCTGTAAATAAATGGGTTTAGCAGGGGAATTATAACCGTGTAAAATAGGGAGTACATTTTGTCCTGGCCTTCAGCTAGGCCAGCTGCAGGACGCACATACATGAAGATAAGAGTGCCGTAGTACAACGAGACAGAGAGCAGGTGGGCACTGCAAGTGGAGAAGGCTTTGCTTTTGCTCTTTTCAGACTTTTTCTTCAGAATGTCAAAGAGAACACGAGTATAAGAGATTATGACGGTCATTAAAGTGGATATTTGTATAAGAACGGCAAAAATAAATAGCATTAGCGCATTCATAGATGGGTCACTGCATGAAATTTTGAACAGCTGTAAAATTTCACAGTAGAAATATTGTATGATATTAGACCTGCAGAAAGTTAATTTTAACAACAAGCTCACGTGAATCAGAGGATGCAGAAAACCAATTACAAACGAGATACTTATTAACTTAGTGCAGAATCTGTTGGACATTAACACTGGATAAAGCAAGGGGTTACATATAGCTACATAGCGGTCATAGGCCATCACTACCAGGAGAAAACACTCTGTAGTTGCACTGGAAGCAAAAAAATAAAATTGGGTGATGCACTCAGCCAGGGATATCATTGCAGTCTTGTCTAAGAAACTGACCAGCATCCTGGGCGTTACAGAAGTTGAAGTGCAAGCATCTGCAAAAGCTAAACCACCAAGGAAAAAGTACATGGGCATGTGAAGATGGGCATCCTTCCAAATAAGAGCCATCAGTCCAAGGTTGCCCACCATGGTGACGAAGTAAATGACCAAGAACACGAGGAAGAGGAGAAGCTGCAGCCACGGTTGCTCTGTAAGTCCTGTGAGAACAAATTCAGTCACCAGAGTTTTGTTTCCTTCTGACATATCCACACTGATCACTGTAGTGAGAAAGTACGTGACAAATACGAGAGCTAAAGATGGTACAAAGCAGGGGAGTTTTATTTGCAAATTAAATTATACTTTTGTGTTGTTTTCCACTAAAGTAGTAGTTTTTCATGCTTAAATTACATCCTATATTAAAATCTGTTTATGAATTCTGTGTTTAGGTATCTGACTCTAAAATTGGAAAGAAAACCTGAAATAAATGCATATATTTGAACCAATACTAAAACCATGTAAAAAAAAAACTATTGCAGGTGTAAGAGAAATAAACTAATAATTTAGGCACATTCATATACTTTTATCACAGAGAGAATGGGAAGGAACAGAAATGTGTTGGGAAAATAGATGTAACATATTCTGTTTATAATGGGTTAATTAGAAAATGCACACGCACACACACAACTTCTTACAACCAGGTAAAAACAAGTTAATACAAATGGGCAAAAAATATGGAAAGACATGTTTATGGAAAAGCAACTCAATGTGACCAATAAATATATGAAACGTTTTTCCTCCTTAGTAATTAGAAAGTTTATTTAAATTTATGCATCATTTTTAATGATCACATAAGCAAAAAGACAAAATGAGAAATAATATCTACTGATGACAAGTGAGAAAAGAAGCATTTTTTATATAACTAGTGAAATATAAATCATAACAGTCTTTTAAATATAATATCTGTCAAAATTATAAATTTATATAAACCTTGATCTACCATCTTACACCTGGGTATGCATTCTAGAAATAATGTCATTTATATACAATAATAAAGTACAAGAGTATTTAATAAAGCATTGTTCAAGGGGGTGACCCTGGAAATAAAAGAAACTGTGATATAGACTTAGTGTGGAAATTATTCAGACTTAAAATAAATGTATTGCATTGCACCAGTTAATGATGAGAGGAGTTTTTCAATGTATTATTGAGAGAATCAAAATGTAGAGAACTTTAAATTTTATGGCCCTGTTTCTATAATTTTCAAAATTTTTATAAATATAAATATATATAACAATATAAGCATGGATAAAGATGTAGAAGATTTATTAATAATATATTATTAAAATAAAAATATTATATAACATTAATATATAATAATATATTAACTTGCTGATATTGGTTTTCTTATTCAGGAGTAAATAAAATGGTAGGAATGAAAAAAGCAGCGGAGAGAGAGATTCTTTGCCACCCCTCCCCACAAACACACACAAAGTTCATGATAAAGACGTAATAGATACCATACGCCCTTTTAAAATTTTGTTACATATGTGTGTGTATGTCTGTGTTTATACCATGTGTCTGCTCCTAGAAAGATATATAAAAAGACAGGTACTAGTATATTAGTTGAAATAAGTAAAATGCTATTGTTACTTTTAACAAAGAATATTCAACACTGAAAATTGTATTGGAAAATCAGAAATAAATTCTAAATTTTATGAAATATTTACTAATGATTTTTAATTCTTAAATTTTTTAAATTTAAGTATAGTTAGTATACAATATGATATAGGTCATATTAGTTTCAGGAGTACAATATAGTGATTCAGTAATTTTATGGTTTACAATGTGATTGCCCCACTAATTCTAGTAATGACCTGTCACCAAGCAAACGTATCACAATATTATTGACTAAATTCCCCTTCCCCTTTTCAACCGTCTTTTTTCTTCATACCCTCCCTTCTGGTATTCATGTATGAGTCTGTTTATGCCTGGTTTTTTTGTTTTTGTTTTTGTTTTTGCTTTTTAAGATTTCACATAAGTAAAACCATACAGTATTTGTCTTTCTCTGCCTGATTTATTTCACTTAGCATAATGATCTTTAATTCTTAATGATACTTTCCACTTAAATATTTGGTAGTTGACCTTTAATTATTGAGGAGATATAATTTTAAAAATACATCAAAAGGTATTTTAAAATTGTTTAAGATGGTGCCCATGGATAGTAGTCATTTTTATAGTTCTTTTCATATAGTATTAGTACTATTCTTGTTAAATTTATTCCTGGGATTTATATGTTTTACTGCTACTATGAACATAATATCTGATACTTTCAAGAAATAATAAGACTGGTTTTCTTCTATTACTTATAAGCTATATCTCAAAGAAAATTTAAAATAAAATTTCCCAAATATTGAGGTGAATATGTAACCTATGTTCCTTGAAAGGGAAAAAATACACTTACTACAATAATACAGCTGAAATAAATAATAACTTACCCATTTAAAAAACATTTTAATAATTTTATAGCCATATCTTTTGATGCTTATAAAGCAAGAGATGTCGACTGATACATTGAAAGAACTAGGTTTATCAGTTGGGAGAATGATGAATTGTTATTCTCCATCTTCACTGAGCTAAAAAAAAAAAAAGATTTAATAGATTTGAATTACTAACCACATACCTGCAGGGAATCTGTTATTAATATATATACCCAAGCAAATTGGAGCATATTTACTGAAAATGGATTATGTGAATGTTAAAGAGATGTCATTTTTTTTTAAGTGGAGATTTTGTTCTGAATAAAGTGGCCTTGCTTTCTTTTCAATCTAAACCATCAGATAATAGGTATTCCTAATTTCACTTCATGAATTCAGTATAATTCAACTAAGAAGTAGTTAGCTTTGAGAATTGTTTTCTTTAAGACTAATATATGAAAGAAATATCCCCAAGTTAAAGTAAAGGAAACAGTGCAGAATATATAATATATCTTTATATTATAAGGGTTATATTACTGATTTTAGCCTTTATTTTTTATGGTTCCATAAAATTTTAAAAGATAGCCACCAAATTAAAAGGCTAGGATTATCTTCATCCTGCAAAATTACAAATAAAGTAGATACAAGATGCATGACTGTGTCTCAATTCTAAACTCTCTACATTATACAATAAAATTTTAATTTGTTAATCATTCTTATGGAGATTACTTATTTTTTTGCCACTAATTCTTTTACCAAAGTTTATTATTTATGAGATTTTTGTCATAAATATCTCCTTTCCAATCAGCCATCCTCCATTTATCTGCTAAGATTTTGATAGCTGTTTGAGAAACCTCAAAGCTTCACTGGAATTTTGATTTCTTATATAGATATCTTACATAGTTACATCTAAAGATAAGTTGCAAAATTCTTAAATAATAGAAAATGTAGAAATCACTGCACTCATACCAAGTTCCTGCAAAACGCTGGAAAATTGCAAAGTGATAGTTTACTTGAAGTATTGTAGAATATGCAGAATTGAGACAGTGATTACTGGCACACTGACTTTCATCAGCAACTCCAAAATGGTGTTCTATAAAAATAAAAGAAAAGGAAAGAAAAATATTCCCTCTACGCTTCCAAAGAATTCTCTGTAGGATGAAATCAAACTTGTTCTACTGGGCATTGTGAGTTAATCATTATTCCCCCTCATAACTAGCTGTAACAATTAAAAACTGTATTTATAATTGACAGGGTTACTGTGGGGACATCTACAGAATATCAACGAACAAGTTTTAGGAAATAATTGTTTCCCTTTCTCTTATTTCTTTTAACTATATCATTAGCCAGTGACCTACTTTACACGTTCCTTTGGAAGTCTCAAAGTTACCTTAGAGAAGGGGTCGGGAACCTTTTTGGCTGAGAGAGCCATGAACGCCACATATTTTAAAATGCAATTCCTTGAGAGCCATACAACGACCCGTGTACGTTACACATTATCCAATAAAAATTTGGTGTTGTCCCGGAGGACAGCTTTGATTGGCTCCAGCCACCCACAACCATGAACATGAGCGGTAGGAAATGAATGGATTGTAATACATGAGAATGTTTTATATTTTTAACGTTATTATTTTTTTTTATTAAAGATTTGTCTGTGAGCCAGATGCAGCCATCAAAAGAGCCACATCTGGATCGCGAGCCATAGGTTCCCGACCCCTGCCTTAGAGTCACTATGTTCAAATTTGAAAAAGGATCTTCAGTTATCCCACCCCAGGCTTTCCAATGTTCTCTATCTCAAGGAATGATACCACTACACAGTTACTCAAGCCATAATACAGGGAGGTAATCTTGAATCTGAATACTCTCTCAGATTCCATAACTCAATTATTGTTAAGTTGTAAATGTTATCTCTTAAAGTCTCTCATATTCATCCACTTCTCTCACTCTTCATAGGCACAACCAAATTCTAGCTACACTCACCTCCTCCTGCATGGACTACTAAATAACTTCCTAATTAATCTATTTGTCCCAAACCAATCTTATAAAATGTAAAACTTGTTACTTTACTACCCAGACTCTTCTCTTATCCATTGTTATGGGCTGAATTATGTCCCCTTAACCCCCAAAAATTCATATGTAAAAGCCCTAACCTCCAGTACCTTGAAATGTGACTGTATTTGGAGACAAGCCTTTTAAAAATATGACTAAGTTAAAATAAGGCCATTAGGGTGAGTACTAATACATTCTGACTGGTGTCTTTATAAGAAGAGGAAATCTGAAGACACAGAGAGGCCAGCTATGCCCACACAGAGGAAAGACCATGGGAAGACAGAGAGAGAAGTCATGACAAGGACAGAGGCTTTAGAAGAAACCCATCTTACTGACACCTTCATCTTAAACTTCCAGCTTCTAGAACTGTGAGAGAATCAACTTCTGGTTAAGCCATTCTGTCTGTGGTATTAGTTATGGCAGCCCTCATAATCTAATACATCCAACCCATTCCATCTCCACTTAAAATTTGTGATTATTTTCATTGCATTTAAACCAGGAACCAAAATCCTTAAAAACCATTTTTTCCTCTTCTGTATTATAAAACAGGCCCAATATATTTTTATTTTTTAAAGAATTTATTTATTCATTTTAGAGAGAGGGAGAGAGAGAGAGAAGGTGTGAAGGAACAGGAAGCATCAATTCCAATATGTGCCTTGACCAAGCAAACCCAGGGTTTTGAACCAGCGACCTCAGCATTCTAGGTTGACACTTTAGCCACTGCGCCACCACAGGTTAGGTAAAACAGGCCAAATATTTAACTACCTACGTCATTTTTCCTTTTGCATTGAGTAAATGTATTAGTTATAACAACCCTGGCTGTTTAAGAAATAGACTTCAATATCTTAATGAGTTGACACAATAAGTTTATTTCTCTCTCAAATAAGATATACACAGATTTCTTAGCTCTGTTCTAATGGAATCTTTCCATTCTATCTCTCTACCACTTCAACTAATAACTTCCATGTTTGTTGTGCTCATCTGGATCAATAAAATTAAAAATAATTAACTTGGTAAAGAGAATGGGCCAAATTAACTTGGTAAAGAGAATGGGCCAGAATATCACACAGTTTGCATTTGTCTCATAAAAGAAATAACATAAAGAGCCACTTTAAAATGGAGCCCGAGTTGCCATCCGGAAGGAACTGTCTTGCACATCTTAAGCTTCATCTTAAGCTTCAAACGTTTGGACTGTTAAAACAGGGAAAAGAACCTTTGGACTGGGCCTAAAGCAACATTGTGTCCCAAAGGACTGTTTGCCTAGTTAATAAGAAAGCAGATATTAAGACTAAGGCACTGATGACTACCTGACTAAAAAATTAAACATTGGTTAGAATTAGTATCACTATGTGAGCTTATCCGCACCAATAGAAATGCTTTCCTCCTACTGATGTAATTATTCCCCTATCTATTCTTATACATAGTTTTGTCTTTGTCTCCTAATGGGAACACTATTTGGGATTCTACCAAAATCAGTGCTCCTGATTAGCTATGCGTTTTCTTTTTTAACCTCAAATAAATGCTTCTTGGCTCCCACTTTGAAAAGCTTTTTAGTTTTTTGGTTGTCTTATTTTTCTTAATAATAGGCCAATTTGTGTTTGTATAATGAGCTCTACTTAACAACAAATTTCCAGATATTCTGTATCAAATGCTTGCCCTAAGAAAGAGACAGATATGATTTCTTAAGTGTACAATTCAAGTTAGTATATTTATAGAGTTGTGCAACCATCACCATAGTCTAATTTTAGAACATTTTTATCATCCCCATAAAAAACCTCAAATCTACTGTCAAGAACCATTTCTACCAAATTCAGTCACACAGAACCGCTTATCTACTGTCTGTCTCTATAGATTTGTATATTCTGGACATTTCATATACATGACATTGTATAATATATAATTTTACTGACTTCTTTCATTGAGAATCATGTTTTAAAGGTTTATTTTGTCACATCATATGTAACAGTGCTTTATTATTTTATATTGTGGGGAAATATTCTATTGTATGACTATGTCACTTTTTTTTTTGTAGGTGAGAATAAGGGAGATAGTGAGACAGACTCCTGCATGTAGCCCAATTGGGATCCACCCAGCAACTCCATCTGGGGCCGATGCTTGAGTATTGAGCTATTTTTAGTGCCAAAGGCTGATGTGCTCTGATAGAGCTATCCTCAGCACCCAGGGCCACACTTGAACCAATTGAGCCACTGGCTGTGGAAAGGAAAAAAGGAGAGAAGAGGGAGATAGAGGGGTAGGAGCTGATGGTCGCTTCTCCTGTGTGCCTTGACCAGGAATTGAACCCAAGACATCTATCTATACACCAGGCTGATACTGTATCTACTGAACCACTGGCCAGGGCCACTATGTCACATTTTGTTTATTTATTCATCAATAGATGGACAATTGGGTTGTTTAAACTATTTTGACACTTATGAGTAAATCATGCTGCTATAAATATTCATGTACAAGGTTTTTTTGTTTGGACATATGTTTATACTTCTTTTGATGCTATTGTAAAGATTTTTTATTTTATTTTATTTTTTGATTACTAATTACTAGTGTGCAGAAATACAATTGATTTGTATATTGATTTTGTATCCTGTTACAGTTTTAAATTCCTTTTCATGTTCTATTTGTTTTTTTAGGAGATTCCTTAGAATTTCCTATATAAAAGATCATGTCATCTGCAAATAGAGTTTTATTTCTGTTTTTTAATCCAAATGAATTTTATTTCTTTGACTTGCCTAATTCTAATTTATACGGGATTTTTTTAGTTTTCTTGTGATGTCTTTGCTTTTGTTATCAAGATAATAATGGTTGTCATAATCAGTTTATGCTGCTGTAACAGAATATTATAGGGTGAGTTACAAACAACAGATATTTAGTTCTCACATTCTTAGAAGTCCAAGATCAGGGTACCAGCATAGCTGAATTCTGACGAGAGCCCTTTTGGGGGTTACAGACTGACGACTTCTAGTTGTATTCTCATATCTTGAAGAGCAGAGAGGGGAATGTGACTCTTAGAAGGGTACTAATTCCATTCATGAGGACTCCAGCTTCATAATCTCATCAAACCTCAATTACCTCCCAAATACTCCACTTCCAAATAGCATCACCTTGGCGAGTAGGTTTCAATATGTGAATTTCGAATGACAAGAACATCCAGTTATAGCAGTGGCTCTGTAGAATTAGTTGGGAATATTCTCACATCTACTTTTGGAAGAGTTTGTGAAGAATTAATATTAATTTTTATTTAACTGTATGGTAGACTTCACTAATGAAGCCACCCAAGCCACAGCTTTTCTTTGTGAAAAGTTTTCAAGTTTCCAATTTACTCTCTTGTTATAGGTTTATTCAGCTTTTCTATTTTTTCTAGAGTTACAATAGTTTTGGTATTTTGTTGCTTCCTAGAAATTTATCCATTTCCTCTAAATTATCTAATTTAATTGGTATAGTGTTCATATTATTTCCATATAATTCTCTTTATTTTTGTATAATCAATAGTGATGTCTCCTCTTTGGCTCATGATTTTAGTTATTTAAGTTTGTCTTTTATTCTTAGTCTAACTAAAAGATGTCTTTTTTTTTTCCAGAAAGCCAACTTTTGCTTTGCTGGTTTCATTAATGCTTACTCTTTTTCCTATTATTTCTCTCCTTGTACTTGCTTTAGATTTAGCTTGTTTTTCTTTTTATAGGTTTTTTATTTTCATATTGAGAGAGAGACTGAGAAGGAGAGATAGTTCTCCTTTGACTGGGGGGCTCCAGCCAAGCCAGTAACCCCTTGCTCAAGCCAGCGATTTGGGCTCAAGCCAGTGATCTCAGGTTTCAACCCAGCAACCTTGGGGTCATGTCTATGATCCCACACTGAAACCAGTAACCCTGCACTCAAACCGGTAACTTTGGAGTTTCAAACCTGGGTCCTCCGCATTCCAGTCCGACACTTTATCCACTGTACCACCACCTGGTCAGGCTCCTTTGTTGTTTTTTAAAAATATTAAGTAGATAATTTCTAATGTCTCATTTTAATACCTTTGATGTTTTTAAATGTACTTTGAGTTATTTTCTTAGTGGTTGTTCTAAGGCTTATAATATTTATCTTTTATTATAATCTATTTCAGACTTAAACTAAATAAAAATAGGAAGATATCTAAGATGTCTGTTGTTACCTCTGTATATGTTATACACCCATTTTTATAATGATTGCTTAATATAATCTAATGGCTTTTAAATTAGCTGAGAGATAAAAAGGAGGGAAAATATATATTTACAAAATTTGTTGTATTAACCTTCTTAATTACCATTTCTGGTTATCTTCAGTTATTATATGGTGTAATTTCCTTATTCTAATAAATCTTTTCCCCACATGCTTCCTTTGTGCTCTTATTGTCAAATATATTACGTTCTAAATCTATATCCCAATAACTCATTTTTTTTTAGCATAAGAGAAAGTTTATTTAGCATGCAAATGAAAGTAACTCAAAGAGAAGATTCCAACAGGCTGTTCAGAGAGCTGTCTCAGCCTTTTAGAAATAAAGTCATGGAGGCTAAAGAAGTGAGCCAGCTGGGCTGCATGGACTCAGGAAACAATTTACAGAGGCAAAAAAAAAAAAAAAAGAGTCCTTGGGGTACAGGTACAGAGGGTTAGCATGGGACAAGATGCTGTTGCCCATTGCTCCCCTGGTTGCAAATCTTGTAGGGACCCTTAGAGCTTAGGAAAAAGAAAGCACACGTTGGGTTCTTTGCCTTAAGATGTTTTATCTGTTTTTTAAAGGCAGGAATGTTAGGGGAGGACTTCAATAGAATATTCAACAGTTTTCCAGTTGTGTACTTTAATATACTGATTCATCAAAATGAGCATATAGGTTCAGAGTTGTGGTCTCTACTAATTGGTCGGCACGACAGTAGAGGGTCATTAGTCATTGCATCTGGTCCTGATGCCAACCATGATTCATCTGGTTTTGCTGCTTTTCTGAGCTTGGAGCTAAAACACAACTGAGGCCTAGCTTTTATCTCTAATTTGATCGAGACTCTATCTCAGTGGTCAATAGACTCAAGGCTTTGTTTCCTAAGATTATTTAATGCTGACCAGAAGAACCTTATTGTCCTGGGGGCTTAATGATTAAGGGAGTGGTCATACAAGGGAGAAGGAGTCAGGTGAGTCAGGTGCTGGATGAGGCAAGTTTGAATTAGCTACCTGTCTCATTTTCCTCATTCCATTTGCCAAGGAATTCTAACTTCTTACTATCCTTCCTCAATATAAGTAACATTTTTGGCACATCATTCCCAATCCAAATCTTGTATTTTAAAAAAATTTTATTTAGAAAACTAAATTTAATGGGATGATATTGATCAATAAGAGTACACAAGTTTCAGGCAAACATCTCTATAGCATTTGAACGGTTGATTATGTTATATATATATTCATCACCCAAAGTCAAATCATTTTCCGTCATTGTATCTTTGTCTCTCTTTACTCCCCTCCCCCCAAAACTCCCTCCTCATGGTAATCACTTCACTTTTTTTTTTTTTTTTTTTAAACATTTTTTTTTATTTATTCATTTTTTTCAGAGAGGAGAGGGAGAGACAGGGAGAGAGAAAGGAGAGACAGAGAGAGAAGGGGAGGAGGAGCTAGAAGCATCAACTCCCATATGTGCCTTGACCAGGCAAGTCCAGGTTTTCGAACCGGCGACCTCAGCATTTCCAGGTCGACGCTTTATCCACTGCGCCACCACAGGTCAGGCATCACTTCACTTTTATCTGTGTTCCTGACTCTCAGTTTTATATCCCACCTATATGTGAAATCACATAATTCTTAGCCTTTTCTATTCACATATTTCACTCAGTATAATGTTCTCAAGGTCCATCCATGTTGTCGTAACTGGCAATATGTCACCATTTCTTATAGATGAGTAGTATTTCATTGTATATGTGTACCATGTCTTCTTTATCCAATCCTCTATCGAGGGACATTTTAGTTGTTTCCATGTCTAGGCCACTGTGAATGATGTTGTCATGAACATGGGGGTACGTGTGCCTTTGCATACCAATGTTTTTGAGTATTTGGGGTAGATGCCCAGGAGAGGGATTGCTGGGTCATATGGTAGTTCTATTCTTAATTTTTTGAGGAACCACCATACTTTCTTTCATAATGGCTGTACCAGTTTTCCATCCCACCAGCAGTGAATGAGGGCTCCTTTTTCTCCACAGCCTCTCCAGTACTTGTTATTACTTGTCATGTTGATAGTAGCTAATCTAACAGGTGTGAGGTGTATCTCATTGTTGTTTTGTTTGTTTGTTTTGTTTTTGCATTCTCTAATAGCTAGTGAAGATGAGTATCTTTTTTTATATCTGTTGGCCATTTGTATGTCCTCTTGGGAGAAGGGTCTATTCAGGACCTCTACCCGTTTTTTAATTGGATTGTTTGCTTGTATGTTGCTGAGCTGTGTAAGTTCTTTTTTTCTTTTTCCAAATTGAGAGGAGAGGAGTTAGAGAAACAGACTCCCACATGTGCCCTGAGTGGGATCCACACAGCAAACTTTGTCTGAAGCCAATGATCTGCCCATCTGGAGCCATGCTCACAACAGAGCTATTCTTTAGTGCCTGAAGTGGTGGCTCCATGGAGCCATCATCAGTGCCCAAAACTGATGAGGTCGAACCAATCAAGACATGGCTGCAGGAGGGAAACAGAGAGAGAGAAAAAGGAGAGGGAGAAGAGAAGAGAAGCAGATGGTCGCTTCTCTTGTGTGTCTTGAACGGGAATCAAACCTGGACATCCACATGCCTGGCTGACGCTCTACCATGGAGCCAACTGGCCAGGGTCATGAGTTCTTTATATTTTTGAATATTAAACCCTTATCGGAGCTGTTGTTTGTGAATATCAACTTCCATTTGGTTGGCTGCCTTTTTGATTTGTTCTAAATTTCTTATATTCTGCAGAAACTTTTTAATTTGATATAGTCCCATTCATTCATTTTTGCCTTTACTTCCCTTGCCATTGGGGTCAGATTCAGAAATTGTTCTCTATAGCCAAGGTCCATAAGTTTAGTACCTATGTTTTCTTCTATGTAATTTATTGTTTCAGATCTTATACATAGATCTTTGATTCATTTTGAATTAATTTTTTTGCAAGGGGACAACCTGTGATCAAGTTTTATTCTTTTACATGTGGCTTTCCAATTTTCCTAGCACCATTTTTTAAAGAGGCTATTTTTCTTAATTGTGTATTTTTGGCTCCTTTGTTGAAGCTTATTTTCTATATATATGTAGTTTTATTTCTGGACTCTTGATTCTGTTTCATTGGTCTGTATGTCTCTTTTTCTACCAATACCATGCTATTTTATTGTGGTTCTGTAGTATAATATGAAGTCAGGTAGTGCAATACTTCCGGCTTCATTCTTTTTTCTCAGGATCTCTTTGGCTATCTGGAGTCTTTTATAGTTCCATACAAAACAATATTTTGTTCTATTTCTTTAAAAAACATTGCATTTTAATGGAATTGCATTAAATTTGTATATTGCTTTGCATAATATGGCCATTTTAACTATGTTGATTCTCTGATCCATGCAATTGTAAAAGAAATTGTTTTTTTGAGTTTATTTTCTGAAGTTTCATCATTGGCATATAAGAAAGTAATAGACTTTTGTATACTGAGTTTGTATCCTGCGACTTTACTATATCGGTTTATTGTTTGTAATAGTTTTTCAGTGGAGTCTTTGGGGTTTTCTATATACAGGATCATTCATCTGCAAAAAGTAATACCTTTACTTCTTTTTCCCAATATGAATGCCTTTTATTTCTTTTTCTTGTCTGATTGATCTGGTTAAAACTTCCAGCACTCTGTTGATTAAGAGTGGAGAGAGTGGGCAACCTTGTCTTATTTCTGACTTTAGAGGAAAAGTCTTCACTTTTTCACTATTTAGTATGATATTAGCTGATGGTTTGTCATATACATATGACCTTTACTATGTTGAGGTACTTTCCTTCTATTCTGATTTTATTGAATTTTTTTAAACATAAAAGAATGTTGTATCTTATCAAATGCCTTTTATGCATCTATTGATAGGAACATATGATTTTTGTTTTGTTAATGTGGTGTATTGTGTTGATCACTTTCCATATGTTGAACCATCCTTGTGCTCCCGGAATAAATCCCGCTTGATCATGGTGTATTACTTTTTTAATGTTTTGTTGTATTCCATTTGTTAGTATTTTGTTTAGGATTTTTTCATCTGTATTTATTAGAGATATTGGTCTGTAGTTTTCCTTTTTGTGTTGTCCTTGCCAGGTTTGATATCAGGGTTATGTTGGCCTCATAAAATGTGTTAGGGAGTATGGGTTCTTCTTCTGGTTTGTGGAAGACTTTGAGAAGAATAGGTACCAAATATTTTTTGAATGGTTGGTAGAATTCAGGAGTGTAGCCATCTGGTCCTGGACTTTTATTTGGGGGGAGGTTTTTGATACTTGTTCCTATTTTCTTCCTGCTTATAAGTCTATCTAGGTTTTCTACTTCTTCATTACTCAGTCTAGGAAGATTGTATAGTTCTACAAATTTATCCACTTCTTTTATATTGTTGCATTTGATGGCATATAATCTTTCATAATATTCTACTATTATCTTTTGTATATTTATGTTGGTGGTAACTTCTCTTTTATTTTGAATTTTCCTTATATTAGTCCTTTGTCTTTTTTCCTTAGTGAGTCCAGCCAGGGGTTTGTCAATTTTATGGATCTTTTCAAAGAACCAGCTATTTGTTGTATTAATCTTTTCTATAGCTTTTTGTTCTCCATTTCATTTAGTTCTACTCTAATTTTTACTATTTTCTTTCTTCTGCTGACTTTGTGCTACTTTTGTTTTTCTTTTTCTAATCTTTAAGATGTGATGTTAAGTTGTTTACTTGGGACCTCTCTTTTTTCCTGATATAAATCTATAATAATATAAACTTCCCTTTTATTACTTCTTTTGTTGTACCCCAGAAATTTTGATATGTCATGTTGTCATTCTCATTTGTTTTTATATATCTTTTAATCTCTGCTTTTATTTCTTTTTGACTCAGTCATTTTTTTTAGAAATATGTTGTTTAATTTCCACATTTTGTTTGTTTTTCTCCTTTCTTTTGGCAGTTGAATTCTAATTTCAAAGCCTTATGGTCAGAAAATATGCTTGGTATAATTTCAATCTTCCTGAATTTGTTGATGTTAGTTTTGTGGCCTAACATATGGTCTATCCTTGAGAATTTTTCATGCACATTGGAAAAGAATGTATAATTTGATCATTGGGATAAAATGTCCTGTAAATATCTATTATGTCCATTTGGTCTATTGTGTTGTATAAGGTTGATATATTTTTTTATTGATTTTCTGTTTGGATGATCTATCTAAAGACATTAATTGTGTGTTGAGATCTCCAAGTATGATTGTGTTTTTGTCTGCTTTTATTTTTAGATCAGTTAGTAAATGTCTTATATATTTTGGTGCTCCGTGATTCAGTGCATGTATTATATATTAAGAAGTGGTATATCTTCTTGATACAATGTCCCCTTTATCTTCATAAAATGTCCATGTTCCTCTCTTGTTACCTCTGTTGTCTTGAAGTCAGCATTGTCAGATATTAGTATGGCTACACTTGCTTTTCTTTGGGCAATTTTTGCTTGGAGAATTGGTTTCTAACCTTTCATTTTGAGTCTATCTTTGTCCTTGCAGCTTAGATATGTCTCTTGAAGGCAGCATATGGTTGGGTTTTACTCTTTGATCCAATCTGCTACTCTGTGTGTCTTTATTGATGAGTTCAGTGCATTTACATTTAGGGTAATTATTGATGCTTGAGGACTTCCTACAGCATTTTATGTTTTGCTTCTGGTAGCTCTGTGTCTCCTTTGGTTTTTCCTTTTTGTGGGTCTTTCAATTGTTCTTTTGAAGGTTTTTTGTTTTGTTTTGTTTTGTTTTGTTTTTGGTGGTATTCCATACTTCTTTTTTTTTAAAACCTGTGTTTCAGTAATGGTTTTCTCATAGGTGGTTACCGTTAGGTTACTAAGAGAAAAATTTTCATATGTACAAGAGTCCTTTGTCTTATTAGAATGCTTCTAATACTCCATCCTCCTTTGCTACTACAGATCTTTACCCTCTCCCCTTTTATGTTATTTTCACAGATTATTCTTGTTTTTATTGTATGCTCTTTGGAGGGTTTTTTTTTTTTTTTGTATTTTGTATTTTTCTGAAGCTGGAAACGGAGAAGCAGTCAGACAGACTCCCACATGCACCCAACCGGGACCCACCCGGCATGCCCATCAGGGGGCGATGCTCTGCCCATCTGGGGCGTTGCTCTGTTGAGACCAGAGCCACTCTAGCGCCTGAGGCAAAGGCCATAGAGCCATCCCCAGTGCCCGGGCCATCTTTGCTCCAATGGAGCCTCAGCTGCAAGAGGGGAAGAGAGAGACAGAGAAGAAGGAGAGGGGGAGGGGTGGAGAAGCAGATGGGCGCCTCTTCTGTGTGCCCTGGCCTGGAATCGAACCCGGGACTTCTGCACACCAGACCGATGCTCTACCACTGAGCCAACCAGCCAGGGCCTCTTTGGAATTTTTACTTGTAGTTTTGATTTGTTTTGTTCTTTGTATCTGTTTGAATAGCCCTCCTGAGTATTTCTTGCAGTGGGAGTTTTCTGATGATAAATTCCCTCAGCTTCTGTTTTTCAGGAAAAGTTTTTAGTTCTCCTTCACATTTTAAGGATTACTTTAATGTATATAATATTATTGGCTGGTCATTCTTCTCTGTCAGTACTTTGAATGTTTAGGTCCACTCTCTTCTGGTTTATAGAGTTTCTGCTGAGAAGTACTATAATAAACTAATGGGCCTTCCTCTAATGTTATGTTCTTCTTTTCCTTAGCTGCCATGAGGATTCTTTCTTTGCCATTGATTTTTGACAATTTTATTATGATGTGCCTTGGAGAACATCTATTTGTGTTGAGGTATCTCAGCATTCTCTCTGCTTCTTGGATTCAAGGCTCTAACTCTTTCTTGTTGTGGTCCAGCCACAACAGTATATATCGGGGTCCCGAATGGGAAAAGGTATGGAATTGAAATAAATGATAGACAGGGACTTAAAGATATATATATACAGATGGGTTCAGAAGAATGCCACGGCAAACAGTCTCTACTGTTCCTTAGCCGTAACGCCGCGCTTGCAGAAGTACATCCACTTTTATTCATAGAAAAAAACGTGGTCCATCAGCAATTCAATTAAGTTTCCAAGGCAACTCAAAGACAACCCCCAACCATACCATCCAAATCTACTTTACACTAATAAGAAACTAGCTTCCGGCCTCCTCCAGAGAACATGAGTGAGACAAATGAGAATCAGGTGTAGCTCTTTGTTAACTAGGCAAATGAGGTTGGGTTTGGGCCCAGCATCTCTGTCCAGATTGCAAAAATACCCTGTTTATTTATTTGGTCCCCAACACTTTCTATAGGCTTGAGAAGTTCTCATCAATTATTCAATTGAATAAGCTCTCCATTTCCTTGTCCCTCTCTTCTTCTTGTCATATACCCATTATTCTTACATTGTTCTTTCTGAAGGAGTCAGACAATTCTTGCAGAGCTCTATAATTTTGTAAAACTTGTGAGTCTTGCCCTGGCCGATTGACTCAATGGTAGAGCATTGGCCCAATGTGTGGATATCCTAGGTTCAATTTCCAGTCAGGGCACACAGGAGAAGCACCCATCTGCTTTTCTACCCTTTCCCCTCTCGCTTCTCTCTTTGTTCTCCTCCTGCAGCCATGGCTCGATTGGAATAAGTTAGTCCTGGGCACTGAGGATGGCTCCATGGCCTCTGCCTCAGGTGCTAAGAAGAGTTCAGTTGCTGAGCAAAGGAGCAACACTCCAGATGAGCATCTTCCCCTAGTGGGCTTGCCTAGTGGACCCTGGTCAGAATGCATGCAGGAGTCTGTCTCTGCCTCCCCTCCTCTCACTGAATTAAAAAAAAATGTGAGTCTCTCTCATTTTCTCTCTGTAGCTTCTCTAGTTGCCTGTTCCCAATGTCACTGCTTCTTTATTCTCTTCTGTCCTGTTTTATTAGTTAAACTTGCTATCTCACTTTTCTATTCATGTATTGAGTTCTTCATCTCTGGTTGTTGGTTTTTTAAGTTTCAATCTCATTGATGAAGTACTCATTTTGTTCATTTACTTGTTTTTGAACTTATTAAATTGCCTATCAGTGTTTTCTCACATCCTATTGAGTATTTTCAGAACTTCAATTTTGAATTCTCTGTTATTTAATTCCAAGGTTTCCATGTGATTGAGATTGCTTTCTCAAGATTTTTCATTTTTTTTCTGAACTATGTCTCTTTATTGTGTAGCCATGGTATTCAATTTCATCTGCCTTGATGGCATTTGAGAATGGTGTTGTTAAGAAATGTATTAAAGCCTGACCAGGTGGTGTCACAGTAAATAGAGCATCAGACTGGGATGCCGAGGACCCAGCTTTGAGACCCCGAGGTCGCCAGCTTGAGCGCAGGCTCATCTGGTTTGAGCAAAGTTCACCAGCTTGGACCCAAGGTCACTGGCTTGAGCAAGGGGTTACTCAGTCTGCTGAAGGCCCGCGGTCAAGGCACATATGAGAAAGCAATCAATGAACAACTAAGGTGTCACAACAAAAAACTAATGATTGATGCTTCTCATCTCTCCATTCCTGTCTGTCTGTCCCTGTCTATCCCTCTCTCTGACTGTCTCTCTGTCTCTGTAAAAATAAAAAGAAACAACAACAAAGAAATGTATTGAAAATCAACTAAAAGTAAAAATATAAAAAAATTCAAAAATAATAACAAGTAAAAAAGATAAAACAAAACACACAAAAATAAGAATAATAAATATTAAACATTAAAGAAAATGGAATTGAAAAGAAAAATGATTTCAGTTTTGAGAGGTTTTTCTGTTTTCTTCCAGTAGGTGAAACTGTATTACAAGTTAGCTCTGTGAAATTCCTGGGCTGACCTCCACTAAGATGTTGCTGTTGCAGTGATGTATGTGAGGTTGCAGTCGCATTGGTGGTGGGGCATGTAGTGAGGGCTTTACAGCTTTAATAATGGTAATCTCATGCCTCCAGCCACTCCTTCCTATGTCTTAAAAGACAAGGTGACCAGACACAGAACAACTCTGTTCTTCAGGGGGGAGAGTGGCTTTTGAGAGTTAGCTGTGGGGATCTGTCTCTGCCACTCTATGTGACTTGCAATGTGAGGGAGGCGGGACCTGGAAGGCTGGGGGGTTGCACTTTGGTTTCCTCTGTCTCTCTGCTGTTTGTGCTGCTGGCGGACTGCATGAACACTGGCTGTGACCCCTCATTCTGCCACCACCTTGGTTTAGTGTCTCCCCCTCTGCCCCTCAATCTTTCTGTTCCTCCCTGCAGAATGAGAACAATTCACTCTGGGTTTCTCTTCTCTCTGGAGCCCCAGCAGAGAAAAACCAAGAGAGACCAGGCTTCCCCCATCTCTGGAGCCCCTGTTGACAAAAAGCCAGACAGCTAGAGCTTTCTTCCTCTCTGGAGCCTAGGCAGAAAAAGAAAAACTCAGTCATTCCAGGGTTCTTTCTTTTCCAGAGCCCCAGCATGCAAAAACCCAGACTCTCTCCTCTTCAGAGTCAACTGTGAGTGTATCTTATCTTCCATCCCTCTTTTTAACCTTTCCCACTTTTAGTCCAATTGGTATGCATATCTTTTAGGAAAGCCTGCAAGCCCACTTGGATTCTTCACTGCATTTTAACTGTTCAATATGTTGAATTTTCAAGAATAGATATTAGGGTTATCTTTCATGCTGCCATTACTATGATATCATCCTCTTGTTGTTATTATTATTATTATTATTATTATGCCATAACAAAGCTTTAAATCAGGATGGGGCAAGATATTGTAATCGACCTTTTGTAAACCTATGTTGTTATTTGGGCTCATGTTTTCTTTTGTATACAATCATAATCAATAGGGTTATTTTGTGCACTGAAAATTGACAGATATTTTTGCCTGTCCAGGTGGTGGAGCAGTGGAGAGAGCATCATCCTGGGATGCTGAGGACCCATGTTTGAAACCCCAAGGCCACCAGCTTGATCTCAGGATCATCTGGCTTGAGCAGGGGCTCACATGTATGAGGATGGGGTTGCCAGCTTGAGCATGGGATTATAGACACGACCCCATGATCACTGGCTTGAACCCAAAGATGACTGGCTTGAAGCCCAATTTTGCTGGCTTAAGCCCAAGGTTGCTGGTTTGAGCAAAGGGTCAGTGGATTAGCCTGAGCCTCCTGGTCAAGGCATATATGAGAAAGCCACCAATGAACAACTAAAGTGCTGCAACTACAAGTTGATGCTTCTCATCTCTCTTCCTTCCTGTTTGTCTCCCTCTTTCTTTCTCACATGTATGTGTGCACTAAGAAAAAAAAAAAGAAAAGAAAACTGATAGATATTTTTAGTTTGCTTCCACATCACTTTCTGATTATGATCACTATTCCTTGAGCTATAATTTTATTGTCACAAACGAGGAAATCATCCATGCCACCTACTCATCTGATAGGCCCAATAACATTAACTAGGCTCTCTTTGAGATCTACAAGAAAAGGGTACTGTTGTAACAACCTGCTATTATTGTTACAGCCTCTTAATAACTCATTCACTTTAAGGGTATTATGATTTGGTTGTTGTCCAGCTCCCAAAATATCCATTACAGCTGTATAGGCACATCTTCTAATAAATGTGCTAAGAACTTAATTTGCTGACATAGTACAAAATTATGTTAAATGGCCAATTTCAGGGGATTCCTGGGAGCCCTAAAGTAGCTTTATTTAGAAAACCCTTGATATTAACAAATACCTTGTCATTGATTTTTGTAAAATTTTTACAAGAGCATGGTTTTGTTCCAGTTTCAGGGCATATGTGTTACCTTTAATACCTTGTGAGCTCTGCTAACAGCCTCTGCATTGATTAAGAAGGTACTATCTCCTGAGCTGTAGAAGATTCTGACAATTAAGATAGTATAATGATTTCCATATTTGGAGAAATGTTTTTAATAATTCAATTTTATACATAATTTTGCAATAGGTTTTTTTTCAATTTTTTAAAGTTTTTAGTTTATTAATCTTCTCATGAAAAATCTACACAATCACCACAGGTAAAGTCACTGAAGAATCTTTACTCCTGCTGTCCAATCTCCAGCTCACTTTCTGGCAGTACCAACATTGCCCTTCACAGTTCCCCTCATTTTCTTCATTCTGTTCTTGGGTTTCTTCCTCTGGTTTCTTGAGGTCTTCTTCTCCTATACGCCATGTCTTGAAGTCTATGTGTGGTTTTATTTTTCTTTCTGTGCTCCAAGGAATCATAAATCATGCCAAAGTCATATTAATTATCTTACTACCACCCAAATGGGTTCTGAATCCAAACACAAATATGACAACTGGTGTGGTCTCACATATTTTAGCTAGTTTTTCTTGAATTTCTTAAGTACTATTGTCTTCCCAGGGTGAAGAACATCAATGACCATTTGTTTCTGCTGAAGTAATCAGCTGGTCATGAACTTCCTGTGTCATGATACTTACTGTGTCATTCATGATAGCGGCCAATCTTCAAACATCCAAGGAGGAAAAAAGCTATGCAGCTGCTTTTTAAATCAGTTCACAGAAAAAAGGAAAATAAAAGGGTAATTATAGTGTCTTTTATAATTATCAACATAATAACCTTTACTATCATTCTTCATTATTTTGTGTGAACTTAAGTTACTTTCTAATATCATTTCTTTTCAGCCTGTAAAATTTCCCTTATAAAGGGAGGTCTAATAGGCATAATTTTTTTCAGGTTTGTTTGTTCTGGAATATTTTAATTAAATGTAATTACTTAATTAATTATTTTATTAAGTGAGAGGTGGGATGAGGGCAGAGACAGACTACCACATGTGCCCCAACTGGGATCCTCCTGGCAAGCCTCCTGCCAGGCAATGCTCTACCCATCTGAGGTGCTGCTCCATTGCTTGGCAACTGAGCGATTTTAGCACCTAAGGCAAGGTTATGGAGCTATCCGCAGAGCTCGGGGCCAACTTTGCTTGAACCATTTGAGCCATGGCTTTGGGAAGGGAAGATAGAAAGAGAGGGAAGAGGGGTAGAGAAACAGATGGTCACTTCTCTTCTGTGCCCTGACTGGGAATTGAACCCAGGACTTCCACATGCTAGGCTGATACTCTACTGCTTAGCCAACTGGCCAGGGCCTAGAATATTTTTATTATAACTATTTTTATAAGATAGGTTTACTGGGTATAAGATTCTTGGTTGAGAGGGTTTTTCCCCAGCTCTTTGAATATATCTTCCTACTACATTCTGTTCTCTATTGTTTCTGATGAGTTTCTGACAGCTGTTAATTTTATTGTAGTTATCATATACATGATGAGGTGTTTTTCTCTTACTAGTTTCAATATTTTCTCTTAATCTATGGCTTTCAACATTTTGACTATGAAGTGTCTAGAGGTAGATCCCTGCATTTATCCTGCTAGGAATTTGTTGAGCTTCCTAGTTGTATATGTTGATGTTTTAATAAAATCTGGAAAATTGTACCAGTCTTTAAGACTTTCTTCCATCTCCTGAAGGCAGAATCTCTGCGCTATGGAACTGAAGCTGAAGTAGGATAGGATAGAGAAATCACTCTTCACCAGCTTTTACTCCTTACAGAGAGGGAGTTATAAGGGTTTGAATGAGGTAAAAAAACAAAACAAAACAAAACTGGTGTTGACACTTGGCTGCCACCAGGGTCTCATATAATCTTCCAGAGCATGGAGGTGGAATCTTCCAATAGTCTCTGGATGCCAAATCCCCTCAAAATAGTTCTTTCACTCCATGAATCTTGGGAAAATGGGAGTTGCCACTCAGCTCCTAAGCCTGCTATCATAGCTTTCTTGCAATATACACTTGAATGAGAGAATGAATGCAGTATCTAGCGTGTGCCATGGCCTCTCACAATTCTTATTAACTTTTCACATAGTTTGTTAAATACTTCTTAATTTATCATAAGCCATTTGGTCATTCTAGAGATTTTGAATGATTGTCATACTAATTTGACCAAGTTTCTCACATTATTCTGGAAGTCTCATGTGAAGAAAAAAAGTTTTTTATTATTCACATCACATCACACAATTAAATTAATTAAATAACTGTCCAATTTTTTTGTGGTTTTTTTTGCATTTTTCTGAAGCTGGAAACAGGGAGAGACAGACAGACTCCCGCATGCGCCCGACCGGGATCCACCCGGCACGCCCACCATGGGGCGATGCTCTGCCCACCAGGGGGCAATGCTCTGCCCATCCTGGGTGTCGCCATGTTGCGACCAGAGCCACTCTAGCACCTGGGGCAGAGGCCAAGGAGCCATCCCCAGCGCCCAGGCCATCTTTGCTCCAATGGAGCCTTGGCTGCGGGAGGGGAAGAGAGAGACAGAGAGGAAGGCACGGCGGAGGGGTGGAGAAGCAAATGGGCGCTTCTCCTGTGTGCCCTGGCCGGGAATCGAACCCGGGTCCTCCGCACGCTAGGCTGACGCTCTACCGCTGAGCCAACCGGCCAGGGCTATAACTGTCCAATTTTATTGACATAAAATATTGCTTTTATTCCTGAAATCCTTGTGCATAAAGACCCAGTTGAGATGACTGTGATCTACAAAGTCTATAGAACTTTATTTGCATAATCATCTAAGACTATGGACAGAAGACCCACTAGCTTTTACAACTTAAATCTGCTATTCTTTCTACTACAAAATACTTCCTTATCCACAAATAAAGTAGATACAAGATGCTTTCCCTTATTATGAAAGCTGATTAATGGATTGATTTAAAGAGTGTGATTTAATATTATTTAAATATGATTTAAGAAAGAAATATTTATATTTTAACTTATTATATTTTAAATATTTAATTTTATTTATATAAAAATTATATAAAAATTTAAATATATATTAAAATATATTTTAAGTTAGCCTAAGGATTGCTTAAATAATTTAGAGTATTTCTTGAAGCATAGTCAAGATTATGAGAGTCATAGTCACTTAGATGCTTATTACAATTCATTACCCTATCAAAGATTTGATGAATCAAATAATATGAGCATGTACATAATAAAATGATAACAAAACTGCAGGTGAATAAACTATCATTGGCCTTTTTTCCTTAAGTGGATGGTTGTTAATGTTACATAGAATAATGGCAAATGTTACATAAGTGTATATAAAGAGTAGATACTAGACACATTTTAAGAACACAACTGATAGTCAACGAATTAATTATATTGTACCAGAATACAAAAAAATAGAGAATTTCTAACATAAATAAATATACTTGCTACAATATCAACTCTGAAAAGGCCTAACAAGTAATCATTCCAGAAAGAACTATCTTTATATGAAAGAGACAGACAGACAGGAAGAAAGAGAGTTGAAAGCATCAATTTTTCGTTGCAGCACCTTAGTTGTTCATTGATTTCCCTCTCATATGTGCCTGGAGCGGTGGGCTCCAGCCGAGCCAGTGACCCCTTGCTCAAGCCAGAGACCTTGGGCTCAAGCCTGCAACCTTGGGCTCAAGCCAGTGACCTTGAGCTAAAGCTAGCGATCTTTGAGCTCAAGCCAGCAACCATGAGGTCATGTCTATGATCCCATGCTCAGGTCCATGACTCCACGTTTAAGTTGGTGAGCCCACACTCCATGCTCAAGCCAGCAACCTCAGGGTTTTGAATCTGGGTTCTCAGTGTCCCAGGTTAATGCTCTATACACTGCACCACCACCTAGTCAGGTTTAACATGTATTGTTAATCCTTTAGGGGTTACCACTGAATTGTCATTACATTTAATGTTTAATAGTTTACCTTTTCAGATACATACTAAATATTTACAGATGAAACAGCAGGATGGCTGGGATATGCCTTAAAATAATATGAGGGAGGTGCACTCTTCCTCTTGGGAGCACACCCTGCCTCCCCTGCCTCTGCCCCCCCCCCCACCCCGTGCATAACCTTTGCCTTTGTCTCTCCCCTAAGCTCCAAGAGCCCTTCTTCTGCCTCTGTAACTAGTTTCCTGATCCTACCCAAGCCCAGCTGGCTCACTTCTACTGCCTCTGTCACTTTCTAAATAAACTTTCTCTTATAATTTGACACACACAAAAATTAATAATATATATATATAATTAATATATTGACCAGGAGTGGCTAATAGTTGAAGCTGGGTCTGTGGCAGGGGAAGAGTCTCTATATTTTGATGCACTCTTAATTACCTTTCCATGGTAAAAAGTTCCAAACAATGATAATCTGCTTTGGATGAAAAGATTTAAGTCCCTCGATTCATTCCCGAGAAATAGGAAAAGTAAGCACCAACTGTATGTATTATTTTGTGATTTAAAAAATATTTACAGTAAAAAAAAAAAACTTCATACCAGAATGTTTATTGCATCTTTATTCATAATACCTACTGGAAACAGTGTGGGTGCCCCATCAACAGGTGACTATAAAAACAAAACTGTAATGTATATACTTACATAAGAGACTACTCTACTACTCAGAAATAAAATAAAATGAACTATTAATTTTACACATCAACCTGAGTTCCAAAACCATTGTGCTAAGTGAAAGACTTGCAAAAAAGTACATACTGTGTGACTCTGCATATATCAAGAGGTGTAAGGGAACTTTCTGTGTTAATGGTAATATTCTACAGTGTGTCCTAAAGTCATGGTGCACTTTTGACCGGTCACAGGAAAGCAACAAAAGACAATAGAAATGTGAAATCTGCACCAAATAAAAGGAAACCTCTCCCAGTTTCATACCTATTCAATGCAGTTCGATGTGGGCTCACGCACAGATTTATTTTTTAGAGCTCCTTAGGTAGCTATCCCGTATAGCCTCTACAGACTCGTCACTGACTGATGGCCTACCAGAATGGGGCTTCTCCACCAAACTGCCAATTTCCTTCAACTGCTTATCCCACCGAGTAATGTTATTCCTATGTGGTGGCGCTTTGTTATAAACGCGCCAATATTCACGTTGCACTTTGGCCACCGATTCGAATTTAGCGAGCCATAGAACACACTGAACTTTCCTCTGTACCATCCACATCTCGACTGGCATAGCCATGGGCTGTTCCACTGTATACACGGTGTTACATCATCATCTGCACATGCGCACATGCTGCCACATCATCCCACAGAAACTGGGAGGGTTTTCCTTTTATTTGGTGCAGATTTCACATTTCTATCGTCTTTTGTTGCTATCCTGTGACCGATCAAAAGTGCACCATGACTTTACAGACACATTGTATATTTTTATGGGTATAGGGTTAATTACAGAGTTTTTCAAAATTCAGGAAATGTTCATATAAGATTTGAGCATTTCACTGTAGGTAATTTTTACTTTAAAAGAAAGGAAATCATCAGTAAATATTGAGCAGTAGTTAATGAAATACTTGCTTAAGTATATCAGGGGAGGTATACTAATACATCAAAAAATAAGAGGTAGAGGGATAAATGATAGATAGGGGGTAAAACAAGCATAACAAAATGTTGATAAGAGAATCGAAGTGGTAAGTTTTGGGGTGTTCATTTCAAATTTTCTGCAAGTTGAAAATTTTTCATAACAATATTTTGGGAAAATAAAGAGAGCCATCTTCTGGAAGAAACTGGTATTACTACTGATGGACTTTTAAAAAGTAAGAAAGGAATATGGTGTTTATATTATTTGATATTGATAACTTTACTATTTTCACATACTGTGTTGATTCTCACTCATATGCCCAAGCTGTCTTCTTTGGATGGAAATAATTCTGCAAATAGTAAATATTTTAGGCTTTGTGGGCTAAGAGGCAAAATTGAAAATATTATATAGGTTTTTTATAACAAGAGAGAAAACCGATTTCCAAATTTTCCCTGATGAAATTGAAAACATAATAATATTGAGTACAAGATTTTATAAAACAGGTCTACTAAAGAGAATAATAAAATTCTTTTTTGGAAATATGAGTACGATTTCTCTTAATTAGGGTTGAAAGTTATTTCCTGTCATCAAAATCAATTACGAATGTTCATCCATTAATCCTGATCTGTAATGAGATTTTACACATTTCATCTTTTACCCAAATTTAGTCTTTTCACCCAAATAAACACTGCCCAAAACTAAGATCAATCCAAGGGCACATGGTTCAAATTGAGTATATTAATCAATTTGAAGGCAATCATAGAATTATATAAAATTATTCTTTAGACATTTTTTGTTTAGCATGTGAGAGCTAATGATTTCTTAAAGATAAGTAAAAGCTGCTCAATGGCTCAACTAATGGGACTTGAAATATGAAATTTTCCTTTCTGTTTGTATTGAGGTCCCTATAAAATACTGCCAAAACTGTAGTGTGAGCTCAAAATGTATAATCACTAT
Organism: Saccopteryx bilineata; assembly: GCF_036850765.1. NCBI lineage: Eukaryota > Metazoa > Chordata > Mammalia > Chiroptera > Emballonuridae > Saccopteryx > Saccopteryx bilineata. The sequence continues at coordinate 30,522,636 of NC_089497.1, forward strand.
AAATCTATGTAAGAATGGAGAACTTGCTTTTATTGTAAAAATGACTTTACCACAGAGAAAAATTTTCATGTAAGCATTGTGTTGTTTTGTAAGTTTAGGTTGAGTTCATTCAGAAGTATCATTAGGCACTGGCCAGTGGCTCAGTGGATGGAGCATCAGCCCAGAGTATGGACATCCCAGGTTCGATTCCCAGTCAGGGCACACAGAAGAAGCAACCATCTGCTTCTACACCCCTCCCTCTCCTTCTTCTCTCCCTCTTCCCCTTCTGTAGCCAGTGGCTTGATTGGTTTGAGTGTGGCCCCAGGTGCTGAGGATAGCTCTGTTGGAGCACATCAGCCTCAGGCACTAAAAATAGCTCAGTACTCAAGCATCATCCCCAGATGGGGTTGCTGGGTGGATCCTGATTGGGGCATATCTGGGAGTCTGCCTCAGTATCTCCCCTCCTCTCAGCTAAAAAAAAAATCATTGAATGATTACTGTTAGCAAATTAACAAAAATGAATTCTGATGCCATCCTGTCAATGTCCCATAACAGTTAAGCCTATGAGAGCAAATGAAGTTTATTGTTGACACTACTGGTTCAGTGACACATGGTAGATTCAAATGTTTTCCATGAAGTACGTGTTGATTGATAATATAGTACAATAATGTTATAACCATACAATTTAAACACCTTACAATTTTCACAAGTGAGAATCTGTCCAAATGAGCCTGTTTCCACTTATATATACGGTCTACTGGAAAGTTCTGTCCGTTTTTGGAATAAAACAAAATACAAATTTTTCTTACCATCAATAAAATTTAATAAATAATATAATTGCCATTATTATTAATGATTTCTTGCCAGCGTGAGGGCAATTTGTATATCCCATTTTTGAAAAAATGTTTTATCTTTTGATGCGAAATTTGAACCAGTGCTTGTTTGATATCTTCTTCATTTTTGAATTTTTTGCCCTTCAAAAAATTTTGTAAGGACAAAAACAAGTGATAGTCGGAGGGTGCTAACTCTGGGGAATATGGTGGATGTGACAGAATTTCCCAGCCTAGTTCTGCAATTTTTTGACAGTCCCCAAAGCAGCATGTGGCCTGGCATTATCATGATGCAATATGATGTTCTTCCTATTGAACATTGCCGGCCTCTTTTCTTGGACTGCTGTCTTTAAATTATCCAGTTGCTGACAATACTTCTCCAAATTGAGCTTTTTGTTCGGTTTTTAAAGCTCATAATGTATTGGTCCTCGAATGTCCCACCATATACACAACATTCTCTTATTCAGAGTCAAATTTGGTTTAGAGGTGGAAGGGCTAGGTTTTCTGGGTTCACAATATGCCCTTTTCCTTATGATGTTTTCATAGGTAATCCACTTTTCATCCCCAATTATCATCCGGTTCAAGAAGGGCTCGATTTTGTTCCGAGTAAGCAGAGATGTGCATATGATGACTCTATCATCCAAATTTTCTGACTTAATTCATGTGGCACCCATCTTGAATATTTCCACACCAATCCTATCTTCCGAATATGGTCCGAAATGGTTTGCTGAGCTGAATTAAGCCTTTCTGCGATTCTGATATTGTCAGAAAGGATCTTGCTTCAACATGGTCTTAACAACATCGTCATCCATCAAAGATGGTCGCCCAGAACGTGGCTTATCAGAAAGGTCGAAATCATCTGTTTCAAATTTTTTGAACCATCTTCTGCATGTCCTATCAGAAACTGTACCTTCACCAAACACTTCCAATAAATTTCTACATGCTTCTGTAGCATTTCTTCCTTGTTGAAATTCGTAAAAATTACAGTGGCATAAATGAACTTTATCAGTAGCCATGGGTACACTATCGCTTCACACATAAGACTAACGTGAATCAACTTTGTTTTAGTTAATTTGCTACATCAGTATGTATACATCAAGTGATAAAAATAGAGAGGCACACATGCGCCAAATAAACATGTACTTACGTGTTGAAACTTGTTGTGATAGAAACGGACAGAACTTTCCGGTAGACCTGATAAGTTATAACACATCATAGCTATTTCACCTTAGGTCTACTGATTAGTTTTCTCAACATGTGTGTTTGTGTGTGTGTGTGTGTGTGTGTGTGTGTGTGTGACAGAGACAGAGAGACACAGATAGACAGAAAGGGAGAGAAAGATGAGAAGCATCAATTCTTCCTTGTGGCACCTTAGTTGTTCATTGATTGCTTTCTCAAATGTGCCTTGACCAGAGGGCTACAGCAGACTGAGTGACCCCTTGCTTGAGCCAGCAACCTGGGGCACAAGCTGGTGAGCCTTGCTCAAACCAGATGAGCCTGTGCTCAAGCTGGCGACTTCGAGGTACCAAACATGGGTCCTCAGCATCCCAGTCCAACACTTTATCCACTGTGCCACTGCCTGATCAGGTTTTTCTCAACTTCTTTAAAAACATCCTCACCTGTTGCATGCAGGCAATTCGGAGGCCAACTCTTCAGTTACTCCAAGTGTTGGCAGCAGCAAAAATGGCACCAGGTGCTAGACTGGTGTAGTCAGACCAGACCTTGGTTCAGTAACCTTGGTATTTGAGTTCTGGCTAAGAAAGAATTCAGAAGCAAGACTCAAGCTATAAGAAAAAGTTTATTTAGAAAGTTGCAGAGGCCAGCAAAGTGAGCCATTGAAGGAATGGGCTCAGGAAACAAATTACAGAGGCAAAAGAAGTGGCCCTTGGAGCTTAGAAGAGAGAAGAAAGGTAAGGTGCCTGAGGGGAGAGCTGGGGTGGGAAAGGTGCAGTCTTGCTCCAACAGGGAGTGCATGCTGTGGTCTCCTAAGGGCTTTTAAGGGTGGGGATTTTAGGGAAGACCCTAGGGCAGGGGTCGGGAAACTTTTTGGCTGAGAGAGCCATGAACGCCACATATTTTAAAATGTAATTCCATGAGAGCCATACAATGACCCGTGTACGTTATGCATTATCCAATAAAAATTTGGTGTTGTCCCGGAGGACAGCTGTGATTGGCTCCAGCCACCTGCAACCATGAACATGAGCGGTAGGAAATGAATGGATTGTAATACATGAGAATGTTTTATATTTTTAACGTTATTATTTTTTTTTATTAAAGATTTGTCTGCGAGCCAGATGCAGCCATCGAAAGAGCCACATCTGGCTCACGAGCCCTACCCGAAGGGAAGATCTCAATATTCTTCAGCTTTCCATGTGTGTCCGTTCAGGTTCCTAGTGTACACTGGTTGGTTGGCACATGGCAGGGGGCCATTAGTCAGTGTAGCTGGTCCTAAGGTCAGCCATGGCGTTGCTTGTCTGGTTTTGCTGCTTTCCTGGGCCTGGAGCTGAAGCACAACTGAAGCCTGGATGTTATCCCCAGCTGTTACTACTTAAGGTAGTGGCCGTGCAGTGGCTTGTCTGGGGGCAGTCTGAAAGGTCAGGGGGTGTAAACTGTGTGACCAGCAGTATGCTAGGGAAGGATAGGTTACCCTGGAAGCGAGGTCCCTGTTTTCCTAGTTTTGCCCATTGCTAGGCACTGGGACTTTCCACCCTGCTGACTTTCTACACCTTGCCTGTCATCCTTGCTCTGCTCATGTCTGTCTGCCTACCACACAAACACTGACTCCTTGAATAAACAGAAATAAATGAGCAATATCAATAACACATGTCAACTCAAGAGCCAAGGAAAACCACATAAATAGCATCAAACAGTATGCATGTATCATTCTATAATTTGCTTTTTACAATGTTATGTTTTTGAGATTTAGCCAGGTTGATACATGTAACTGTGGTCTATTATATTTACCACTGTATAGTATCTATTTTTTAAAATACACCCACATTTATTAGTCTCTATGCCTTGGATAATAAGTATTTAGATGAGGGGTCAACAAACTTTTTCTGCAGAGAGTCAGATTGCAAATATTTTAGGCTCTGGAGGTCAAACAGTCTGTGTTGCCACAACTTCCCTCCGCTACAGTAGCCGCCAGCAGCCTCGGACAGTATGAAAACAAGCAGGTGTGTCCTAATAAAACGTTACAGAAATGGGCAGCAGGCCTGATGTTAACTTTCTCATTTACTGGTCACTCAGGTTCCCACTTTGGCAACTCCTGGCTTGTAGCATTTACCCGTTTCTCTTCTGGGCGCTCCTTTATTTACTTCCTTGTCAGAGTTCTCTGTAAATTTTAAACGCTCACCATGAGTTGGTTACAAACTCCTGTCTGCTGCTCTGCCATCTTTTTTGTCTGGGTTATTGTTTGATGGAGTTTCTCATTTTAGTCAACTGCCAATCTGTTTGTTTATGGTTTGTACTTTCTGAGTCTTGGTTAAGAAATCCTTTCTTAATATAGTTTTCTCCCAATTTTCCACACATATCCAATTTTGCTTCTTATGTTTTAATTCACTTAGAGTTTACCTGTGTGCTTGGTATAAAGTAGATGAGTTTAATTTTTCTATAAGTGCAATCAATTGTTCAGCTCTGATTATTGGCCAGTCCATCCTTGTGTTGCTAGTCTACTGTCGGGGAGAAAAAATATCTTCCTCCTTCTACCCTTTTGGGCTCCGGGCTCTGGGCTGGGGCTCTGGGCTCTGGGTTGGGACTCTGGGCTCTAGGCTGGGGTTCTGGGCTACGGCTCTGGACTGCAGCTCCAAACTCTGGGCTCCAGGCTCTGGGCTAAGGCTCTGGGCTCTTGGCTCCAGGCTCTGGGCTGGGGCTCCAGGCTCTGGGCTAAGGCTCTGGGCTCTGGGCTCCAGGCTCTGGGCTGGGGCTCCAGGCTCTGGGCTCCAGGCTCTGGGCTCCAGGCTCTGGGCTGGGGCTCCAGGCTCTGGGCTAAGGCTCTGGGCTCTGGGCTCCAGGCTCTGGGCTGGGGCTCCGGGCTCTGGGCTCCAGGCTCTGGGCTCTGGGCTCCAGGCTCTGGGCTAAGGCTCTGGGCTCTGGGCTCCAGGCTCTGGGCTGGGGCTCCAGGCTCTGGGCTCCGGGCTCTGGGCTGGGGCTCTGGGCTCTGGGCTCCAGGCTCTGGGCTAAGGCTCTGGGCTCTGGGCTCCAGGCTCTGGGCTGGGGGCTCTGCAACAAAAGACTAACAGGCAAAGAGACATGAAAAATTAATATGAGTTTTATGTGACATGAGAGACTTTCTAAGGAAATGAAGACCCGAAGAAAAAGTTGAACCGCAAAATGATTTGCCTTCACACCTGACCAGGTGGTGGCATAGTGGATAGAGCGTCGGACTGGGATGCGGAAGGACCCAGGTTCAAGACCCCGAGGTCGCCAGTCTGAGTGCAGGCTCAACTGGTTTGAGCAAAGCTCACCAGCTTGGACCCAAGGTCGCTGGCTCGAGCAAGGGGTTACTCCATCTGCTGAAGGCCCGTGGTCAAGGCACATATGAGAAAGCAATCAATGAACAACTAAGACTAAGGTGTCGCAACGAAAAACTGCTAATTGATGCTTCTCATCTCTCTCCACTCCTGTCTGTCTTTCCCTCTCTCTGACTCTCTCTCTCTGTCTCTTTAAAAAAAAAAAAAGAAAAAGAAAAAAATTATTTGCCTTCACTATATAATTTAAACTATTGATGCTGTTCCCAGTGGCCTCAACACTTTAAGCAGCTGTTTTCACCCAAAGGTAATGGTCTTAAACAGGTGTTTTTTTTTCTGATTACATTTATTTAGCTGTTGCAATGACACATCATTTAATCCATTGTTAGCTTTCTTGCATGGCTAACAAATAAGCCACTTGGACACTTACTTTGGCTGCGGCCCCATCTTCTTCTTCCTTCCCTTTTCTCCTTCTCTCCTCCCTTCCTTCCTCCCTTCCTTCCTCCCTCCTTCTCTCCCTCCCTCCCTCTTTTCCTTTCCCTTCCTTTTTTTGAGAACTTTTATTATGATGAGATACTCCATTTCATTTTTATAACTTCCCTATTTCCTGTGATTTGGGGATACTGTGAAACTTCTTTGTCTTAAAATGTTGACATACATTCTATCCTTGCAGCCCAGATATAGACTCATTTCCTAAAACGCATAATGCTTTGCCATCAGATTTGATAACAATCTGTACTTTATTGTCCCTTAAAGACAGAATATTTTAAGTCCACATTTTTCTTTTTTTGTTTTGATATGACAGGTATATGCTGTAATAAAAATAACGCAATGTGGCCCTGGCCGGTTGGCTCAGCGGTAGAGCGTCAGCCTGGCGTGCGGGGGACCCGGGTTCGATTCCCGGCCAGGGCACACAGGAGAAGCGCCCATTTGCTTCTCCACCCCCCCCCCCCTCCTTCCTCTCTGTCTCTCTCTTCCCCTCCTGCAGCCAAGGCTCCATTGGAGCAAAGATGGCCCGGGCGCTGGGGATGGCTCCTTGGCCTCTGCCCCAGGCGCTAGAGTGGCTCTGGTCGTGGCAGAGCGACGCCCCAGAGGGGCAGAGCATCGCCCCCTGGTGGGCAGAGCATGGCCCCTGGTGGGCGTGCCGGGTGGATCCCGGTCGGGCGCATGCGGGAGTCTGTCTGACTGTCTCTCCCCATTTCCAGCTTCAGAAAAATACAAAAAAAAAAAATAATAATAATAACGCAATGTCACCGTAGGGTGATGCGCATGGCACAAAACACTGTTAAGTACAACTGTGTTACTGTGAGGTGTAGTCTGTAGAGCAGTGTGGAGTGACAGAAAGCCACGCATGGTCCCAGTCGTGAGCACTCTGCTGTTGTCGTGTAAAAGCAGACACAGACAACAGGAAATTAAGTATGGCTGCGTTACAACATTATTTTATTTAGGCACTTTCAAGTTTGAATTTCATATCATTTCTGTGTCATGAAATATTATTATTCTTTTGATTCTTTTCCAGTCACTTAAAATGTAAAAACCATGGTCAGCTGCAGGTTGTACAAAAGCCAGAGACAGCCAGCCCCACACCGTAGTTTGCCAGCCCTGCTAGACGGTCTACGTACAGCAGCCCTTTGAGTTTATTTCATTTGAGGGCATGGCAGGGAATTTGTATTTCAGTTGAAAGACATTGTTATTCATATTCCTTCTGTTTTAATAGACTTGGTGTTGTAGTTAAATATGAAAACCTTAGTGCCCAGGCAAGGCACATACGAGAAGCAGCTACTATGAGTTGATGCTTCCTGCTCCTCCCCCTCTTCTGCATCTCTCTCCTCTCTCTGAAATCGATAAATAAAAAATCTTAGAAAAAAAAAAGAATCAAGAATGGGGAGTGGGGGTGGAGAGTAAGAGTCCCACTCTTACAAGTGACTGTTTTGAACTTTTAACCACTCAAAGTCTACCAGGTATAAATGAAAATTAGAACTTTTATTTTAAATAGTCACTTAACTCTTAACCACTTTTGTAGGTTTCACTGCTTTTTAGAAACACCTCAAATAAGATAATAAAAGTATTGAGAATTCCTTTATTATTTTTTTTAAAGAAAAGACAACTTCTTCTCAGTTAATTAGGTAAAAGCACCTGAAAAATACCTCACAGTGGCTTTATTGAAATCTATTTATACTTTCACCTCTTCTTTGTCTCAGAGATTAGCTGATATGTTATATGGGAAAAAATAAATAAAAATTTTAGTATCTCATCTTGAGGTGGCTAACTCTTCTTTCTTCATGATTTGGCCCTGACACTGTGTGGTATTTAGGATTGATGCTTAAAAGCTGTCTGCCCACTTTCCAGACACTCCATTGCTTGGGAGAACGGCGGGCTGGTGGTCGACTTCCGGAGGAGCGGCGGGAGCGGTCACTCACTGGTCTCCCAACATGTTTCGTTTTCCTCTCCTTGAGAGAGCTTCCTATTTGTCCAGGACTAATCCCTGCACAGGAGTCCAGCGAGAACCTTCTTATAATAAATAATGACGCAGGATACCTGGCTCCCCCATTCAAATATTATGGTTGAATTTTATTACTGAAAGTGTTCAACTTTGCTTTTAAACGTTTTTTGATTTCCAGACCACTTTGATCATCTGAAAGAACTGTTGCCCCTCCTGTGGACAGGTGCACAAAGCACCCGAAAGGGTCAGTGTATAACCGTTTGTACTTTTGGATTTTTATCATGTGTGTGTAACACCTATTAAGTAATAATACATAATAAAGAGAAAAGTAAATGCTCTTGAATACGTATTTCATAGTTGGCAGGCTCTCTTCCCATTGTCATAGGTCATAAATAAGGGAGCAGGACCGAAAAGTCTAGCAATGAATACTAACCAGAGAAGAAAACGTTTGACTTTATATAGCCATGCTGTAACGAGGAATAAATATGATATATTACTGATTAACTGACATTAGTCTGACTAGCCATAAAATAAAGGTAAATAAGAACGTACTAACAAAGTAAGTTTATAAAAGGATTCCTGTAAAATGTTAAACCCAGTTGGTTGCTCTTATAACCAATGGGAGGATTCACCTGGTTTGCAGTGGTTTGGCAGAACTGATACCTAATTTTCTGTTGAATTTGGCGAACCGGTTGTTAAAATGGCACTTGTAATCAAGGTTCTAAGGTGGGTGCCTGGGCAGCCGCCCAATGTGGAAATCACAAATTACATTCTTTACTCTTTTTTAACGATCATTTGCACAACAGCATATTCTAAGCACCTGTAATAATGTTCATTCTGTCCATAGGTGAAAAAAATTGCAAGTGAGGACGCCAATCAAGAAGCACTATGAAAAAAAAAAGCAATATGGAAATATCTTAAATAATAGTTTTATTGTTTTTTGTCAGGTATTATTTAATATTTTTTCATTAATGTTTTAAAAGTCTTTCTTATAACATAATCTAGTTTTGTGTATCTTTTATTGTTCTTATTTAAATATTAAATGCATAAAATAATAAACTACCTTTCAGTGTATTTTTTTTATGCTTAAACCAGTCATTAGGGCAGAGAACCAGTTTTTGAATTAGTATTTGAATCCCACCACTGCTTATAACTGTGATGTAATATTACTAGTTTCTTAATCATAGTTACGTATTCTATAACTAATCAATAGTATATAATCAGAGTGTTTTTACCTCTGGCCAAGCCCTCATTACTGTTCAAAGGCTTGTTCCCCTCTGGCTGACATACCTGTTAACATTCAAGCAAGGAGAATAAGTATCAGCTCCCACTCCTCTCCTTCCCACTACTCTGGGGCTTGCAATTCTGATTACTTGATCCAGGCCAGAGTGCAGTTTGACTGTGGGACTGTGTGGACACTTGTTACATGAAATAAAAATCCTAATCTATAAATTACTTGCTAGCTTCAATTCCCGTGACAACCAAAGGAATGGACTCCAACTTTCCGATATGCCCGCTCCAGAAGTTATGTGGCTTTCAAACAGTTATCTGAACAATTGTGCTGCGTTCTCTCAGCAGACAACTCTCAACCCCTCCTTTGGATTCCTTTGTTCTAGTTCTTTTCAGTGCCTCCTTCCTTCCCCTCCTCCTAAAAACCCCTGCCTGCACCAGAAGAGGAAGATGGCACTTTGAGGACAGGAGTCCCTCTATCTTCGCAGGTGGCTGGCCCTTGAATAACCTATGTCCTTCTCACCAGCACCTGTGTCATGTTATTGGTTTTCATAGCAACAGGCAGCCAGACCTGCGGGGTGGGTCATTTTTCTGGTTTCAACACTTTCACATAAATAAAGATATTTTTAATTGCAAAAAAAAGTGGCACATTTTCAAAATCTTTAGTGTCAAAATTCTTTATTTAAAGTTATTACATTTAATTCTTTCGAATACAAGTTCTCAGCCGAATTAGAAAACTTCCTTTGTTTAAAGAAGTTGCACTAACCACAAAAGCTGTTCAAGTTTCCTTTCTACCTCGTCTCTTAACTTTGTGTTATCTAAACTTGTGTATAATACTCTTGTGAAACTGCTCTGTTAAAGGTTACCATCTACTATGACAACAGTCTCCTTCCTGCCACAATTCTATTTTTCAGTTCATCCTTGTTATACGATCAGTTTAACCTTTCTACAATGTTTCACTCTGTCTACTCTTAACTCAGAAATACCAAGTGAAAACTAGTGCAATGTATGGTGGCAAGTAAGGTGAGGCCAGACTGTGGTGGCCCTGGAAAGCTCAATTTCAAGGAAGTTACTGAGGGGGGGATTAACATGATAAAAATGTTGTTGTTTTCCTTGGATCCTGGCAGTAGTAGTGGGCAGATGAATGAGAGATGAGTCAGGGCAATCAGTTGTTGCAGAGATCAGTATACCGTGCTGATGATGGGATGGACAGTCTTTCCTGTGGGGCCTGGGCCTGCCAAAAAAATGCTACCTTGTTGAGACATTTACAAGTAGACTCTTCCAAACTGATTGGAGCTTGCAGGATTTAACATATATGCAAGATGAGGCAATTTAGTTAAAGTGTAGCGATTCAATTTTAGATGTAAAAGCCATACTATCTGAAGCACAAAAGAGTGTCTGTGGTGTAATTTAAAAGAAAAAAGGTTTTATTTATTGACTTCAGAGAAAGAGAGGAAGGGGGAGAAAAACATCGGTGTTGGTGAAATAAGTTTGCAAATATGATGTATATGTTTGCTGGCTTAGAGTTTGCATTAAGTGTGGGGGACAGGCTGTAAGTAGGCAGGGTCCTCATAGCCTAAGGCTCAGTTTTAAGACTAAGCTTTTCCCCACACCCTTGACTGTTGCATGATGTGGGGTGGTGCACTCTCATGAGGAATCCCATTATGCCTCAGATAAGTGACTTTGTATCAGACTTCCTTGTTTGTATATTGAAATATAGGTTTTGATTTCTACACTATAAAATGAGGTAGAAGAGTCCATGCTGGAGGAGAGCAGAGAAAGACCACGTGGAGGAGAGGAGAAGCAGCCAAGATGGTAGAGTGCTGGAGGAGAAGCTAGTTTGTGCAGAGTTTATGCAGAGAGAAGGAGATGGGGAACAGAGGTGAATAAGGCCGGTGAGGTAGAAACCTTTGATTCTAGGAAACTCAGAAGAGTCAGTGGCTTTGGGAACCCTGAATGGAAAGGGAAGTGTTTTTCCACTGTGTGTATTTCTTGCTCGCCGGGTGCAAGCTAGGATTAAAGATAATGGCCCACCAGTTCTTGGCTCCATTGTTTCATTACCATCTGTCCGAATCAAATGCGAACTTGCATGGGCCAGGGGGCTATAATGGTGGCCGTGGCTACTGGCCTTACGATCAGTTCTATTGTTCCACTTATTCATGCTTTAACTGGTCGATCCCTGAATGTGCCCTGACTGGGGATTGAACCTGCAACCTCGGCATATCAAGACGATGCTTCAACCAACCGAGCTGCCCGGCCAGGACTCTCTAGTGTGATTTTTCTTTATTATTATTATTTTTTAAGTTGGAAACGGGGAGGCAGTCAAACAGATTCCCGCATGCACCCGCCTGGGATCCACCCGGCATGCTCACCAGGGGGCGATGCTCTGCCCCTCTGGGGTGTTGCTCTGTTGCAGCCAGAGCCATTCTAGCGCCTGAGGCAGAGGCCACAGAGCCATCCTCAGCGCCCGGGCCAACTTTGCTCCAATGGAGCCTTGGCTGCAGTAGGGGAACAGAGAGACAGAGGGGTAGAGAAGCAGATGGGCACTTCTTCTGTGTGCCCTGGCTGGGAATTGAACCCAGGACTCCTACAAACCAGGCCAATGCTCTACCACTGAGCCAACCGGCCAGGGCCTCTAGTGTGATTTTAAATGGTGCTGGTTCACCTGGGCATGTGAATCTGTGGCCAGGATCATCTGGCATCATTCTTTATAGGAGCCATGACTATACTTAGTTAACCCCACAAAAGGCCCTTTGGACCTTTCCTCAAGGATCCCAGGTCAGATGAATCAGACAGAACTCTGGTTCTGATACATTACAGTAAACTTGTAGGAACCCTAACCCTCAAGAATCCCTGTCCCAGGCCATTCACTATACTGTTAAATTGTAGAAAAGTATAAATCCTTTTTTTTCTCCCTGAGCTAAAGTCTCCTTAATCCTCACCAGTATTCCAGGGAATAAAGGATAGTAGGACACAGCATTCACGCTTGCTTTGTTCTTAAACCTATAAGGTAAGACTGCTTTCTAGGGAAGGGGTCTCTTGGTTAGAAGGAAAAAAAATATTTTTTTGACAAAGACAGAGAGAGAGAGTCAGACAGAGGGACAGAGAGACAGGAAGGGAGAGAGATGAGAAGCATCAATTCTTCATTGCGGCACCTTAGTTGTTCATTGATTGCTTTTTCATATGTGCCTTGTCTGGTGGCTACAGCAGAGCGGGTGACCCCTTGCTCAAGCCAGTGACCTTGAGCTTCAAGCCAGCGACCTTAGGACTCAAGCCAACAACTATGGGGTCACGTCTATGATCCCATGCTCTAGCTAGTAACCCCACACTCAAGCTGGTGACCCCATGCTCAAGCCAGATGCAGAGGCAGATTAAGGTCGGTTGAGACCCAGGGCACTGAAGAAAATACTGGACCCCTTTAAAAAAGTGTAAAGTTGGGGTCTTGTGGGGCCTTCAGAAGTCGGGGTCCAGGGCGCGCACCCAGTGTGCCTGCCGTTAAATCTGCCTCTGTCTGGATCATCCCACGCTCAAGCCGGCCACCTTGGGGTTCGAATCTGGATCCTCCGTGTCCCAGTCTGATGCTCTATCCACTGCGCCACCACCTGGTCAGGTAAAAAAAAATATTCTTAGTCTTAATTCCCTCTTTGGGAAAAGGAAACTTGTCTTCAGACTAAAACAGTAGGGGAAGAAAGGGAGAAGAAGAAGAAAAGTGTTCAGCAGGGGCAGTTAGAATGATAAAAGAACCCAGAAGGAGGAGATACTCACAGAATCAAGTGCCTGAAAATCTAGAAGCACAAGTTAGTGAATTTTCCCAAACAGAAATTAGACATGCTAGACATTGCTGTTTCAGAAAAAGGAAAGTTCAGAAGATAGGTTACAAGAAGCAATGGAAAAGTGGGTAGTAGAAATTGGAAGCTCCTCTGTACATCCTGTGGTGCTATCAGGTTAGTTTCTTGCTTCTTGGAAGCACAGCTCCATTGCCAACTGCCCTCACCCGCAGCTGTGCTAATATTTTTCATCTTCAACCTAAACAAAGTCTACCCACCTTTTAAGCTTAGTTCTGTTTCACTTCCTCCTTCAAGTCTTTCTGAGGATTATAGTTTCCATTTCATTCTCCATTCCCTGAAATCTTATTGACTTCATATACTGCTCACAAAAATTAGGGAAATTTGTGTATATATACATATATATATGTATATGTATATATTATAGCTTTATATTCACTTTGAAATACTCCCTAATTTTTGGTAGTATAGTTACAATTACATTAGTTAACATGTAATAAATAGTTAGACCAAAAGTATAAGCCTACTCCCCTTCACTCAGGCTGTGTAATTCTTTTTATTATTTAAAATTGAAATTTTTTTTTTTTAAGAGAGAGAGAGAGAGGTAGGGAGTGTGAGAGAGAAACATCAATAGGAGCATCGATTTGTTGTTCCACTTATCCATGCATTTGTTGGTTGGTTCTTGTGTATACCCTGACCAGGGATTGAACCAGCAACCTTGGCATACCAGAACGACTCTAACCTACTGAGCTACCAAACCAGGGCCAGGCAATGTAGTTTTTTAGTTTGGAGACTATACTATAAACTTCTTTTGTATATGCCTTGGAAAATTTTGGGGTTTATACTTATCAAATATACTCCCAGGTCTAAAATTCTTCTAAATATTTTAGAAAATAAAACTTTAAAATACTGTATGAAAGCTTCTATCCCAGAATGCTTTCACTAAATTTTCAAATAAAATGTATCCATTTTGACGGTCCAAATCACTCCTAAAGCAGAGCTGAAAATTTATGCAGGATTGTTCAAAGAACAGGCATTCCCTACAAAGACTCCTAGCAATGAGCTCTCCAATTCGGGCTGCAATAAGTAGCGATTGTGCAACAGCCCGATGGTAAAAGTGTCAATGGGAATGAAAGAATCCAGTTTGCTCACCTGTCCAATTAAGGGAGTTGACCAGGGTTCTAAATTTACTACCGCTGAAGTCTAATCCGGGGTTTTCAGCATCAAACGTAGGCAGCCAATTAGGCCGTCTGCATGCAGTGCATTCTGGGAGCTGTAGTTTCCTGTTCCTCCTATCCTCGACCACAAGTGGAGCAGCTGGAGGACGGTTGCTTGGTATTATTAGCAAGCGGGAAGTATGGCGGTGGCGCGTGTCGATGCGGCTTTACCTCCTGGGGAAGGTAAGGCGCTTCTCACCCCTGAGTCCCCAGGTTTACTCCATGGGACTGAATTAAATAGTTATCTGGGGAAGGAAAAAAGCCTGGATTTAGGGTTGCAGTCCTGGACCTGTTCTTTGGATGAGGTCTATGGGCGTCGCGGAGGCGCGCTGCCTTCTGGGAGTTGCAGTCCCGGGGCTCTACCTATCTCTGGGGCGTCGCGGCCAGGGCCGGCGCGGGGACTACAGGCTCCGGGGTCCTTCGCGCTGCCGGGCGCCCCGGCTCCCGCGCTCCTCACGCTGTCCTGGTGATGGGTTTCCGACTGCGGTGACTCTTGTAGGACGTTTACTTTGAGTACTGGGTGCCCGAGTGAGAACTGCAGGATCTCCCTCTTTCCCCTCGGTTCCCAGAACGTCCAGGACACCCTCTGGCAAACACAGCTCCCTGCACTTACGTTGAGCCCTTTCTTGGACGTGTTCGGTGGCTGTAATACCATCTGGGGGTCATCCCGAGCCCACTGTTCTCCACCCCTGCTTCTGCAGACGGGATGCTGGGGTCGGGTTTGGTCGCTGCCCCAGGGAGCGCGGGCCTCCGTGCTTCTGTGACCCGGAGCCCCTGGGCGTGAGCCGAGCTTCTTTGTTTTAGTTACGGCCGTGAGGCTCTGCAGCCGCCGCCTGGGTCGGGGGCAGGGCCGAGGGTCGAGGCCTTTCTCCACTGCTTAGGTCGGGGGCTCGTTAAATTCTTGGGAGGAGAGGGCGAGCAGTGGTTCTAAGAGGTTTGTCGACTCTTGGAATTGTGTGCAAAGGCTGTGCGTTTTCCTGGGACACAGTGCACAGCTTTCACCAAATTCTCAAGAGAATCCCATGACCCACCCACCCCCTGGCCCTGACCCCGAATGCTAGAAGCCATTAGACAATGGGAAGACCTTGAGTCTCTCCAGGAGCATTCTCGAAAAATTAGTTCCCGCAGTAATCGTAATTTGGGTATAAACTTTGAAATTGACAGTTTTCTCTGGCTCCGTCTCCTTTGGGTATCAGCGTGTCTTAAATTCCACTCCCCGGCCCACCAAGGCAACTTAAAATAGTAGCGATGAACACTTAGAGAGCACATTTTATATGAACTGGACTATGTTTTGGGGTGCTTTTTAAAAAAAGTTTTATTTTACATCATCTAATTTTCTCTAAAGAACAACATGATAAGGCAGGTATTATCAAACCCATCCTACAGAGTAGAAAAGTGAACCCAAAGAGATCAGTAGCTTGCCCAAGATACCACAAAGGTGAACTGCTGGAGCCAGGATTTGAGTGTTGTACTAAAGTACTTTATTGAGGCTGTGTGCTAGGGATAGGGCTGAGTGCTGTTCATATGGGTGCTCTTCATCCCCACGGCAATTTAATGAATTAGGTGCACTATTTCTGTTTTGTAGATAGATTAACTGAAGTGTATACTTTGATTTGGGCCTAAAATCTTAAAAAAAAAATACTTTCACTATGTAAGGCACAAAATATGGAACTGATAGTTCATATTTAAATGTGAAGAATTCCAGAGTATGTATTTCATCATATAAACTTGAGTAGAATATCACAAACCATGGTGTATTTTGATATTTCTAAAGGCAAGTGAATAATTTCAACCTGTGGTCCTTTAGAACTTGATTGCTTTCTTGATACTATCGAGCTCTGTAGTGTTTTTGAAATCGGAATGTATAGGGTTTTTATGAGTATAATTACATCCATATGATCAGTTGTTTGATTTGTGTTTTCTAAAAATTTTCTTCTCTTTTCAAGCATCGGTGGTCAATTGGTCCGGACAGGGGCTACAGAAATTAAGTGCAAACTTACCCTGTGAAGCTGATATTCATACTTTGATTCTGGATAAAAATCAGATTATTAAATTGGAAAATCTTGAGAAATGCAGACGATTAATACAGGTAGGTGTTGTATCTGGGGAAATAGTTATATAGGACCATTTTATTATTATATCTAATAAAACAATAAAATAATCTAACAAAGGTAACTGTGCAGACCTGGAAAGTAGTAAATGTTGCCTTATAGCTTTACATGACAGTTTCTCCTGAAGGTGAACACATTTAGATTGGACTAAAAAAAGAAGCATTTGTTTAAAAAAAAAAAAAAAAAGCCCTGGCTGGTTGGCTCAGCAGTAGAGTGTCGGCCCAGTGTATGGAAGTCCTAGGTTCGATTCCCAGTTAGGACACACAGGAGAAGCGCCCATCTGCTTCTCCACCCCCCCTCCTTTCTCTCTATCTCTCTTCTCCTCCCACAGCCAAGGCTCCATTGGAGCAAAGTTGGCCCCGGCCCTGAGGATGACTCCAGGGCCTTCGCCTCAGGTGTTAGAATGGCTCTGGTTTCAACGGAGCAACGCCCCCTGGTGGGCATGCCGGGTGGATCCTGGTCGGGCACATGCGGGAGTCTGACTGCTTCCCCGCTTCTAACTTCAGAAAAATACAAAAAAAAAAAAAAAGCCAACACTTTATTTTGGGAAAATATTGTGTTAAGATACCGTTTCATTTCATGATGGGGTAAAGAGTTCATTCATTCATTTGTTCAACAGATGTTTACTGTGCCCCTCTTATGTATCTGGCACTGTTCTAGATTTTGACTTAGTCAGTTTAAGGGCCCCATTCTGTAGAGTTTACATTCTCAAGTAGTTGCTGTGTTAACAGTGTTTTCTCTTTACTAACTGGAGATCTGATTGCTGAGGGTTATGAGTATTTTCCATTGTCTAAGAGTAATGACAGCAGCAACAAACTAATGGTTACTCTGTGGAACATGTAGAAAATATATGTGAAAAGTACAAATTGAGTTTATATATTTGGGCACGTTTGGCCAGATAAGCAAATCTTTTTAACCACCTTCATGTGAAAGTGATCTATATATTATATTCCGAAAAATAATGAAATGTTTCCGTTTCACAGTTGTCAGTGGCTAATAATCGACTAGTGCGGATGATGGGCGTGGCCAAACTGACCCAACTCCGGGTGTTAAATTTGCCTCATAATAGCATTGGCTATGTGGAAGGACTGAAGGAGCTGGTACATTTAGAGTGGCTGAATTTGGCAGGAAATAATCTGAAGGTAAACTGTTTCTCTCTTTTTTTTAATAATTAGGTTTTTTGGTTTTTTTTAATTTACAAAAGTGTTCACTGTAAAAGAAATTTAAGCAGTACGCACTCACACTCTACAGGGATGATTTCAGTTAACATAAACTAAAAAAAATTTCATTTTGAAACACATAATGCAGTATAATATTCTTTTTAAATGTGAACGAAGTATCTGTAGTATACTTAGAAAAGTGGATCAAATAGAACGACATGTTAGGAGGGAGACTAGGTCATGCTGCGTTAAGTGTTAAGTAAATGTTTAGTGATAGAGTGGAGAGTGTTCTGTTTTAAAAGTCAGGAGAGCTGGATTCTCGTCCTGCTTCCACCATTTTGGATAAATTAATAACTATCTCTGTGTCTTATTTTTCAATACGCTAGATGAGGGGACTGGATTAAATGTTATTGTTAATATCTGGCTTTTATTGAACAGTTAGTTTAGGCAAGGCACTATTCTAAGCATCTTAACTGTATTAACTCACTCAATCTCATGACAGCCTATACGTAGTGTCGTTATGCCCATTATATAGATGAGGAAATTGAGGGGTCGAGAAGTTAAGTGACTTGCCTGAGGTCACACAGCTGGGAAGTTGCAGATTCAGGATTTGAATCCAGGCAGGTTGGCTCTACTCTTAACTTGTGAAGTCTGTGCCCTCCCAGCTGTCATGTGTCATGTTCTTTAGGTTCTAAATATGTGGGATGATACGATCCTCTCCTCGTAGAGCGATAGTGAACATGGATGCTTGCTACGTAACGTTTTACCAATTCTTTTTTAGTACTGCTTTTTCTCACTAGGTGCTGCTCCTCTGCTTCCAACGGTAAGCAGAATAGGCAGGGGACTCAGCGAGGAGGAAGTAGGGGAGAGTTTCTTTTATTGATTTTGTGTGCGTGAACTGACGTGATAATTTTCTTGTGATAGGCCATGGACCAAATCAATAGTTGCACAGCTCTACAGCACCTCGATTTATCAGACAACAACTTACCCCAGATAGGTGATCTCTCGAAATTGGTAGCACTGAAGGTAAGCCTGTGTTCTGTCTATGTCATTTCTGAAATTTTATACTAAAATACTGAGAGAAAGTGATATGATTGGCTTAAAAGCAGCCTGCTGAATATGAAGAACAGAGTATACTCATTATGATAAAAATTCTAATAGAGTAGCAGAAACTAAGTATGAAACTTTTTGTTTTTGGTTTCTATAACTGATTTAATTAAAACTAGTCATTGTACTTAAGGTTCTTAGTTTACCATCTTTCAGACATGAAATTTCCCTTCATGCCCAGCCGCCATGCTAGCGGCTTTACAGCAAATACGTAACGTGTTGGTGAGGTTGAACGTAGTTACTCCTGAACTTGAGCCTGCCTTTTTGACACTCGGAATTGCTGTGTTTTTAGTAATAGTATTGCTAAGTTATCAAAATTAACTTCACTTTAACTTAAAAAAAAATAAACCTATGCCTAACCAGGTGGTGGCGCAGTGGATAGAGTGTTAGACTGGGATGTGGAGGACCCAGGTTTGAGACCCCGAGGTCGCCAGCTTGAGCACGGGCTCATCTGGTTTGAGCAAGGTTCACCAGCTTGGACCCAAGGTCCCTGGCTAGAGCCAGGGGTTACTTGGTCTGCTGTAGCCCCACAGTCAAGGCACATATGAGAAAGCAATCAATGAACAACTAAGGTGTCGCAATGAAAAACTAATGATTGATGCTTCTCATCTCTCTCCATTCCTGTCTGTCTGTCCCTATCTATCCCTCTCTGTCTCTTTAAAATAAAATAAAATAAAATAAACTTATAGCATATAGTACTTTTCATGGAAGAGAATGTATCATGCAGTCAAATAAGTAACAGCTGGACTCACAATTTCAGAAGACCTGTATGGGGGCCCCGGCCAGGTTGCTCAGTGGGTTAAAGCGTCCCGACATACCGAAGGTACAGGGTTGAGCCTCAGTCAGGCACATAGAGAATCATCCGATGAGCGCATAAATAAGTGGAACAACAAACTGATGTTTCTCTTTTTAAAAAAATAAATAAAATAAGAAATAAAAATAAAAAGATGTGTGTAGGCAATTTTCTCTGTTTTTGCTTCATTGGATATTATTAGCATCAGATGAACTCTCTAAGTTTTAGAAGAACTGTGGTTGGGTCATCTTTCCTCACAGTTTTAGCAAAAAATACACTATTCTAAACAGTTGGATTTAGCCAGCTACTAAGAGAATTCAGATGAACTAAAGATGATTGAACCTTTTTTTTTTCTGAAATGAAGGCATGATTCTCTTATTAGAATCTGGGTGCTCAGTGTTTGCTCCTCACTGTTGCTGACAGCTTCATCCGCCAGGCGCACATTCTACCCTCCAGCTTTTAGCTTCCAAGAGAATCCAGTTGCAGATTATGGATCGTGGGTTCTCTCTCTTCTTCCCTCCTTCTCCTTTGGAAAATTTGCTATATACATGATATCAAGGAATGTTTTCTCCTCACCCTCTAGTTTGATGTTTTATAAGGAAATACATGAGTGTGTTGGCAATTGCTACAGTTGAAATAAACTAGATCTGACAAAATGTTAGTTGCTATGCCAAACATGTTCTTGGGCAAATCATTCAACTTTCTTGGGCTGAATGTGGACGGAAAAAGAGAGAGTGGACCAGAATACGACCTAGGACCCTTCTAGCATTAAGTCTGCTTTGTGTGCTGTAAGTCATATAATCAAATAGGTCCCTCTATTGTTGTATGTACCATTTTAATTTGTCAACATAGACCCATCTAATCTTTTTATTTGTAATTTGTCCCGTTTTTACTTTTAAGACGCTGCTTTTACATGGAAACATCATCACTTCTCTCAGAACTGCGCCAGCTTACCTACCCAGAAGTCTCGTTATCCTTTCTTTGGCGGAAAATGAAATTCGGGACTTAAATGAGGTAAAGTTCGAGGGTGTCCTGTGGGAACTGGGAAGTTCGGAAGTTGTGAGAAAGGGAGAGGTGCAGGAGGAAGTTGGGAGCTCACTTTTGGGCTCCGAGGGTCTTGGGAGACCCTGCCATCGCTATGAAACACTTGGTTGGCTCTGCTGATCATTCCTTTTCCTTCCACTTTTATTAATGTCACTGTGTCATTAAGGCTTCATTTCCTGGGCAGAGCTGCAGTTACTGCGTTTGGAAGAGAGTGGTGGCAGAGAGACGGCTGCCTTGCAGGGCTAACAGGCACTCTGTGCGCCTTGCTCCGGCTACGGTTATGTTTTCAAAATAGGGTTCTCTGTGGGGGGCAGTGTGATACTTTCTGAGGGACTCTGCAGAGGGACAGATGGCCATATTGTAGGAATTTTGGAAATCAATGGATAATTTAAGAGTGTTACTTGTCGCTTTTCAGAACAAGAGGGGGATTGTTACATTCTCAAATTGCCAAGGCTGTGTCATCAGCGGAAGCCTTGCGCTTGACACGGGATAGTCCGTTTTGCTTAACAAAGATATCCTTTGTTCCAGATCTCTTTTTTGGCATCCTTAACTGAATTGGAGCAGTTGTCGATCATGAGCAATCCTTGTGTGATGGCAACACCTTCCATTCCAGGGTTTGACTACCGGCCGTACATCGTCAGCTGGTGCTTGAACCTCAGAGTTCTTGATGGATACGTGATTTCTCAGAAGGAAAGGTGAATATGACCTCTTCAACGTCACACTGATTGTGGCAGTGACTGGAAAGGCAGTTTCTAGCTTTCTGCAGATTCATAAACTATTCCTTAAAATGTATATTTAGAAATGAAGCTCATTGGTGCAATCATATAGCAGACTATGTGCAGCTTGCTAAGGATTTTCTGTCCTTTCTGCAAAGACTAAGATATAAATATCAGTTCTAGAGGTTGGGTGGGGCTGGTGAGTTTATCTTAGTGCCCAGCATACAATTTGATGTCTAAAAGTTCTAATGTTAACCAGTTGTTTGAGGCTTGGAGCACTTTATTTATTTATTTTATTTTTTGTATTTTTCTGAAGTTGGAAACGGGGAGGCAGTCAGACTCCCTCATGCGTCTGACCGGGATCCACCTGGCACACCCACCAGGGAGCGATGCTCTGCCCATCTGGGGCATTGCTCTGTTGCAACCAGAGCCACTCCAGCGCCTGAGGCAGAGGCCACAAAGCCATCCTCAGCGCCTGGGCCAACTTTGCTCCAATGGAGCCTTGGCTGTGGGAGGGGAAGAGAGAGACCAAGAGGAAGGAGAGGGGGAGGGGTGGAGAAGCAGATGGGCGTTTCTCCTGTGTGCCCTGGCCGGGAATCGAACCCGGGACCCCTGCACGCCAGGCTGACGCTCTACCACTGAGCCAACCGGCCAGGGCCACTTGGAGCACTTTATACAAACCATGTCGTGGATCCTGTTTAGGGAGAGTTTCAGATAACCTGCAAAGCTTGTAATTCACCAGCTGTGTAAGGGCAGTATTAATAATACCTTGGGACCCAACCACCCTTTGCAGTAGTGGCTCTGGGAAAGTGCATGCAGAGTTCCAGGGTGGAGCTGGTAGCAGACACTTGAGTGGTGCTCCCCTTCTCCTACCTGTGAAGCAGCAGGAATGAGGGCTCCCCCTTCTTTAGATCATTGATGGTCTCTGCACTTGGAGTTGGGCTCCCTGCCTGATGGGGTCTTCTGGACGCTGGCACATGATCAGTGGAATTAGAGTTTTAGGGGAGGTCAGGAACTAGAATGTGGGCAAAGAAAGTGGAATTAGAGGGGATTGTGAGAATTTTTCTTTTCTCTCTCTTTTTTTTTAATTCAAAGAGAGGAGGGGAGGCAGAGACAGACTCTTGCATGGCCCCCAACTGGACTCCGCCTGGCAAGCCCATAGGGAGCAATGCTCTGCCCATCTGGGGAGTTACTCCATTGCTCAGCAACGACCTCTTCTTAGCACCTGAGGGGGAGGCCATGGAGCCACCCTCAGTGCCCAGAGCCACCTTGCTCCATTTGAGCCATGGCTGCAGGAGGGGAAAAGTGAGAGAGAGAGAGAGAGGAGAGAGGGGGAGGGGTGGAGAAGCAGATGGGTGCTTCTCCTGATGACTGGAAATCAAACCCAGGACATGCACACACTGGGCTGATGCTCTACCACTGAGCCAACTGGCCAGGGCCTGGATTGTGAGAATTGAGGTGAGTTTATTCTCATCACTGAACCTCATTGCACTTCCTCTGCTCAGTGCATACATACATACTTTCATGGACTCAACACATAACATTCTTCCTCCCCAGATTTGCCCTCTGTCCTGGAGACCAGTACTCATCCCTGGAGGGGTGTCCTGATGAGAGGAGGAGTGGTGGGTCCCAGACAGGGCTGCCCTTTTCCTTCTTGCTGTTTCATCTCGTTATTGAATGGGGTTGGGGCAGTGAGAAATGGCAGCCAGGACTGCATAGTGCTGGTGCCGGGTGATGGGCATGGGCCAAGTCCAGTTTGCCTACCAAAAAGTGTGGCTTTTCCTTTCTGCTGCAGTAAATGTTGCTGTGTACTCAAGAACCTTATTTTGTTTCAAACTGTATAGTTCTAAAGCTGGAATATGGGTTCACTTGGATTACCTTCTCCGGATCTTTTTTTTTTTTACAGAGAGAGAGAGAGAGTCAGAGGGATAGATAGAGACAGACAGACAGGAACAGAGAGAGATGAGAAGCATCAATCATCAGTTTTTCATTGTGACACCTTAGTTGTTCATTGATTGCTTTCTCATATGTGCTTTGACCGTGGGCCTTCAGCAGACCGAGTAACCCCTTGCTCGAACCAGTGACCTTGGGTCCAAGCTTTTGCTCAAACCAGATGAGCCCACGCTCAAGCTGGCAATCTCGGGGTCTTGAACCTGGGTCCTCCGCATCCCAGTCTGACACTATCCACTGCGCTACCACCTGGTCAGGCTTCTCCGGATCTTTTTTTAAGCAAAAGAAGTATGTTGTATTTTTCTGTGGGAGACTGCTGACTAAATGTATTATATTCTGATTGCACCAGGACTCCTTTGTATCAGTCTACAATACAGCTAGGTAGCCTGACAGCTTTGGACAGTGCAGTTTGTGTGATTTGGATACTTTACTATGAAGGTCCAAGAAAATGGTTTTGGGTTGGAATTGATTTTCAGACCAATCACATTGCATAGTTAATGGTAGAGAAACAGAGAAACAGAGTAAACCAGAATGATCAAACCTCAACTCAAGTTGAGGGGCATATTTAACCCTTTGAGTAGTACGAACATTCATGTACATCATTGTGCCTACTGACCATCCGTAGTAAGATCGTACACGTAAGGCAACATTAAAAAAAGGCAAATGTATGTTCTTGTTTCCATAAATTGGTTATCAAACAAACATTTTAAGTTAATAAAACTGTAACTGAAACTAATTTCATTTTTTGAAAAAAAAAAAAAAACTCACTCCTTGGGGTCAGCAAGCATGAAAAGAACTCACTAGTCAAAGGGTTAAGAATGGGAAAATAGCCCTGGCTGGTTGGCTCAGTGATAGAGCGTTGGCCAGGTATGTGGATGGGTTCAATTCCCAGTCAAGGCACACAGGAAAAGCAACCATCCATTTCTCCATCATTCCCCCTCTCCCTTCTCTCTTTCTCTCTTCCTCTCTTTATCTTCTACTCCCGCAGCCATGGCTCGATTGGTTTGAGTGCATCAGCTCCAGGTGCTGAGGCTCTGTGGAGCCTCTGTCTCAGGCATAAAAAATAGCTTCTTTGCAAGCATGGCCCCAGATGGGCAGAGCATCAGCCCCAGGTGGGGTTTGCTGTGTGGATCCTGGTTGGGGTGCATGTGATGATCTGTCTTACTCTCTCCCCTGTCTCACTTCGAAAAGAAGAAAGGGAAAAAAGAATGGAAAAATTGAGGCAATGGCATGTTAAAAAAAAAAATTCAAGCATATATGGAAAAGTAAACAACATAATGACCTCCTGTCATCCAACCTCAGCAGTTTTCACTTCGTGGACAATCTTACTCATTTGTACCTTTACCCACTTCCTCTTCTCCTGTATTATTTTTTAAGCAGTCTTAGTTTACA
Organism: Saccopteryx bilineata; assembly: GCF_036850765.1. Classification (NCBI taxonomy): domain Eukaryota; kingdom Metazoa; phylum Chordata; class Mammalia; order Chiroptera; family Emballonuridae; genus Saccopteryx; species Saccopteryx bilineata. Next base: position 30,546,862 of record NC_089497.1, read on the forward strand.
TTTAATATCATGTGTGAATATGTCAGTATATTATCTCTGCCAAAAAAGGACAACTCAAGAAATAACCACAATACTGTTATCACACCTCCCCTGTGATGGATTGAGGTACTGCATTTTGACAGTGACTAGAAGGAATACATACTTAATTGCTTTTTTGAAAATAACTTAAAAATATTTGGAACCATTAATACAACTAAAAAACAAGAGTCTTTTTTTAACTTGATTGCGTTTCACTTAGAAAAACATCCAATCATGCAATAGAGATAAATTAAGAAGGGAGACCATTGTTGCTTAGAAATGTATCTTGTCTACCTGGTGGCATGTCTTTATGTCCCCGATTCCAGTTTGAAAGCTGAATGGCTCTACAGTCAAGGCAAGGGCCGAGCGTATCGGCCCGGCCAGCACGTCCAGCTCGTCCAGTATCTAGCGACAGTCTGTCCTCTCACCTCCACCCTGGGGCTCCAGATTGCTGAGGATGCCAAACTGGAGAAGATTCTGAGCAAGCAGAGGTAAGCCCGTTGATGTGTAGCAGCTGATGAATTCACAAGTGAAGATACCTCTGAGTCTTCCGTGGGTCAGTGGGACTGAGGCAAGTGCCAAGGCCCACGTTCCTGGGCCTTCGGGCCCCTTGTCACTGCGGCAGCTGGCAGGGCACTGAACCATGCAGTGCAGTGCAGTTTGCTCCACAGCAGCTGGCAGGGCACTGAACCGTGCAGTGCAGTGCAGTTTGCTCCACAGCAGCTGGCAGGGCACTGAACCATGCAGTGCAATGCAGTTTGCTCCACAGCAGCTGGCAGGGCACTGAACCATGCAGTGCAGTGCAGTTTGCTCCACAGCAGCTGGCAGGGCACTGAACCATGCAGTGCAATGCAGTTTGCTCCACAGCAGCTGGCAGGGCACTGAACCATGCAGTGCAGTGCAGTTTGCTCCACAGCAGCTGGCAGGGCACTGAACCATGCAGTGCAGTGCAGTTTGCTCCACAGCAGCTGGCAGGGCACTGAACCATGCAGTGCAGTGCAGTTTGCTCCACAGCAGCTGGCAGGGCACTGAACCATGCCGTGCAGTGCAGTTTGCTCCACAGCAGCTGGCAGGGCACTGAACCATGCGGTGCAATGCAGTTTGCTCCGCAGCAGCTGGCAGGGCACTGAACCATGCAGTTCAATGCAGTTTGCTCCACAGCAGCTGCATTGCTGGTTATTTCTGGGAGAGCCGAGCAGTATGGGAAACTGGAATGTTTTTTAAAATGGCGCGGTCCTTTTAATGTTGGTATTTTGTATGGGTTTTTAAATACTAATGTTAAGAAGTATAGCTAGGCCCTGGCCAGTTGGCTCAGCGGTAGAGCGTCGGCCTAGCGTGCGGAGGACCCGGGTTCGATTCCCGGCCAGGGCACACAGGAGAAGCGCCCATTTGCTTCTCCGCCCCTCCGCCGCGCTTTCCTCTGTCTCTCTCTTCCCCTCCCGCAGCCAAGGCTCCATTGGAGCAAAGATGGCCCGGGCGCTGGGGATGGCTCTGTGGCCTCTGCCTCAGGTGCTAGAGTGGCTCTGGTCGCAACATGGCGACGCCCAGGATGGGCAGAGCATCGCCCCCTGGTGGGCAGAGCGTTGCCCCTGGTGGGCGTGCCGGGTGGATCCCGGTCGGGCGCATGCGGGAGTCTGTCTGACTGTCTCTCCCTGTTTCCAGCTTCAGAAAAATGCAAAAAAAAAAAAAAAAATTTTTAAAAATTAAAAAAAAAAGAAGTATAGCTAGGCCGTGGCCGGTGGCTCAGTTGGTCAGAGCACCATCCTGGAACGCAGAGGCTGCTGGTCTGATCCCCAATCAGGGCACACACAGGAGCAGACTGATGTTCCTGTCTCTCTTTCTTTCTGTCTCCATTACGCTGTAGCTAAAATCAGTTAATAAAATTTTAAAAAGTACAGCCAGAAGATTTAGTAGTCACTTTTTTTTTTATCAGAAATTCAGCCTTAAATGTTTGTGCAAGTGTATGCATCTGAGGGTGTCTGTGTGATTTAAAAATAAGTTCCTTAACCTTCTTTATCCAGTGCTTTCAAATGAGGCTTTGTAATTTGGTGGTGATTAGAGGTATCTACTTTGAAGACTTGTAAACTTGTACCTTTCTGAGTGTTACGTAGGAAGCAGAAAAGCTTTTTAGTTTTTAATTTATTTTTATTGATTTTAGAAAGACAGAGAGAGAGAAACATCGATTTGCTGTTCCACTTATTTATGCATTGATTGGTTGATTCTTGTGTGTGCCCTGACAGAGGATCAAACCCGCACCCTTGGTGTATCAGCACAGTACTTTATCCAGTTGAACTACCCAGCCAGGGCCTGGAGAAACTATATGTTGATGTGTGTTAAATCACATCAGATGTTGTTGACTTTTAGGTTTCACCAGAGGCAGTTGATGAACCAAAGCCAAAATGAAGAGTCGTCTTGTCTTCCGGCTATGGAAACAAGGACTCCGGAACATTCAAGCCCTGGTCAGGACGGCCAGACAGTCCAGGAGAGCGGTGAGAAATTAACTCCTGTTTCCTCCAAGCTGGTTGATCTCTTGGGCATCATAAAACAGATAAAGTGCACATTTTCATAATCTTTATTAGCTTTTTCACTTAAGTGGTCATTTGGATCTTATAGTTTAGATATGTGTGTATACACACATGTATATTATATATACATATCAAAACTTTTATCTGATTTTTTAAAATTCAGGGCCTGCTACTTTTTGTATTGATCTGATACTTTGATTATTCTTATGATTATTGAAATAATTTATTTTTTAAAAAATACTTGGTTTGGCCTGACCAAGAGGTGGCTCAGTGGATAGATTGTTGGGCTGGGATGCAGAGGACCCAGGTTCAAAACCCAGCAGTTGCCGGCTTAAGTACGGGCGCATCTGGTTTGAGCGCAGCCTTACCAGTTTGAGCATGGGGTCACTAGCTTGAGCATGGGATCATACACATGACCCCATGGTCGCTGACTTGAGCCCAAAGGTCACTGGCTTGAAGCCCAAGGTCACTGGCTTAAAGCCCAAGGTCACAGGCTTGAGCACAAGGTTGCTAGCTTGAGCAAGGGTCACTTGCTCTGGTGTAGTCCCCTTCTCTCCTACCCCACATCAAGGCACATATGAGAAAGCAATCAATGAACGACTAAGGAGCTGCAATAAAGAATTGATGCTTCTCATCTCTCTCCCTTCATGTCTGTCTGTCCCTCTCTCTGTCTCTCTCTCTGTCTCTGTCACAAAAAACAACAACAACTTGGTTTGGCCCTGGCCATTTGGCTCAGTGGTAGAGCATTGGCCCAGTGTGTGGATGTCCCAGGTTCAATCCCTAGTCAGAGCACATAGGAGAAGAGACCATCTGCTTCTTTACCTCTCCCTCCCCCCCCCTTTCTCTCTCTCTCTCTCTCTCTCTCTTTCTTCTGCTCCTGTAGCCATAGCTGAAGTGGTTTGAGCGAAGTGGTCCCAGGCGTTGAGGGTGGCTCCATGGCCTCTGCCTCAGGCGTTAAAAATAACTCAGTTCTTGAGCAACAAAGCAATGTGCCAGATGGGTACAGCATTGCCCCATAGAGGGCTTGCTGGGCAGATTCCGGTAGGGGTACATGCAGGAGTCTGTCTCTCTGCCTCCTCTCCTCTCACTGAATAAAAACAAACATCTGGTTTGATGTTTTAGGCATTAGAGGAATCAGTGAAGTCATTTTATTGCATTTTACTCTATTTCAAGGATTAGCTTTTATTAGAAAGGTGTAACTGTTGAACGACAAGATAACCTGGACTTGTTATCTTTGAATATATGTATCCTGATTTATTGATGTCACCCCATTAAAAAAATAAAATTATTAAAAAAAAAAAAAAAAAGGTGTAACTGAAAATGGACTCACCAAAATAAATAAATAAATAAATAAATATGCAAGGTGATGAATGTGTTAATTAACCAGATGGCAGGAATCCTTTCACAATGTGTACCTACATCAAATCACCAGAATATACACTTTCAATATCTTACGGTTTTGGCCTGGCCTGTGCTGGTGCAGTGGATAGAGTGCCACCCTGAAAGGCCAGGGTCTCTGGTTTGAAACTCTGGGCTTGCCTGGTCAAGGCACATGTGACAAGCAGACAGGAACAGCTAGAGTGGAGCAATTACTTCTCATCACCCCACCCCATAAAATCAATAAACAAAATCTTTAAAAATATATATATATATCTTCTTTTTTTTTTTTTTTTTTTTTTGTATTTTTCTGAAGCTGGAAACTGGGAGAGACAGTCAGACTCCCGCATGCGCCCGACCGGGATCCACCCGGCACGCCCACCAGGGGCGATGCTCTGCCCCTCCGGGGCGTTGCTCTGCCACGACCAGAGCCACTCTGGCGCCTGGGGCAGAGGCCAAGGAGCCATCCCCAGCGCCTGGGCCATCTTTGCTCCAATGGAGCCTTGGCTGCGGGAGGGGAGAGAGAGACAAAGAGAAAGGAGGGGTGGGGGTGGAGAAGCAAATGGGCGCTTCTCCTATGTGCCCTGGCCGGGAATTGAACCCAGGTCCCCTGCACGCCAGGCCGACGCTCTACCGCTGAGCCAACCGGCCAGGGCCAAAAATATATATCTTAAAGTTTTGTGTGTCAGTTATACCTTGATAGAGATTAAATTAAAAAAGAAAATAAAGAACCTCTTTAGATATTTAGTGGCTTAAATGATACTCTGTTGATTCTTCTAGAACCCGTCATCCAAGTCAACTCTTGGGTTGGGATAAGCAGTAATGACGACCAGCTATATGCTGTTAGGAGTAACTTCCCAGCCTCTGTACACACTACGAGGTATTCCCGAAGTGACCTGCTCCTGGAAGACATACAGACAGATGAGGACAAGTTGAACTGTAGTCTGCTCTCCTCGGAGTCGACGTTCATGCCGGTGGCGTCCGGACTCTCTCCAGTATCCCCTACAGGTGAGCTGAGGCTACAAGGCCTTCCCTTGGGCCTGGCCGATGATGGTGCTGCAGGCGGATCTGTGAAAGAGCAGGAGGACCAGGACTTGGATAAGGAAGAGGAGAAAGCTTTTGCAGCTGCAAATGAGAATTCTGTTCAAATGATGAAAAGTGCAGTCGGTGCAGAGGTAAATGAGAAAGATAGACTGCTACCTCGTCCTGAGCCGGCAGTAACCAGTGCTGTCTTAAAAGGTGACACCCACAGTCCTACGCCCCTTCCTGAGTCTGTTGGACTCAGTGTCTTCCATACACAGCCAGATGGTGAAAAAGCTGTGTCTGAAACTGCTTCAGAGGAACTTCCCTGCAGGGTTTTAACCCAGAGATCTGTTGCTTTGGGGCAAGATAAAGTTGCCCTTCAGAAATTGAATGAAGCAGCCACGACACTTCAGGCCTGTTGGCGGGGCTTCTATGCCAGGAACTACAACCCTCAAGCTAAAGACGTGCGTTGTGAAATCCGGCTGCGCAGAATGCAGGAACACATTGTCTGCCTCACCGATGAAATAAGGAGGTGGGTCAGACGTCCTGCGTGGGGGCTGCATTGTTGTTGGTTTGGGGGTGTCAGATTGTCCAAGTAGATTCGAAACACTGAATCATGCCTTTGCGGTCACACTCTATCAGGGGTCTCCAAACTTTTTACACAGGGGGCCAGTTCACTGTCCCTCAGACCATTGGAGGGCTGCCAAATACAGTGGTCCTCTCACTGACCATCAATGAAAGAGGTGCCCTTTCCAGAAGTGCAGTGGGGACTGGATAAATGGCCTCAGGGGACCACTTTGTGGCCCGCGGGCCGTAGTTTGGGGACGCCTGCTCTATACCATGTTGCCACTCTTGGTTTACTTGTCTGCTGCAGAGCACGGGAGGCGTCCTGAGGGCAGACTGTCACGTCATCTCCGTGTCTAGCACAGCAGTAGGCACATATATGTGGTACAGTAGTAAATGTTGGCTCAGTATGTGCCTTATAGGCATCTATAAACCTAAACGCAGAAAGGTACAGAAAATGTAGAAAAACTGAATAAATATAAAAAGGAGAAGATGAGAAACTACATAGAACCAACTAGGTGACCTGAGAATTTAAGAGGCTGAAATTCTGGGGGAATGGTAGAGTATGCCTTCACTCGGTGGCTCCCATGTATCCCTGACAGCCCCCCCAGGAAAATCAGGGTTTTACATCTATTCTGAGTAGATTATATTGGTGTTGCAGCCGTCAGTACCTATTGCTGTTATCAGGTGGAAGAGGAGGAGAGTGTGGGAAGAACTGGAGAGTGTGTCCCAGCTCCCGCGGGGGGTGTTTCGGGAGAGCAGAGGTGCTACAGGGAAGAGCGAGAATGCACGTAGAGACAGAAGCTGGGGGGTATCATTTGCTGAAAGGACTCGGAGCTATGCTATTCTGGTCATGATTATGTTTTGTTATAATGACAGGATACACCTGTAAGTCAGCGTAGAAGAAAAGCAGGTGGGGTCGAGTTCAGGAGAGTCGGGCACAAGCTTCTCGTTGTCCTTTCCCTGGGCAGTTGTACAGAGGCCTGGTTCTCCCAGCAGCGATGTGTGACAGCACCTGGGAAGTAGGCCAACCAGGGAGGGTCCCTCAAGCCTTCCACCTGAGGTCAGACTGCTTCAGGGCCAGAGGCGAACAGAACGCTTGTTCACCGGAGAGCACAGCGTTAGCATAAACTCCAGTTTAACCCAAGGCCCCAGGTGTGTAGATCCTCCTGACAGGCAGGACATTGCTGGGGCTTACATACAGAAGCCAGTCAAGTCAGTTTTCTCTTTAGAATACAAAGGGTTTCTTTTCTTTTTTTTAAATTTATTTATTAAATTTAATGCAGTGACATTGATAAATCAGGGTACATATGTTGAAAGAAAACATCTCTAGATTATTTTGACATTTGATTGTGCTGTGTACCCCTCTCCCAAAGTTAAATTGGCTTCTGTCACCTTCTATCTGGTTTTCTTGTGCCCCTCCCCTCCCCCAACCCCTCTCTCCTTCTTCACCCCATCCCCCCTCCCCCTACCCCTGTTGCCATCATATTCTTGTTCAACACCCCAGTCCTGCTGAGTTAACCCTTTCTGCCCAGTACGGCTCCTACGAGCAGGGGCATTAATGGATGAAGGCAGTTTGGAGTGGGTTAGATTGTGAATGAGAGGCGACAAGTGTAATCAGCCTTTTGGGGCGTGTTGTGAGGAAGAGAAGAGCTAGGGGAAAATCTGGAGTTAAAATTATTTTTTAAAGATGAGGATAAATAGCGTGCTTATGTGTTGATGGAAATGATTCGGTGAAGAGAGACAGGGGTGCGGAGGAAAGGAAGAAGGCAGGACTGAGCTCTTGAGAAGGTAAGAGGGAGGGATCCAGTGCACAGTAGAGGTGGTGGCCTGAGGCAGGAGCAGGCCGGGTGATAGGGTTGACGGTGGGGTGTGGGGACATCCTGTGTGATGGCTGCTGCTTTTTCTTCAGTAATGTATAAAATGTGGTCAACGTCTGAAAATGAAGAGAGGGAGAGATGTGAGGTGGTCACTGTAAAAGTGAATTTATAGGCCCTGGCCAGTTAGCTCAGTGGTAGAGTATAGGCCCAGCTTCTGGATGTCTTGGGTTCAATTCCCAGTCAGGGCAGACAGGAGAAGCAACCATCTGCTCCCCCTCCTCTCTTCTCTCTCTTTCACTCTCTCTGTCTTTCTCCCCTTCCCGTAGTCATGGCTCAATTGCTTTGAGTGCATCAGCTGGGCGTTGAGGAGGGCTCCATGAAACCTCCCCCTCAGGCTCTAAAAATAGCTCGGTTGCCAGCATGGTCCCAGATAGGCAGAGCATCTGCCCCAGACATGGGTCACTCTGTGTATCCTGGTTGGGGCACATGCAGGAGTCTGTCTCCCTGTCTTCTCACTTGGAAAATAAGGGAAAAACAAGTGAACTTTTAAGGGGAATGGAAGAGGATTGCTAGGCAGTGTGAGGAAATGGTATGATTTTCATCAGCAGTTCTCAGCTGTTCTATTCTGATTCGGGGGTGGTTAATTTCATTCAGCCAGGAATGGTTTTTCCTCAGATATGTATCGTTAGGGGAAAGAGAGAAGGGCAAGGGAATCAAAGATGTTTGGAGGGGATGATTATAATGATAGATCTTGGAATTTAAATGAGGTAAGAGGAAAGACAGGAGAAAGGGATCATTAGTTCAAAGGTCTAGATGAAGATCGGGCGTCTTAGATTGTTGCATCGAGATGAACTGGGAAGATAGGAGGTAGTAGTTTGTGTAGGTGCTTGAAATCATTTTTGAAAATGGTGTAGTCAAAATAAATGTCTGGATCTCTAGAATGAGAATGAAATGAGTGACGTGGGATGGATTATTCTTTGAGAATCCATGGCAGTGTTGAGGTCTCCAGAAATGATGACAGGAATGGGGCAGTGAGAGTCAGTGCTGAGACTTCAGTGAATGGGGGTGGGTAACGGGAAATCAGCACTTGAAGAGAGTTTGGGGAGCTTTAGTTCTTCAGTAGGAAGGTAAAAAATAGTTCGTACCCAGCAGTGAGAAGCAATCTGTTGACCCTAATGGGTGAGTGGAAAAGATGTCTTCCACTTGAGGGCGACAAAGCCCTTAGAAGTAGGTCTGATTTGATCAAGGGTAAGTTCACTTAAGAGGTTGTCTTGATAAGGGTTTGCTGATCACAATTTAGGAGTCTCAGATGACACAGGGGAAGGGCTTGGGGGCTAAAGAATGTGGGGAATCGGGTCAGAGCCTCAGAACAAGATGGTGACAGTCTGGGAGATAATGGCCAACTAACTACCAGAAGAGCCCGAGGTTTGCGATAGGCGTGAGTGTGGAGGGGCAGCAGTGAACCCAGAGTAAGACTTGAGTGAATGAGGGGAAGTGATGGGACGAAGTGGGTGGTTGTCTTTTGATGGTCTGCAACTGGGGAAAACAAGGAGTGAAGTTTGATGGGATGAGTCCTGCTCGTCTCCTAGAAGGTGTTTGTTTCTAGCTGTGAACCGAAACCGTAACTGCTGCCCTGTGGTGTGTTTGGGAAACTGAGGCCATCTCACTTGGCTTCTTTGTTGAGTCTCTGTAAAAACTTGTTTCAGCTTAGATATTTCAAAAGTGAGAAGAACTTTTATTTGTTTTTTAATCTCTATAATGCATGTGTTTATTGATTGTTACAAGAAGTACAAGTCAAAGTACACTTCCTTGTATCAGTAATGGACTTTGAATTATTATAGATTAAGAAAAGAAAGAGATGAAGAATGTATTAAAAATGTTGTACAAGAAGAAGCTGTCAGATTTCTCTGGAACCAGGTAAACCCTTCCTGCTGATTTACATCATGTGTAAACAAAGAAAATTTCTAGATTTATTGAGATAATCATAGACTAGTTCCCAAGGTTAAGGATGTAATTTGTACTCTTTGCCACTAACTTGGTACTAGCACAGTGAAGTTGGTTACATTGTATTTCATCTGAAAAAGATATTTTCATAATTTTAACCAGAAAGATAAGAAAGTATAATGATGAAAGAAAGTGACTAAATTAAGAGATGTTTTAACTTAGCAATACATAGATACAAAAAAACCCAATTTGAAGTTTTATGTAATTATCTGTCTTGTTTTATCTTTTGGGAATATTTGAATGAAAGGTGACTAACATCATGTATGATGGTTACAATATAAATGTCCTCAAAAGTACGCATGAGTTTTTGGGAGAGCTTGAATTTTAGAATAGTGTACTTCAGGGACAGTTCAGACAATTGATTTTATTATAATTGTATTCCATCAAATATCCCTTAGGTGATAATTCCCTGGAAATATTTTTATAAAAGAATTTTTTGTAATAGTATTTTAACTACAAATTTCAAAAACCTTTTAAGATTTTATAGCTACTAATAGCTAGGGTGAGCTTAAATAAATTATAAAAATAATGTGGAATGCTGTGGAATAGGTAAAAGGAAGAAGATAGTATGGACTGACATGGAAAAACTTCCAAAACAACACCGTTCGGTGCAAGCAGCAAATTGCAGAACTTGGTGTTCCGCTTGACTCTAAGAACTCCCTTTGTACTTGAAAATATATAGTAAAAGTTCTGGAAGGATACATCAAAGTGCTATCAGTGATTACCTTGGAGGGCAGTCACGGGGAAACTAAAACATTCTATATACTGCTGTTTTGTTGCAGATGTAGTAAAATTTTGAGATCTTCATTGTACTTTAAAAATGTTAAGGCCTTATTACCAAGAATGCAGGGTATTTTTTAGGTATTTTAGAGTTGTATATACTATACTGTTAGATAATATTTAAACTCTTACCCCAAATGGGTATCTAAAATGAGACTCTACTTATATTGGAGAATCTACTTTTATTAGTGGGCTCTAATCTTCTGTCTTAGTATACGGACCTCAGTGTATGTTGAGGACATTATTGACCCCTTAGCCAGGTACACAGATGTACAGTTGTACTTCTAATTGTTTTTCCAGGAGAAGCAAGAGAGCTGCTTTGGCCGTTCTGAATTGCATGGCCAAGGACTTGTACCGTTTGTGCCCGCCTCGTGGAGGCTGGAGGTGCTGTGGAAAGCGTGGGGAAGTCAGGCCATTTCTAACTCCACTTGCACCATCTGCCATTTGCCAAGTTCATGTGTGTTGGGAAACAAGCTCAAAGGGCAAATGTAAAACAGGCATGGTTTTTATTTTATAATGAAACCCTGTCCTTTGGTTTATAGGTAAGGTCTCTGCAAGCCTGGCAGCAGACTGTGGACCAGCGTCTGAGTTCCAGGCAGGCTGATGTTCCTACTACACCAGGTTCTCTGGCGCCATCTGCACCCGCGTTGTCCACCCAGAGCCAGGAGTACTCTTCTGACCAAAATTCTGATTGCTTCCTTGCTCCTGACGAAGCTCCTCTGGAGAAGTCCTTGCCAGAGTTTCCAGATTCTGGTTTTCATTCCTCCCTCACAGAACAAATTCACTGTTTGCAGGAGTCTTTGGATTTTGACAAAAGTTCCACAGAAAGCAGTGAAGGTTCCCTAATGGGGAATTCCACTGACACAGTCAAGTATTGCAAAGACTCGGACGGAGCAGATGCCAGCGAAGAGCGTGGTGAGTGCAGTAAGGAGAGCTCAAACAACGAGGAAGATGACGCTCTGCTTGAACAGTACATAACTTCAATCCAACAGCTGGAGGATTCGGAGGAGAGGACAAGTCCTGCTGAAGGGGCAGGCGATGGTAGTGTGCTCCCCACAGCTCCTTCTCCCGAGCAGTTAGACGCCTTGTCTGAGCAGGTAGACGCCTTGTCTGGCAGTGCTCCTGCTCCTGCAGATGAGCCTCGTGGCCCGTCTCCTGCCTTGCAAGAGGAGAGCAGCCAGCCACCCGAGAATTGTAACTTAAATGCGGAAGTTCAAGGGCAGCAGGCAGAATGCGATCCTACTTTTCAGGTATTGCCTGTTGGTATCACTGTGTAGCATGTCTGGTTGCTTCAGAAGCAGAAATCCATTTAATTTAAGACTACTTTCAGTTGCCTTTTCTTTTTTTTTCCCCAAAAGGAAATGGGAGTATTCCCCCCAATTTTGTTACTATGTATATAGACTTTGTATTCTTGTCGCATATTTTCTTCCATATTCTAGATACTGAGGTTAATCTTTATTTTGATCGGGTTAGCCTTTCTACTTAACTGTAATGTATCAAACAATGTTTATCTTGGAAGCTGTAGGCACTTTATTTCGGAACTGAATTGACTCAACAGTGATCTTGTTTTATGTATTCATTTCCTTTCAAAAATAAACTAGGATATCATAAAGAAGGTAGGAAACTTTTCCTTAAAGATATGAGATTGTTGACTCCTCTATGTCAGGAAGTTAATTGTGTATTGAAGAGTGCAATTTGTTAACGTGACTATAATAACATATGAGGGTTGTGAACTATTGAAATTTGCCAGCCTCCTTGGAGGAAGAGCTTGTGTTTTTAAGCTGTCTTTCCCCTTCCTTATGAGTCAAGGAAAGCCTTCTTCTAAGCAAATAGGAAGAGAATGTAAGATTATAGGATTTTTCAGTGGGAATGATTAAATTGTCTCATGGAAAACTTGAGTGATGTCATGTATCATTTTTAACATATAAAGCCAAGTGTTCCATCCATAATTAAAAGCTGCTTATTTAAAGAGGCAGCACGAGAGTATTTCTCCCAGATATGAAGAAAGCCAACACTAGGGTGTATTTATTTGCAATAATGTCATGGCAAACATTATCTATTCATTTAGTTCTTTTTTGCCTCAGAGATAAGCATTTGTGTGCCAATATATTGCCAGAAATTGATGTATGTTCATTTGTGTTCCTACTTTGTATTTGCAGTGTATTTCAGCAAAAGTTCCCTCCCTGGTCATTTACTTGATCTCAGCCTCATAATGAAGAATATTTTTAAAAAATACTAGTGTTAGAGTACAGTGACATTTTTTAAGAACTATTTTCTGTACATATCTCTGAAAAAAGTGCCACATTTGGAAGACAATTTAATGGTGATTAAGAAAAAAATAAACCCTACTTATCTTTACTTGTTAAAAAGAATACATATCTGTAAATCTAGGAAGAAATAATATTGTGTTTGAATGTTACGGGTAGATACATTCGCAAATCAAAGATAATTTTTGGAAGCTTAATATTTTAATCTTTGTGAATGTTCGAATATTATTGAACAATACATATCTGATTTTCCCTAATCTGTGGACATACCGCTATTTAAAACTTTGGCAATACTTATGTACTCTCTAAATTTAGGTGCTAAATAACTATTCTGTTACAGTCAATAGGCCCCCTTCGTTGAAGTTATATAAAACAAAAACTTCTGGGGCTGGTCTGTGGTGGCGCAGTGGATAAAGTGTCGACCTGGAATGCTGAGGGCGCCGGTTCAAAACCCTGGGCTTGCCTGGTCAAGGCACATATGGGAATTGATGCTTCCTGCTCCTTCCTCCTTCTCTTTCTCTCTCTCTCTCTCTCTCTCTCTCTCTCTCTCTCTCTCTCTCAAAATGAATAAATTAAAAAAAAAAAAACCACTTCTGAATTGTCAAGAATAAGGTCAGTGATCACATGTTACACTTTACTGATAGTTAGAAACATTTCTCCAGTATGGGTAAAATGTATATAAATAGGGTTTATAAATATGTAGCACTCAGATTAAAAAGACTTGAATTTCATTCTCAGAAACCCAAAAGCCTCTTGAAAAGGAAATATTTTCTGTTTCTTATAAACTGAATAGCAGTCTTATTTTCAAAGGTATTTTTCGTAATGAAGCTTGTGTAACGTTGAAAGCATGTTAAATAAAAATAGAATTTTTTGCTTTTTGAATAATGCTAATTTCTTATGAATGATTTTGAACTTCTAAAATATACCCTATTTTTCTATTTTACAGTTAAGTGCCTCATTTGCTGCCCATTGTTAGACAAAGAAAAATTAGCTTGCACTTGACTGATACCAAAAGTGCTTCTCATTAAGACATAAATTTCTCATTAAGGTTTTTTTGAAGTGTCCCGGTTCAGTATTACCTAAGTAGGTTTCTGCTGACATCCTCTCCCTCTTTTCTTTTTTAAAAAAAATTGCAAACCACAATTAAATTGATTTGAACACAAGCATTTGTTAGTAAGATTTTTTTTTACCTTTGCCTTGTTTTTCTAGTGCATAAATAGCATCTAGCGTGCTTTTATTTTTAAATTGACAGAATATGATAATGATTAACATTCCGCTCTTCATCCTATTTAACTTGACTGGTGTTTTGAAGTAGAAGAATATTAAGTAGCCCCTTACCTTAACTTCACAGATTATCTTGAATGTACATAGAATGAAAATAATGTAAATTAGAATGCAGGAAAACTGTCGCATAGACTTAATATATTTTGAGAGCTTTACATTGTAATTTAAAATAATTTATGTAACTAAGATACTTGTTTTTGACTCTACGGGCTATTCATTGGTCCACTCAGAAGGGAATTGGGTAAAGTAAGGTTTGGGAGGTTGAGCTTTAACATGGTGTTTATGTTTTTTTCATACAGGGGAAATTTAGTTCAGTTGTGCTATTTTAGTTCATATTAGTTCTCTTCATTTATGGAAAATTTAATATATTAAGTAGGTACTTTTGCAGAAGCACAGAATCCTACCATGTGAGAACTGGAAGGAATCTTAGAGATGATTTGTTCTGATATCTTTGTTTTAAATATAAAACTAAGGCACAGAGGGGTTAAATAACTTTTCTGATGGTATAGCTAGTTAGTAGTAAATAAACTAAAAACTTTAATGGTGTTCCAAAAATTTATTATATACTTTTTATTAATCTTTTCTTTTAGTGAGTCAGTAAGAAAATCTCCCATATATTTCATTTTCTTTGAAAGAGAGCAAAAATTTTGAGAACTAGAACACTACATCTCAAGGCAGAGTTGCTTGTAAAATACAATTAATTCATTAGAATCCTGAGTGCATTTTCTCTAAGAAATGTGATTTGATTAAAATGTTTTTTAAAGAGCAATAATAAAAGCAAAATATTTAAAAAAGAGTAACTGTATCTTGGAGTCCATTTATTTGATGACAAGTACAACAGGTTATTGTGGTGTATAAATTTCCTATTGAAATGCTGAGTTGGTTATATTTTATCTGCAGTTTTACAGAACAACAGGTGTTCAAGGTTTAACTCTTCTGGCATTCAGAAAGCTCCAATTATGACAGGTGAGTCGGACATAATATATACTGTTCACAAAAATGAGGGGTATTTCAAAGTGATTATGAAGCTATAAAATAGCCCCTAATTTTTGTGAGCAGTATAGTTTGGTTTTATAAGTTTAATTATAAAAGGTTCAGCATGTACATACTTTCGGAAAACCTCACAAGTGTGTTTGTATATATGCAGATAATTATGTTCTTGAATGATGTGGATACCATTCTTGAGTGTATTTTTCTTTTGTTTCGGATTATTTTAAATATACAGACACCATAATAATGTTTTGTGGTTTTTTTTTTTTTGGTTATCTACTTAAGACAGGTATAGTTCCACTTTTTATAAATTCAAACACAATATGAGCTTAAGAAATTATACTGTCTTCCTTGGTAACTTTTTGGTGCAAATTCTTAGAATTGGATTAATAACAATAATATAAAATCTTTTTTTCTGGAGAATTGAGACCTAATAAAAAACAAAAAAAATAAATAAAAGGAGTCTGACCAATTTTCTATTCATAAATTGAATAAAGAGACTATTGTTTAATCTATATTTTTAGTTTGCCATGCACCTAATTAAGGGATATCCATTATATTATACTGTTTTAACTTTTAAATATTAAACATGACCACTCTCATTCATGAAAGGGCCTGTAAGGAACATTGTAAACATTTTTAGTGATACTGCTTAAACTGATCAAATTTACTGTGCCATATTGAAATTAAAAGTCAAGTAAACAAAGTATTCCTCACGATCTGGCGAGAAACAAATAATTGCCTTTTTTAAAATGAGGTGCTTTTTATTTGTGAATGAATAGAAATCTTACTAAATTCTAATTCCTTCATTGATTTTAATGAATTGCTAGCATGAGTCCCTATGCAGTAGCTATATTCATTTTCTGATTAAATTTCTTAGAGTGTTTTGCAATAATTTAAAGGTTGACAAGAGCTTAAAAATAATTTGATTTTGGACTCAGGGTTTTTTTTTATTTTGTTTTAGAAATAGATGATTGCAAATGGTTATGATCTGTTTTGTGAAGGCTTCATAATTTATACTGTACTTAATTTGTATAATATTTGAGTCTCTAATTCTAAATAAAAAGTTGGTACATTTGTTTGAATGATTATCTGTTTATTATAAGTAGTAGTAATGTTTGTTATTCATTGTGTTTGTAATTAGTGAGTAATTACAATTCAGAACAAACTGTGGACAGAAATCTACCCAAGTTCTGAGTATAGTTATATAAGTGAATTTGTGATTAAACAGTCCTAGCCTTAAGAAAATGGGTATGAGGCCCTGGCTGGGTTGCTCAGTTGCTTAGAGCATATTTCCCACATGGTGAGGTTGCGGGTTCGATTCCCAGTCAGGGCACATGCAGGAACCAACCAGTGACAACATGATTAAGTAGAACAACAAATTAAATGTTTCTCTCTTTCTCTCTGTCTCCCTTACTCCTCCCTTCCTCTCTCTAAAAGTCAAGTAAAAAAGAAAATGGATATGAAATGGAAAGAATGCTCATTTAGTTTTATTTGGCATGGATTTAATTGCATAGTCACTAGAATTCCCTGGGTAGAGAGGAGCTGGTATTACGCTTCCAAGAGCACAAGTGACACTGTCCGATGCTGTTGAAACAGTAGGTGCTGAAAGTGTTAGGAATAAGTGAAAAGCAGAGTAGAAGCCCTCTGCTTTGACACAAGTAGGACTTGTTGTTGGTTGGTGTTAATGGACTGAATTGTATTCTCTGCCAGATTCATATGTTGAAGGTCTAACACCCAATGTGACTGTATATGGAGGTAAGGACGTTAAGGGGGTAATTAAGGTTAAATGAGGTCATAAGGTTGGAGCCCTAACCCAGTATGTCTGGTGTCCCTATGAGAAAAGGAAGAGATACAGAGATCGCACCCCCAACCCCCAAATCTTTAGAGGAAGGGCCATTTGAGGACACAGAGAAAAAGCGGCCATCTGCAGGCCAGGAAGAGAATTCTCACCAGAAACCAACACTGCTGGTACTTTGATCTTGGGCTCCAGCTTTCAGAAATGTGTAGAAATACATTCTGTTCAAGCCACTCAATCAGTAGGGTTTTTGTTGTATTTTGAGGGCGAGAGACAGATGGACAGGAAAGGAGAGAGATAAGCATCAACTCATAGTTGTGACCCTTTGTTGTTCATTGATTGCTTTCTCATATATGCCTTGACCCAGGGGGCTCCAGCAGAGTGAGTGACCCCTTGCTCAAGCCAGCGACCTTGGGCTTCAAGCCAGTGACTGTGGGATCATGTCAATGATTCCACGCTCACGCTGGCAACCCTGTGCTCAAGTCAGGTGAGCCTGTGCATAAGCCAGTGTCCTTGGGGTTCAAACCTGTGACCTCAGAGTCCCAGGTTGACTATCTACTGTGCCACCACTGGACAGGCAATCAATGTTATTTTGTTACGGCAGTCTGAGCAGACTAATATAGTTGGTTAATCAAAAAATTGGTTAGAGTAGGAAATCACACAGAAAAACTACCTTAAACTTTAAAAAATCTTTATGAAATTTAAGCAACATACTATGAAATGCACTTACATAAAGTGGACAGTTTGATAAATTCTGACACAGTTATGTGCTATGTAGTGTATCCCGTTTTATTATTTGCTACAATTTGTTTTTTACGTTTCTTTTCAATTTTATTTTTTCCAGCTTTATTGAGAAATAACTGACATTGTATAAGTTTAAGGTGTAAAAATGTGATGATTTGATAAATGGTGTTTATTGTAAAATATAAACTGTGTATTCAGGACCTCACATAGTTATAATTTTGTGTATGAGTTAAAAACTTTTAAGACCTATTTAGAGCTTTCAAGGATTTTTATGGTATCAGGTCTTATGTTTAAGTCTCCATTTTCAGTTCATTTTGTGAGTAGGGTAATTTAGAGGTCCATTTTTATTTTTTGGCACATGAATATCGAGTTTTCCTAATACCATTCACTGAATATGCAATCCTTTCCCTGTTGAATATTCTTGGCTCTTGCCTGACCAGGTGGTGGTGCAGTGGATAGAGCGTTGGACTGGGATACAGAGGAGCCAGGTTCAAGACCTGAGATCGCCAGCTTGAGCAAGGGCTCATCTTGTTTGAGCAAAGCTCACCAGCTTGGACCCAAGGTTGCTGGCTTGAGCAAGGGGTTACTCGGTCTGCTGAAGGCCCACGGTCAAGGCACATATGAGAAAGCAATCAAATGAACAACTACGGTGTTGCAACAAAAAACTGATGATTGAATATTCTTGGCTCTTGTCAAATATTAATTGACCGTATCTGTATGGATTTATTATCTCTCAATTCTGTTCCATTGATCTATGGGGACAAAACAGTACCATACTGTTTTGATTACTCTAGCTTTGTAATATAGTTTGAAACAAGATACCTCTCACTTTTTTTGTAATTTCTTAGTTTTGGATATTCAGGGTTTTTTTGTGTGGTTCCATATGAACTTGAGGATTGTTTTTTTCTATTTCTGAAAAAAATAATGTCGTTGGAATCATGCTGGTACTGGAGGCTGGTCTCCACAGCTGCCTTGATTCTCTGTCAGTCCTCCTGGATGGATGGGACCTGAGGCAGTTGGGCAAGCTGTGAGTTTGTTTTCCTGGTTGGCTGGGGTGGTAAAATGGGCTTCACTGCCACATTGTTAACTGTGGATCCAAATCAGGCAGAACTGCCAGCGGAGTCCGGACAGGGCCTCTGGTTCAGAGCTGCAGATGGGCAGGTCTGCTGGCTAAGATCTCTCCTCAGGTACCACACAGACAGGAACGTAGTCCCTCTGTCTGCCCAAATCCGAGAGCTGGTAGCTGTAAGCCCTGCCCCTCTTCGCCATCTCTATCCGATTCCCACTGGGTGAGCTACGGAGATTCTCCTAGTGATCCCATGAAGCGAGACCCACACTGACTTCCCTGAAAGCGTCCTGAAATCCTGGGGGCCTGGTTGACCTCTTTGGACTCTTGCTTCCCACTGGAGAAACTAGACTCAGGCCCCTCCCAGTGGAATGCTGTGTTGGCCTGGGGAAGGGGTGATGTGGCCAGAGTGTCGCTGTTCCTCCTACCTTTCTTTTTCTTTTTTTTTTTGTATTTTTCTGAAGCTGGAAACGGGGAGAGACAGTAAGACAGACTCCCGCATGCGCCCGACCGGGATCCACCCGGCACGCCCACCAGGGGGCGATGCTCTGCTCCTCCAGGGCATCGCTCTGTTACAACCAGAGCCACTCTAGCGCCTGAGGCAGAGGCCAAGGAGCCATCCCCAGTGCCCGGGCCATCTCTGCTCCAATGGAGCCTCGGCTACGGGAGGGGAAGAGAGAGACAGACAGGAAGGAGGGGGAGGGGTGGAGAAGCAGATGGGCGCTTCTCCTGTGTGCCCTGGCCGGGAATCAAACCTGGGACCTCTGCACGCCAGGCCGATGCTCTACCACTGAGCCAACCGGCCAGGGCCTCCTCCTACCTTTCTAATGTGGTCCGGGAAGGTGCTTCGCTGTGCAGCCCCCGATTCTGGGATTTTCATAATGGTACCTTGTTTATGGATAGTTGTTATTTTTTTGAAGCAGACTGAGGTTGGGAATGATTTATGTTGTCATCTTCATATTACCCTACAATTTGAATCATAAAATATTTTGAAGGCAGAACTCAAATTGGTAGGAATGAAAGAGCATTGCCCTGGAAAAGGATTAAAAAGCAAGGCATCAGAATAACAAAGCTTTTCTTGTACTGTTTAACATGTGTTTGAAGGTAAAGAAAGTTTTTCTGCACCTCAAACAAGATTCTTCCAAATTTAGATATGTAATCTAACAGAGGGTTAAGACCATGTGTCCTTTTTAAAACAGATTAGTAATGCCCTGGCCGGATGGCTCAGTGGTAGAGCGTCGGCCTGGCGTGCAGGAGTCCCGGCCAGGGCACACAGGAGAAGCGCCCATCTGCTTCACCCCTCCCCCTCTCCTTCCTCTCTGTCTCTCTCTTCCCGTCCTGCAGCCAAGGCTCCATTGGAGCAAAGATGGCCCAGGCGCTGAGGATGGCTCCATGGCCTCTGCCTCAGGCACTAGAATGGCTCTGGTTGCAACAGAGTGATGCCCCAGATGGCAGAGCATTGCCCCTGGTGGGCATGCCGGGTGGATCCTGGGAGGGCGCATGCGGGAGTCTGACTGCCTCCTTGTTTCCAACTTCAGAAAAATACAAAAACACAAACAAACAGATTAGTAGTGACAACACAGGCAAGAGAGTAGACGTAGATGTGCTGGATCTTTATGAGGCCTGGGGTGAGGACGTTGCCGTGGATGAGGACGGCAACAAGAACATCTGCAAATGAAAGAAGAAAGAGAAACGCAACGGCTTTGGCTCCACGGGGTCTCGAGCACCCGATGCGTGAGGATCGTGAGGGCATGGCGCAGGATGGAGATGAACCCAGACCACACAGCTCTGTTGAAGGCTGGATTCTCCTGGTCACTGGAGTCCATGAGGAAGCCACTGAAGGAGACATCCATGACAAATATGCTGAGTATAGGGAGGTAAAATGCATCCACCTGAGCCTGGACAGGTGTACGGGAGACCTGAACAGGTATACTCTAATTGCGCATGAGACATACAAAGAGGCCCGGCTGCTGCGGAGGGTCTCCATGGCCAGCATTTGATGGGACAGTCCATCAGTGTGGCCAGGTGTTCTGTTCGGGGACCACCAAAGGGCATAGGAGAGGTGGCCGAAGACGCAGCGCGAGTCCAACCGGAAGCATTGCGGGCAGGAACCGGAAGCATTGCTGGCAGGAACCGGAAGCATTGCTGGCAGATCCTCTGTCGTCCAGGCAGTCTTTCCAGAGATCCCATTAACTATGCAGCTTTGGAGAAATTGGTCTAGGGTGGAACTCACTGTTTATTTTTAATTTTTTACCCTATTGCTTAGTGTTTTGTTTGTCTGGTTTTGTTCGTTTTGTTTTGAGTTAGGAATAAATGCTGCACTTTTGTTTTCTACATTTAAAATTACTTTCCTGCTCTAACAGTGCAAGGTCCCAAGTACTATTTACAGTAAGGCAGTATGGGTCTCTCTGAAGATACTCCTCCCAGTAACTGAATTCTCTGTGAGCTTATACATCAGACATAGTCTCAAGTCTCAAAGGGTCAAAGTAGAAACAGTACTTAGTATTTCTTTCCCTTGGAAGCTAAGAGAGCAGGGATAGAAGTGAAATGTTTTCAGGATATTAAAGAATAAACATTCTGTTCCTATATACCTCGTCCTGAGCACATGGATGTTATAGGAATGTTTCTTTTGTTTCTCCTGCCTTTGCTGCCTCACTTGTTTGTACCTCCAGCTGTCTAAGGGCTTATGTCTTCTATCCGGGCATTTTCCCTGAGCCTCCTTCACTGAAGGAGTCTATGAGGTTCCTGGTGCTCACTTTAGCAACCAAGGGTGAAGGCCCCTTGGAAGTGATCCAGAGGCCAAAGAAGATGAGGCTGCGGCTGAGGCTGGGAGCGACTTCAGTTAGCGTGGTGGGAGAGAACCAGTACCAGGGACCCACAGGTGCTCAAGATGTCCAGCTGAAGACAGATGTCCACAAGACAAGCAGGGCCAGTGGCAGGGTCTGCAGACAAACATGGGAGCAACTGTCTAAGGAGCCAAATTCATTGGCAGGAGATAATAAGCTGAAATTCAGAACTCTTCAGCTCCTGACCTGAATCTAGGGTGACTAGATGGGTGGGCAGTAGGACGGAGCTTTTCCCCTGCAAGAAAGAGAATGCCAGAAAACCTCTTCTCCTTCCCAACGTGGGACTAAATGCTCCCTTCCTTCTGGAGCAGGGGTCCCCAAACTACGGCCCGCGGGCCACATATGGCCCCCTAAGGCCATTTATCCGGCCCCCGCTGCACTTCCAGAATGGGCACCTCTTTCATTGGTGGTCAGTGAGAGGAGCACATATCACATGTTACGGCTAGCAATGACAAATATGGAACCAGATATTGACCATCTCATTAGCCAAAAGCAGGCCCATTGTTCCCATTGAAATACTGGTCAGCTTGTTGATTTAAATTTACTTGTTCTTTATTTTCAATATTGTATTTGTTCCTGTTTTTGTTTTTTTTTGTTTGTTTTTTTTTGCATTTTTCTGAAGCTGGAAACAGGGAGAGACAGTCAGACAGACTCTCGCATGCGCCCGACCGGGATCCACCCGGCACGCCCACCAGGGGCGAGGCTCTGCCCACCAGGGGGTGATGCTCTGCCCATCCTGGGAGTCGCCATGTTGCGACCAGAGCCATTCTAGCATCTGGGGCAGAGGCCAAGGAGCCATCCCCAGCACCCGGGCCATCTTTGCTCCAATGGAGCCTCGGCTGCCGCTGCCGCTGCCGCTGCCGCTGCGGGAGGGAAAGAAAGAGAGAGACAGAGAGGAAGGCGCGGCGGAGGGGTGGAGAAGCAAATGGGCGCTTCTCCTGTGTGCCCTGGCCGGGAATCGAACCCAGGTGCTCCGCACACTAGGCCGACGCTCTACCGCTGAGCCAACTGGCCAGGGCCTGTTTTTTTTTTTTTTTTTTTTAACTTTAAAATAAGATATGTGCAGTGTGCATAGGCATTTGTTCATAGTTTTTTTTAATAATCTGGTCCTCCAACGGTCTGAGGGACAGTGAACTGGCCCCTTGTGTAAAAAGTTTGGGGACCCCTGTTCTAGGGATTATGACAAACATGCCGGGAAAAAGATTGATTTGAGGTGCTGTTATATGAAGTTATTAAGTCTACTTTAAGACTTCACGGTGTCCCAAAGAGTAAAAGAGAATATTGATCACCCCTCTCCTTAATCCTTGTCCAGCCAACTCAAGTTCAGATGATGGCTAAGTGGTTGATGAGAATCGCAAGTATTTAATATAATTATGTGCAGTGTCAGGTACTAGAAATACAGTTAGGATCTCGTGTTTGGTTTGCTAGGTATCAGATAAATGAGGCTACCAGCAATAGTTTTAGGGCAGGGGCCCCCAAACTTTTTACACAGGGGGCCAGTTCACTGTCCCTCAGACCGTTGGAGGGCCGCCACATACAGTGCTCCTCTCACTGACCACCAATGAAAGAGATGCTCCTTCCAGAAGTATGGCGGGGGGGGGGGGGGGGCGGATAAATGGCCTCAGGGGGCCGCATGCGGCCCACGGGCCGGGCCGTAGTTTGGGGACGCCTGGAGGGTGTGGGGATTGAAGTCTCACTTTGTTGAAGACGATGCAGCTATAGCGAACGGTCATGTCAGCCAGTGCAGCAGAACGGGCAGCTGAAGGTGAAGAGGTCATATAGGTGGTCTCTTGTCACTGAGCCCTGAAGCTGCCTTTGGTGACACACTGAGGGAAGGGGCCTGGGCCAGCTTACAGATAGTTTGGAACAGGAATAGCTGGAGTGGGGTTGAGGACTATTAGAACTGAACCTCTTCCACCTCCCCAACCTACCCACCAACGTCACACGATCTCTTCCCAATTCATTCTTGAATCTATGCAGAGCAGTGCAATGCTGAGTTAGGGTTCATGCATGGTGGGGAAGATTTAAAAAGGTTAGAAATGTATCTTGAAAGTCCCTATATTCCCTTAGGCTGTGGAGCTAACCATTAAGTTTGTTAAATCCTGGGACTTAAAGAATTCTGCCTTTTCCATTACTGTTCTAAACATTGCACTTTATAAAAGGATATTCCTACTACCTCACCAACATTTTTAGCTGAAATGATTTTCCTGATGTGTCTGTGATTAAGTCTGTGGAGAAAACATCTTGAGTAAAATGGGTGCTACTAAAATTTTAGGTCATTTTGCAGCTACTCTGAAGCGACCTTTGCTATTAGTCTTATGTACAATAACTATAATGGTGAAATAATGTTAACTAATAAAACCTAACATTTTCCAACTGCAAATAAATAAAACAGATTAGTCATTGCGAGGAGTTGACAAAAGGGCTGATCGTGCGAATTCTTAGGGTGATGAAACTGTTGTGTGTGGTATGTGGTTGTGGATACATGATCCTATGTATTTGTCAACACTCAGAGGACAGTACACACAGACTGAAGTTTTACTCTCTGCACATTTAAAACCCCCTCCCCAATCTCAAGGAGGATATCAGGGATCTACGGATGGAATGTGGACTATGATAAATGACTCTAACTGTATTACAAATGTCTGGCATAAGCTCACGGAAGGGGGTAGGAAAAGGGAGATGACTTTCCCTTGTTTAAGACAAAGTCACTTTGCGAAATCGTTGACTGGATAGTCTGTCTTGGTTCATTTGGGCTGCTCTAACAGAATACCATAGACTGGGTGACTTATAAACAAATCTATTTCTCCCAGTCCTGGAGGTTGGGAAATTCAAGATCAAGTTTGATGTCTGGTGAGCACTAGCTTTCTGATTCACTGATGACTATTTTCTAAAGCAGAAACAAGGGACTGGCGTTTCTTAAGCAGAACAAAGGACTATGCATTAACTCTGAAACAGGGAAAGATAGTCTCGCACAGACAACAAGCCCAGCAAAAGCTCTGAGGACTCTTTATCTTTTGGTAAGGAAGTCAGTGGTGGGATTCAAATAATTTAATAACCGATTCTGTGCCCTAAGGACCGTTTTAAGTATAAAAAAAGATATACTGAAAGGTAGTTTATCATTTCATGCATTTAATACTTAAGAACAATAAAAAAGGTACACAAAACTAGATTGTGTTATAAGAAAGAGTTTTAAAATATTAATGAAAAAATATTAAATAATCCCTAACAAAAAAACAATAAAACTGTTATTTAAGATATTTCTATATTGCTTCTAGATCGGCAACCTCACTTGCAATTTTTTTTTCATGTACAGATGGAATGAACATTAGTAGGCTGCTTAGAATACACTGTTGCACAGATGAACGTTAAAAAAGAGTAAGGAATGTAAATTTGTGATTTCCACATTGGCCGGCTGCCCAGGCACCCACCTGAGAAAGAACCCTGATGACAAGTGTCATTTTAGCAACTGGTTTGCAGAACTCAACAAAAAATTAGGTATCGGTTCTGCTGAACCGGGGCAAACTGGCTGAATCCCAGCGCTGAAGGAAGTGCTGCTGGCCATTGCTGAGTGTAAGCTATACCAGCAGTCCTCAACCCCCGGGACGTGGACTGGTACCGGTTCGTGGGATATTTGGTACCGGTCTGCAGAGAAAGAATAAATAACTTACATTATTTCCGTTTTATTTATATTTAAGTCTGAACGATGTTTTATTTTTAAAAAATGAACAGATTCCCTCTGTTACATCCGTCTAAGACTCACTCTTGACGCTTGTCTCAGTCACATGATACATTTATCCGTCCCACCTTAAAGGCCGGTCTGTGAAAATATTTTCTGACATTAAACCGGCCCGTGGCCCAAAAAAGGTTGGGGACCACTGAGCTAGACTGTATGCAAGAGACTGCCGTCCCTATCACGAGGCAATTAAGGTTAAATGAGGTCACAAGAGTAGGGCCCTAATCTGATGAGATTGGTGTCCTTTTAAGAGGATGAAGAGACACCAGAATTCTCATTCTCTCTGCCATATGCAGGCACAATGCAAAGGTGTTTACAAACCAGGAAGAGAGCTCTCACCAGGAACTGAATTAGCTGGTACTTTGACCATGATTTCTAGTCTCCAGAACTAGGAGGAAAGTAGTTCTCTTGTTTAAGCCACCCAGTCTATGGTACTTGATCATGGCAGCCTGAGCAGCATAATACAGTCACCAAATACTTCTGACTTCTAGTCTTCTCTCGGGCGGAATCCTCGCACAGTTGGCTCATGGTGTTTTTGGAATAGGTTGATTGAGGTCTAATCTGACAACAGTCGCTCATTTTGAACAATGCTCTTCACTGGTTTGGGGGCTCAAATTTCAGTCACTAGTTCAAAGGGAGGAAACCAAGGAATTAAGTTGGGAACTAACATGGGCTCAGGAGTAATTTGTGCCCTCCATGCTTCTGCCACCAGAGATGTAGCCAGATTGCTGGCAAATATCCCCCAAGTTAGCTGCATCAGAAACAGGTTTAATTTGCTTTTGCTTTGGCCCTCAGTTGGTTAGAGAGTTGTGCCAATACACCGAGGTTGTGGGTTCCATACTTGGTTAGGGCACATACAAGAATCAACCCAATGAATACATAAATAAGTGGAACAACAAATTGATGTTTCTCTCTCTCTTTCTCTCATCCTTCCTCTCTAAAATTAGTAATGATTTTAAAAATCCACGCTTTGTTTTGCTTAAAGAAAGAACGTTTAGTAACATTAGCATCTAAACTATTATTTTCAGATAGGTAACAAATGACCAGTTCCTTTGGTTTTATATCATCATATATATACATATATATTTATGTATGTTCTATTTTTTTCCATGTCTCAAAGTTAGTTTATCCTATGTGCAACATTTAGAAGTTTGTTATGCTGTGCCCTAACCTGAAATAGAGAATTCAAGAGGAAGAGATTTGGGACACTGTGCTAAGCACTTTTACTTTGTTATTTCATTTAATCCTAAATGAAGGCAGTGTTGCCCCTAATTTACAGTTCAGGAAATGAGCTCAGAGAATTAAAATAATTTGCTTAAGATGGCACTGTTACGAAGAGGCAAAGGTGTGGATGAGAAAGTGCATCTTCTTTGTATGGTAGTATTCAGCAGTGGAAGTGCGGTGACTTTATAGTCAGAGATCCTTTAAGAACCTAGTAGTGATGGACAGGCCTCTTTGGTTCAGTCATTCTTGTTTGTGGCTATAATGACTGAAATATATGCAAGAGCTCTCAAACTCCTCAAAATTATGACTGCCTGTGTGAATGGAGGTTAATAAGGATCACAAACAGCCCAAAACTATGGTCTAGAAGCCAGCATATCCTGTTTAAGTATTTGTCTCTTGCCAGACAGCCAAACTGTGAAAGATAGGTGGCTG
Organism: Saccopteryx bilineata; assembly: GCF_036850765.1. Lineage (NCBI taxonomy): Eukaryota > Metazoa > Chordata > Mammalia > Chiroptera > Emballonuridae > Saccopteryx > Saccopteryx bilineata. The sequence continues at coordinate 30,573,360 of NC_089497.1, forward strand.
AAAGTCCCCTACTGGGAGACATGACTGGATAGAGCAGAAGTCTATCCTGGGGCTCTTCATCATATTAGGCACAGAGACAATGGAAGCACCTTTTATTATTACAAAGGGATCAGGAAGGCTGAATATTCCCAAGAAATGGGGACAATGAGAAGCTTGCTCCATATGGGGACAATGAAAAGCTTGCTCCAGAAGAGACTTCCCAATACAGACCCCTGGCCACTCGTGCGTGTAGACCTGCCACGAAAACATCTAAATAAGCAGGCAGTCCACTGTGGTCAATACATGGGAAGATAATTCATGTTAGTTATAAATTATATCAATTCTACTTCTTCAGCCTTGAGGAAACAGTCTGGGGGCAGGTCTACTTCTAGGAACCTGCTTTTTGCTTGGATAAAGTCACTTAACTCCACTGCGCGCCCGGAGCTGAGTCATCCCTTCCTGCTTCCGGAGCAAGGGCTTTTCGTTTTCCAAGGACTCTTGTCTGTTCCTGAATCTCACAGATGCTATGGAATTTTTTTGGTTAGAAAGATGTACAAAAGAGGATAGTCCAAAATTGGTGGGGGAGGGAGTTTCCAAGCTTTTTGCCAGGAGACCCATGTCTTGTATAGACTAAGTCGACTATTAAGAAGCAAGTAAAGATTCAAAGACCAGTGAAAGATTCAAGATTCTCCGCGCTCCTTCTTGGCAAATCGTGTTTCTCTGATGAAGGGAACAATACATTCCGCCTGAGAGGAAGTGCATTGTCAGAGGAAAGACGGCCCAAGTAGGCGCATCTCCGGTTTGGTCGCTTCGCTGACGAGAAAAGGCTTGAAACGGCGGCTCCCGGGGGAAAGCCTGATGCGCGAAGGCGACGAGGAACCGGGTCCCAAGAAGATCCAGGGTTCGGGCCACAGGCCGATAGCTGCAGCAAGCGCTCGTGCGCAAGACGCGGACAGGGAAAGATGAGGCCGAGCGTTTGGGGAACCCACTCCGCCGCCAGAGCTCCGCTTGCCCCGCTCCGCTTGCCCCGCGTCGGCGGCTGTCAGTCGGCGTCCTCGTCCCGCCCCTCTCGGAGCTCGACCAATGGTAGCCCAGCTCCACTTGCCCCTGTGTCGGCGGCCGTCAGTCAGCTTCCTCGTCCCGCCCCTCTAGGAGCTCGGCCAATCATAGCCCAGGATCGAGGGTGGGACGACGTAGTGGGGTCGAAAAGCAGGGGCCAGGGGGCTGGCTACAATCAGCCTCTAAGGATCGGGACACCAGCGTCCCCAGCCGCGGAGAGCGCGAGGCGGCAGGCCGGCCCTGGAGGTGAGTGCGGACCTGCGGGCTGTGTGCGGCACCGGGCCAGCCTGGGCCGCCCGAGCGATGCGTTACCCGGCTCCTCATGCGCGCCTCTGGGCTTCGACTCTCCATCCTCAGCGCGCGCCGGCTCCGGAGTCCGGTCCTCGGTCTAGTGCGGAGCAAGTGCCGCCGCAGGGGCACGGCTGGGGGCGCGTCCGAGCCTGGAAGGAGAGGCTCCGCACCGAGGCGGGGCAGAGTGGGAGCCCGGCAGCCGCAGCCGCAGCCGCGGACCGGAGCTTGAGCTGCGGCAGGTCCCTGCAGGGAGGGGGCGGGGGCTGGAGCCTTTCCACTCTCAGTTTTCTCGAGTTGGTGCAGCCGCAGCCGCAGCGCGGCAGAGCCAGAGCTCGGGACAGCCGCGAAGGACACCCCCTCGTCCCCCTTCTGCTCCATCTCGCGTGTCATGGCTGCTCTGTTCTGGCTTTACTGGTATCAGATTGAGGTCATACGGGGCGAAACGAGTTATGTGGAGATCCTGACTTGTCGCCCATCTCCGCTTGATCAAAGGCCACTAGGGTGTGATAAGGGGGATGCTCAGGAAAGGTTCGTTTTTGTGTGTGTGTGTAATTCCCTGTTTGTAAACTTTTTCTTGCTTTTCATTATATACCGTAAAGGAGAATTGTTATCACATTTCCTAAAGAAGAAGAGACACGCTGCTCTGATGGGCCTACCCTCTCTCCTCACTGTGCCTAGTTATCATGTGGAACATCAGGTGTGCTTGAGGCTGGCGGGACTCCCTGACCCGGATAACTTGTATCCACAGCGGAGGTGGTAGCACGCTATTCTTCCATAATGTTTGGTTCTGGTTCCCTACGACGGTTGAGGATCTTCTCCCGATCCATGTCTGTTATCCTCACCAATTCTCTGGGCCTGATAAAATGCTGTTACTTATCACAGAGAAAGGAAACAAAGGGGTAAATTACTAAAGTGGGGTTGGCTGTCCCCGTTGCCCCGTGATTGGGGTGTCCTGAGAGTGCCATGCCAGTTACAATTCAAATATTTCAGAAAGACCTCCCGGACCCTCTGATATAAATAACACCCCTCTGCTCTAGTTGTTCTGTTAGCTGGCTTCACCTTCTAATCATCTGGAGAGCTTTGTGAAAAGCTGTTTCTTGGGTCCTACTCCCACAGATTCTGATTCATTTGGTTGGGTGTCCTCCAGGCATTGGTATTTTTAAAAGCTTCTAAGATATTGATGTGCATGCAAGGTCGAAGGCCATCATCTATCAACATGCCCTATTTTTTTTAAATAGCGGTTACTGTTCTGTGACTTAGTTAACTGATTTGTTTTCCCTTCACCCCTCCCTGCCCCCACCAGCGCAAACATGGGCACTTGGGCCTGTGACGTGGCCTATGTGAAGGAGAAATGGGATCCATGAAAATAAGTCATGCAGACCTCTGCCCCTGCTTTTTGTTCCAGGATTGACCTGTTTTGGTTGACCCATCATTGTCATGGTCTGGGATGAGCCTGTGTCTCTCTTTAGACCCCTCCCTGTTCAGTTTCAAGGGCTTACTCAGCATCCTATGAAAAGTACAGCTGCTCTTTGAAAAATTTAGATATAAACATTTAAGTTTGGGTTTGGGTTTGTTCCATATAAATATGTGCCTTTGTCTTTTATGTAGGGGTCCATGTATTCTGAATTAAAATTGCAGACACTTGCTCTGACAAGTATAATTACAGATCATAGTATTTGGCATGGGGTGGGGGTGGGGGTGGGAGGCTGTCCTAGAAACTGGATGTATGGTTGTCCTCTAGTGGTCCCCAACCTTTTTTGGGCCACGGACCGGTTTAACGTCAGAAAATATTTTCATGGATTGGCCTTTAGGGTGGGACGGATAAATGTATCACGTGACTGAGACAAGCATCATGAGTGAGTCTTAGACGGATTAACAGAGGGAATCTGTTCATTTTTTAAAAATAAAACATCGTTCAGACTTAAATATAAATAAAACAAAAATAATGTAAGTTATTTATTCTTCCTCTGTGGACCGGTACCAAATGGCCCACGGACTGCTACCGGTCCGCGGCCCGGGGGTTGGGGACCACTGCTCTAAAATATTCTTTGTAGAATGGTTGTTAAAGAACATTAGCTCCCCAGGGGTTGGGGCTGCTGCCTAGTTTTCTGTAAGCAATCATTTTGTAATTCTCATGTGAAATAATGGATAAGAAGTCAGATACCTAATGGCAGTCTAGGATTGTTGCCACAGACCTTAAAGATGATATACATTGGCTGGTAAGTAGCCAATTTTGGCAAAAAGACTGTGGATTTTACTTTTTGCTTGTCATTTGAACATAAATATGAAGCATGAGTAAGTGGTGGACTAACACCAGAAAGATTTGAAAATAGACTGGTCAAGTTGAGAGTCCTCGTGCAGTAATTATAACTTTTATATCTTTCTAGATGCCTCTTGTTTTCTCTAGTTATAGAAATGAGTCGTTGAACTACATGATTATTCTACTCTTTAAGAAAAATAGCACAACCTAGCCTGTGGTGGCTTAGTGGATAAAGTGTCGAGTTGGAATGCTGAGGATGCCAGTTTGAAACCGTGGGTTTGCCGTGTCAAGGCACATACAACAAGCAATCAATGAACAACAAAAGTGAAGCAACTATGAGTTGATACATCTCACTCTGCACCCCTCCTCTCTCTGTAAAATCAATAATTAAAATATAAAAAAAAAATCGAATCAGTGGTTAAAAAAAGATAACACATGGAGCTTTTATTTTTGGTTTATTTTATTTTTTTCAGTTGTATCACTGTTTACAGTTTTGACCTTCAGCTCAGAGCTGAGAGTGATTTGCCATGTTTATGTATAAAAATAGCCTGTTACTGTTTTTTATTGGTAGGAAATGTACTGAAGTCTAATGTACATCACTGACGTAAAACTGTACTCTTTATTTCAAGTATATTTTTCTTTACCTTGTTTTTAGTATTTTAAACCTATACATCAGGTGTTTCTCTCTGTTGCAGCAGGAAGAATGGTATAAAAGAAATCAACATGTGCTTTGAATGAGGCAAGAAAAGAGTAAGAGCTGCTGTCATGATTTCTTGAAGCCAAGACCTTGCACTGGAAAGAAAGTTAGATGTAAACTTAGTTCTTAGTTCTAATGAAGCATGTGTTCTTGGGAACTGGAAATTTCCAAAAAAAGATAAATTATATTTATTACGTATTTTTATTTTTTGGTTGACCTGGGAAACTTTTCTAGAGTTATTTCCATCTAGTACTCTTACTCTTATTCAATTCTAAGAACAATTTGAGATACCAAAGAGTATTTTTCTGCTCTCTTTGCAAATAGCTTTTAATATTATAGTCCCTACATTTATCATTTGTAGGAAAATCATAGAAACCTCTTATTTCTTCTTCCACTTTGAAAACTTTCATTTTACTACTTATTCATTTAGTAACTTAAATTTTATTTTTCAATTACAGTTTACAGTCCATATTATTTTATATTAGTTTCAGGTATACAGCATAGTGGTTAAACAATCGTATACTTGACAGAGTATTTTCCTGCTATTTCTAGTACCCATCTGGCACCACAGATAAAACATTGCAATATATATTATTATTATTTTTCTCTTTTTCTCAGAATTGTCCATGTCAGTCTTCAGGATTTTACTCTTATAAAGGCACAATAAAAAATGATCAATACAAGATTCGGCAGGGTAATGGCAGTATTTCCACATGATGAAGGACCTGCTTTGCCATTGCAATATTATTGACTGTATTTCCTTTACTGTGCTCTACATTCCCGTTACTATTTTGTAACTACTGATTTGTACTTCTTAATCCCCTCACCTTTTTCACCCAGTCCCCTGTCCCCTTTCCTCTGCCAGTCATCAGTCTGTGCTCTGTATCTATGAGTCAGTTTCTGTTTTGTTTATTTTGTTCTTTATATTGTTTACCTGTAAGTGAAATCATATGCTATTTCTTCCTCTGATTTAGTTCACTGAGCATGATAACCTTCAGGTCCACCTATGCTATTTCAAAGGTTAAGGTTACATTCTTTTTTATAGCTGAGTAATATTCCATCGTATGTATGGACCATAACTCTTTTATCCCCTTGTTTATAGATGGACTCTTGGGCTGCTTCCATATCTTGGCTATTGTAAATAATGCTGCAATGAACATAGGGGTGCATATATTCTTTCAAAGTAGTGTTTCAGGTTTTTTCAGATACATACCTCAGAGTGGAATCACTGGGTCCTAAGGCAGTTTCATTTTAAAATTTTTGAGGAACTTCCATTACTGTTTTTCATAGTGACTGCATGAGTCTACATTCCTAGCAGCAGTGCGGTAGGGTTCCCTTTTCTCTGCATCCTTGTCAACACTTGTTTGCTGATTTATTAATGGTAGCCATTCCAACAGGTATGAAGTGATATCACATTGTGGTTTCAATTTGCATTTCTCTGACGATTAGTGACATTGAGCCTCTTTTCATGTCTCTTGGCCATCTGTATGTCCTCTTTCGGGAAGTACCTCTTATGTCCTTTGCCCATTTTTTTTTTTTTCAGAGACAGAGAGAGAGTCAGAGAGAGGAATAGTTAGGGACAGATAGGAATGGAGAGAGATGAGAAGCATCAATCATCAGTTTTTTGTTGTGACACCTTAGTTGTTCATTGACTGCTTTCTCATATGTGCCTTGACTGTGGGCCTTCAGCAGACCAAGTAACCCCTTGCTCGAGCCAGCGAGCTTGGGTCCAAGCTGGTGAGCCTTGCTCAAACCTGATGAGCCTGTGCTCAAGCTGGTGACCTCGGGGTCTTGAACCTGGATCCTCTGCATCCCAGTCTGACGCTCTATCCACTGTGCCACTGTCTGGTCAGGCAGCCTTTTGCCCATTTCTTAATAGGATTGTTTTGTGATTTTTGTGTGTGCTGAGTTTGTGAGTTCTTTATAAATTTTGTATATTAATCCCTTAGCAGATGTATAATTGGTGAATATGTTCTTCAATTCAGTGGGTTGTCTTTTCATTTTGTTTATGGCGTCCTTTGCTGGGCAAAACCTTTTTAGTTTGAGGTAGTCCCATTTGATTATTTTTTATTTTTTTTCCCTTGCCTGAGGAGACATATCCAAAAAATATTACTAAAAGTGATATAAGAGAGTTTACTGCTTATGTTTTCTTTTAGGAGTTTTATGGTTTCAAGTCTTACATTTAAGTCTTTAATTCATTTTTTTTTAATAATTTTATTTTTTTAATGGAGTGACATCAATAAATCAGGATACATATATTCAAAGATAACAAGTCCAGGGTATCTTGTCATTCAATCATGTTGCATAACCATCACCCAAAGTCAGATTGTCCTCCGTCACCCTCTATCTTGTTCTCTCTGTGCCCCTCCCCCTCCCCCTTTCCCTCTCCCATTCCCCCCCCCCCGTAACCACCACACCCTTATCAATGTCTCTCAGTTTCACTTTTATGTCCCACCTACGTATGGAATAATGCAGTTCCTGGTTTTTTCTGATTTACTTATTTCGCTTCGTATCATGTTATCAAGATCCCACCATTTTGCTGTAAATGTTCCGATGTCATCATTTCTTATGGCTGAGTAGTATTCCATAGTGTATATGTGCCACATCTTCTTTATCCAGTCATCTATTGACGGGCTTTTTGATTGTTTCCATGTCCTGGCCACTGTGAACAATGCTGCAATAAACATGGGGCTGCATGTGTCTTTACGTATCAATGTTTCTGAGTTTTGGGGGTATATACCCAGTAGAGGGATTGCTGGGTCATAAGGTAGTTCTATTTGCAGTTTTTTGAGGAACCACCATACTTTCTTCCATAATGGTTGTACTACTTTACATTCCCACCAACAGTGGATGAGGGTTCCTTTTTCTCCATAGCCTCTCCAACATTTGCTATTACCTGTCTTGCTAATAATAGCTAATCGAACAGGTGTGAGGTGGTATCTCATTGCCGTTTTGATTTGCATTTCTCTAATAGCTAAAGAAGATGAGCATCTTTTCATATATCTGTTGGCCATTTGTATTTCTTCCTGGGAGAAGTGTCTGTTCATATCCTCTTCCCATTTTTTTATGGGATTGTTTGTTTGTTTGTTGTTGAGTTTTATGAGTTCTTTGTATATTTTGGATATTAGGCCCTTATCTGAGCTGTTGTTTGAAAATATCATTTCCCATTTAGTTGGCTTTCTGTTTATTTTGTTATCAGTTTCTCTTGCTGAGCAAAAACTTCTTAGTCTGATGTAGTCCCATTCATTAATTTTTGCCTTCACTTCTCTTGCCATTGGAGTCAAATTCATAAAATGCTCTTTAAAACCCAGGTCCATGAGTTGAGTACCTATGTCTTCTTCTATGTACTTAATTGTTTCAGGTCTTATGTTTAGATCTTTGATCCATTTTGAGTTAATTTTTGTACAGGGGGAGAGACTGTAGTCCAGTTTCATTCTTTTGCATGTGGCTTTCCAGTTTTCCCAGCACCATTTATTGAAGAGGCTTTCTTTTCTCCATTGTGTGTTGTTGGCCCCTTTATCAAAAATTATTTGACTATATATATGTGGTTTTATTTCTGGACTTTCTATTCTGTTCCATTGGTCTGAGTGTCTATTTTTCTGCCAATACCATGCTGTTTTGATTGTCGTGGCCCTATAATAGAGTTTGAAGTCAGGTATTGTAATGCCCCCAGCTTCATTCTTTTTCTTTAGGATTGCTTTGGCTATTCGGGGTTTTTTATAGTTTCATATAAATCTGATGATTTTTTGCTCTATTTCTTTAAAAAATGTCATTGGAATTTTGATGGGAATTGCATTAAATTTGTATATTGCTTTGGGTAATATAGCCATCTTGATTTTTTTATTCTTCCTAGCCAAGAACAAGGTATATTCTTCCATCTCATTATATCTTTTTCAATTTCCCTTAAAAATGGTTTATAGTTTTCATTATATAAGTCCTTTACATTCTTTGTTATGTTTATTCCTAAGTATTTTATTTTTTTTGTTGCAATCGTGAAGGGGATTATTCTTTTGAGTTTGTTCTCAGTTGTTTCATTGTTGGCATATAGAAAGGCTATTGACTTCTGTATGTTAATTTTGTATCCTGCGACCTTACTGTATTGGCGTATTGTTTCTAGTAGTCTTTTTGTGGATTCTTTGGGGTTTTCGATGTATAGGATCATATCATCTGCAAAAAGTGATACCTTTACTACTTCTTTTCCAATATGGATGCCTTTTATTTCTTTGTCTTGTCTGATTGCTGTGGCGAGAACCTCTAGTACCACATTAAATAAGAGTGGAGAGAGTGGACAGCCCTGTCTTGTTCCTGATTTAAGGGGGAAAGCCTTCAGTTTAGTGCCATTTAATATGATGTTAGCTGATGGTTTATCATATATGGCCTTTATCATGTTGAGATATTTTCCTTCTATACCCATTTTGTTGAGAGTCTTAAACATAAAATTGTGTTGTATTTTATTGAAAGCCTTTTCTGCGTCTATTGATAAGATCATGTGGTTTTTGTTCTTTGTTTTGTTGATATGGTGTATTACGTTAACCGTTTTACGTATGTTGAACCATCCTTGAGATTCTGGGATGAATCCCACTTGATCATGATGTATTATTTTTTTAATATGTTGTTGTATTCGATTTGCTAGTATTTTGTTTAGTATTTTAGCATCTGTATTCATTAGAGATAGTGGTCTGTAGTTTTCTTTTTTTGTGCCATCCTTGCCTGGTTTTGGTATGAGGGTTATGTTGGCCTCATAAAATGTGTTTGGAAGTATTGCTTCTTCAGTTTTTTGGAAGACTTTGAGTAGAATAGGAACCAAGTTTTCTTTGAATGTTTGATAAAATTCGCTGGTATATCCGTCAGGGCCTGGACTTTTATTTTTGGGGGGGTTTTTAATGGTTTTTTCTATTTCTTCTCTACTGATAGGTCTGTTTATGCTTTCTGCTTCTTCTTGACTCAGTCTAGGAAGGTTGTATTGTTCTAGGAATTTATCCATTTCTTCTAGGTTGTTGAATTTAGTGGCATAAAGTTTTTCGTAGTATTCTACAATAATTCTTTGTATACCTACGGTGTCCGTGGTGATTTCCCCTCTTTCATTTTGGATTTTGTTTATATGAGTTCTTTCTTTTTTTTCCTTGGTAAGTCTTGCCAAGGGTTTGTCAATTTTGTTGATCTTTTCAAAGAACCAGCTCCTTGTTCTATTAATTTTTTCTATAGTTTTTCTGTTCTCTAATTCATTTATTTCTGCTCTGATTTTTATTATCTCCTTTCTTCGGCTAGTTTTGGGTTGTCTTTGTTCTTCTTTTTCTAGTTCCTTAAGGTGGGAAGTTAAGTGGTTCACTTGGGCTCTCTCTTGTTTGTTCATATATGCCTAAAGTGATATGAACTTCCCTCTTATCACTGCTTTTGCTGCATCCCATAGATTCTGATATGTCGTATTTTCATTTTCATTTGTCTGTATATATCTTTTGATCTCTGCACTTATTTCTTCTTTGACCCATTTATTTTTTAAAAGTATGTTGTTTAGTTTCCACATTTTTGTGGGATCTTTTTCCTCTTTTTTGCAGTTAAATTCTAGTTTCAAGGCTTTATGATCAGAAAATATGCTTGGTACAACTTCAATTTTTCTGAATTTGCTGATGTTGTTTTTGTGGCCCAACATATGGTCAATTCTTGAGAATGATCCATGTACACTGGAGAAAAATGTATACTCAGTCACTTTGGGATGAAATGTCCTGTAGATGTCTATCATATCCAGGTGCTCTAGTGTTTTGTTTAAGGCCACTATGTCTTTGTTGATTCTCTGTTTGGATGACCGATCTAGAGCCTTCAGCGGTGTATTGAGGTCTCCAAGTATGATTGTATTTTTGTCAGTTTTTGTTTTAAGATCAATAAGTAGCTGTCTTGTATATTTTGGTGCTCCTTGGTTTGGTGCATATATATTAAGAATTGTTATGTCTTCTTGATTCAGTGTCCCCTTAGCCATTATGAAATGGCCATTTTTATCTCTGAGTACTTTTCCTGTCTTGTAGTCAGCATTATCCTATATGAGTATTGCTACACCTGCTTTTTTTTGGATGTTATTTGCTTGGAGTATTGTTTTCCAGCCTTTCACTTTGAATTTGTTTTTATCCTTGTTACTTAGATGAGTTTCCTGTAGGCACCATACATTTGGATTTTCTTTTTTAATCCATTCTGCTACTCTGTGCCTTTTTATTGGTGAGTTTAATCCATTTACATTTAGTGTAATTATTGATACTTGTGAGTTCCATATTGCCATTTTATATCTTGCTTTCTGTTAGTTTTGTGTCTTGTTTGATCCTTCTCTTTCATTTTTCTATCTTTTGTTTTTATTTGGTTGTATTCTATAAATCTTTCCTCTGTTGCTATCTTTTTTATCTCATGTGCTTCTGTAGTGGTTTTTTCAATGGTGGTTACCTTTGAGCAATGAAAAGGGTCCCTACCCTGTTCATTGTAGCGAACTATTTTGTGAGTACTTTTGCACTCCATTGTCCTTTGCTACTGTTAATCTCCATCTTCTCCCCCTCTTTCTTTTTGTTGTTGTCACAGTTTAAATTTGGTTTTATTGTGTTCTTCTTGGAGCTTTTACTTGTGGCTCTGTTTTTTTTTTTGTTCTTTGTATCTGATTGGAGAACCCCCTTTAGTAATTCCTGGAGTGGGGGTTTTCTGATGATAAATTCCCTCATCTTTTCTGTATCTGTGAATGTTTTTATTTCTCCTTCATATTTGAAGGATAGCTTTGATGGGTATAGTATGCGTGGCTGAAAGTTCCTCTCTTTCAGGACTTTAAATATTGGCGTCCACTCTCTTCTAGCTTGTAGAGTTTCTGCTGAGAAATCTGATGATAATCTAATGGGCCTTCCTTTATATGTTGTATTCTTCTTTTCCCTGGCTGCCTTGAGAATTTTTTCTTTGCTGTTGGTTTGTGTCAATTTCATTATGATATGCCTTGGAGTAGGTTTGTTGGGGTTAAGAAAACTTGGTGTTCTGTTTACTTCTTGAATTTGGGGCTTTAGTTCTTTCCACAGGCTTGGGAAGTTCTCATCTATTATTTGTTTGAGTATGTTCTCCATTCCATTTTCTCTCTCTTCTCCCTCTGATATACCTATTATTCTTATGTTATTCTTTTTGATGGAGTCAGATAATTCTTGTAGGGCTATCTCATTTTTTTAAATTTTTGAGTCTCTTTCTTCTTCTCTCTGTTGTGCCTCAAGTTGCTTGTCTTCTATTTCACTAATCCTCTCTTCTATCTGACCTGTTCTATTAGCTAAGCTTGTTACTTTGTTTTTCAGCTTGTGAATTGAGTTTTTCATCTCTGTTTGATTTGTTTTTATAGTTTCAATTTCTTTGGACATATATTCTTTGTGTTCTTTGAGTTGTTTTCTGAGCTCTCTAAATTGCCTTTTGTGTTTTCTTGTATATCTTGGAGGATTTTTAGGATTTCTATCTTGAATTCTCTGTCATTTAGCTCCAAGGTTTCCAATATATTAAATTTTTTCTCCATAGATTTTTCCTCATCTAGCTGTGTTACCTCTGTTTCTTTTGTATCCATGATATTCGATTTTCTCTTCCTTAATGGCATCTGAGGGTGGTTTTGTTGATAGTATTAATGAGATTTAATAAAGAATAAAAAGTTAAAAAAAATCAAAAAGAGTTGTTTTTTTTTAAAAAAAATTAATAATGAAATAAAAATAAAATAAAATAATAATTTTTTAAAAAAGGAAATTATTCCCCCCCTCCTTTTTTCCTCTCCTCTCCCCTTTTTCTTGAGAAAATCTTGTGGTGAACTGTGAATTATAACAAACAATGCCTGTGATGGAGGGCCTGAATTGGGGAAAAGTAATAAAGGGGCAAAAAAAAAAAAAAAAAAAAAAAGGGGGGGGTATGGACCCACAAAAAGCAAATAAGGAAAAAATTTGGGTCAAGAATAAAATGATTTACTTTTAGGTGTTGGTTGTCTAAGAGTTATGATGAGAGGAATAAGAGGAAAACAGAAAAATGGGGGGACAAATTAAAAAAATACTATTGTATTTAGTGGAACAAGAACTAGATAAAATGGAGAGCCAGGGATGGGAGCACTGCTAGTGAGTTAAAAAGGTGAAGTAAAAACCCCCCAAAATGCCACAAACATAAGTTTGAGTCCCAGATAAGATAATTTGTTTGTTATTGAGGTTTGAATGAGAGGAGATGTAAAGGAGAAAGGAAGAAACTAATATAGAGGGAGAAAAGAAAGAGAGAGAGAGAAAAAAAAGAAGGAACCACTAAAAGAAGAAAAAAGAAAGGAGAGAGAGAGAGAGTTAAGGGTTTTGGAGTGCAACCCTCATAGAGAGAAAGGAAGAGGAGAAAAAAAATAATGAGAGATGTAACACTTATGGGTAGTGTAGTTCAAGGAGAGGAGAGAGTAAGACTGGCAGAGAGTTAATCGGCCAAATTGGAGGAGGAAAAAAAGTCTCAAGAATGAAGATAAGAGAAACAAACGAACAAATATAATAAAATGGGATAGGTTATAAAGTCTGCAGATTATTCTTGATTTTGAGAGGTTATCTTCTTGCTTTTTCTTTTCTCTCCCTCTTCCTGGTCGGTGACTCTGTACCCCGGGTTCTGCCCCTTTGGCACGCTCAGGTAGAGGTTTGCAGTTGATAAGTCTCTATGGCAATGTCATGTATTGTGCTTTAGTCTCGTTGGGAGTCGAGGCTCATTAGCATTTATAGGCTCCGACAGTGAGAGAGTCCGTGTTCCTGGAGCCTTTCTCCTAGTCTTTCCTTCCTCAATTAGTAGCCTGATAATCCAGCTATGGGGTTGCTGCTGCCTCTGCCTAGATAGTAAGAGGTTCAAAGAGCTGGCAACTCCCCACTCTATTCCCACTCAGCATAGGGCTCTGGGTAAGGCTCAGTCAGTCAGAGCTGCTAGCATAATCAGGCGGGCTTTCCGCCCACTCAAAGACCTCTGGCTCTGCTACTCTGTTCGATAACACAGGCGGGTGCCCACTTCCGGGGCGCTTGGAGGAAACTCTCATTCACTATCTGCGCGTGCAGACCAGGATATCCGGCCAGCAGCCTCACGCTCTGAGTGAAACCCCCAACTGCATGGAAAAGTTGCAGCGTTGGAATTCGCTCTCGCTCCGTCCCCGTGCGTGGCTTTTGCAAGGCGCTGGGGCGGCCCGAGATTCCGCTTTTGCCCACACAAAGGCTCCTGACTCTGCCCCTCTGTGCGATAACATGGGCGCGCACTGCCGAAGCACTCGGAGGAATCGCTCACTTCCTATCTGCGCGCGCACACCAGGATATGAGGCCGGCCGCGTTTCCCTCTGAGTGAAACACCCACCAGCAAGGAAAATTTCCACCGTTGGAATTAGTTCTTGCTCCCTCCCATGCGCGGCTTTCCCAGGGCACTAGGGCTGCCCAGAGATTCTGCTTTCGGCCCACAGAAAGGCCTCTGGCCCTGCCTCTCTGTGGGGTAACACGGACACCCACTTCCGGGGCTTAGGAAGAAATCTCTCGCCCACTAACTGCGCACCAACCAGGAGAACGGGTAAAATGGCTGCCCCGCTTGTCTTTCTTTGTTTGGGTTTGGTGCGAGTGTTAGCTTGTATTGCCCGGCTTGCCACAGGATCAGTTTTTCCTCGGCTAGGATCTCCGTGCCACAGCCTGGTTCGGCCCTTTGTGCCGCAGCCTGGATGTATTCACCCCCTTTGCCCGCCTCAGTTTCTATATTCACAGTTACCAGAGAAAGCCGCCCTGTTTAGGTTAGTGAGGAAGGCGGAGCATTTCTTATTCCCTATTTCCTTCGGGGTTTGGTTATATATTTAGCCAATTTTTCACTCGACCATACCTTCGGGTGTATTGCGAAGCATCTGGAGGCTCCAAGTATAGGTTTTTCTGTTTCTGGTTGAAGATCTTGTTGAGTTTTGGGGGAGATTTATCGGTATTGCTTCCTACTCCGCCATTACTCTGACCTCATCTCTCCTTTAATTCATTTTGAGTTTATTTTTATATATAGTGTAAAAAGGTGGTCTGATTTCATTTTCTGCATGTATCTGTCCAGTTTTCCCACACCATTTATTGAATAGACTGTCTTTATCTCATTGTATTTTCTTGCCTCCTTTGCCATATATTAATTGCCCAGGCAGGCTTGGATTTATTTCTGGGCTCTATTCTGTCCCATTGATCTGTATATCTGTTTTTGTGCCGTTACCATGCCATTTTAATTACTGTAGCCTTGTAGTATAATTTGATATCAGGTAACGTGATACCTCCAATTTTGTCCTTTCTTAAGGTTGATGTGGCTATTTGTGATCTTTTATGGTTTCATATAAAATTTTGGATAATTTGGGCTAGTTCTGTAAAAAAAACCCCATTGGTATTTTGATAGGAATTGCATTGAATCTGTAGATAGCTTTGGGTAGTATGGATGTTGTAATGTTAATTTCTTTTCATTCATAAACATGTTATATGCTTCTGTTTATTTGTCTCGTCTTCAGTGTCTGAAACCTTTTTGAGTATGGTCTTTTATCTCTTTGGTTAAGTTTACTCCTAGTTTAAAAATTCAACTGATTTCTGAATATTTACCATATTTTTAGCGCCATAAAATGCACTTCTCCCCCCAAAAGTGGAGGGGAAATGCCTGTGTATCTTATGGAGCCACTGTTCATTTTCTTTAGCTGCTGCGGGGCGCTGTACTGTAAACATACGTAAAATGAGTGCCAGCAGGAGCGTAATCGTACCTGCCACTGTGGTGTCTAGAGCCCCTGTATCTGCTGAGTGATCTCCTGGTTCCGGTTTTCACAGTTGCGTACAGCGCAGGAGGGAAGGCGAGTGATGTTGTGTGGGCGCATTTATCTGGCATCATTGAAGGCAGACATGAGAGGCGGACTGCAGTGGTGGAGGGCTGTGCTGCAGCTGCTGGAGCTCTGTGTGAAGTGCTGACCTCACTTGCTGCCCTAGTAGTGCTTGACCAGTTTAGAGCACATATCAGTGAAACCACACACACACACACAAAAACTTTAAAGAAATAAAGACTCATCTAGCTGTAATTCTTGGGGGTCTTACCAGCCAATTGCAACCTCTCAACATTTCCATCAACAAACTGTTTAAAGTCTTTATGCAAGAAAGGTGGAACAAATAAATGGATGGCTACTGGTAATCATGATACCAACTGGATGAATAGAGAGACCCACCATCACTCAAGTTTGTGAACGGGTGAAAACATCATGGCAGTCAGTGAAGAGAAACCGTGGTACGGTCATTCAAAAAATGTGGCATTAGCAATGCAGATGGCACTGAAGATGGTATCATATATGAAAATAGTGAAGAAAGTGATACTGGTGATTGTGAGCAACTGAGCTTAAATTCTGACACTAGCGATGATGAGTTCCTGGGGTTCCTGGACAATTAGAAGAGTATTTCAACATTAAAGTATCTTCTCATTTGTTAATAACAGTGCTCATGGTTGTTAATACTGCTGTTGAGTTTACAGTGCTGAAATATTATTGTACATTTTATTAAATATTTTAACACACCATTTGGTTCAGAATTTTTTTTTTTTACTTTTTCTCAAAACTCTAGGTGCATCTTATGGTCAGGTGTGTCTTATGGAGCGAAAAATAGGGTATTTTGTATCCTGCTACTTTATTGAATTCATTTGTCAGTTTTAGTAGTTTTTTTTTCCTTTGGTGGAATATTTAGGATCTTCTATATATGGTATCATGTATGCAAATAATGACATTTTTACTTTTTTCTTTCTAATTTACATGAGTTTTATTTCTGCTTCTTGTCTGATTGCTGTGGCTAGAATCTCTAGTACTATGTTGAAAATGAGTGGCGAAAGCAGATTCCATGTCTTTTTCCTAATCTTAAGGCAACACTTGTAGTTTTTGCCTGAGTGTGGTGTTGACTGTGGGTTTGTCATATGTGGCCTTTATTATGTTGAGGTATATTCCTTCTTTTTTCACTTTGCTGAGAGTTTTTATCATAAATGGATGCTAGATTTTGTCAAATGCTTTTTCCGCTCCCATTGATACGATCATATGATTTTTATTTTTCATTTTATTTCTGTGATGAATCACCTTAATTGATGTGGGGATAACGTACCAACCTTGCCTCCCAGGAATAAATCCCACTTGATCATGATGTATGATCTTTTTATTATATTACTGAATTCAGTTTGCTAGTATTTTGTTGAGGATTTTTGCTTCTATCTTCATTAGGGATATTGGCCTATAATTTTCTTTCTTTGTAATGTCTTTATCTAGTTTTAGAATCAGGGTAATTCTGGTCTCGTAAAATGAGCTTGGAGTCTTCCCTCTCTTGAACTTTTTGAAATAGTTTGAAGAGGATAAGTGTTAGTTTTATTTGGAATGTCTGGTAAAATTCCCCTTTGTGTGTTGGGAGTTTTTAATTTTTTTTCCAATTAGAGTTTACTTTCAGTATTAAATATTTTGTATTGGCTTCAGGTGTATAGCATAGTGTTTAGACAGTCATATATTTTACAAAGTACGTATTCCTCCTGATATTTCTAACCCACCTGGCACCATGCATAGTTATCGCCATCTTACTGACTATATGCCAGTGCTGTACTTTACATATTCATGGCTGTTCTGTAACTACTAATAGGTACTTCTTAATCGCTTTACCTTTACCT
The DNA here is from genome assembly GCF_036850765.1 of Saccopteryx bilineata. Lineage (NCBI taxonomy): Eukaryota > Metazoa > Chordata > Mammalia > Chiroptera > Emballonuridae > Saccopteryx > Saccopteryx bilineata. The sequence continues at coordinate 30,590,294 of NC_089497.1, forward strand.
CTTTCATCCAGTCCCCGGCCCTCCTCCTGCTAGTCATCACCAGTCCAGTCTCTGTGTCTCTGAGTCTGTTTCAGTTTTGTTTGTTCATGATTTTCTTTTTTAGATTTTACATATGAGTGAAATTATGTGCTATTTGTCTTTCGTAGACTGACTTATTTCACTGAGCATAATGCCCTCTGGGTTCATTAATGCTGTCACAAATGGTAAGATTTCATTCTTTTTTATGGCTGAGTAATATTCCATTGTATATATGTACCAAAGTTTAAAAAATATTTTTTACTGATATATAGAGAGAAATATTGATTTGTTGTTCCACTCATCTATGCATTCACTGGTTGATTCCTGTAAGTGCCCTGACCAAGGGTTGAATCCACAACCTTGGCATGTGAGGATGATGCTCTAACCAACTGAGCTACCTGGCCATGGCTACAACTATATATTTTCTTATCTACTGATGAACATGTGTGTTGCTCCCATATCTTAGCTATTGTAAATGATGCTGCAATGAACGTAAGAGTGCATATATTCTTCTGACTTAATGTTTTGCATTTCTTTAGATAGATATGTTGGGTGGTTTTTAATTACTGCTTGCATTTTGTTGACTAATTGATTTCTTTAGCTTTTCTGTTTTCTTGATTCAGTTAGAAGATTGTATGTTTCTAGAAATTTATCCATTTATTCCAGATTGTCCAATTTGTTTTTATGTAATTGTAGTTTTTTAAAATAATCTTTTGTATATCTGTGGTGTCAGTTGTTATTTCTTTTCTTCATTTCTGATTTTATTTATTTGGGTTCTCTTTTATTCTTGATGAGTTTAGTTCAGGTTCAGGGTTTATCAATCTTGTTTATCTTATCAAAGAACCTAGCTCTTGGTTTCATTGATCCTTTATATATATATAATATATATATGTGTGTATATATATATATTATATATATATTGTTTTTTTTTTAGACACCATTTAGTTTATGACTTCTGCTTTGGGCTTTGTTTGTTGTACTTTTCTAGTTCCTTTAGGTATAAGGTTAGATTGTTTATTTGAAAGTTTTCTTGCTTCTTGAGGTAAGCCTGTACTGCAATGAATTTTCCTCTTAGGACTGCTTTCACTGTCTCATTGATTTTGGATTGTTGTGTGTTTCATTTTCATTTGTTTCAGGTATCTTTTGATTTCTTCCTTGAGCTGATTGTTAACCCAATTTATTGTTTAGTAGCATGTTATATAGCCTCCATGTGTTTTCAGTTTTTTCTTGTTACTGATTTCTAGTTTCATATCATTGTGGTCAGAGAAGATGCTTGAAGACTTGTTTTGTGGCCTAACATGTGGTCCATCCTGGAAAATGTTGTATGTGGACTTGCAAAGAATGTATATTCTGCTGCTTGGGGGTGAAATGTTCTGAAAATGTCAATTAAATTCATCTCATCTAGTGTTTAACTTAAGGCCATTGTTTCCTTGTTTATTTTCTGTCTGGAAGATAGATCTATTGATGTTAAAGCCTCCTACCATGACTGTATCACTGTTGATTTTTTCCTTTATCTCCATCCAAATTTGCTTTATATATTTAGTTGCTCCTATATTGGGTACATAAATGTTTATAAGAGTTGTAGCCTCTTGTTGGAGTGGTCCCTTTATTATTTTATGATCTTTGTCTCTTATAGCTTTCATTTTAAAGTCTTAAATCTTTCATTTTAAATTGAATTTTTTTAATATCAGATTTAATGTCTTGTTTTTTCTTCTGTCCTATCTTTAATTGTTATTTTTAGAAACCAGCTTTATTTTAATATTTTTAAATTTTCTGGTGGACAAATTAGGAAATAAAGATGGATAAAAACAAAAACTGGCCAAGCGTGACAGCTGTCAACATTTAAGTTACGTGCTTTCATAAAGAGGTCTGTTTGGTCCATCGGGCTGCTGCTGCTGGTGTGAGTTCCATGCAGTTCAGTAGGGGTCTCTCATATGGGCTTCGGGCTGAGATCAAGAACTGGATTCTGTCCAGATATGACCCTCAGAAGGGGGCAGAACTTTGTGACTGGATTGAGGGACTCTTGGGTCTCTCTGTCTGTCCTAAATTCCAGAAGAGTCTAAAACAGTGGTCCCCAACCTCTTTTGGGCCACGGACCAGTTTAATGTCAGAGGATACTTTCATGGACCAGCCTTTAGGGTGGGACAGATAAGTGTCTCACGTGACCAAGATAAGCATCAAGAGTGAGTCTTAGACGGATGTAACAGAGGGAATCTGTTCATTTTTAAAAATAAAATACCGTTCAGATTTAAATATAAATAAAACAGAACTAATGTAAGTTATTTATTCTTTCTCTGCGGACCGGTACTGGCCCGCGGCCCCAGGGTTGGGGACCACTGGTCTAAAGGATGGAATTATCCTGTGTACACTAATGAATAAGCTACAGCTGGTCTTGATCCCCAAGATCGCCTGTCCGTGCAAATGTGGCAGGAGCTGGAAAACCTCGCCAGCTTCACCAAGGCCGTGGTCAGCTATGGCGTGAACTCTGTGGACCCTTTCAAGGCCAGTGACCTGTTTGAAAGTGCGAACATGACACAGGCACAGGTGTCTCTTCTGGCTCTGGCAGGCAAGGCCAAGACAGAGGGCTGCGGACGGGCGTGGGCGCTGCATCCAGTACTCAGAGAAGCAGGAGAAGTTCTCTGATGATGGCATCAACAAGGTGAGCCAGTGCATTATTGGGCTCCTGGTGGGAGCCAGTCAGGCATGACAGCCAGTCAGGCATGACAGCATATGGCACGAGAAGGCATCTGTATGACTCCAAGACCCATATCTTGCCACCTATGGACCACTCAACTGTTAGCCTGCAAGTGGGCACCAACATGGTGCCAGCCAGGTGGGACTGACGGCTCCTGGGACCTGTGGCACATCTGTGATGTCAAGTTGGGGGCGGACAGATGTGATAACTCCTCTATGTCTCTGCAGATGGGCTACATCCTGGGTGCCAACCAGAGCAGCCATGTCTGTGGCCTGGGCCAGTAGATATACGACCCCAAATCCTTCCCTCAACGTCCTGTGGCTGACAGGGCTCCAGAGTCAGCCAGCGACTGTCCAAGCCAGGGAAGGCTCCAGAGTGTACCTTCTGTCACCAAGAGGAGACAGGCTACTGGTGCGGTGTCTTCCCATAGCATCACTCCACTTGGAATTGGGGGTTCTCTGTGTTTTTATCTTATTTTTCTATGTGTTCAAGTGCTTCTAGCTCAGGACCTGTGAAGGCCAGATCCAGGTGTTTGCAGGGTGGGGTCCCTGCCAGGGTACATCCAGGTGGGAGATTTCCCAACAGGCTCTGGGCCAAGCTGTAGGGGGAAGAAGAAAGCTATGTAGATAGGAAAACTGGCCCCAAATGGCTTCTGGCCGCTTCTGCCCTCTTTCTATTCTCTGCTGATTAATTTGTACTTTACCCACAGAAATTTCAGGCAGTTTTAACAAAACAAAAGTAAGTTTTTTTTGGGGGGGGAAGTGGGGTGAGAATGCTGGAGGGGATGTTGGGAAGGAAATCCCCTTGGGAGAGGGCCAGGCCACAGTCCCCGGACAGTTTAGGCATTGTGTCTCCCATCCAAGTACTAACCAGGCCTGACCCTGCTTAGCTTCCGAGATCAGAAGAGATCAGGCGCGTTCAGGGTGGTATGGCCATAGACAGTTTAGGCATTGTGAAGGACTGGATTTCTCCAGGACACTCCCACACTGGGTCCCAGGGAGGAAACTCAGGCCCAGACAGGACTCTGGAGTTCCGAGCGGTTGAGGCAAAGCCCTCCGCCCGTCTCCACACTGCCCCTCTCTCCCTGCTCAGTTGTGCGCAGGGACTCCCCCCAGAAGGCCCTCCCTGGGACCTAGTGATTGATAGTGGGAAATACCAACTGTGGACTAAAGGCAATAAAAACGTCTTTTTAGGATAAAAACAACAGCAGCAAAAACGAAGAGGTCTGTTTGGTGCTCCTCAGGCTACATCTAGTTAGATATACAAATGGTCTCTCAAATCTTAATGCTCTACTTCAGGGGTCCCCAAACTACGGCCCCGCGGGCCGCATGCGGCCCCCTGAGGCCATTTATCCGACCCCCGCTGCACTTCTGGAAGGGGCACCTCTTTCATTGGTGGTCAGTGAGAGGAGCATAGTTCCCATTGAAATACTGGTCAGTTTGTTGATTTAAATTTACTTTTTCTTTATTTTAAATATTGTATTTGTTCCCGTTTTGTTTTTTTACTTTAAAATAAGATATGTGCAGTGTGCATAGGGATTTGTTCATAGTTTTTTTTATAGTACAGCCCTCCAACGGTCTGAGGGACAGTGAACTGGCCCCCTGTGTAAAAAGTTTGGGGGACCCCTGCTCTACTTGCTCCTAACAGGAAGTCAGGTCTTTTCCTGGCATGGTCCTCCATAATGCTTTTTAGTAGCAGTCCCTGGCCACGAGGCTCTTCCTGCATGTTTGCATTGCTGCCTGTAGCCCTGTGGTTCCTTTAGCTCTGGGGTCTGCCGCCCTTGCCAGCCTTCTCCACCCCTGACCACAGCTGTGCTGCTGCTGATTGGCTCTGCACCATACCGGCACTCTTTAAACTGAGGGTGTTCACACAGTACATGGGCGGTGCTTACCGTGTGCAGCTGAATTCCTGGGCAGTCTCATCTCTGGTCTTCTCTCTCTGGCCATCAGGGAAACCTTGGAGGAGGATGGCCCGAGATTAGAGAGCTGTCCTGACACAGTCTTTGGTGGGGATTTTGGAATGCCAAGCCCTCCAAGGGCAAGATGCGGCCCCGTCAAGCACTGTAAAGGTTTTAGTTAATCATCCTTCTCAGCACCTGAGCCAATGCTCTGCTAACCTGCTCACTGAATAAAGAAACAAATAAACATGATGAGGCTGCAGAGATCTGGGCTCTCAGTCCAAGAGGCTGGGGCTCCCCCTGGACCCCATCTTCATATGTATCTTATGTCTTTTTTCTTAAGTCCTGCAGCTCCTTCCTCTCATGCACACCCATGGCAGAGCTGGTCTCTGCAAAACCTGATTCTTACGGCCCTTGAGAAGGGTTCGTGCAGAGGGGCAGTTGGGGCCCTGGTGACAGAGTTATTTCCTCTATTTCAAAGCTGTTTCCTTCCCAGAATTCACAGGCCATTCCAGTCGGTGGCTACTCAGGTGTTGGAGAGAGGCAGTGTTGGGGGGGGGATGAAATAGTGAACGCAGCCCTTCATGGTGCCTGGCATCCTGAGGGAGGTGGCCAGGGTGTTGGAGGGAGGCAGTGTTGGGGGGGGGGGATGAAATAGTGAACGCAGCCCTTCATGGTGCCTGGCATCCTGAGGGAGGTGGCCAGGGTGTTGGAGGGAGGCAGTGTTGGGGGGGGATGAAATAGTGAATGCAGCCCTTCATGGTGCCTGGCATCCCGAGGGAGGTGGCCAGGGTGTTGGAGGGAGGCAGTGTTGGGGGGGGGATGAAATAGTGAACGCAGCCCTTCATGGTGCCTGGCATCCTGAGGGAGGTGGCCAGGGTGTTGGAGGGAGGCAGTGTTGGGGGGGGATGAAATAGTGAACGCAGCCCTTCATAGTGCCTGGCATCCTGAGGGAGGTGGCCAGGGTGTTGGAGGGAGGCAGTGTTGGGGGGGGGATGAAATAGTGAACGCAGCCCTGCAGTCCTTCATGGTGCCTGGCATCCCGAGGGAGGTGGCCAGGGTGTTGGAGGGAGGCAGTGTTGGGGGGGGGGATGAAATAGTGAACGCAGCCCTGCAGTCCTTCATGGTGCCTGGCATCCCGAGGGAGGTGGCCAGGGTGTTGGAGGGAGGCAGTGTTGGGGGGGGGGGATGAAATAGTGAACGCAGCCCTGCAGTCCTTCATGGTGCCTGGCATCCCGAAGAGGCGGCCAGGTTTAGTGGATTTGCCCCTCTTCAATTTAGGAGGGGGGCTGCCTCTGGCCTAATGTGAGGATGAACCTTTCCAGAACTTCTGGCACCTTAGTACAGTCTGCGGTATAGAGTAGGCCTTCATAATTATTTGTGGTGTGGAATGTTGAATCAACTTATATCCTGTAAAGAGCTAAGTATTGTGAGAGAGTCAGAAAGTATTATACATTGTTATCATTTTTTAATGAGGTATGGTTTCTTTTTTTTTTTAATATGGCTATAAATGCTCTAGTCGAGTTGGGGAGATCAGAAATACATACAAATACAGAGATCAGTTGAGACATGGAAATAGTAACTGCTGTGGGAATTGGAGGATGGAGAATGTGTTGCAGTAGTTTAGCCTTGTCTCCTTTACGAAGCGGGGTGAGGAAGGGGTGTCATGGTCCTTGTGGTATGGGAGTGAATTAGGGGAGTAGATGAGCAAGGGAACAGCGGGCTCACCAGGTCCAACAGAGCGCCCCAGGGAGCGCTGGTGCCGCTGAGGTGTTCCGAGACCTGGACCCGGACTGTTCACCCATTTCACTCTTACCTGTCCACCATCCCTCCGTGGAAAGCCTCGCCAGGAGCCAGCTGCCACTAGCTCTTTCTCTGCTTACCTATATCGGAGCAGCATGGAACTGGAGAGAGCATTCTGAATGCATCACACGGTCTGGAGAACAGGAGTGGCAGACTGAACCCTCTGCCTCCAGCAGCTGTGTGACAGGATTGGGTGTCCTGTCGCTGGTCACGCTTAGCTCCTCTCTCCTGTGGCTTTAGAGCAGGAGTCTTTCCTCCTGTGCGGGTTCCTCAGCGGAGGGAGCATCCGGACCACCCACGTGCTGGGGGAACTGGAGACCCGAGGGTGTCCCCTGTCTTCTCCCACACAGAGGGTTCCTCAGCGGAGGGAGCATCCGGACCACCCACGTGCTGGGGGAGCTGGAGACCCGAAGGGTGTCCCCTGTCTTCTCCCACACAGAGGGTTCCTCAGCGGAGGGAGCATCCGGACCACCCACGTGCTGGGGGAGCTGGAGACCCGAAGGGTGTCCCCTGTCTTCTCCCACACAGAGGGTTCCTCAGCGGAGGGAGCATCCGGACCACCCACGTGCTGGGGGAGCTGGAGACCGGAAGGGTGTCCCCTGTCTTCTCCCACACAGAGGGTTCCTCAGCGGAGGGAGCATCCGGACCACCCACGTGCTAGGGGAGCTGGAGACCCGAAGGGTGTCCCCTGTCTTCTCCCACACAGAGGGTTCCTCAGCGGAGGGAGCATCCGGACCACCCACGTGCTGGGGGAGCTGGAGACCGGAAGGGTGTCCCCTGTCTTCTCCCACACAGAGGGCAGCTCTGTTTGTGTTTCAGACTGTGTCCTGATGTTTGCACAGTTATTCCAGAGCTCCTCAGAAAATCACAATGTTTCCTTTTAATGCTCTTTAAATATAATTACTCCCATAATTTTAAATAACTTGAACTATAATGGAATTGAAGTGATTTTATTTACTTAGACTTCTGTAGAAATTTAAGTTATTATTTTTTCTCCTGTGTGTCCTGACTGGAATTGAACCCAGGACTCCTGCACGCCAGGCTGACACTCTACCACTGAGTAAACCGGCCAGGGCCTGAAATTTGTTATTTTAACTATGCAGTTTTTAAGTTTAAAGACATTCTTCTTTACTCTCTTAAAAGTTAAAACCCAAGTAGGTAGTCCGACCAGTACCATTGTGTTTACACAGAAGCCCAGGCAGGGTTGGCTTCAGTACGTTGTCTGGGTGTGGAGTAGCTGTCCCTGTGCTCTGGATGCTTGCTTTCTCCTGGCTGTGGGCCTTCGAGAAGGTGAAAGAAGAGGAAATGGGGTATCTTTCCTCTTACCTCATCCCAGGCTGTTAGAGTTGGTGATGTATTTTCTGTTCTCCCCTTTCTGCAGGAGTCTTTTGAAGAAAATGTGCTTCTTATATCCCAGCCTCTCCTTTATATGAAGAACTCTTCAGGATGCTAGCAGAAAAGCAAACTAAAATGAAAGCTCATCTGCTCAGAAAAACAAAGACGTGGAGTTTTAAGGAGTGAAGGTTGCATGGTGTCAGCCATGGATGATCAAGACACAGCCAGATAATGTGGGTCAATTTCTTTAAACTACGGCTTTTCTGCTGTCTGCTTGCAGTGTTGATGGTGGTGGTGCTGGTCATCAATGTTACTCAGGTAGAGGTGAGTACTCGCTGCACTATTTTATAACTAAGGGAACCAAATTGTGGAATTTGAGGGCTAACTACCTTAGGAAATGTTGATCATTAGGAAGCTTGTCCTGGTCACAGTTCTCATTCACATTAATTCAATTAGTATTTGAGTACCTATAATGGTTATAACCTGTTCCAGTCACCAAGGGTACAGTGGTGAAGACCACAGACGGGATTTCTGCACTTGTGGAGCTCCTATTCTAAATGTGCGTGGGAGAAAAAGATAGCACTAAGTAATTATATTTGTATAATAATAAGGGATAATTAGAGATTGTGAAAAGTGCTATAAAGAAAGAGAAGCGGGCTACTACTCTAGGGAAGCTTTAGATCAGTGGTAGTCAACCTGGTCCCTACCACCCACTAGTGGGCGTTCCAGCTTTCATGGTGGGCAGTAGCGGAGCAACCAAAGTATAAATAAAAAGACAGATTTAACTATAGTAAGTTGTTTTATAAAGATTTATTCTGCCAAACTTAGAGAAAATCTGACATAAAGTACTTGGTAAGTAATTATTATATATGCTTTACCTTGCTGTAACTCTGCTTTATAAATTTTATAAAGTAAAGTCACTTCCCTACTTTATAAATCACCATTACTGTGGAACCCATGGGCGGTTAGAAAACTTGACTACTAACAGAGATACAAAAGTGGGCGGTAGGTATAAAAAGGTGACTACCCCGGCTCTAGAGGACGATCCTTCCTGCCTCTTCCATTTCTGATAGCTCTAGGCGTTCTCTCCTCTTTTTATACGGATACCAGTCATTTGGGATTTTGGGCCCACCCTATTACAGTATGCGCTCATCTTAAATAATTACATCTGCAAGGACCCTCTCTCCAGTTAAGGTTACTTTCTGAGATCCTGAAGGTTAGCTTATCAGTGTATCTTATTGGGGGACACAGTCAATCTCCAACACTTCGTTTAGGGGTTCTGCAGCTCACCCACCTTCTTCCAGAGCTCTCCATTGGAGCTGCTGGAGATGATGAAGGCCTTCAGTCTGCAGTATGAATATGGAGCAATCTGAGGGTGAGCACTCCCCAGTACAAGGGTTGTTGAAGAAGATACACTGCTGTTATGCTCCTTCTGTACTAACGAGAGATTGCCCACAATGACCTTTGCTCACATGTCCTATCTGTGTTGATAGGATTTGAAATCATTATCATTATTAAAATGAAAATCAGCCTGACCTGTGGTGGCGCAGTGGATAAAGCGTCGACCTGGAAATGCTGAGGTCGCCGGTTTGAAACTTTGGGCTTGCCTGGCAAGGCACATATGGGAGTTGATGCTTCCTGCTCCTCTCCCCCTTCTCTCTCTATCTCTCTCCTCTCTCTCTCTCTCTCTCCCTCTCTCCTTTTTAAAATGAATAAATAAAAAAAATGAAAATCATATTATTAAAGTTACAGGTCATTGTTTAAAAAATTTTTATTGCCAAAAGCATGCAGCTCACTAGCGTGCCCTTAAACTTAACTGCAAATTTTAGTACTTTCTTTGCTCACCATTGCTTCTTGCATCCCAGACTCAGTTTTCTTCTTCTGAGTGTATCCTTTAACAGTTCATTCAGCAAGCATGAGTATAAACCTTTGGAATCTTTGAATGTCAGGAAATAGATTTATCTTCCAGTTAGTCTTGAATGATCATTTGGCTGGGTATAAAATTGTAGCTGCATGTTTGTTTGGTTTTTTTTGTCTCTCAGCACTTGGAAATATTGCTCCCTTGCCGTATTAAGTATTGCTGAGGAGAAGTCTGCTACCAGTGGGATTACTGTTCATTTACAGGCAATGTAAACCTTGTCTCTAATGGCTTTTTTTTTTTTTATAATGGCCTCTGTTTATTTATTTTAAAATACTTATTTGGGCTTCTAGTGTGTGCTAGGACTGCTCTAGATGCTTGGTGTGTAACTGTGAACAAGACAAGCCATAGGCACAAACAAGTGAGCCAAATCAATAAATCATATAATGTCAGGCAGTGACAACTGCTATAAAGAAAGACAGTAGGGAACGTTGCCAGAAAGAGTGCAGGGTTTTGCAGTAAGGTCTCTCTGAGGAGAGTCCTGAATGAGGTGAGTGATGGAGTCTTTCAAAAATTCATAAAGTTCCTTGAGAGAGGGCTCATGGCAACATGTAGGAGCTTGTTTCTGTTCCATCTGATCTGTGTTGATTAGTCCTGCAGGGTCAGTGGGCCTTCTAACCTGCTTATCTGGGCTTGGAAATCTTAGAGAGTCTTGTTCCTTTGGGTTCTGCACCTTTGTACTGCCCAGCCGCATGCAGCATGCGGAATGTTTTAAGGTAGCACATTTATGCAAACTTAATATTTATTCATTTTTTAACCAGTGCCAAATATCAACTGTGGACCCCAGTTGTGGGTAGGAGATGCCCAGGTCCCCTCCCATGGGAATGAGTGTTTCTTCCACCTCCAGGGCCACCCTCTCTTCTCGGGGACCCTAGGCCACCCCAGGTCCTGTACTTGATCCCTGTCTCAGTGGACTCCAGCTCGGAGCAGTGTCTCTCATCAGGCTCCTCTCCCTCGGAGCAGTGTCTCTCATTAGGCTCCTCCCCCTCAGAGCCGTGTCTCTCATCAGGCTCCTCCCCCTTGCGTGTCCCTGTGTCTTCCACCTCCAGGGCCACCCTCTCTTCTCAGGGACCCTCGGCCACCCCAGGTCCTGTACTTGATCCCTGTCTCTCAGGGGACGCCAGCTCGGAGCCGTGTCTCTCATCAGGCTCCTCCCCCTTGCGTGTCCCTGTGTCTCCCATCTGCCACCGGGGTGAATGTGTCCTTATGTCCAAAATGTCCTGGAAGCTCTGTCATTTTCCATCATCAGCTGTGGGTCAGGTGTCCCCAGTTAGCCCTGTGGGCACTCCACACCCAGAGTCCCCAGAGCCCAGCTGGCCTCCCGGGCTTCGTCCAAACGCCCCGTCAGAAGTGTTTGCTACACAACAATGCCAATCATACATAGAAATACATCAAATCAATACCTGTACTCATACAGTGTTGTATGTGAAATGTTTTTCAGTGTTAGGAAGTGTCTGATTCTGTGGACTGAGAAGACTTCAAGGATGCCTGAATGTTCAAATTGCAGGTCCCTTTTGGGGAAAGTATGTCCAAATAACTTCAGGATCTGTTTTTATTGGCCACTTAGAATGCAAAGCATGTTATTTGTAAACTGCTGAAATCTGAAAACACAACAACCTAGGTTAAATAAGTTTCCCAAAACTGTGTGTGCCGATTTGAGCTCTGTGCTTGCAACAGAAGAACAAGCTCCTAAGACTCCTGTCAGGGACCCGGCTGTTCTGATGATGATCTGTGTGCTCTGACGAACTGTTCAGCCTCAGTTGGTAACATCCCTCTTTTTTTCTTGGTAAGGGTTTAAAAAATTCTAGAATAGCTGCCTTTTGCTAGTCTCACATGAACACTCTGGTTCCAGAGGTTTCCTGAGAGGCACTTAGCACACGTGGGGCTCCATGTTCACCCTTCTCACTTTCACATGCTTCTGAAGTCCGCGTGGACACGCGCACCATGCCGTGTCTGTTGACCATCAGGAGGAAGGTGTGTGAGCGCTTCTGATGTCTTGATGAATTCACTTGCGTTGACGTGACCAGGCTTAAGGAACTTGGTTTATCCTGGACAGGAAGCGGCTCCCCCCCCCCCCCCCCCGTGTGCTTCTGTTGTCACCAGGATTGTGCTGGGACGCTGCGTGGCAGGGGCTCAGGGCAGAGAGAGGGGGCGATGGTGGGCAGAGGTGTGATGGTGACTATAAGGAAAAGGTATCTCAGGACTGACAAATGAAGCAGGCAACTCCATAGATTATAACAGGCTTTATTATAGGGTCATTTGCTTACGGGAAGATTGGGTCAGAGTACAACAGACAACTCAGCAGTTTGCATATTATTCTCTACTAACAGATCCCTGATGTAGTACTTTTTTTTTTTTTAATAGTATACCCTGGGTGCTGATGGTTGATGAGAGAAAGGACAAAGAATGTGGTAGCTCCAGGAGCCATACCACCTGGTGGCCTTAGATGAGTCTTCCCGGGTTGATATTTATCTCAGTTGTAGTGACAGTGTAGCTATTACTAGTAAAAATATTTATGACTTCATTTTAAGGAACATTGGATAATCATCAACTAGAAAGCTTTGATAGAAAGCTTGGTGGCCTTGGCCAGTGGCTCAGTAGATAGAGCATCAGCTCAGTTTATGGATGTCCCAGATTCTGTTCCTGGTCAGGGTACACAGGAGAAGCGACCATCTGCTTTTCCTCTCCATCCCTCTCCCCCTTCTCTCTCTCTTCTCTTCCTGCAGCTGTTCACTAGGTTGGTCTGAGCATGGCCCTGGGCGCTGAGGATAGCTCTGTTAATTCCAGCATCAGCCCCAAATGGGGGTTGCTGGGTGGAGCCTGGTCAGGGAGCATGTGGGAGTCTGTCTGACTATCTCCCCTCCTCTTAAAAAAAGAAGGAAAGAAAGAACGCTTGCTAAGGGTAGTGAGGTTGGTCAGAGGTCTCAGCATGCAACTTAAAAAACGAAATGAAATGTGGAATACAGATCAGGAGTTAGTTTTGTTCATATCAACATCTGTGTGCCCCCCCCCCGCATCTGTGTGCCCCCCCTCGCATCTGTGTGCCCCACACAGTCTTACTGCCCGTTTTCCGGGACCATGTATCAGGAGTCCCTAGTGCCGATATCAGGAGCTGTCCTGCGTGCTTATACCACAGCAGCAATGCAAGCAGCAACAAGAGCACAGTAAGCCTGCTTACTAGGCATAAGTGGGTCCCCAAAACAGCCAAGTGTCGTTTCCCAGGGAGAGAAGCAAGCCAGCAGCTAAATAGTCAGCAAAGGAAATCCGATCAGTCTTAACTATAGCATTTTTCATGTGGGATCAGAGGTCAGTAATGTTAGGTTCATGAGAAAGAATATAGTAATTTCAGCATACGAGTTCAACCTGGGGAAGTTTGCTAGCCAACCTCCATTCAAGTGTCCCCTCCAGTGGTTTGGTATCTCAGGGAGTTCAGAATGGTAGCGGACGTTGGCCCCCTTTTTTTTTAGCTCTGGCATCAAAACATCAAGCTGTAGCTTCCTAACAGATGTGGTCAGTGGAACATCCCATGTAGCAGTTCCCAAGTGTTGGTAGGGAGATAACCCATGCTGGCATCTGCCACTTAATTTCCTAACTGCCTTCCTTGGCAATGACCTTTGCCCACTTGTGCATGGTGGAGGATTACAAAAGGGCATGTAGCTGTATTTTAAAATACCATGCTTTTGGGGGAATGGGGACAGTACCTTTTTTCATTGATGAGGGCATGTCATGTAGGGGGCTCTACAGTAGGGGTTGAAGTGGTCTTGCAATACATTGGCCCCAGAATGGTGTGTAACTCATTGCCCAAGAGACTTGTGGAGAGAGCAGTGTACTGTTGCAAATATGCATGCCATTTCCTCGAGGGAGCCGCTTGGGCAACAGCTGGAGTGGGTCTTGTACATAATCCTTCTGTCTACTCTTTGATTGGAGGGATCTTCTCACTGTAACTGGCTGCTCTATAAGGGTATATCTGATCTCTGCCCTCTTACATATTTGGGACCAAAACTCAAGGGGCACTTGCTCCTTTGCTGTTTCCGCTAGAATGCACAGCCGTGCTTTCTCAGGTTACTGAAACACCCATGTCACATGGCAGCCCTACCTGTGAGATTCCCAACGGCTTTTATCTGTTTGACCAGCTCTTGGTTTCCTGGATCTTTTGTATGTTTTTTAGACTATTTTGTTTATTTCCACTCTAATCTGTATTATTTCTTTCCTTTTACTCACTTTGGCTTTGTTGTTTTTATTTAGTTCCTTTACATGTAAGGTTAGATTATTTATTTGAGATCTTTTTTGTTTGATTCTTTTTTTTTTTTAATTTAGTGAGAAAGAGGGAGAGGGAGAGAGATGAGAATCATCAACTTATAGTTGTGGCGCTTTTAGTTGTTCGTTGATTGCTTTCACATATGTGCCTTGACCAGAAGGCTCCAGCTGAACCAGTGACCTTTTGCTCAAGCCAGCGACTTTAGGCTTCAAGCCAGGCTCAAGCCAGAGACTCTGGGGTCATGTCTGTGATCCCACGCTCAAACTGGCAACCCTGCGTTCAAGTTGGTGAGCCTACACTCAAACCAGTGACCTCGGGGTTTTGAACCTTGGTCATCAGTGTCCCAGGTCTATGCTCTAGCCATGGTGCCACCACCTGATTAGGCTGTTTGTTTGTTTCTTGAGATAGGCCTATATTGCTATGAATTTTTCTCTTAGGACTCCTTTATCTGTGTTCCATAGATTTTGGGTTATATTTTTATTTTCATTTGTCTCAAGGTATCTTGATTTCTTCCTTGATCTCATTATTAACCTATTCATTGTTTAGTAATATGTTATTTAGCTCCCATGTCTTTGTGTGTTTTTCTTTTCTGTGTGTGTGATTGATTTCTGGTTTTATACTATTGTTGTCAGAAAAAATGCTTATTATGATTTCAGTTTTCTGGAACTTATTGAGACTTGTTTTATGACCTAACATGTGGTCTATCCTAGAAAATGTTCCATGTGCACTTGAAATGTATATTCTGTTGTTTTGGGGTGAAATGCTCTAAAAATATCAATTAAATCTATCTGGTCTAATGTATAATTTAAGGCCACTGTTTCTTTGTTTATTTTCTGTCTGAAAGATCTATTCATTAATGACAATGTGGTGTTAAAGTCCCCAGCGATGACTGTATTAGTGCCCATCGATGTGTAAGAGTTAAAATTTTAGCTTGAGTAATGGTGACATTGTTTATGATCAGCCGGGCTTAATGGCTGATGCAGGCAGAGGCTTGTTCCAGGGACTGGGATGCCTGAGCAGGCCTGCGTGACTTCACAAGAGTTTGTGCCCCAGAAGATCTGCAAGCAGTCCACCTCTGTGCCCCAGGTGACTGCAGGTAGTTCACTTTTGTGCTCCAGGAGTCTACACACAAAGCCTTTGTGCTCCAAGGAGTGAAGAACACCTGCTGACTATGGCCCAGTTAACTTTGACTATGATGTGATTAACTCTCTTTTGAAATTCCAGTACCCTTACCTACCCTTGTTTTCCCATTATAAAAAGATTGGCTCCAAACGTGGGGGAGGGTGTTGAGATGTCTTTGGTCTCCTGGTCTCCTCTGATCACCAGCCATCTGAAGAAAGCCTCCATAAAAGATTCAATCTGTCTCCACTTATTGGACTGAACTGTTGACAGAGAGCGCAAACCCTGTTGGATACATAAATGTTTACAACGGTTCTATTCTCTTACTGGATCGATCCCTTTATCATTATGAAATCTCCTTTGTCTCTTATATAGCCTTTGTTTTAAAGGCCGTTTTGTCTGATGTGAGTATTAGTACTATAGCTCTTTTGTTGTTCATTTGTATGAAGTAATGAAACCCTTTCATTTAAAAATATCTGGTCTGTCACCTGTTTTGGTATATACCCTGAGAGATAAAAATGGTTTATAAAGATGAACATTTAAAATAGATCAGGAACATTAACTTTGATGTATTCCCCCCAGAAGAATTGCATTCTTCTTGTTATTAGACTTACATTAAAATATTATATTCAATTATTAGAATATTTTAAATTTCGTAAGTAAAAACTTTGTAGAAGAAAATGAGAGTTAAAACAATACAGATTCTAAGAAGATAATAATTCTTGTATTTGGGGAGTATTTTTGCCTGACATGGGAGTTTTTTTATCTTGCATAGTATTTTGGAGTGGTTTGACATAGATGGGGAGGCGGGCCTTTGTAACACGTAAGTAGTTTGTAACATATAATATTAGCTATTGAGAGTAGTTTTTGGTTCTTTAGTTGGACAGAATGGGTGGGGTGGACTAGAGTTGAGTATGTCCCTTATCCCAGTGGTTAGGCCCGGATAAAGCTGCTATACCTCTGGTAAAGCAGTTTCTCTTGAGGTCAGGCCTCGTTAAGAAGAACAGAATGCTTTGGTACATTTCAGAATCATACCTTTTCCTTTCTTTTGGAAGCACACATTTGGGGGGTTCTGCAATATTTACTATGGGAACCTGATTGAGCTCCTGGCGCTAGTAAATCTCGCAGAAGTTGGGGAGCCCTCTGTGACTATTTTTCATTTTGATTTCACTGTGTTACAATAACAGCAAACTAGTGAGCTTTGGTTTTTGAAGCAGTTCATCCCAAGTAGTTATTAAAATTTAAATGGAAGCTGAGATGTGTTTGGTTGAATGTAAGGAGATTTATTGTCGCTGTGGTCTCTGTTTCTGTGTTTTCCTCTTTAGTACTTGGACCATGAGGCTGTCTCGGCCACATTCATCAGCGGCAGTGGACAGTTTGTTTCGTCCCAGGTGACAGAAACCAGCCGGAATTCGTACTGTGGCTACGAGCACCAGACTCTGTCCCGCCAGGAGCGTGTGGAGGAGGACTCCTTGCTGACCGCCTTACAGTGGCAGGGGCCCGATGCGGGCCTTGTCCCCTTTGTGAAGAGCAGCGACCCTTCTTCCAGCTACTTCATCATCTTGAACTCTGCAGATGTGTTCGAGGTGGGGAGCCAGCTCGAGGTGCTGGTTCACGTGCAGGATTTTCAGAGACAGCCCAAGAAGTACGGCGGAGACTATCTGCAGGCCCGGATCCATTCCCCCGCACTGCGGGCCGGCGCCGTGGGCAGAGTGGTGGAGTACCAGAACGGCTTCTACAAGGTTGTCTTCACCCTGCTCTGGCCAGGGCGAGTCAAAGTGTCCATATCGCTGGTCCACCCCAGTGAAGGCATCAGAGTTCTTCAGCACCTCCAGGAGGAGAAACCAGACAGGGTCTATTTCAAGAGTCTTTTTCGTTCAGGAAGAATTTCTGAAACTACCGAGTGCAATCTGTGTCTTCCCGGGGGTCTGCCCCTGTGTAACTTTACAGACCTGCACACTGGAGAGCCCTGGTTCTGCTTCAAACCCAAGAAGCTCCCTTGCAGCAGCAGAATCAACCATTTCAAAGGTGGCTACGTCAAGGGCCTGCTGACCACGGCAGAGAGCGCTTTCTTCCAGAGGTACTTGCGCCTTGTTCTGGGGGTGACGGCCCCTTTTTGCCGTCTTTGTCCCATTTAGGGGACATTGTCATATTTAGGAGCCTTTCTTGTTTTTCTTTTTTAACTTAATGGGTTGACATGATTTGCCAAACTATACAAGTGTCCAGGGTACCACCCATGCAACGCCATCCTCACACCTCATCGTGCCCCCGCCCCCCGAGAGTTCTTGTTTTGATTGTGTGCTACTTGTTTCTCTTTGAACTTGGCCCAATTCAGGAGAGGTTGTGCACAAGACACAGGTTTATGTCTTGTGATTAGTTTTTTAAAAGTGAAGCTTAATACTTATTTTGGTTCAAATAAAGACTTTTTACCCTTGGATTTTCATTTTTTACCCTCATGTCTATGCTTTATTTCAGAACTATATAGCATATCTATAGCTGTATAAGCAAGATCATTTATTCACAGAGAAGATTAAAAAAAAATCATCCAAGAACAGATCTGGCCAGTTTTTTAGCATCATGTTTAATACACTAAAATAATTTTAAATGACATATCAGTTGTTAAAATCATATAAACATTTATTACGAGGGTCCTGGCCGGTTTGCTCAGTGGTAGAGCATTGGCCCGGCGTGTGGAAGGCCAGGGTTCAATTCCCAGCCAGGGCACACAAAAGAAGCGCCCATCTGCTTCTCCACTCTACCCTCTCTCTTTTCTCTCTCTCTCTCTCTTCCCCTCCTGCAGCCAAGGCTCCACTGGAGCAAAATTGACCCAGGCGCTGGAGATGGCTCCATAGCCTCCGCCTCAGGCGCTAGAATGGCTCTGGTTGCAGTGGAGCAACGCCCCAGATTGGCAGAGCATCGCCCCCTGGTGGGCATGCCGGGTGGATCCCAGTCGGGCACATGCGAGAGTCTGTCTGACTGCCTCCTTGCTTCTAACTTCAGGAAAATACAAACAAAACAAAACAAAAAAACCATTTATCAGTAGAAAAAAAAGAATGAATCTAGCAACATTGCTGGGTTAATTTAATGATAAGCATAGGAAGCCAGGATTACCACGGCAAACTGTATATTTTAGATGAACAGTTTTAGATTCTTGAATATAAGTGTAAAATTTTTTCAGCACAGCGATCAATATATGAACTAATGCAGTGGTCCCCAACCTTTTTTTGGCCACGGACCGGCTTAATGTCAAAATATTTTCACGACCGGCCTTTAGGGTGGGACGGATAAATGTATCACCTGACCAAGACAAGCATCAAGAGTGAGTCTTAGATGGATATAACAGAGGGAATCTGGTCATTTTTAAAAAATAAAACATCGTTCAGACTGAAATATAAATAAATATAAATGAAACGGAAATAATATAAGTTATTCTTTCTCTGCAGACTGGTACCAAATGGCCCATGGACCGGTACCAGTCCACAGCCCGGGGGTTGGGGACCACTGTACTAATGTACAGAATGGAATGCATGCAAATTGGTATGAATTAAAATTTATTTTCTTAAACATTCTATATAGTTCTGAAGTAAAATAACATTTCTCAGATATAAAAAGTTATAAAAGCTACATGACAAAAAGTACAATTATGTGAGGGAAGGTAAAAGAAAGATTTTTTAATGAAATATATACTTTTTAAACATTCCCTGGTAGAGAGTGATTTTTGTTGAGTACATCTGGGAACCCTGAAAAATTTTATATTTTATGTCCAGACATTACTTGGCGGGGTAAATTTTCTACCCGAAGGTGTGTGGTCTATAGGAGCTTCTAAAATAAAACTCTGATTTTCCACTTCTGGAGTCTGCTATACTCCTAATAGTTGACCTACACATTCGATGGTCTCATGCCATGCTGTTAAAAGGCCAGCAGAGGGTGCACTACTCAATGTGTTGGCTGTACTGCCTTGGAGAGAAGACTGCATAGTTTTTTTGTATGGATTAGTACAACGGGACTTTAGATTTAGTTTTAATTCCATGTTCGATCTCAGACATGCCATTTATTGATGACGATGAACAGATTATTTTATTTCTGTGGACTTTTTGTCTGTGTAGGACGACTGTTCAGTTACGAGTTGTGTTACAGTTTAGCTAGTGGCCTTGCAAAGCGGGGGAAGCATAGCTTGTAATTTACTCCGATTCTAAGTGGTAGAGAGGTTAGAGAATGAAATGAGTGTAAAACTTAAAAATATGTGTAACACCAATCTTATCCCTAAAACCTAAAAACACCTGTGGATCCAGAAAGGATAAATAATACCTATCCTTGCCCCTGCAATCCTGGACGAGGCTGGCGGGTGGCGCTTTGCCGCAGAATCTTGAAGCAGCTCTACCCCGCTGGGAGCTCGCTGGCAGAGCGGCCTGTGAGGTGGCGGAAGTTTTTGGAACGAACATCTGACAGAGCTCAGATACCGATTTTATTTTTTGCATTTGTTTACTCTGTTAAAATTCTAAAAGTTCGCACCAGGCCAACTGAAAAGAAAAAGGAAGGATTAAAATCGATGTTTGAAGGATCTTTGGGTATACTGTTTGAGCTTGTGCCCTGAATAGGTTAAGCTGCTGCCCATTTTTACCTCTTTTCTGGGTGCTCATAATGTTGCTCATTCAGAAAGGATTAAGAGGCTTAGTCTTGGTCTCTGTGTCCCTAAATGAGGGATAAATAGGGTGATCTAATCTTTGTTTTTTAATCTTAATGAAAATAAAGTGTTGGTTTTGGACAGAACAACAGTACTTTGCTTAAATAATCCCATTAATAGAAAGGAAAACCTTTTGAAAGAATGAGCTTCTCACATGAAAAGCTTCTCTTTATTTTAGCATGATCTATACTTTTATTTTCTAATTTTGTATTAAAAAGACTTCAAATCTCTAGAAACTCTTCAAGAATTAGAACAAAGAGCACACATACCGTATCTCTTTAACTTAGAAGAACTGTTGCTAATGTTTTGCCACATTTCCCTTCTCTCTGTGTGAGTGTTAATATGTGTGTGTCTGTGTATAATTCTCCCCCAGACCCTCTGACCGTAAGCTGGAGACATCCGGGCACTGAACCCCATCAGTATGCACCTCCTACGAGCATGGGCTTTCTCCAACATACAATCATAACACAGTTACCATGCTTTGAACTTTTATCATTGATATGATATTATTTAATATGCAGTCTATATTTTTCTTCAGTTCCAATAATGTCCTTTATAGCTACCTTTTTTATTTTAGTTAATTGAATCTTTGTTTTCACACAGTGTGTTTAGTTATCTCTTTAATCTCCTTTAATCCAAAAGGTCCCTAGCCTGTTTTTTAGTGTTAAGAATTTTTACATTACTATTCTGTAAAGTGTCCCTAGTTTGGGTTTGCTGCTTTGTTGGTTCTGCATTACTAGAGTGAAGTGAAACATTTTTACGGGAAAATTGCAGAGGTGAAGTTTTTTTTTGTTTCCTGACCTTGAAGCTCTAAACTCGTGAACACAATTTATATGTGCTCTTTTAAAAGTTATATACTCTTTTTTTTTGTATTCTTCCGAAGCTGGAAACGGGGAGAGACAGTCAGACAGACTCCCGCATGCGCCCGACCGGGATCCACCCGGCACGCCCACCAGGGGCGATGCTCTGCCCACCAGGGGGTGATGCTCTGCCCCTCCAGGGTGTCGCTCTGCCTAGACCAGAGCCACTCTAGCGCCTGGGGCAGAGGCCAAGGAGCCATCCCCAGCGCCCGGGCCATGTTTGCTCCAATGGAGCCTTGGCTGCGGGAGGGGAAGAGAGAGACAGAGAGGAAGGAGGGAGGGGCGGTGAAAAAGCAAACGGGCACTTCTCCCATGTGCCCTGGCCGGGAATCGAACCTGGGTCCCCCGCATGCCAGGCCGACGCTCTACCACTGAGCCAATCGGCCAGGGCCAAAAGTTATATACTCTCTTAAACATCACTTATTTAAGCTGTGAAATTTTGTTATTCTTTAATATAGCTTCCTGTACTTCCCCCCTTGTTTCTTTGTCTCCCTTCCCGTTATAATGTCAGCTCCATAAAGGAGGAGATGCTGTGACAGTCGGTTTACTATTATACCCCTGGCTTCTAGGAGTGCTGGCATACAGTACAGTTTAAGAATTATTTAAGAACAAATCTCTTTCAAATTGACTTTTTTTAAAATAAATTTTTACTCATTTTAATGGGGTGACATTAACAAATCAGGGTACATATGTTCAAAGAAAACATTTCCAGGTTATCTTGTCACTCAATTATGTTGCATACCCTGTCACCCAAAGTCAAATGGTCCTCTGTCACCTTCTATCTGGCTTCGAATTGACTTTTAATAAAACAAAGCAAAACAAAAAATCGTGACTTACAAGTTCCCATATCAAGAATTTGGAAAGTTAGCATTTTACTTTTTTGTTTGTTTTTGGTCTAAGTGTAAGAGGCCTAACTATTGTGACCTAGTCTCTAGAATGGTTCACCGAGTTTTCAATATTCTTCTCTTGGGCTTCAGTCTCCCCCACTTTTTCACGTAGCCCCCCGTCAGTTTCCAAGCACTGACTCTAAGTCTAGGGCCTGTGCTAGTAAGGACTGAAGACAAAAGGTGAACGAGACACAGTCTGTTTTAGTAAGGGGAACCAGACACTAAAGAACCATAGTAATGATGAACAAATTACTGCCTGAGCACGTGTCTGGGAGAAGTGTCAACAGTAGGACTCATCTTAGTTTGGGGCAAGGCCTGTGGAATCTGACATGTGACTTTAATGCTGCTGACATGTGACTTAATGCTGCATGGACCTGCAGCCGGAAAACTGAGCAGTGACAAAATAGTGTCATCGATGTGAACCATTCTCTGAGTCCAGTGGGAGTAAGCAGTTCAAACCAGAATTTGTCATTCTGGAGTTTGGGTTAAGGGCTAAGCAGTGAAAAATGAATCTATTTAGTAATTCCTATTCAGATTATATGATCTACTTATTTCAGGAGACCTAGTTATTATTACTGTGTTGATAAATATTTTGGAGAATATTTTATCTTAATGAGACTGTGAAATAACACCCATTTTTCATTTATAAATAAAGATACATATTGGAAAATAAGTGTTCCTGAATCTAAGCCTGTACTCTTTTTATTCCCCTTAAAGTGGTGTCAATATCAAAATGCCAATCAACTCCAGTGGACCTGATTGGGTGACTGTAAGTCCCAGGAGAATAAAAGGTAAAAAGGAGTGAGCTCGATGATTTGTTGTTTTTCTTGCTAAGTGGGTTGAAGCTCTGTAGTTTCAATGATATTACAAAACCCCTTTGTTCACCCTGTAATATGACATGGTTACTTCTGAACACAACTGAAAATACTGAAAGGCTGTTAGATTAAAATAAATCAGACCGTATGTGCATAATCTTGGGTTTTACTATTTATGCTCATGTAAAAGTTACCTTCTCCCCCACGCCCCTTACTCTTTGGCTCCTCAGCAGCCTTCAGAGCTACTGTGTCCATTATGGTAGCTATTAGCCATATGTGGCTATTTAAATTTAATAAATAAAATAAAAAACTCCAGCCTTTAGTCCCACATGCTCAGCAGCCGCACGTGGCTGCCATGTTGGGTGGCATTTCGTACAGTGTGTCTGTCACCGCAGCAAGTTCTGCTGGGTGTCACTGTTCCAGATACATATATTCCAGAAGGGGGTGGAAAATTGTCTGGATATTTTAAAAATCAGAAGCACTGGGTTAGTGAAAGGAAGTTGTTCTCTAAGTGTCGTCTGTGGAGTGGCAGCGTCAGCATCACCAGGGGCCTGACTGGAGCTGCACATTCCTGGGCCCTGCCTCACACTACGGAACCGAAAACGAGGGGCGGAATCACAGTGGTCTGGTTTTTTGTTTTTGTAATTTGCTCTTTGATCGGTTTTAGAGAGAGAGAAAAGGAGACAGAAAAAGAAACATTGGTTTGTTGTTCCACCCATCCATGCATTCATTGGTTGGTTCTTGTATGTGCCCCCACCAGGGATCAAACCCTCAGCCTTGGTGTATTGGGACGATGCTCCCTCCAGCTGAGCTACTTGGCCAGGGCAGCAGTCTGTGTTTTAACAGACCTTCCAAGTAGTTCTGATCCATTGGTATAGGGCAGTGGTCGGCAAACTGTGGCTCGCGAGCCCCATGCAGCTCTTTGGCCCCTTGAGTGTGGCTCGTCCACAAAATACCACATGCGGGCACTACCTCGATAAGGAACGTACCTACCTATATAGTTTACATTTAAAATAGTTGGCTCTCAAAAGAAATTTCAATCGTTGTACTGTTGATATTTGGCTCTGTTGACTAATGAGTTTGCCGACCACAGGTATAGGGTATTATTAAAAGTAAAAGAATGAAATTCAAAAGAAAAATGTATGTTTATGTTTTTGCAGGATAGATATAATTAGCTATAGTGACTTAGCAGAAAGAAAGGATGAACATTATTACAGGTGCTTATGAAGATAGCAAGCAATTACTTCTCAGTTTTTTGGTTAAGATCAGGTGCAGGTGGAAGCAGTGTCCTTTTGGCTGTTGAGAGCATGTATATGGTATCACACACAGCAGGTATTGCAAACACTAATGCCACAGGGTCTCGGGAACGCACTTGAGTCCAGCACGGTGGGTTTGGGCCACGTGGGAGCCTTGCGTGAGCAGTGGGAAGGGAACTGAGGAGCGAGGGGGCAGCCTCCCCTCAGCACCTGTTGATGATTGCCCTGCGGAAATGTAGACCCAGTTTGGCAAGATCTATAGATTGTTTCATGAAAAATCAGAAATCCTATTTTTAAAATGTGGTAGCTCCAGATTTCAAAACATTTACATCCAATTCAAAACTTTAAAAATAGTGTGGGTTAAATACAATCTCTCTGTGCCCTAGATGCAGGCAGAACGCTGTCTCTCTGGTGCTCACTGTCTTGTGCCAGAGGAAATCCCAGTCTTTTCCTAGTGAAGAGCTGTCTTTGATTTACATGATCCCAGTGACTTACTCATTTTAGAAGGTACACGTGGGAAACGTAATTAACGGCAATTTCTTACCTTCTGTTGCCTGCCTGCTGAGGTGTCAGTGCCCGGGGCATCTCCCAGTAGCACTGCACTCCTCACCCGCCCACCTCTTTGATACTCAGGGGGCCTGTCCCACCCCCATCTCCTCTTCTCTCCCCGATCCCGCCGCCTGGCCTGCCCTCCCGTGCTGGCTCAGGTGCTCAGTGATGGTCAGGGGAAGGCGCTCTGGATGGTTTACTTACACCTGACAGGCTTTGAGTTGCATCCAGGAATGGTTGCGGGTTTATGATGTCTGACTGTGTTTACAGAGAAGGCAGGTTCAGTGACTAGTGGAGCTTTTGAAGGGTTTTTAGAGGAAGAAAGCAACCGTGAATCAGTAGGAGCCGAATAGCCTGACTTTAAGAAAACCAGCTTGAAGCAGGTACCATACATAATTGGAAAGAAAAGGGCAGTTGCTGTACAGGGGTGGACAAAGGAGGTTTAATTACCAGCTGTTGTTATCGAAATGATAAATCGTAAGTCTGGAGACAAAATACACTGCTCACAAAAATTAGGGCATCCGGGAACGTGCAGATACGGAGACAAGTAATACAAATATATAATACAGTAGTTAGTAAATAAGGATAATATCAGAGTAAACTCTGTTTTGCGTACTCACAACTGTAAACCTGGTTTTCCTCCCCGTGTATAATATGGGAGAAGTCTAGCTTGGCAGAATTTCACTGAAGGGTCACCCTGTTGATCCGAGTGTCCTCAGCGGGCGATATTCAAAGATCCTAAACAAAAGACTCATGCCTTCCTTCCCTCCTTTCCTTCCTCCCTTCATTCTCCTTTAAGATTTTTTGTTTTCAGATAATTTTAGACTCAGGAGTTGCAGAGATAGTAAAGTTCCCATATAGCCTTTACCTATACAGCTTCCCTTTTGCTGACATCCTAATGTAACCACAGAACACTTACCAAAACTATGAACTTAACACTAGTACAATATTCATAACCAAGCTGTAGAATTTATTGGGATTTCATCAGTTTTCCCACTAATGTCCTATTTCTGCCCCAGAATCCAGTGCAGGATCCCACATTGCCTTTAGTCTCCCACAGACCCTTAGTCTTCCCTCTGTGACAGTCCTCAGTCTCTCATTATCTTCCATGACCTTGAGCCTTTCGAAGAACATTGGTCAGATATTTTTTATTTTTTATTTTATTTATTTATTTTTTTGTATTTTTCTGAAGCTGGAAACGGGGAGAGACAGTCAGACAGACTCCCGCACGCGCCCGACCGGGATCCACCCGGCATGCCCACCAGGGGCGATGCTCTGCCCCTCCGGGGTGTCGCTCTGCCGCGACCAGAGCCACTCTAGCGCCTGGGGCAGAGGCCAAGGAGCCATCCCCAGTGCCCGGCCATCTTTGCTCCAATGGAGCCTTGGCTGCGGGAGGGGAAGAGAGAGACAGAGAGGAAGGAGGGGGTGGGGGTGGAGAAGCAAATGGGCGCTTCTCCTATGTGCCCTGGCCGGGAATCGAACCCGGGTCCCCCGCACGCCAGGCCGACGCTCTACCGCTGAGCCAACCAGCCAGGGCCGGTCAGATATTTTTTAGAATATCTCTAACTTTGGGCTTATCTAATGTTTTCTTACAATTAGACTGAGGTTATGCATTTTGGGGAGGAATAGCACAGAAACAATATTGTGTCCTTTTAAGGGGAGGCATGATGTCAATACGCATTGTTGATGATGTTAACGTTGGTGTCCTTCGAAGGGACACCTTCAATACATAATATTCATGTGCGTTGCTAAGGACGTTAACCTTGATCACTTGGCTAAAGTGGTGTCTGTCAGGGTTCTTCACTGTAAACTAATTTTTATTAATTTGCTTATTTTTAAACTTATTATCTGTATCTTTGCATTTACTCAGTATTCTGGAGATATACTTGGAGACTGTGGTAAGGTAAATAATCACCCCTCCTCCCCCATATCTAGATCCCAATCCCCCAGATTTTTGAATGCTACCTTATATGGCAAAATAAACTTTGCATGTGTGATTAAGTGAAGAGTGTTGAAGAGAGATTATGTAGATTTATCTGAGTGGTCCGTAAATGTCATCACAAGTGTCCTTCGGAGATTTCATACAGAAGGCAGAAGGCAATGTGAAGATGGAAGAAGCAGAGACATTTGAAGATGCCATGCTCTGGCTTAAAAATGGAGAAAGGGGCCATTAGCTCATCTAGAAAAGGCAAGGAAACAAATTCTTTCCTGCAGCCTCCAGAGAGAGAGGCGCTCTGCTGACACCCTGGGTTTGGCCCAGAGATACTGATCTTGAACTTCTGACCTCCAGAACTGACAGAGAATAAATTTATGTTGTTTTGAGCCACTGAACTTGGGTAATTTGTTACAGCAGCCACAGGAAATCAACACGGAGACCACATAAACATTCTGTTTCTACTTAAGCTTCACCCACTGACTTGAGTGTGCATCAGTAGATCTTACATGCAGCCATTGTTTCCGTGGTGTTCCAGTGGTGATTTGCTGTTTGTCTCATTCTTAACACATTGGTTATTTGGAATTTTCTTTAAGGAAGCGTTGTCTATTTTTTTCCATTTATTTACCTATCAATGTAGGCTCCTGATTATTTATTCATTCTTTGGGTTATGATTCAATTCAATCATCATTTTTTTGTTTGCTGGTTTTTTGAGCACTCCTTCCTGGCACCACAAAGTATTTCAGGCCCATCTCATATTTTTTTTTTTTTTTTTTGTCCTGGGCTTGAGTTCATAGTCTCTCTCCTTTTATTATTTCATTTATGAATCTTATATTTTGGAGGGTCTTTTTTACTCTATGAAATTTTATTATTTATGTATTAGTTAAATGATTTTTCTACAAGGTAAAATTATTCTAAGGTACATATTTAGAGTCTGGTGGATTGCTTGAGATTCCCAGTGCTATCACCATGCCTGGGTGTAATTCCAGGCAAAAGTGAAGCAGCACAATTTTTAATTAGGCTAGACTACCTTATCAAGGGCAAGTGTCTGGTTTCTGACAGTAACTCAACACAACTACTGTTGAATTTTTATAAGAACTCTAATGAGGTCCCCAGACTGTCATAGCCTCATCACGCCTTAGGGACCTTGATGGCTTCTAACTTCATCAGCTAAACTAGAGCTCATGTTTATTGGAAGTTTAGGATAGGACTACAGCTAACAGTAATAGAGTGAATATTAACATTGTTATAGCTCTTTCCTCTGTTTCTTTATCTATTGAGATGTATCACATATAACGGAGCACAGAGATCATAAGCATATAGTACATAGTTTTACATTTGGGCATTTCTGTAACTGTGGTAGCCAGATTCTGAGGGTGACGCCCAGTGATCCATGCCCTTATTAATCCCTTCCCTTCAATTATATGACAAAATGGTCTTAAAAAAAAAAAAGATTATCCTGAGTAGATCTGACCTAATCAGGTAAACCCTTAACAGAGACCAGTTTCTTCCTGAAGAAAGTGTGAGAAGGATTCTTGTGAGGGAGAGTCTTGGTTGCTGGCTTCAAAGATGGAGGATGCCGCGTGGCGAGGAATGTTGGCAGCTTCTAGGAGCTGAAGTGCATTCCCTGGCTGACAAGGAAATAAGACACACTTGGTTACCAGGAAAGGAAAGGAAAGGAAGCGCCTTATATCCACAAAGGACTGAATTTGGCCAACTTGAACGAGCTTGGAAGCAGATTCTTCTCCAGAGACTTCAGGCAGGGACGAGCCCTGCTGACATCTGATTTCAACTTTGACACCCCAGCAGAGAACCCAGCAGTGCCACACGCCAGATTCTTGGCGGACAGAATCGTGGAGTAAAATCAGGTGGGATTCAGCTGGTTTGCACCGGTTTGGCAGAGCCGATACCTAATTTTTCGTTGAGTTTGGCGAACCAGTTGTTAAAATGGCACTTGTCATCAGGGTTCTAAGGTGGGCGCCTGGGCAGCCAGCCAGTGTGGAAATCACAAATTGCATTCCTTACTCTATTTTAACATTCATCTGCACAACAGTGTATTCTAAGCGCCTGTAGTGATGATGTTCATTCCGTCCATAGGTGCAGGTGAAAAAAAATTCCAAGTGAGGACACCAATCAAGAAGCAATATGAAAATATCCTAAGTAACAGTTTTATTGTTTTTTGTTAGGTTTTTTTTCATTAATATTTTAAAACTCTTATCACATAATCTAGTTTTGTGTACCTCTTTTATTGTTCCGATTTAAGTATTTAATGCATGAAATAATAAACTACTGTTTGGTATATCATTTTTTTTATACTTAAAATGGTCGTTAGGGCAGAGAACCAGTTATTAAATTATTTGAACCCCACCACTGGGTACAATGCCCCTTGTTTTAAAGCACTAAATCTGTGGTGCTGTGTTACACAACAATAGAAAGCTAATAAGTCATCATCTAGATTAAGATACAGAATGTTTAGAACATAGAGTATATTTCCTGCACTCCAGTGTAGCCCTTTACTATTAAAAAAAGGTGCTTTCACATTATTACGGTATTGAATTTTTACAACCCTTTCAAATAACTACTTACTCACTTTATATGATAGATAACGATACCAAGGTGCAGGTCCAGTTAACTTTAGAAAATCAGAGGGCTCAGATCCTACATGTAAAATCCAACTACTATCCCATGTGGGGGAAGGAGCCCACTTCCCCACTGTCTCAGTAATATAATGTATGTCTTGGTACACAGGGCCACCTCACCACTGCCTGTCTCCTCAGCTGTCTGAGAACCTTTCGCAAGTCCTCTAAAAGATATTTGGACGAGCTAGTCTCTGAGGTCCCTCTCAACATTCT
Organism: Saccopteryx bilineata; assembly: GCF_036850765.1. NCBI lineage: Eukaryota > Metazoa > Chordata > Mammalia > Chiroptera > Emballonuridae > Saccopteryx > Saccopteryx bilineata. The sequence continues at coordinate 30,619,173 of NC_089497.1, forward strand.
CTGAATCTGTAGGTATTTCTACCTATACGGCATTTTTAACTTTCCTCTTTAAAATGCTTAGCTTTTAAGGAACTAAAATATAAAGAAAAAAACAAATATCCAAGGTTTTGTAGGGGGAATTCAAGGGTAAGGTCAAAGTCAAGCTGTTGTCATGACTGTGTGGCTAGGACCTTGTCTGATCCCCAGCACCGGGCTGGGCATGCCTAAAAGGTTTGGCACATGCTGTCCTGGCTTCCTTCTCCCAGTGGCGACACCCAAGCTGTCCTCTGCTCACTGTGTCCCCTGGTCATGGAATTATTTGACTTGCTTCTCTGTCTGGTCTTTCTATCCTGTCATGGACCATCCATTCCTCTTTGCCTACCTTTTACCGTTCTTCTATGGTTAATTCCAGGCCATAACATTAAGTATACCCCATCCTTAATTCACTCCGTATCTCTCCCAACTCTCTCTAGATAATTTAGGGAAATTTATCCTGCTTTTTTTTCCCCTCTGATTTTATCCCACATGCGGCCCAGATGGCCTTCATATGGCTAATGCATTACCTGCAGTGACACCCTTTGGAGAAAAATAGAAGCTGTGGGCTTTAAAGAGAAGCCAAAGACATTTTAGAGAAGCAGGGATCTTACTTGCAAATAAAAACTATTCCTTTTGATTTGGCATGAAGATCTTTTTATCTTTTTATTTTGGCAGATCTTCTATCTGCCTTTACAACCACCTTTGTGTAAACTTTCTTCACCATCTAGATTCAGATAACCATTAAATTGAATAGTAACTCATTTTTATTTTTTAAATTATTTTATTCTACGTGTATAGTACATGAAAGATATATTATTATATTAGTAGGATTTTATATGTATGTGTGTGTGTATATATATATGGGTATATATATATATACACATACATATTTTTTTTTTAAGAGAGAGGGAGGGAGGAAAGAGAGCGAGATAGATGTTGATTCTGTTGTTCCACTTATTCATGCATTCATTGGTTGATTCTTGTCTGAACCCTGAATGGTGATCAAATCCACAACCTTGGTGTATCTATCGGGATGATGCTCTAACCAACTGAGCTACCCAGCCAGGGATATGGGTTATATTATTGATTTAACAGGCTGTCTTATCTCAGGTATCTTATGTGAAAATTTATTCTGAGTTCCAAGAAATAATTGACTTTTTTAAACAACTTTTGACTGCTTAAAATCATCCATTCGTGAGGAAGTGTTTTTGTCTCAGCTGACCTTAAGAGGGCAGTGTAGGTACGTTCATTTCACTTTAAAAGTCTATGTGCTGTTATCTATAGAGCTGCAAGTTTAAAGAATTAATGTCAGGTTCAGTAATTGACTTGCTTTGCTTAACTCTCGTAGTAAATATAATTAACATTTGAATAGAAATGGCACTTGTCTCCTGTGTGATAATACACTTTTCTTTATAATATGTATCTGACACAGAATAGCCAAGTCTACTGAATTAACAGTGGCAAAAATTGTAGCTTCAAAATAACTTCTAGTTCCTGTCCTAGGAAATGTTTCCGTGGGTCCTGGGCAGCTACTTGGGAGCTCTCCGGCCCGTGCAGCCTGGGCATGCTGATGTGACTGAGTGAGCTTTGGGCAATGTGACGTGGCAAAGACACGGTTGGCGCATGTGGAGGAACTGTTTTTGAATAAGCCAAATAAATACCTGAACGAAGAGAAGGAAGGGCTGTTTCGTCTTGAGCCAGCAGCCTGATGCATCTTTATTCCTTCAATGTCTTCATTCATTCATCCATCCTCTCATTTATTCAATAAATGTTTTAAGTGCCTTCCAAGGTCTGACATTTGCTATACGTTATCCTTCATTCAGAGTCCCACAGTTTGAAGAACTTAGGCCAACGAATGGGTCAGGACATGATAGATGTGTGGATGGAGCCCAGCCTAACGTGTGACTGGTCCCTTCCCCTCAGCCACCGCTTTTACCAGTGTCTGTGTGGAGGTGGATTGTTCTGAATGAGAACTCAGCCCTGCAGAACAAACTTCCACAGCACATGATTCACAAACCTCTCCAGCACAGGCAACCTTGATCCCCTCAATTCTCGTAACAACAAAAGAATATACCTTACTCCCTCATCCCTCTTTTTTTTTTTTGATAATCACATTTGCCAAATAAAACTTTTAGAAACGCTGTTTACTTTTTTTTTTTTTTTAATTTATTTTTGGATTTTTCTGAAGCTGGAAATGGGGAGAGACAGTCAGACTCCTGCATGCGCCCGACTGGGATCCAGCTGGCACGCCCACCAGGGGGTGACGCTCTGCCCACCAGGGGGCGATGCTCTGCCCCTCCGAGGCGTTGCTCTGCCGTGACCAGAGCCACTCTAGCGCCTGGGGCAGAGGCCAAGGAGCCATCCCCAGCGCCAGGGCCATCTTTGCTCCAATGGAGCCTCAGCTGCAGGAGGGGAAGAGAGAGACAGAGAGGAAGGAGAGGGGGAGAGGGGGAGGGGTGGAGAAGCAGGTGGGCGCTTCTCCTATGTGCCCTGGCCAGGAATCGAACCCGGGACTTCTGCATGCCAGGCTGACGCTCTACCACTGAGCAAACCGGCCAGGGCTAGAAATGCTGTTTACTTTTGAATTGAGGCCCTCAACCTGCAAAAAATTAGCAGATGCCATAGAGAAAAGATTAAATATGCACTATCTGTCAAATACTGCATCTTTCTGAGGGAAATAAAACCAAAGTTATTTTGAGTAATAGGAATAATAACAAGAAATCAAATTAAGTGAAAATAGTCACCTAAAACTAAATTAGGGAACTAAATCTTATGAGTCATATAAGCATGTAGGTTTTGAATTGTGGTTTAACAAGTGAGACGATGGAATTACAGGATTACGATCAAGGTTTGAACCTTGGGGTGTAAGGAGGGGATATAAAATGATTGGTGGTTTTCTGAAGATGGTGGATTTGAATAAGTGTTCGAAGTGAGTAAGTGTACACCTTAGAAAAAAGGCCAGAGAGAAAATGGCTGACACCTTCAGACATGTGTCTTTGAGAGGCGACATAGCCCAGTGGTGAAGAACAGGGCTTTGGGGCTCACCCGCTGGGTCGTCAGTTCCTGGCTTTGCCACTCACCTGCTCTGGGGCCCTGGTCCTGTTGCCTTAACTGCTATGAAAGGTAGTTATTTCTATAGGACCTACCTTACAGGGTTACCATGAACGCCTTATGAGGGAATACGTTCAGTTGCTTATAGCAGTGTCTTGTTGTCCGGTACAAAGTAAACTGGCAAGAAATACTAACCTTTCCTGTCTGTTTGAGACATGTAAAGCGTGTTGTTTCCACAGTGGCATCTTCCAAGGGAGGTGGGCACCAGGATGTGGACCCTTCCTCTGAAAGGTGTCCTGGCACTGTGTTACCGTGAGGAGCGAGGCGACAGCCATGCATGCACACTGCTGATGTATTTTTTAATATTGTTTGTTTCGCATAAAGACTGTTTGATTTGTACGGAATAATTATTTAGACTGTATGTTATTGGTTTGGTTCTCTGGTGGTTTCTGAATTAGTATTTGATTTTAAGACCCATGGGTTAAATCTTCCCTTTTAATGGGCTGACAAACAGTGGACTATTACTCAGCATATATAAAATGTGAATTGCCTCCCAGGCGTTTGGATGAGAAATGTCTCCTACTCTGGGATGACGCTGGACAGTGCTTGTATCTACACGTTTCCTGGTTGCTGTGTGCCTTTCTTTTTGGCTTTGATGAAAACATGCATAATCAGAGGGAATGCTCAAAAGAAAAAGTTCCCTTTCCCCCTTCTGCCCACCAACATCCTCACAAGCATTTCAGATCTTCCCATTTCTGTGCAAAGGGGAACCCTTTGTAACAGGGGAAAGTTTGGGTTTTCTCTGAGACGCGACGGCAGAATATGTTCCCTGGGTGTTATCAGACTAACAAATATGGGGCATAATTGTGTTTCTTGGATCATTTTTCATGCATGGTTTGTTGGAGAATTTCAGAATATCTCATTTTTTTTTTCTTTTCTTTTCAGAAACTAGGAACCTAGAACTGTATCAAGGCTCAGGAACTTTTCCTTCTGGGCATTATTACAAAGATCAGTGGAGGCCTAGAAACTTTAAGATACGCCAGTTTAATGACCCCGACAACATCACCGAGTGCTTACAAAGAAAAGTGGTTTATTTATTTGGTGATTCAACAATCAGGCAGTGGTTTGAATATCTAACTACATTTGTTCCAGGTTGGTATTTTGCTTTTTGTTTCATAACTCTTTCAAACATACGTGGACTCGTGTCTTGACTGGAGAGCTCAGTTGGTTAGAACATTGTCCAGAAACAAAGAGGTTGCCGGTTCTGGCCCAGTCAGGGCACATGCAGGAACGGATAGATGTTCCTGTCTCTTTCACTGTCCATCTCCATTACTCTCTCTAAAATCGATAAAATAAACATTAAAAAAATACACAAAGTTAGCTTTGAAATAAGCAGACTCACTCCGGTTCCCGAAGAAAGGCATCAAGTGAAAAAGCAGTTATTTCTATAGGACTACAGAAGTACCCTGACCCTGGAAATATGTGTGATAGTTTTTGATCATTGGTGGAGTTGTGCTAGATTGATGGAAGTACTAGGTTCTAGTTGAAGCTTACAGCACTGATTAGCTGTGTGACCCTGCACAAGACATTTACTTCTGAAAGGGCTTCAAATGTAAGTTTTAGAAGGAAAGGAGGAAGTCGATATGATCCCAAAATGTGAGACATTAATTCCAGTTTTTATTTTGCTTGTTTTTTTTTTCAAAAGAGATATAGTTGAGTTCTAGTCAATTAAGCATAAATTAAAAAATCAAGAGAAAGGAAATAATTTGTATGGCATGATGATAGGTATGGTTTGATGTTAACCGGACAGGACCTTCCAGGAGTTAGTTGTTTGATTCTTCATTTTAATGACGTAGTTTGGTATTTCCATTCATAGCAATGATCACATTGTCTTGATCATGTTTCACGGTGACCTTTGCAGAGATTTTCACCTGATAAATCTTAGTGTTGGTGCTTGATTTTAATCAAAAGAAAGAATGGCAGGTTGAGCACTTATTCTGTTTAAATGGGGTTAAATGCTAAGTAGCAGTGAGGTAGATAGGCAGTCTAGAAGAGGAGCCTGGGTCTGCAGGGAGAGGGGAGTAGGATAGTACAATTATAGTTTGATGTCACTTCTTTGAAATTGACTGGAAACTCCTGAAGGACAAAGAGTGAATTCTCCACTGAGCATTGCTGGCTGATAGCCCCTAAGTACTCTGAATAGGTACTTAGGAAATGTTCATTGAATTGGGTCACCAGAAGTTACTTAGTCTGTTTCCTGTAAGGCAGTTACAGGAGAATTTAGGAATACGAGACATGCCCTCTTTCCTCATGGGGCATATTAAGTGATGAGTTGTACAGATTTTTAGGAGTAACGAGGAAACAGTAATTCCTGGGATCTTCGGAAGATCTCAGAGGAGCTGGACTTTGAAACACAACTTAGATAAAGGGGAGGGAGAGAATCGAATTCTAAGTTGTGCTGCTGTCTTTGTCACTCTTATGTCAGCAACTGATGTTATCTCGATTGTAACATGATTTTCCATCCAGAAGCTGAAATTGAAAGTCAAAAGAACAGAGTTGCTTCTTTCTTTGGCTTATAGCAAAAGAGGTATTTTGTTACACAATAGCAAACAGAAGTGTTTGGTTACACAATAGCAAAAGGAGGTATTTAATTACTATTATGTGTTCTTAAAAAAGCAGAAATTATAGCCCTTGCCCTGGAAGAAATATTTATTTGTTAGAATGATAATGTGTAAATGTTAAGTTGATTTTCAGATGTTCAACAATCAGTACAAATGGAGATTTCTTAACCTAATAGAGGTAAACAGGTTATTTTGCGTCTGAGGTGTAGACACAGGAACAGAATCTGTCACTGGTGTGGTATTTGTAATGTCATGTTTATGGCAAGATTTAAATAAAAACTATGTTCAAATCAAGGTCCATTGAGGCAAAGAGGGACAAAGTGCAGTCAACTTGACCTTTGTATTTACCTTTTGGTTGTTGTACTATTATTTTAAAAACTGTTTTCTGAAACCACCTAGTAAAGAATAATCGCAATATGTGTGCTTGGTTCGAACATTTTATGAATTTGAGTTTTCCTTGTTTCAGACTTAGTGGAGTTTAAGTTGGGCAGCCCGAAGAACGTGGGCCCCTTCCTCGCCGTGGACCAGAAGCACAACATCCTGCTCCAGTACCGCTGCCACGGGCCGCCCATCCGCTTCACCACCGTCTTCAGTAACGAGCTCCGTTACGTGGCCAATGAGCTGAACGGGATCGTGGGAGGGAAGGACACCGTGGTCGCCATAGCTGTATGGTCTCACTTCAGCACCTTCCCCTGGGAAGTGTATATCCGGCGGCTTAGGAACATCCGACGAGCAGTAGTCCAGCTCTTAGATCGAAGCCCTAAGACGGTGGTCGTTATCCGGACAGCCAACGCCCAGGAGCTGGGGCCCGAGGTGAGCCTTTTCAACAGTGACTGGTACAACTTCCAGCTGGACACCATCCTGCGGAAGATGTTCTCAGGGCTCGGAGTGTATCTCGTTGATGCCTGGGAGATGACCCTGGCCCACTATCTGCCCCACCAGCTACATCCGGATGAAATTATTGTCAAGAACCAATTAGACATGTTCCTGTCCTTTGTGTGCCCGTTGGAGACATAGCCTGCCCTGAAGAAGACCCAAGGAATCATTCCAATGACCTTTACCATCACCTGCATTACAGAAAGTTCATGAGTGGCCCTGTGGAGGGATGGCTGTACCATTGATATATAAAAAATTTCAAAAATAGCTGGATTTGCCTGACCAGGCAGTGGCGCAGTGGATAGAGCATTGGACTGGGATGCGGAAGACCCAGGTTCGAGACCCCGAGGTCGCCAGCTTGAATGCGGGCTCATCTGGCTTGAGCAAGGCTCACCAGCTTGAACCCAAAGTTGCTGGCTTGAGCAAGGGGTCACTCGCTCTGCTGTAGCCCCCCAGTCAAGGCACATATGAGAAATCAATCCATGAACAACTAAGGAGCCGCAGCGAAGAATTGATGCTTCTCATCTCTCTCCCTTCCTGTCTGTCTGTCCCTATCTGTCCCTCTGTCCGACTCTGTCACCAAAAAAAAAAAAAAAAAAAATAGCTGGATTTCACATAATGACTTGTAAGAAGCTTAGAAACTGCAGGTTACATTATGCTACTTAGAGGATATTTTCTAGTCTTGACTTAGCCAAGAGAGAACCATTAATAGCATCCACATACTGTACTGCCCTTGTAACCAAAGATGCAAATAAGTGTGTTTCAATTAACTTCTCGTGGAAGGGGAGATCACTGTGCTAAAGAAGTATGAAAAAGTTTCTGACCTAAACAGAAGGGACACGTTTGGCTGGCAGTGGAGTGTCTGTAGTTTATCCGGCCAAGGAAATCGAGCACCGCTGCATGAACAGCACGGCCGGTCCATCTTCAGCAGGATGAACTAAGGAGGCTTAGAATCAGTGACTCCTGGAACTCACCGCAGACCTCCATGTCTCAGAGTTTCTCTGGATAATCCACTCACTCTGAATTACTTGAAAAGACCAGTGTCCTTGTTCAGAAGTTCTACTGTGACTATTTATAGTGTCCTACTTTTATCTAGAAAAGAAGCAGAGGGGAGATGTGAAAGCACTGTGTATAAAGTTTCCATGTTTGGTTGATGATTGCATTGGGTGATTGTTATTTATTTAATTCAGCTCAAGTTTTACATTATGAATATTCTAAAGTCACCACTTTTGGAACTGGAACGGTGAAATCTATAAATGGAAATCTATTTTTGTGTTGGGAAGTTTGAGCGTTTTAAGAATTGACTTTTGTGTACAGAGTGCTATTGTTTATTATAAAGTAGCGAAAACTACTTCCATCTATTTCAAGTGTTTCTTTTTTTTTGGTCGTTATTTTTTCTTAACAGTGAAATGGCACCAGATGTCAAATCTTGGTCCTTGAGTTTAGCTAAGAAAAGAATCCGGAGCCAAGGAACTCAAATACAAGTGGAAGTTTCTTTAGAAAGTTACAGGAGTAGAAAAAGTGAGCAGTGGAAGAAGTGGGCCGGCCGGGCTGCGTGGACTCAGGAAACAAGTTCCGGAGGCTAACGAAGGGCCCTTCGAGCTTGGAAGAGAGAAAGGAAAGGAAATGTGCCCAGGGGAAGGAGAGGAGGAAAGCACAGGGGTGCTCCAGAGAGAAAGAGAGGAAAGAGAGAGCGTGGGACTAGGGAAAGAAGGGGTCTGGGGAAAGGTGCTGGGGTCCTCCAGAAAGAGAGAGCCACACCGGATTCTTCATCTTAAGGGTTTTTATCTGGAGGTCTCAAGGGAGGGTTTCAATAGAATATGCATCGGCTTCCCAGATATGCCCTTACAGGGTCGCGGGCTCTACTGATTGGTCTGTGCCAGGGCAGGGGGTCATTTGTAATTGCAGCTGGTCCTGAGGTCAGCCGTGGGTGGCATCACCCTGCCTAGCTTTGCTGCTTTTCTGGTCCTGGAGCTGAAACACAGTTGAGGCCTCGATGTTATCTCTAGTCTGACCAGAACTCTGTCTCTGTGGTCAACAGACCTGAGACTTTGTTCCTAAGGTTATGCGGTCTAAACCACATGATCAGCTATGCTAGGAGAGGAGAAGGTCGCTCTGGGGGCACTTCCCGCCCTATGGGACTTGTCCTCCCAGTTTTGCCCCATGCTGGGCACGTGGGGCTCTGCCCCGTGACCTTCCATACTTGGCCTATCGTCCCTGCTCTACTCTTCTTGCCTGTCTAATTGCCTCCTATATCATTTTCAATTGCATACCAAAATTAGAAGTTAAAACCTAATTAGAAATTAAAGTTAGATATTGAAATCTGTGACAGATATTTCTTGATTTGCGCATAGGTACATATAGTTCTCTCATGCTTGGAGTCAAAAAGCTGCTATTCCTATTGGCTATCTTAAATAAATTTTACTTTAAGTTACTTTGAGGCCATTTAGTAAGTACTCTTTTTTTTTTTTTTTTTTTTTGAGCCACAGTAGATTATAGTCCACTTAAAAAAAAATGGGGAAGCTTTAGAACTGAAGACAGATGCTTAAAGCATGGGAAAATACACTCTTAGAGGAATGGGTCAAACAATTTTTTTTTTTTAGCTTAAAACAAAGTCTAAGACTTTCCTTTCTAGCCTTGAGGGTCACCTGCAAGTTTATAAAATATATATATCAATGGGGAAAGAAGACTTTAAATTATTTTCTGAATCTGAAGAGGACCCAAGGATCACTTGGAGTATTTGATAGAGATGCAGAATTAGGGGCTCTGGCAAGGGCCCAGTGATTCTGACGCAGTGGTGGATGCTGCACTTGGAGAAACACTGACTAAGGTCAGAGTGAAGACAGAACTAAGGAAATCATCTTCCTTGTCTATTATTTCAGGTGCTCTACCCATACCAGTTCATTCTGATCATGACCTAGTAGTGCAGGTGATATTAACTTCATTTTATAGATGAGGAACTTTAGTCTGGATTTGAACTAAGGTAGGTGAGAGTCCATAACCTTTTTCAGTTTCAACTTGTTGGACTTTTGTAAAGAGAAGTTTTTTTCTTTTTTTTTTATTAAGTGAGAGGAGGAAAGATAGTGAGACAGACATCCGCATGCACCTCAACCAGGATCCACGCAATGCTTGACTCACCTGAGCTATTTTTAGCACCTGAGGCTGACATTCACTAACCAAGCTATCCTCATCCTCTGCCCAGGGACAACACTGGAGCCAGTCGAGCCACTGGCTGCGGGAGGAGAAGAGAGGGAAAAGAGAGTAAGTGGGGGGTGATAATCAAATGGTTGCTTCTCCTGGGTCCCCTGACCAGGTATTGAAACTGGGACAACCATACACTGGGCTGACGCTTTATCCACTGAACAAACTGGCCAGGGCCAGAGAAGTTTTCTTTCTTTCTTTCTTTCTTTTTTTTTTTTTTTACAGGGACAGAAAGTCCGAAAGAGAAATAGATAGGGACAGATAGGAACGGAGAGAGATGAGAAGCATCAATCATCAGTTTTTCGTTGCGACAGCTTAGTTCAGTGGTTCTCAACCTTTCTAATGCCGTGACCCTGCAATACAGTACTTCTTGTTGCGGTGACCCCAAACCAAAAAATAATTTTGGTGGCTACTTCATAACTGTAATTTTGCTACAATTATGATTCGGAATGTAAATACCTGATATGCACTATGTATTTTCCGATGGCTTTAGGTGACCCCGCCGGGGTCGTGCCCCGCAGGTTGAGAACTGCTGCCTTAGTTGTTCATTGATTGCTTTCTCATATGTGCCTTGACCGCGGGCCTTCAGCAGACTGAGTAACCCCTTGCTCTAGCCAGTGGCCTTGGGTCCAAGCTGGTGAGCTTTGCTCAAACTAGAAGAGCCCACGCTCAAACTGGCGAGCTTGGGGTCTTGAACCTGGGTCCTCGCATCCCAGTCCAACGCTCTATCCACTGTGCCACTGCCTGGTCCAGGCAGAAGTTTTCTTTATAATGAAAAATGTTTTGAGCACTTTCTCGAGAATTGCTGGAGGAGACTGTTATCATTTTCCTAAAAGAATTTCAGGGAGAGGATACTGCTTCTCTAGGGCTTTGGAGTGATGCTACTTGTTTCTGTGAATGATTTCTTCTGATCTTGTCCAGTTTTTGGAATTTTTTGATTTAGTGACATAGGTCCTAAACATTTGATGAAAAGTATTCTCAGTCATTTCTGTCTCTCTTTTAATTTGTTTTTCTACTCTAGTGTGGAAGTTCTTTTTAAAAATGCATGTGTAGAATTTGAAATATTACCTAAATTTTTCTCAGAACAATTAGATAATGTTTTAATTTCTTCTGAAAAGCTTATTTTAGGTCAAATAATACAGTTTGTTTAAAATACATATTTTCCAGTATAAAGGGAAACATAATTTTTAAAACACTTTTTTCAGTTACAGTTGACATTAGTTTCAGCGTACAACAAAGTGATTAGACATTTTTTTACTTAACAAAGTGATCACCCCAATAAGTCTAGTACCTGTGTGACACCATACATAGTTATTACAATATTAGTGACTATATTCCCTATGCTGTGCTTTACATCCCTATGACTATTTTCATCTAATTATTAATATCCAGAGGAAAATCTATGGATAGAATCCATACTTCTATAATCTGAACTCAATGACCATTACCATTTTGGTATATTTTCATACATTTTTTTTAAAACCACATAGCTATAATCACAGAATATGTAATTTGTATCAATATTTTTTTTAACATTTGAATATTTTTCTATGTTAAATAGTCTTCATAACTTAATTGTAAAGTCTGCCTAGCTAATGATGTTGTTGTTTATATAAATTGGCCATTATGGTTGGACATTGAGGTTTATAATAAAATATTAAAACAGTGGTTTATATACAATTTAATGGGGTTAAAGTATGTATTTTTATTTTGGAACCAGAAAACATGAATTTCATCTAGTGGATCTCATCATATTCTAGAACTCAAATTCTTCTGGATTTTAATACGTAATTAGATCTCATCATATTCTAGAACTTGATTGATTTGATACCACTTGTGAAAGGGAAAATCCATAAGGCTCCTCTATGCAAATTATATTTTAAAGACGTCATCCTGTTAAGAGTAACCTTTGTTTAGCCAATACAAAGAAAGACCTTTGGTATTCTAACATGATTGATTTTACCATTATGAACAACTATCATTTGATTAATAACCAGTTGTCTACAGCGCCCGACTTTAGGTATATACTATAGCTTCAGATTGATACATCTGGCTTCTTGACGAGATGATATATGGTGGGCCTTTAAATGTCCAAGTGTTACATGTCTGAGGTGAGTCTGTTTCTGGGACCTGTTGAAGGAAATAGCAATTACTGAGAGGTACAGGGAAATAAACATCCAAGGGAAACAATAAAAATAGCCTCCCCCCCAAAAAAAACAAACAAACAACCACACAACTTCCCAACATTATCTTTGCGGGTCTACGTAAATTCATCTTTTTAACATCAGCTCGTCACTTATGCCAGAAATTCCACTTTAAGTATATTTATTCTCTTGGGTTAAGTATTCTTCTCTTACAGTTTATGTCCACAGTACATTCTTCGTGCCCTTAGAATGCCTGACTGCACAGTGTGCATTGAATAGGATCTCCAAGGTGCTCTTTTTTCTGTTTGAAAGTGAAACAGTCCCTGAGTGTAGGGGCATCTAGGAGTCCTGGGCCAGTGGAGCGGGGGTGGAAGAAAAGAGGGTTGTTGAGGGCAGGACTTCATAGGGTACAGAAGGTGGCACAAAATGCATCCCATCAACTTGAACTTCTTCTTCAAAGTGCACTTACATTTTAACTTTTTTTTTTTAAATGTGAACTTAAATGTATTCTATTTTGCTTTTTAAAATTCTGCATTAAGTGAGAGGAAGTTAGGCTTCTTTGAAGAAAGGCCTTCTGCTGTTTTAAAATTTTAAGGACCTTCTGGTAGTTAGCTCTAGATGCCCATTCCTACTGGAGGACCAGGCATTTCCTGTCTGATCCTAAAGCTGGATTGAACCCCGCGGGGGTGGGGGTGGGGACGAGCAGTGCGGAGATGACTCTCGAGTGTCCCGGAAGGAAAAGACGCAACAGTGAAACCAGATGTCATAGAAATCCTTTCAGTATTGCGCAGTGGTTCATTATCTCAGTACACCCACCCTACCTGTCCCCCGTCCCTCGAAAATAACGTAACCTTCGTGTTACAGGAGCACCACTTGATTTCTCGCAGATTCCACGTCCTTTAATTTGTCAGCGAAGGCACACGATAGCCATACTTTTTTGATTGCCATATTTGAAAAGCTGTGTTGTAGAAAGCGATTCTCTCTCTCTCCCCCCACCCCCCCAACACACACGTTCAGAGACCTTACGGAGAAATTGAAATAAGAGAAGGTGAATCGAACGAGGCAACGCCAATGCCTGGCAGTGGATTTACTGAGACATTTTTTTTAAAAGGCACCGCTAAGAAAAATGTTTTATAGATTTGTTTCTGATTCTGCGGCATGATTCCAGTCCATGTCTTGGAGCCCGCCGTCGAGGGGAATGTCCGGGACTCGAGCCCTTTTCGGCCTGGGAATTTCCAGTGTGCAGAAAAAAAATCCACGAGCCTAGTCCTCTCTGTCCCCTCCCGCCGCCTCTGCCCCTCTCTGCCCACGCAGCTCCGTTCAAAGGGGAGTTTGACCACATTCTGTATGTTAGAGAACAGTTCCTAGCTTCCCCCGGCCCCCCCGCCCCCCACCCCTCTCTGGGTGTGAACAGAAAGCGAGCACTATAAAGGGGGCCGGGAGAGGGGCTGGTCTCCTGCCACGAGGTCAGACGCCGGGTCCTTAGAGAAAAAGGCTGCTTAACTGCTGCTGCTGCTTATCATGTAACCTCAAAAGGAAACTAAATGGTCGTCTTTCTCAAGCTCTCACGTACTTGGGTTATTATCGCTGATTACAGCTGGAAACAATTGATTTGCCTTTACGTATTTGTATGACTTGACTCTTCAAACACTAAGGTATATTTTTATGATTTGATATTTAGTATGGAAAAGTATCTTAAGTGCTCAGCTTTCTCCGCCCCTCCCTCCCGCCTTCCCATATTTAGAATGTTTCCTTTGGAATCACTTTCTGATGTTTGGATAATCATCTTTGTGTTGGGGTAAAATATTGGGGGATAGTTTTTTTAGGGAAAGAAAACCTGGGATGTTTTTATATTTTGGTAAATGGCTGTGAATCCTTTCTGTTTGCCTTGGAGGCCCAGGAAGGACTAAGAAGCTGATGGAGGAGATGGATGGGATGAGTGATGAAAGTAGCATAAAGATAATATAAAGTTTATCTTCAGTTGGTGAGAAAGAATAGTGATACTCCAAGGCAGAAATCTTCCAGAAGGTTTGAGTGTGCGTTTAGAAGTCTACTTTCTCACCAAGGGCGGGCATAAAATGATTTCTTTATGGAAAAGTATATCTGAGAAATGGAAATGTTTTATATCATGAGCTCATGAATTCTTGTATCACCTCTGTTATATTCAAGACAAATATTACAAGACTATTTTGTGAATGAGGGAGATGGAGATCTGAAATTTAATGACTTGGTGCGAACCCCAGATTTATAACAATCTGTATAAAGTATTTTAAGGCATTTTGTGCAAATAAAGGAACATTTCTATGTAGGATGCATTAGGATTCTCTCTACAGGTATCAGTGAACTGGCTGATGTGGGCTGGGGGGTGTCCCAAAGAGGATGACATTTAATATGTAAATTTTAAGCTCTTGGTAATATATATTACCCCCATTCAAATCTGGCATCTGAAGAAGTACATTATCTGAGTCAGGTGGACTATTTTTTTTGCTTCTCAAGAAAAAGATCGTATGATTTTAAACAATAAAAGAAAAATTTCCAAAGCTTATTTGCTGCCTTCAATAATCCCTGGTAGAGGAGGGGCTCAACCTCACAGATCATCTAAACATGCTGAAAACCCAGACATCATCTTCTGTGGCATTGGAATGCAGTGTAGGATCCACTATCTCTCTCCATTATAACATCTTTCTTTTTTTTTTTTTTTTTTTTTTTTAATAAGATTTCTTTTTTTTTTTTTTCAATTTTTTTATTAAGCTGGAAACGGGGAGAGACAGTCAGACAGACTCCCGCATGCGCCCGACCGGGATCCACCCGGCACGCCCACCAGGGGCGACGCTCTGCCCACCAGGGGGCGATGCTCTGCCCATCCTGGGCGTCGCCATGTTGCGACCAGAGCCACTCTAGCGCCTGGGGCAGAGGCCACAGAGCCATCCCCAGCGCCCGGGCCATCTTTTGCTCCAATGGAGCCTTGGCTGCGGGAGGGGAAGAGAGAGACAGAGAGGAAAGCGCGGCGGAGGGGTGGAGAAGCAAATGGGCGCTTCTCCTGTGTGCCCTGGCCGGGAATCGAACCCAGGTCCTCCGCACGCTAGGCCGACGCTCTACCGCTGAGCCAACCGGCCAGGGCCCATTATAACATCTTTCATAGGCTAAAGACACAGTGGGGCAGGGTACAGGCATAGAAGAGTTAGCACAAGATGACATTTGGGATGAGTTAGCACAAGAATCAGAGCAGAGCACACATGTTAAACTTTTGGTAGCATCTTCCTCCGCATGGAAGTGATGACCATGGTCAGCACAGTTTAGTTGTCTAGTTACAGACTTTTTCTCACTGAGGTAATGGAGGCAAACCTTTCTCATTCTCCATTGTCCTGAAAGCCATCTCACTCTCAGAAAGCAAAAGAAACCCTCTCAGAAGTTAAAGAGCTATGGAGAACACTACCAAAGGGAAGGATTTTATCATTGTTCTGAGTCCCACAAGGAATTTGCTCCTGAGAAAACCATTTCCTTTTGGCTCATAGCTGACACTGATCTGGCTGTCTCTTGATCCCACCCCCCAGGTTAACAGGAAGATCAGGAGGCAGAACATCACCTTTTGACTTTCTTGGCCTGATGCTGAACTCTCAAGGGTGAGCAAGGTGGTGGATATTTCCAGATGTTACCTGGGCCTTGGCTGATGTCATTTGAAATGGGCAGTGGGATGGTTTCTCATGTTTCTGAGATTCTTAGATCTCTTCAATCAGTCAATTTTGAAAATTGCCTCAAAGTTACTATGAAGTTTACTTATAGGCATTTTACTGTGATTTCTTGTGAACCAAGTAAGATCTTGTTGGTGATTTAGCATCATTTTAACCAACTTGAATTTCCACTATTTTCCATGAGAAAAGGCCGCATGAATGTACTTTAGTGGGGAATTCAGCTCTCTGCTGACTGACAGTTTCAAGGTTATGTAATCTTGAACAGATTCCGAGAGCGCTGTGCCCCCTACAGTTTTCATGAGGGTGCTCATAAAAGCTAACGTGTGTGGTTTCTGATTAAAGCATTTCCTGTTCCTTTAATTTGGGACCATCTATGAGGTTAAATACTTTCATTCCAAATTGAATGAATGAAAATATACTTTAGGCTTCTTGGGGAAGTTAGTGGATAGGGAATCAACATTTATTAAACACATTTTGGGAGTACACCAGCAAGATCTCATTTAGCCCTCGTAATAACATCTGAAGTAAACATAATTAGCTTTATTTTATAGGTGAGGAAATTGAGGCTTACAGGGATTGGGCAGTTAGTTCCAGGTCATCCAGATAGGAAGTGGCAGAGCCTGGATTTGAACCTGAGAGGGCTTGTCTCCATGGCCGGTGCCTTTGCCGTGAGGCCACTGGCATGTTAGCACAGGTACAATGGGGAGAGATCAGCCTTTATCCAGGGCTCTGAATTTCCTAATGTCCCTCCCTTTCCCTAGCTTACACCTGTCTATGACCTTATTCCTTGTTGTTGAGATATAGCCAACAGAGTTGTAGGTGATAACCACCTAACCCTTCACATTTTAAGAAGGCTGCAGGCCAATCTTTGCTTCCTCGAAGAGTAAAGCTGTATGGTGGAACTGATGGAAGTGGTTGGGCTAATGTTTAGGGAGAGGCAGCCTCTTACTTATTGAGCCATTTTTGGATAATACAGCTGGCATCATCAATAAAGGGAAATCCTGCTGCTCATTTACTTTGCACCTCTCGGGACATTTCCTTCTGTGCTGGAAAGCTAAGGCTCAGAAGAGCATTCCTAGTCATAGCTTTGGGGAAGGGCCCACTGCTGGTGCTTCTGCAGAGAGGAGCGGTGGGCACATGGCAACTCCATTCACCTGTTCTCTCCCATGACTGCTGTTGCAGAGTGAGAGAGCTAACTATCTGAATTAACTTCTTTTAGAGATAGTCACAGATAGAAATGTGTATGTTTTGGGCCCTGGCTGGTTGGCTCAGTGGTAGAGTGTTGGCCTGGTGTGTAGAAGTCTTGGGTTTGATTCCTAGCCAGGGCACACAGGAGAAGCACCCATCTGCTTCTCCACCCTTCCCCTTCTCCTTTCTCTCTGTCTCTCTCTTCCCCTCCTGCAGCCAAGACTCCATTGGAGCAAAGTTGGCCAGAGCGCTGAGGACGGCTCCGTGGCCTCTGACTCAGGTGCTAGAATGGCTTGGCTGCAATGGAGTGATGCCCCAGATGGGCAGAGCATCGCTCCCTGGTGGGCGTGCCAGGTGGATCCTGGTTGGGCGCATGCGAGAGTCTGTCTGACTGCCTCCCTGCTTCTAACTTCGGAAAAATACAAAAAAAAAAAAAAAGAGAGAGAAAGAAATATGTATGTTTTGTATCTGGTGCGTGTGTTCTGTTTTTGTTTGTTTGCTTTTGATTTTTTTATTTTATACAATTCTTTTCCAATTTGCATTTTCCTTAGTCTTAGTCTAAGGTGAGTGGAGTAATAGTTAAAAAGTAAAATTCTCTGATGAATTAAGGAACAATTTTGGTATTTGTTTTTTAAGGCAGTGTCTCTCAAACGTTAATGTGGCTAAGAATTACCTGCAGACCATGCTGAACTACAGCTGTTTCAGTCGGTCTGAGGTGGAGCTTGCTGTTCTGCATGTTTAGCGAGCTCCCATGTGATGCTGACGTTGCTGGCCCAAGGTTCACCCTTTGAGTTGCAAAATTATAAGGCTCCTTAAGTTCCAGTTAATAAGAAAAATTCTGATAGTTTTTCTATAAAATCTTCATCTCATTTTACCGTATAAGATAGTGATTTTTAACTGTTGTGCTGCAAGAAAATTTTTAAGCATCCAATACCTGACTTTTTATTCAGGGGCACTGATATCTTTTCCCTTAGATTGTCAAATAAAAAAATTATAACAGCCAACCCAACAATCACCATCCACTATGAATGAATCAAAATCATACTTCTTTTTTTTCAGATCAGCAAAAAATGTATATTTTTGATGTGCTGCAGAATTTTAGTAATTAGTTTATATGTTCCATGAGATGAAAATAGTTGAAAATCACTGATGTAGGAAAATAAATTCTGTCATGGTTGTGTTAAACAACACTAGTAATACTACACCCTCTATATATGACACCAGATGTCTAAATTATATTTCTCAAAATGTTGTTAATCACCTAGAAGTTATAGTCATACAATGGCAAATTCCATATATTTGAAGACATTAAAATAAATTCTCACTTTCTGTTTAGATATTTAGCAGTGTGCAGATATTTTTAATATTGATATATGATTTTCTTTCTTTTTTTTTTTTTTTTTTTTGTATTTTTCTGAAGTTGGAAACAGGGAGGCAGTCAGACAGACTCCCGCATGCGCCTGACCGTGATCCACCCGGCATGCCCACCAGGGGGCGATGCTCTGCCCATCTGGGGCGTTGCTCTGCTGCAACCAGAGCCATTCTAGTGCTTGAGGTAGAGGCCAAGGAGTCATCCTCAGCACCCGGGCCAACTTTGCTCCAATGGAGCCTTGGCTGTGGAAGGGGAAGAGAGAGACAGAGAGGAAGGAGAGAGGGAGGGGTGGAGAAGCAGATGGGCGCTTCTCCTGTGTGCCCTGGCCGGGAATCAAACCCGAGACTCCTGCACGCCAGGCTGACACTCTACCACTGAGCCAACCGGCCAGGGCCTGATATATGATTTTTGAATACATTTTAGCATTATTAATATGTGTTCAGTCCTCTGATTGTTTCAGTCAAATTTGCTATTTGTCATGGCACCCAGTATTTTAGAGTGTCTAATTCCATAAATCATGCCTTGTCAAAGAGGGTGCCGTTGTTCACGAGGACAAAATTGGTTCTTTGGGGGAAATACCTAGATGTTACAATGGTTTGTGGCTATCCAAAAGACCATAATACGTTAACAGATATATAGTATATCTGTGGTTTGTCTGAGAAGTCTCCTTAGGGGGTATGATAATGAGAGCATGGTTGAGACACACGGCTGTAAGTGCTGTACACATACTTATTCATTTGAGGTCAAAAGATTTATTTCTGTGGCCTGTTGTGTCTTAGTGTCTTGTATTATGTCTGTATCATTGTCATGGATTTTTAAAATACTTCTAGAAGAGTGATGTTTTTTTTTCATATATATTTTTTTCCAGAAACATTTTTTTCTATTATATCCTTAAGTGTGTTTAATATTTTAAGGAATTGTGATAAAATATAGATAACAACATTTATCATCTTAAGCATTTTTACATGTACAGTTCATGGCAGTGAGTACATTCACATTGTTGTGCAACTGTCACTACTAGTCACCTTCAGATATTTTTCATCTTCTCAAACTAAAATTCCGTATTTGTTAAATAATGACTCCCCACTCCTCTCTCCTCCAACTCTTGACAACCACCATTCTACTTTGTATCTATGAATTTTTTTTTCTGCATTTTTCCGAAGTTGGAAATGGGGAGGCAGTCAGACAGACTCCTGCATGCGCCTGACCGGGATCCACCCGGCATGCCCACCAGGGGACGATGCTCTACCCCTCTGGGGTGTCGCTCTGTTGTGACCAGAGCCATTCTGGCGCCTGAGGCAGAGGCCATGGAGCCATCCTCAGCGCCCTGGCCAACTTTGCTCCAATGGAGCCTTGGCTGCGGGAGAGGAAGAGAGAGACAGAGAAGAAGGAGAGGGGGAGGGGTAGAGAAGCAGATGGGCGCTTCTTCTGTGTGCCCTGGCCGGGAATCAAACCTGGGACTCCTGCACACCAGACTGACACTCTACCACTGAGCCAACCGGCCAGGGCCTGTGTCTCTATGAATTTGATGGCTCTAGGTAGTTCATATAAATGGAATCATGCAATGTCTGTCCTTTCGTGACTGGCTTATTTCACTTAGCATAATATCCTCAAGGCTCATCCATGTAGTAGCATTTGTCAGAAATTTCTTATCACGGTGAATAATATCCCATTTTATATGTGTATATCCCACCTGGTTTACCCTGTACTCCGTGACGGACAGTTGGGTTGCATTCACCTTTGGCTGTTATGAATAATGCGGCTATGAACATGGTTGTACAAGTAGCAGTTAGAATCCTTGTTTTCAGTTCTTTCAGGTGTGTCCCTAGAAGTGGAATTGTTAGATCACGTAGTAGTTCTGTGTTTACTATTTTGAGGAACTGTCATACCATTCTCTCTAGCAGCTGCACCAGGATTTCCTTTTTACTCACTCTGTACACTGTTTGGCAGAGTCCCATGAAAAGTGTGTACCATGGAAATAGGATAGAGAGCAATCTGAAGTTCAGCATAAATAGTCCGCTGGGTGATTCAGCACCACGACTAGTAAAACAGATTAACCTCCCCTGCACCTTACCCTTGTGTGTAAACATACTACAATGTGCGCACTTACAAACAAGTGCAGCTCTGCTAACGGCCGCTCTGAGAATCATGGAGGTAATGCATTTAGAATACGGGTCAGGTTGTTTTGAGATCGCGAGCCACTTGCCATGCAGTCGCACATGTGAAGGAGACGTATGTAGCCTGGTGGGAGGGTTAAAAGGGTCAGAACGACAAACGTGACCCACAGATATGAATGAAGAGGGACTGAACTAGCACGCCTTTAGGATGGAGTTGTATATGGTTGTCACCTTTCTCTTCTTTCTTCCACCTCTTCTCCTCACCTCTGCCGTACTCACTTAGCAAGTTTTGGTTGAACAAATAACTGATAAGGAAGGAAAAAAAATGAAAGAATTCTTTATTTTCTAATCTGTGAAAAACTATTTTGAAGACTGTTAAGCTTCTGTTTCATACCTCTGTCAAGGGTAAAGGAAGTGGGGTAATCAGGGCTGGAAGACGAGGCTGCCGAAGTTACCCTTGGCATCTGTCGTCTCAGAGCCGAGGAACGGGAACTGTCTGAAGGATGGCACCTGCTCATATGCCAGAGGCCTTCTCGGCCCTCCTGTGCTCTGCTGATGGTTCATATATATTAAACAGCCTGCGAAAACAGTTTGGTTTGTTAACCGGTGGTGCTGAACAGCATCTAGCTTAAGATGGGAAGAGGTTCTTAAACACAATACTCACGTCAGAAGCTCAAGATGGTGCTGGATTGTCGCCAGACACAATATTTGTAGCAGACTGGCTGTGGGGTGGGCGGTGATGACGTAAAGGACAGGCTCTCTGCACCCCACACTGCCCTTACGTTTGTCAGTTATCCAGGCTGCGTGCTTGTTCATTCTGAGGGGCTTCTCTTAAAATGCGAGCCTCTGGGAAGGCCTAATGTTTTTTGTCTCAATGGGAATTAATTTTGAAAGGCCTTCTTGGAGTTTACTCGAAGAGAAGGGCACAGGCTCCCTGGTCAGACTGCAGAAACTGGGGTGACGTGCAGTGGCCGGCGCAGCACCGGGAGTGGACTGTGAAGGCTAAAATCAAACTCAGTGCCTCCCCCACGCTCCTGCCCCTGGCTTTTGTATTTCTGTTCGTGGTGCTCCCACTCTGCCGCTCTCAGTGCCTCCCCCACGCTCCTGCCCCTGGCTTTTGTATTTCTGCTACTGGTGCTCCCACTCTGCCGCTCTCAGTGCCTCCCCCACGCTCCTGCCCCTGGCTTTTGTATTTCTGTTCGTGGTGCTCCCACTCTGCCGCTCTCAGTGCCTCCCCCAGTGCCTCCCCCACGCTCCTGCCCCTGGCTTTTGTATTTCTGTTCGTGGTGCTCCCACTCTGCCGCTCTCAGTGCCTCCCCCACGCTCCTGCCCCTGGCTTTTGTATTTCTGTTCATGGTGCTCCCTCCCAATGCCTCCCTCACGCTCCTGCCCCTGGCTTTTGTATTTCTGTTCGTGGTGCTCCCACTCTGCCGCTCTCAGTGCCTCCCCCACGCTCCTGCCCCTGGCTTTTGTATTTCTGTTCGTGGTGCTCCCACTCTGCCGCTCTCAGTGCCTCCCCCACGCTCCTGCCCCTGGCTTTTGTATTTCTGTTCGTGGTGCTCCCACTCTGTCGCTCTCAGTGCCTCCCCCACGCTCCTGCCCCTGGCTTTTGTATTTCTGTTCATGGTGCTCCCTCCCAATGCCTCCCTCACGCTCCTGCCCCTGGCTTTTGTATTTCTGTTCGTGGTGCTCCCACTCTGCCGCTCTCAGTGCCTCCCCCACGCTCCTGCCCCTGGCTTTTGTATTTCTGTTCGTGGTGCTCCCACTCTGTCACGCTTAGGCCTTGGAGTTCTTGACTCTCTGCTCTCCTTCTGTGTTCAGTCTGTTGTCAGTCCTGTAGATTATACAGGGTGGGGCAGAGGTAGGTTTACAGTTGTGAGTACCTGAAACAGAGTTTATTCTTTTATTATTATTAATTATTGTAGTGTTTTTAGATGAACAACTGTATATCTGTAACATTTCTCTAAACTAAAGAACTGTCCCCTGGCTGTTCCCGTAGGCACCACTCTAGTTTGGTCCTCATGACCTGTCATCTTGTCTGTTGCAGGTCACCCGCCCACACAGCTGCCACTTTATCCTTCCAAAAGCGTGGCTTGGCGCGTGCGTCTGCTCAGTTCCAAAATCCTGAATGGTGTTCCCTGCCTTAGTACATTAACTGCAGCGTTCTCAGGTGACATCAAGGCTCTGTGGGATAGGGCTGCAAGCTTGACTCCATGCTTCTCCTCTTCTATACGCTCTTCAAGTTGGGCTGGTGATCCAAAGAGGCTAGACTGCTTAACAATCAAGTACTAAATGGCACTTTGAAAAACAGATAATAATTATAACTGCCATCAAGAGTAGACGCTGTGTGCCAGGACTTGTTCTAGGCATATCATTTATTCTATCTACTTCATTTAACCCACATTCTTACCGAATGAGTTATTAATATACCCATTTTATGAGTGAGAAAACAGTCTTAGAGAGTTAATTAAAGTTACATGGCTATTAAGTGAGTAGAGTTGGATTTATCTGACTTCACAGCCCCATGTTTTTAAGCAAAGGATGAAGACTGTAGAAATGACAAGCAAGAATTCTATCTTGGATAAAAGTTTGGGGCGAGAATTCATGAAGACTTTATGTTGAGTAGGAGGTGGAAGTAGGATGTGATAGGGCGTTAGTTTGGTAGGGCTGACATAACACCTCAGACTTGTTGGCTTAAATAACAGAAGTGTTTCTCAGTTCTGGAGGCTGGAAGTCCGAGATCAAAGTGGCACCAGTGCTGGTTTCTCCTGAAGCCTCTCTCCTGGGCTTGCAGAGATAGCTGCCTGCTTGTGTGTTCGCTCATGGCCTTTTCTCTGCACGTGCATCCCTGGTGTCTCTCTTCTAACACGGACACCAGTCAGATTGTGTTAGGGCATATCCTAATGGCTTCATTTTAACTTGATTATGTCTTTAAAGGCCCTGTGTTTAAAGGCCCAGCCATATTCCAAGGTACTAGGTTTTAACATGAATTTGGGGGGAGGGACACAATTCAGTGGCTAACAGATTTGAGGCAGATGGATTTTGGACAATGTGAACAGCAGGCATAGGAATTTAATTTCATGTGGGAGGTCGTAGGGTCCAGGGGTGGTCAAGCAGGGGAAAAGGTGTATATCATGTGTCGCCCCAACAAACTTCCAACTGCTCTTCAATGTGATGGTAGTGGGAATGAGGACTCTGGGGGCATTTTGGAGGAGGAACTATTAGGACTTTTCTACAATGGAATAAAGGAGCAGTACGGGTCAAATTTTTAAGTCCTCTAGAAATAGTTAGGAAATGAAGATTGTTTGTGGGGATAGAGGAAGCAAAGAGGGAATATGGCAAGTTGGTCTTCAACATTGATTATGCCCTTGGCAACATGAAATCAGAACTCAGAGACAAGGTCAGAGCTAGAGAGAGACTCTGGAGTCTTCATACAGGTCAGAGTTGTACCTGTGGGACTGGGGAAGCTTGCTCACAGTTCAAATAAGACAGGGGACAAGAATTCTCAGGTCTCAGACTGCTTTGCTCTCACACTGATTTGGAAGATGATATGGAGGTTTTCTTGGACCATGCTAGCTAAAATAGCACCTTGGGCCCTCTCCCTTTGCCTTACTTTGTTTTTCTTCATAGCATGTGATTGCCACTTAATATTGTATTTGGATAGCTATTTGATTACTGTCTGTCTTTCCCAGTAGAGTGGAAGCTTCATGAGGGCACAGATTATCTTTTTGTTCAGTACTATATTTTTAATACCTGGAGAGAGTGCAGAACATTGTAGCTGTTTAATAAATACTTGCTGAATGAATCTATGACTAGGTTAATTTTTATGATTAATAGAACTAAAATTGATGATTGCTGGATATAGGTATTTTCTGTTTTTTTCTTTCTCTTTCTTTCTTTCTTTCAATTAAGTGAGAGCAGTGAAGGCAGAAAGACAAAGTTCCGCATGTAGCCCAACAGGATCCATCCAGCAAGCCCCCTGTTGGCCATGCTCTGCACATCTGGGACATTGCTCTGGCAACCAAGCTATTTTTAGTGCCTGAGGTGGAGGTCATAGCGCCATTCTCAGCACCCAGGGCCAACTTACTTGAGCCAATCAAGCTGTGACTGCAGGAAGGGGGGAAATGGAGGGTGTTGGTGAAGCAGATGGTCACTTTTGCTGTGTGCCCTGACCAGAAATCAGACCCAAAACATCCATATGCTGAGCAATGCTCTAACACTGAGCCAATTGGCTAGGATTTATCTTTCCTTTTTTATTTATTTATTTATTTATTTATTTATTTATTTATTTAATTTTTTATTTTTCTGAAGCTGGAAACGGGGAAAGACAGTCAGACAGACTCCCGCATGTGCCCGACTGGGATCCACCCAGCACACCACCAGGGGCGACGCTCTGCCCACCAGGGGGTGATGCTCTGCCCCTCCGGGGCGTCGCTCTGCTGCGACCAGAGCCACTCTAGCGCCTGGGGCAGAGGCCATCCTTGC
Source organism: Saccopteryx bilineata (assembly GCF_036850765.1). Lineage (NCBI taxonomy): Eukaryota > Metazoa > Chordata > Mammalia > Chiroptera > Emballonuridae > Saccopteryx > Saccopteryx bilineata. The sequence goes on from NC_089497.1 coordinate 30,643,935, forward strand.
TCCAATGGAGCCCTGGCTGCGGGAGGGGAAGAGAGAGACAGAGAGGAAGGGGGGGGTGGAGAAGCAAATGGGCGCTTCTCCCATGTGCCCTGGCCGGGAATCAAACCCCGGGTCCCCTGCACACCAGGCCGATGCTCTACCGCTGAGCCAACCGGCCAGGGCCTTAACTTTCCTTAAAATAAAATTTTTTTCTTTAACAAATACATTTAGATAAATAAACACATATATTTGAGAGTCTTGAAATATACAACCTAAAAACTTAGTTTTGTTTCTTTGTTTTTCATTAAATTCTACTTTCCTGAAATCAAGTTCACCTAGTCCCTTTTCTACAACAGCATTCCTTTATGAGAAAGTAGGTATGACTTTCTTTAAAAATCTAGGCATTTTGCCCTGGCCAGCTAGCTCAGCGGTAGAGCGTCGGCCTGGCGTGTGAAGTCCCGGGTTTGATTCTCGGCCAGGACACACAGGAGAAGCGCCCATCTGCTTCTCCACCTTTCCCCCTCTCCTTTCTCTCTTCCCCTCCCACAGCCAAGGCTCTATTGGAGCAGAGTTGTCCCGGGCACTAAGGATGGCTCCATGGCCTCCACTTCAGGTGCTGGATTGGCTCTGGTCGCATCGGAGCAACTGCCTAGATGGGCAGAGCATCTTCCCCTAGTGGGCATGTCAGGTTGATCCCGGTTGGGCACATGCAGGAATCTATCTGTCTGCCTCCCTGATTCTCACTTCAGAAAAATACAAAAAAGAAAAAAAAATCTAGATATTTCAGCAGTCTGGTTCCTCTGACCAGATTTTGTGTGTGTGTGTGTGTGTGTGTGTGTGTGTGTGTGTGTGTGTGTGTTTGGTAATTTTCACAGAAGTTTACTTTTGAGGTTCTTGATTTCTGTCAGGTTTCTTTTCCTATTAACTAATGATACCTGTATTTAAAGATTCACATCTCATTGTATCTATGTGGGTCCAACAGTCCATGCAAACGTAAACCTGTCACCTTTTGTTATAATTTTCTCCAGGAAGATGACTGAGTATGGTATGGCATCTCATAAAAAACAGCTATAGGTAGGGTAGGCATTTAAACTAAGTCCACCTCTTCTTCACTATTCTAAGGAATCAAAATCAAAGGTAAAGTGAATCTGTTTGTATTACATACAGGTAAAGACTCTTATGAAGTCTAGCCTTTCTTTTTCAGATAGTCTGAGTGGTATAAATGATACCAGAATCATTGGGTAAAGTAATTTAAAGCAGTAGTTCTCCAATAGATGGGGAATTCATCCCTAAAGGGTTATCGAGATCACTGGGGAAGTGTTTTCAAGCTCCACACAACACCATTTTGAAGATCGTACTAGCTGAGCGCTAGTGTCATACGCCATCGTACTGATGGCGCGGTGTCATACCCTCAGCCCTGCTGGGAGGTGGTAAAGGTAGAGAATCACTGGCCACAGATTCTGAGGGTTCAAGTGACCAGAACACGTGAAATTAAAAGATACCCTTGTTTCTATCTGTCCTCTACTCTTTAGCACAGGATTGCCTTTTGGTCCCCCAGACAGTTTGGGGACCAAACTGTCTTTAAAGCTGTAGAAGATGGTGCAGATGGGGAGAGGACACTGTGGGGCAAGAGGACAAGTCTGTAAATTCCAGGATGAGGCTAAGAGGTAAAATTTGAGCATGTTTGTTGGAAACAGAGAAAAAATGGAAGGATTTTAACCGGAGAACTTGTTTACTGAACCTATGGCCAATTGGGTGCATCTTTAAGGAATAGTTCAGTATAATAGTTTTCTGACTTACAGGTTCTACAAATATGATTTTAAAAATACATTGGGCTTCTTTCTAATCAGTGTGATGAAATTGGAAGGTGCTCTGTAAGAAAAATACTATGCAGACAGCAAGGTATGACTGTCACCCAAAAGGGACGGGGCCCAGAATGGGTCTGCTTTGGGCCAGGATGTATGTAGTGTGTGGATTCTTGACTTTGTGCAGGAAAGATTTTACAAAACAAGGCCAGGTTATGTTGAGATTACATGTAGTAACTGGGGACAATGAAACAAGGAATGGCTTAGGATAGAAGAAGCCTACGTGGTACTCTCTTTTGGCTCCCTAGAAATGTGATAGGGGCCCTGGCCGGTTGGCTCAGCGGTAGAGCGTCGGCCTAGCGTGCGGAGGACCCGGGTTCGATTCCCGGCCAGGGCACACAGGAGAAGCGCCCATTTGCTTCTCCACCCCTCCACCGCGCCTTCCTCTCTGTCTCTCTCTTCCCCTCCCGCAGCCAAGGCTCCAATGGAGCAAAGATGGCCCGGGCGCTGGGGATGGCTCCTTGGCCTCTGCCCCAGGCGCTAGAGTGACTCTGGTCGCAACATGGCGACGCCCAGGATGGGCAGAGCATCGCCCCCTGGTGGGCAGAGCGTCGCCCCATGGTGGGCGTGCCAGGTGGATCCCGGTCGGGCGCATGCGGGAGTCTGTCTGACTGTCTCTCCCTGTTTCCAGCTTCAGAAAAAAATGCAAAAAAAAAAAAAAAGAAATGTGATAGGAAGGGAGTGAGCCACACAGGACTGAATGGACGCAGTGAGAAGTAAAAGTCACAGTGATAAAAGTGAACCAAGACGGGCTGCTCTTAGTTCGCTGAAAAGTCAGAGTAAAGGGGGCCTTGGAGAAAGGTTCGGTGGGCTTGTCCAGGATGAGCTGCCACTGCCTGATGCTCCCCTGGCTACAAGTCTTATAGGGGCCCTTAGAGTTTGGGAGAGAGAAAGCAAAGGCCTGAGAAGAGGAGCTGCACGGTCGTGCTCCAAGAGCAAGTCACACTTCCTTTATCTTGAGGGTTTTTGTCAGTTTTCTAAAGGCAGGAACATTAGAGGAGGTTTCAAGGGAGACTATCGATAGAACACTCAACTTTCCAGATATGTCCTTTAATATGTTGATTCATAAAAATAAACTTATTGCCTGACCTGTGGTGGCGCAGTGGATAAAGCGTTGACCTGGAAATTCTGAGGTCGCCGGTTCGAAACCCTGGGCTTGCCTGGTCAAGGCACATATGGGAGTTGATGCTTCCAGCTCCTCCCCCCTTCTCTCTCTCTCCCTCTCCTCTCTAAAATGAATTAAAAAAATAAAAATAAAAATAAACTTATTATAGCGTGGTCAGGGTCATTCTCTGGTCAGTTTCACCATCAAAGAATGTCACAGAGGGGGGACCAGGACCAAGGCAGGTCTGGTTCTGCAAGGTCTGGAAAGTGTAAACCATTTGCTCCTGAGTGTCCATGGTTAGGGAAGATAAGGCCTTGTGATTTATTATCTTGCTGTAAACTGCTTGGCCAGTTTGTTCAGCTGTCTGTCTCAGTTTCCCCATTCCACTTGCCACCGAATTTTCCTAGCTTCTTACTCTCCTGCCTCATGACTAGACAGGTTTTTGTTTACTATGTAGTCTATCCTTCCCTGCTTCTCCTAGCCACAGACACACAGATAGGGTAGATGTACTCAATGGTCATTGTAATTAATGGGAATGGAAAGGGAACTAATATTAAGCGTTTTAAAGATGTCCAATAGTTTACATATCTCCTGCATTATCTCATGTGATTTTAGCAGCTTGATTTAGATACTAGTATCACAGTTTATGTGTGAGTAAGCTGAGGCTTACAGGTTAGGGGACTTGCCCAAGGTCCATAGCTGGTACCTGCTAGAGTGGAGTTTGCAGGCTTCCAAGCCACGATACTATAGTGCTTCCAAGCCACGATACTATAGTGCTTCAAAGCCACGATACTATAGTGCTTCAAAGCCACGATACTATAGTGCTTCCAAGCCACGATACTATAGTGCTTCCAAGCCACGATACTATAGTGCTTCCAAGCCACGATACTATAGTGCTTCAAAGCCACGATACTATAGTGCTTCCAAGCCACGATACTATAGTGCTTCCAAGCCACGATACTATAGTGCTTCAAAGCCACGATACTATAGTGCTTCCAAGCCACGATACTATAGTGCTTCAAAGCCACGATACTATAGTGCTTCCAAGCCACGATACTATAGTGCTTCCAAGCCACGATACTATAGTGCTTCCAAGCCACGATACTATAGTGCTTCCAAGCCACGATACTATAGTGCTTCAAAGCCACGATACTATAGTGCTTCAAAGCCACGATACTATAGTGCTTCAAAGCACTTTTGCTGGAAGCAGGGGTTGGCAGACTTTTTCTATATTGGACCAAATAGTAGACATTTTAGGTTTTGTGGATTAAGACAGGACGGAGAATATTATGTAGGCACTTAAATAACCATTTAAGATACACTATTCACAAAAATTAGAAGATATTTTATCGCTTCCTACTCATTTTTGAAATATCCCCTAATTTTTGTGAGCAGTATATAGCTACTTAAAAATGCAAAAACTATTCCTAGGTGACAGGCTGTGTAATAGGCCAAATTTGGCTCGCAGGCCAACTCCTGGCCTGAAATAGCAAATGTAAAGAAAAGCAGTTCGGAGGGAGTGTTTCAACTAATAATTGTCATTAACGTGTGAAATATGCCCAGTCTTTTAGAAAACAAGAGTTCAGATGTCCTCATTATTTCAATATTAAATTATCCCTTCCTTTATAAAATTCTTTTTTTCCCCCCCTTTTTCCTGCATTTTTCTGAAGCTGGAAATGGGGAGAGACAGTCAGACAGACTCCCGCACGCGCCCGACCGGGATCCACCCGGCACGCCCACCAGGGGCGATGCTCTGCCCCTCTGGGGCGTTGCTCTGCCGCGACCAGAGCCATTCTAGCGCCTGGGGCAGAGGCCAAGGAGCCATCCCCAGCGCCTGGGCCATCTTTGCTCCAATGGAGCCTTGGCTGCGGGAGGGGAAGAGAGAGACAGAGAGGAAGGAGGGGGGCGGGGTGGAGAAGCAAATGGGCGCTTTTCCTATGTGCCCTGGCCGGGAATCGAACCCGGGTCCCCCGCACGCCAGGCCGACGCTCTACCGCTGAGCCAACCGGCCAGGGCTATAAAATTCTTTTTATAGCTATACATATTTATTGTATTTTGTTTGCTAATGTAGGTTGTAGTTGGCAAGATTTCATAACTGTTTTACCTTAATCTTTGACCATTTTTCCAAGCATCAATTCCATTAGAGCTAAAGTATATATAAAGTATTCAACATAGTATTCAGTACATGGTGGACATTCAATAGTAGTAGTTATTATTAATCTTATCAGTCTATCAAAATATGGTTATATTGTGGATCTGTAATGTTTTATTATTTTGGGAGTAATGGAGTCTCTACTACACACGATCTAGGCTAACTTCTCCTCAGCTCTTTCTGTCTGGCCCGTACTACTGTCCTTTTTTTTTAAAATAGAAATTCAATATAAATCCCTGTATACTGTGTGAAAAAGTACCCCTCCAAAAATTCCAAAAAGCCCCCAAACCTCAAGTTTAAAAGTTCTAGAAGCAAAATTCTTCTTGATAAAATGCGGCAGGTAAGGCATTCATTCTTTCACTATAAGACATGGAATTGTATTTTCATTCTTAATCTAATTTAACAACATGTATTATCTGTGTTAAAAAGGAAAGGGAAAAGGAGATTATGGATATGAAAGTTTTTAAAAAAGATAATTTTACATATTAATCAGTCCAATCAACATGTTTTTTAAGCAGCTATGTACTGAACATTTACAAGTATAATACAGTGGTACCTTGAGATACGAACAGACCAACATATGAAATTTTTTTTTAGATACGAGCTGCGGCTTGGTCCGTATTTTTGTTTGAGATCCGAACGAAATTCCGAGATACAAGTCGTGATTTGGGAAGCTGCCGCTAGTTGGCACATTGGCACATGGGTCCAGTATCGGCAGTTTGATATAAGAGTTGATTGACTTACAAGCTCGGTTATAGAGCAAATTAAATTCGTATCACAAGGTACCACTGTATCTTATTTCTATATTAAAAAGGCGTTATGCTAAGATTAACCCACCTTTCCCATGTAACCTTTTCTTCTTGAAAAAACATGGTTTAAATCATTACCTAAAGAGAAGTAGAATAATACTTGGAAGTCTTTTTATTTTATTTTATTCTACTTATTTATTTATTTATTTTTAATGGAATGTATTGGAGTGACACTTGTTAAAAAATTATACAGGTTGCAGGTACACAATTCTTGGAAGTCTTTCAGTGTTTTGCTTTTGCCAAGTCATGTAGGCCAGTGTCAAAAATCTTTGGTTAATAACTTCACGTCCTCAAATTCAACTGTGAAACATTCAGTCCTTTGGGCTTAATTTATTGCCATCAAAAACAAGAAATCTTTTTTTTCTCCTTTTTTTTTTTTTTTTCTTTTTTTTTTTTGTATTTTTCTGAAGCTGGAAACGGGGAGAGACAGTCAGACTCCCGCATGTGCCCGACCGGGATCCACCCGGCACGCCCACCAGGGGCGATGCTCTGCCCACCAGGGGGCGATGCTCTGCCCCTCCGGGGTGTCGCTCTGTCGCGACCAGAGCCACTCTAGCACCTGGGGCAGAGGCCAAGGAGCCATCCCCAGCGCCCGGGCCATCTTTCTCCAATGGAGCCTTGGCTGCGGGAGGGGAAGAGAGAGACAGAGAGGAAGGAGGGGGTGGGGGTGGAGAAGCAAATGGGCGCTTCTCCTATGTGCCCTGGCCGGGAATCGAACCTGGGTCCCCCGCACGCCAGGCCGACGCTCTACCGCTGAGCCAACCGGCCAGGGCTTTTTTCTCCTTAAAAAGTGAGTATTTCCATGAAAGGTAACCAAGTTATTTATTTGCATTACAATGTGAATCAGCTTGTCAGAGCTTTCCTCCTGAAAGCTGAGCTAACTTCCCAGAGGATGGGAGTTTCCTTCATCAAGAGATATGTAGGGAAGAATAAGTTTGGACCGTTTTACTGTGTAGGGTCTGCAGATTTGTGTGGGAAAGGGGAGCTGGGAGAAGATAGTTTTCTTTCTTCATTCTGTTTAAGGCAGTTCAGACTTTGGTATTTTTTAAAGGAGGCAAGAGGTGATAATATTCCCACATTCAGGATTTATGATGGTGGATTCACTCACATATGTGGAAATGAAATCTTTGAATTATCAACAAGGCAGAGAAAGCAGAAGCAACCACAGAACTTGTAAAGTTCTGCCCTTTTGGACAAAGCTCATCAACATCATTTACATTTCTCTGTGTCTTTTATGGATAAAGTTCATCATTATATAGAAACCAAGAAGTACTCTCCTGAGCTAAGAACAGTACGAGGGTGAATATTAGGGAAGTGTGCTAGTTTCATGTGGCTGCTTTGTGTGAGGTGTGATCATTACTTCTCAGAGAGTGGTACACCATGTTGCCCTTCAGACCAGCATTGAGCGTTACTCCATCATATCATGTGAGTTTTATCATGTGAAAGTTATCATGTGTGTCGATCACATCCACATTTTTAGCTTGTGCATACTTTCTCAAATCCAATAGAAAAATAAACTTTTGATTCTTTATAAAGTAAGTATTAAAGAGGAAGACAAATTGTTTTATTTTCCAAATCACAGACTTGGATTTCAGTTGGGCTGGAAGGCGTGTTGGGGTACCGTAGCACTGCTGTGATTCAGCTTGTGTTCACAGGGCACCTGATTGATGGGGATGTTTAGCTGTGCGACCTGGCCTTGCACAGAGATCCTCCTCTGCCCACCATCCGAGGACAGGCCTTGTGTACCTAATGGAAAACAGTAAGGCTACTTTACATTTACATAGTGGACAACTCACCTGGCACATCGCAGGTATTCAGGAAATCTTTGTGGGACAAAGTGGTACATGTGGCATCTCTTTATAGATACTTTTAGCATGAGAAAAATCCAGAGAGATGTCTACGGGGATACTCCAGCATTAACATTGCCTTGACACAATCAGTCCATAGTATGCACGGTTGTATATACTGTGCTTACTGACTCAGATGTGGTTCAGGTTCATTCTGTCAGCACTGAACAAAGTGTTCCGAGACGTGGAAACCCTTTGCTAATTCATCTGTTATGATGATTAGGTTACTAGACAGGTATATTTACCTGCTTTGAGAAATTTCCTTAACAGAAATAGTAGAAGGGCTGACTGTGCTTTGGTGTTAGCTGTTAATAATTTGCTGCAAACAGGATGTAGGAAATGATTTCCAAAGACAACTTTTTGGTCTTCCCAAGCTGAAACACACAAAGCAATGTGTTGCACTTTTGTAAGGAAGCGGGTTATGGATCAGACTAGCTAGAGCTGTATGTGCCGTAGCCTGGGAGGTCAGATGTTGTAGGTGTTCTTGGGAACTATATTAGTCCCGATAGTACTGAGTATATGTATTTCAGTAATAGTAATAGCGTCTGACCAGAATGTTCAAACCTCGGGATATTAGCTCCACAAGACAGGGATTCTTGTTTGTCTGATATACTGCTGTGTCCCAGTGCCTAGAAAAAGATCTGCCATCAGAAGTTATTTCCATATTGAAGAATTAAATAAATTTGAAAATATACAGTCTAATTTGTTCCTTTGCAGTAAAAAAAATCTCAGAAGATTAAATGTTTTTTTGAGAGTTTAAAAATTGTTTTAAATTGCAATGGAGGTAACATTATTATTTTTTAGGGTAACTATCTAAGAGATGAACATATTTTATAACATGATATTTATTTTGAAAGCTCCTGAAAACATTTTACATTATGTACAGAGTTGAAATAAACCAAAGAATCCCAGGAAAAAGACAGCTGGGTTTTTATATTTACAAAATATATGAAAATAGTTGTGTAGTAATCCAGGTGCTGAGACTGGAGGGATTCTAATTTAGGTGGCCAGAGGATCTCTTTTGATGTCTGTGTGGTATTGCACATAAAATAAATTTGGAAGCATTTGCATTTTTTCCATCATTCAGTTACATATTCACTAAGGAATAAGTTGGGTCCTTACAAGGGATGCATGTTTCGGGGGATTATAGTTTAGTAGAGACAGACTCATCAAAGGATTCTTTCCAAACAGTTTAATAACTAGGATGGAAGTCTTTATGGAGACATAGAAGGGGGTCCTGTAAGCCAAACTGGAGGTGAGAGTGAAGGTAGGGAGGAGGGCGGGTCAGGGAAGGCTTCAGGATTGGTGGATGTTAGCTGAGTCTTGGGGAAGATGAGCAGGAGCTGGCCAGGTGAGGAGGGGGAGAGAATCTGTGAAGAGGCAGCAGCGGACGGCCCAGAGCTTTGTAACTATATTCACTTTAGTATCACTGTCGGTAATGAGATAGATGAGGCTTGGGAGGAAGGCAGGGCTTGGACACCTGCCATTCTAAGGAGATTGAACTCAGGATGAGAGGGAGCCGTAAAAGGATCCTTAAAGAGGAATTCTTAGATTTGGTTGTAGGTACAGCATGCTGGTGGTCGTCTTGAGGATGGTTTTAGGTGGGCAAGGCTGCAGGGGCAATCATTTGGCTCAGGTGAGAGATGAAAGCCTGTATCGAACAGTTTAAATTGTGATGACGATGGGAAGAAGGTCCCAGAACCAGGCGTTCAACAATAATTAGTACATCTGGAATAACTAGTTTGAATGCTTTAATAGTTTCTACATTCCATCAACAAAAATTTTAAATATTTACTAGTTTATTTTTTTTAAAACTGTATTTTTCCTAAATTAGGAAAAACATTAAGAATAACAGTATTATTTTACATTTTTGAAAATTTCTGAATGTCTGGCTTTATGGAAGACATATTCTCATATCTGTTTCTGCATTTAATTTGTTGCAATATATTGTTTTGGTTGAAGTGTATGAAGAAAATTTGGCTTTATACAGATGTGTAGGTGGAAAAGGAAGAAATATTTTAATATACTTTTTAGATAATTGTGGATATTTTTTAATTTTATGCCAAAGTAAGTGGGAACTCTTTAAGAATTAATGCAATGTGGAATTTGAAACCATATCAATGAACTTTTTGTACTATGATTTATTAATGTATATTGTTTTCTCTTGAACCTTGAATGGAATGTGTTATTTTGTAAGATCTTGCATTGTTCATTTGGAAAATATTCATTTACTGAGTTATATACATTTTTCTTTTTTATATTTAAAAAATTTATTGAATTTATTGGGGTGACATTGGTTAATAAAAATATATAGGTTTCAGGCCCTAGCTGGTTAGCTCAGTGGTAGAGCACTGGCCTGGCATGTGGATGTCCCTGGTTCAATTCCCCATCAGAGCATACAGTAGAAGTACCCATCTGCTTCTCCATCTCTCCCACTTTCTCTCTCTCTCTCTCTCTCTCTCTCTCTCTCTCTCTCTCCCCCCCCCATCCTGCAGGCATGGTTTGATTGGAGCAAGTTGGCCCTGGGCGCTGAGGATGGCTTTGTGGCCTCCTCCTCAGGCACTAAGAAGAGCTCAGTTGCTGAGCAACAGAGAAACAAAGTAATGCCCTAGAATGTCAGAGCATTGCCCTGTAGGGGCTTGCCAGTGGATCAGGTCTGGGCGCATGTGGGAATCTGTCTCTGCCTCCCCTCCCCTCACTTAATGGCTCAGTCACACCTGACTGGTGGTGGTGCAGTAGATAGAGCATCGACTTAGGATGCTGAGGTCCCAGGTTCGAAACCCTGAGATTGAGGTTGCAGCTTGAGCTTGGGGTTGCCAGCTTAAGTGTGGGATCATCAGCATGATCCCAAGGTCCCTGGCTTGATCCCAGAGGTCACTGGCTGGAAGCCCAAGGTCCCTGGCTTGATCCCAGAGGTCACTGGCTGGAAGCCCAAGGTTGCTGGCTTGAGCAAGGGGTCACTGGCTGGAAGCCCAAGGTTGCTGGCTTGAGCAAGGGGTCACTGGCTGGAAGCCCAAGGTCCCTGGCTTGATCCCAGAGGTCACTGGCTGGAAGCCCAAGGTCCCTGGCTTGATCCCAGAGGTCACTGGCTGGAAGCCCAAGGTTGCTGGCTTGAGCAAGGGGTCACTGGCTAGAAGCCCAAGGTTGCTGGCTTGAGCAAGGGGTCACTGGCTGGAAGCCCAAGGTTGCTGGCTTGAGCAAGGGGTCACTGGCTGGAAGCCCAAGGTTGCTGGCTTGAGCAAGGGGTCACTGGCTGGAAGCCCAAGGTTGCTGGCTTGAGTAAGGGGTCACTGGCTTGGCTGGAGCCTCCTGGTCAAGGCATGATGAGAAACAATCAATGAATAACTAAAATGCTGCAACTATGCGTTGATCTCATCTCTCTTCCTTCCTGTGTCTCTCTCAAAATAATAAAATATGGCTCAATCACATGGTTGGACAGTTGGTGCTGGCTGTTAGTCTCAGTAGATTCTCCCAGTGTCCTCTTAACATGGTGGCTGCCTTCCACTGAGTGAATGTTCCATCATATTTGATTAAATCAATGGTAGTGTCATATCATTCAACCAAATAGACCAAATTGAATGTATATTTCCACATTTAAATGAAGCAGAGTATTTTAAAATTTTTGTTTTGAAATGGTGCTAACAATCATATTGACCATGGGCTTCTGGGCATTGGGGGTGGTGGTCTTCTCAAATAGTATGATAGCTTTAGTATTTCACAGAAACCTTTAAATGTTTGCGACATCAGTCTTTCACTGATCATATTTATCTATACAAAGTTCTCCAGAGGCCTCTGATTTTGAGGTTTGAATTTTTATATACCAAGTGAAACAGAAAGCAATTTAAGGGGGAGAATTTATTTTGTAAAAACAATTTTTTCTATCGATTATGTCTGTAAATTTACTTGAATGGCCATTTATGGCTTTTATAATATTATATATAAAACACACTAGTGGGGATGGTGTGAGCAAGGGAGAATCCCTGAAAGGAGTCACTCACACATAGTGTGTGTTCCCACAATGCCAGGTGGAATAGCGGAGACCTGCCCAATAAACCGGCAGAGTCACAGAGAGGTTGCCCACAGAGGGGGGGAGCTTACGTGACAGAAGAGAGCAAACTGAGGGTCAGGCACGAAGTCCTGGTCACTGGTGGCAACTGCAGGTGGAGAGGTGGGCATTGTCTTGAGCCAGGCTGCTGCAGTAGCAGCACAGTTCGGTGGAGTGGAAGTCTCTGTGACTGTGGACAGGGCTCTGAGCATGACCCTGCAACAGCCAAGCTCCAGTGTTGGAGAGTAAAAGCTCTGAGTTCTTATAGCCCACAAGGGGTGGAGATCCCACTCATCTCTGTGTCCAGATGGGAGTCCTTACCCAACTGTCCAGACTGACAGTGACCCCCTATTGGATTGTCAAAGGTGTCCAAAAAGCCTGCTCTGCTTATGCTGTGAGCAGGGAAGGAAATAAAATTCAAATAGATTGTACTGAAGAAGCCCAGCATCTTCTTTGGAGCATCTTTTTAGATGATGTTAGTTAGCTTTTCAGGAATTGCAATTACTGGAGCTTTTTATTTTTTGTAGCTACATCAAGTGAGTTGTTTCTGTTTTATTTATTTTATTATTATTATTATTTTTTTACAGAGACAGAGAGAAAGTCAGAGAGAGGGATAGATAGGGACAGACAGGAACGGAGAGATGAGGAGCATCAATCATTAGTTTTTTGTTGCATGTTGCGACACCTTAGTTCATTGACTGCCTTCTCATAAGTGCCTTGACCACGGGCCTTCAGCAGACCGAGTAACCCCTTGCTCGAGCCAGCGACCTTGGGTCCAAGCTGGTGAGCTTTGCTCAAACCAGATGAGCCCGCACTCAAGCTGGCGACCTCGGGGTCTCAAACCTGGGTCCTCAGCATCCCAGTGCAACGATCTATCCACTGCGCCTCCGCCTGGTCAGGCCTGTTTTATTTTTTTTTATAAAAGTTACCAAAATCCAAAAATTGGGAAAGACAGCAAGAAGTTTTGGGAGCAATACAACATTTGTGAGAAAGAAAGGAAATATTTATGTTGGAACCCCCAACAGGGTCTTACCACACTGTTAATAATTAATTGAGTACCAACTCAAGTTCACTGTCTCCCTCCCTCCATCCCTTCTTCCCACCTGGAAGCCTAACATTCTGCTTTTCCTATTTCCCTGTGACCTGAAGCTAGCTCCTTGTTCCTCAGTCATCCTGCCCCTAACCACAGCCTCACTGGGGACCCCTTCAGGGCTCCCCACCTCCACTGAACCAGAGCTCTCAGACCTCCGGATTTGCCCTAGCAATGCTGCCCAACCCTGGGTTCTGTCCATTTTCCTTTCCCACTGTCTCTGCCCCAGGATCAGGGTCAGTTCCCTCCTGGGCTACTGCAATGGCTTCTGATGGTCTTTGGACTCCTTCATGTCACACCCTCTAAACTGCTTCCAGATTGTGTCCACCTCAAAGTCTTTTATTTTCATTTGGTGTTGATTAAATAAAGACCCACTGTCTCAGTTGGCCCCTGGAGATGCTCTACCTAAAGGCACCAAGTTCCCTTTTACATTTAACGTTATCTTCCCTTTGATTATCCTACAAGGGACTGTTTTCTTTCACCTGACTCCTCTTAGTTCTTTGCTCATGCTGTAAATTAGTGTTTTTCAACCACTAGTATGTACACAGACCAGTCTGCCAGAAATTTCATGCTGGTCTGTGAAAGGGTTAACCATCCTGATGAGTGAAGATTATAGACCCAATGATCTTAGTAGAATTTGTTTATACTCAGGGTGATTTCTGCCTTAGAGGTAAGCCAAATAATTCCATTTCATCAGTCCCTAAGTGTAAAAACGTTGAAAATCATTGCTGTAAATGCTGTGGGCTGAAATCCCACCCATCTTTAGTGTGGATCTCAACTACCAGCAAGATTGTACTCATGACCTCTTTTCCTCCACCAGACTTCTTATATCCCTCATATTTAATCATAATTGGTTTCTTTTAATATATGTAGCATGAGCATACTTATTCTTACAAGGTATCAATATACTCGAAAGGACAAACATAATAATTCATCTTTTTCTCTTGCCAACGCCTAGCCATGGTTTAAATAAAAAATTGTGTAAATCCATTTAAAAAAGTATTTAAGACAGGAAAGAGCAAATTCCTGTGTTTATCAGACACAATGTAAAGTTATGCAGAATAAAGAAATGATATATATAAATATAGACACATAATACATTTAGGTGTATTTATAATTTTGCTAAGATGGCTTTGTTCCACTATTGAAGGATACAAGGACGTAGGGCACTTTTTGTTTCTGGACCGCACCCCCCAACCCCCACCACTAAAAAAAAAAAAAAAAAAAAAATAGCTGTTGCCCAGATTATAATTTTTACACAGAAAACTGGCTTCAAATTATATTTAGTCTGGGACCCTTTGAAAAGGAACGTCATCAAAAGTTTACTAAATTAAGAGAGAAGTTGCTTTGAGGCGCTGGAGGCGATGGGCCTTTAAGAACCCTTCTAGAGACGTCCTAAATCCGAAGGCGAGAAGCTGGGGCAGAAGGGTGCGGGGCGCGCACCATCCCCGATTTCCTACTCGGCGGGAACCTGGCCGACGTGTTCCCGGCTGCCTTCCCGCCTCCCTCTGCAGCCTAGGAGCGCCAGCCGCACGCCCTCCCCCAGGGCGCCCGGGCCGCCGACGGCGGCGCCGGCCCGGCTTCTCTCCGCGAACGGGCGGGGTGTCAGGGTCCCGGAGGCGGGAGGCCACTCTCGGTCGGGGTTTCCAGGTGAAGGGCGAGAAAACAACCGGTCGGTTGAGGCGGAGCCGGACGGGCGGGGCGAGGGCGGAGGGCACATTGCCTCATCCTGTACATTTTACTGGAAACTGAGCGCATCCGGAGGAGGGGCCGGGGGAGGCGCCGACGCCGCCAATGGCCCCGCCAGGCGCGGGGGGCCGGCGCCGCGGCGGTCCTTTCTCCCCGCCCCTGGCCCCGAAGGCCGGTTATATATGCCAGCCGCCTCGGGCCGCGCCCGTGCCCGTGCCGTCCTCCCTCCGGTAGTCCCGGGCTCGTCCCAGCCGCAGCCACAGCCGCAGCCACAGCCACAGCCACAGCCAAGAGGCAGCCGCGCGCAGCGACCCGGTGGCCCAGGTTTCAGGGGGTCCCCGAGCGCCAAGCCCGGGAGCATGATCGTGGACAGGCTGCTGGACGACAGCCGCGGCGGAGAGGGGCTGCTGGACGCGGACAGTGACTGCGGTCTCATGACCAGCCCGCTCAACATGGCCTATTTCTACGGCGCGTCGCCGCCCGCCGCTGCCCCGGGCGCCTGCGACGCCAGCTGCGCGGCGTCGGGGCCGTCGGCGCCGGGCTCGCCGGGCTCCGACTCCTCCGACTTTTCCTCCGCTTCGTCCGTGTCCTCCTGCGGGGCGGTCGAGTCCCGGCCGAGAGGCGGCGCCCGCGCGGAGCGGATGCAAGGTACCCGCCGGCCCGAACGGGGGGCGGGCGCGGCACAAAGTCCATCGTCCCCCACCGGGGCTGGGAAGGGAGAGTCCGGCCGCCCAGATGCGAATACCTCCACCAGGTGCTAGGTGGCCCCTGCGCCTCCCTGGTGGCAGCACATAGTCATACTAGTTCTTGTTTATTAGGCGAGCACTGGATGTCTTACCCTGTGCCGGGCGTTTGATATTAACTCCATGCCCTTTGACCGTCTGTACAGTCCGGGAGTGGTCCAGCAGCTTGAAACGCCTGTGGGACAGAGAACTCCGATTTTGGGGGGGGGGGCGGGAAGAACCACATTAGAATCTCATTCTCTCTTCTTCTCTCCTTCTCTAAAGCAGCTTTATTAAGCTATAATTCACATACTGTGGCGAGGTTTTGGATCTGATATAGGTGGTTTTTTTTTTTCTTGAAACGTGTGTGTGTGTGTGTGTGTGTGTGCGTGCGCGCGCGCGCGCGTAATAGTGTGAGGACTTGTGTTGAAAGTTATGGCTTATTTCTTCCTAAGTATTTGTGGAAATTTTAAGTAAAAGGACGTTATGTTAAAGAAAAGAAAACCGATATTATCAAGATGTAAGGCAAAAGCTGGACTGAAAACCAACTCGATGCATTCCTTTAGTTTGTGGTATTGGGGGGTTTCGGGTCTGCCCAGAACTTCTGCGGTCAGGATTTTGTTCTGTGAACTTTAGAGTGGTTAAGCCATACCTAGCAAAGAGAGACAATGTTTCGTTTTTTCGGTTGTGAATTGGTTTCTATTTTTAATGAACCGACTAACACAGTTCGGGGCAAAACAGGATGCCACTGTGGGTAGACTAACGTAACTCTAGATAATCTCAAATGGTTGGAAAATCTAATCACGATTTAAAGAACCTTCTCTTTTAGGTGATCCCCACTGCTAGCCACAGCTGTTTTGGTTGCCTTTTACTTTAAAAAGTGGTTTTCCATTTTCATTTAAAGAAGTGATTTAAGCCACTAAGGTTGTATAAGGTGCACCCTGTACGTTCAATGTACAACAAAGGCAAAAATTGTGTGTGTGTATGTGTGTGGGTATTTAGAACCTTTTCTTGCGTATTTGGCTTTCATCTGCTTGAAACTGTTTTGCTAGTTCCCTGGTGTACAGCGGCATAACCAGGTGGCATAACCATAGGGGATTTCTGAAAATGAATTTTTCTCCTTGTGATGTTGAATTATTAACTACTGCCATTCCAGAGAAATGTTGTTAGAGTCTGACAAGATATTTCTAAATTTAAACATGAAACCAACTCGACATTTAATATGCCCCATCATTAAGTTGTTTCTTTCCTATATTTATGTTATATGTGTTCAAATTATGCATTGTTTCTTGTCCCATTGTCATACTTTTTTCCACTCTCTAAGAAGTCGCTGAGTTAGTCATTTCATGACGTTCTGCTTATTTACTTTGTGTTCAATTCATCCCAAGAGGCGTGACACAGTAGTGGTCAGAAGTAGAACGTTGTACTCACAAACTACATTTTAAAGTGCATTTTAAAGTTTAACTGTGAAATGAGATTACAGATTTCCTTTTTACTTAGAAGGCCTCTGAGCAATTCCACAAACTGTCCCTGAGGGGAAGTCCTGCCTGTGGGTGTGTGGAACTATGTTTGCACTCAGTGGATGTAAGCGGATTTCTTGGTATAGCTGACTGAGTGAGTGAAATAATAAGAAACACACCAAAGACACTGTTAGGCTTTGGTACATTGAGATCTTTGGAGAAAGTTTGTTTTGTGCTTTCTTAGGTGAGTGGAGTAATAGACTTAAATTTTTATGTGGACACAAAGCTTTTGGTTTGAAAAACTACAAATTTCATCATTTATCCCTTGCTCCTCCAAACTTTATCAGAAGTCAAGAATAATTATAGGTCTATGAGGGTTAGAGTGGCAAATCTGTGATACTGTCTCATGGGTTAATAGGCCAAAGAGACAGAGGGGCTTAATTTGGATTTACCTGTTGGTTCTGAAGATCTCCAGAACCACATCTGATTCTTTATATTGCCTGATCGGGAAAGGTATCACATTGTGTCAACCCTTAGGTAGGACTGGGGACTAACATGTAGGCTATGGACCAGAGTGAAATTGGAAAGGCTTTGCGTTCTGGTGATTGGGGACTCTATACATTAGACAGCTATGTTTTTTGAGGTTACTAAGATTTGTATCTGTGAAGAGATTTAAATGGGATTTGTTTTATTTTCTTTGAACAGTTGAGCCCCATATGGGGGTTGGAAGGCAGCACAGAGGACCCTTTCAAGGTGTTCGTGTGAAGAACTCGGTGAAGGAACTTCTCCTGCACATCCGAAGTCATAAACAGAAGGCTTTTGGCCAAGCCACGGATGATTTTAAGGTGGCACCTATTTTTTTGTTTTGGGTCGGGGATCAGGAAAGCTAGTCTGCTGGATTATTATTTGCTGACTAGCTTTATTATTCAGGAAGCCTTTTGTAGACCACAGAGTCCATGGCACAGAGAGCACATGTGTCCTGTGGTCTACCGTACTCCTATCAGTTAGCCCAGTGCTAGGCACTTGGTAGGCACACAAGAGAAATTTAATGAATGAATAGATGAAGGCAAACTGGGGGCGAGGAAATAAATGGAGTTCAAGTGAAACGGAACATTTTGACTAGAAGGGGAACACTGAAACGACCTTATTTGATCTTGACGTAGTTGAACTAAGGTGAAAGAGAAAATGGGGGAAGTTACAAGATAGAGTGAAAATTAAGATAGGAAATAAATATTGATAGAATAGCTATATCAAAGGTTTATGGTGAGCTGGAAAGAGTGGGAGAGATAAGAATGTTTATTGATGTGTATGAAGCAGGAAGCCATTAGATGTTCTACTAAATTGGACCACTTTCTTCCTTATAGACACAAGGTGTAAACAGAGAGCAGTTCACAGGTAAGAGTGACTTCTATTCATGATACTGTGGGGCTTTAGACTAAAATAATTTAGCTTGACTATGGATACAGTTTACAAACTAAAATGATCACGGATTCCGTATTCTTTTTGGGTGCAGAATTGACAGGCACAGTGTCATACAGTGGGAAGAGGAAAGGACCCGACTCTGCGTCTGATGGAACAGCTTGCAAAAGGCCAGCTCCACTGCTTACCCAGTTTTTGGCAAGTATCTCACTATTTTCCTCTGAATAGTCCTGGAAGAGTTTTGGAAGGGAGAGTGCAATTTCCTTTTTCTGTCTTTCCAGACACCACCTCAAACGCCCACACCCGTGGAGAGCATGGAAGATGCTCGTTATAATGAACCCAAACAGGATAGCGGCGCCGATCTGCTGCAGAACATTATCAACATCAAGAATGAGTGCAGCCCGGTTTCCCTGAATACTGTCCAGGTTAGCTGGGTGAGCCCCGTGCCCCCTCAGAGATCTCCCCAGGAGCAGCGTCAGGACTTGCACGGAGGGCCGCTCTTCAGCCCGCCTCACAAGTTCCAGCCGTTCCAAGCCAGCGGCTCCCCGCACATGATGGACCAGGCTCCCGTGTACCAGTATTCTCCACAGAACCAGCACATGCAGCAGCAGCAGCCCTACCACTATACCCACAACCCAAGTCTGGAATATAGTCATTATTCCAGAACTTCCCAGTCCCCCAACTATGAACCAAACATCTTTGATAACGAAGAAGTCCAGTTCTGCCCAAACCAAAGTTTTGCATCCTTTCTAAATAGTCACGGGGAGTGTGACGATGTTGCTGTACCCGTTCAGACTTCCCCCGCTGTTCGGCAACAGAACGATGGCCACCTGCAGAACTTCAGCATGATGCCTCACAGTGCCTGTGAGACTGTGGCAGGGAGGGAGGCAGGCTCCGGGCCTGTAAGCACTTCACTGCCGCTCCAGAGCCTCCTCGGAAATTCAATGAATACCATGCAGTTAGGGAAGTCCTTTTTTCAGTGGCAAGTGGAGCAGGAAGAAGGCAAATTGGCAAATATTTCCCAAGACCAGTTTCTTTCCAAGGATGCAGATGGTGACACGTGAGTATCCCTTTTATCTCATGTTCCTAATTTGGTAAACCGTATTTGTTGCATGTAGTGGCAGAGAATTTCTCTGGGATATACCAAGTTTGTAAACGGTTGGCTAATCAAGATGGACCAGTGTAGGTAGAAACTGCTGTTCAATGATAGGTAATATACTGCTCACAAAAATTAGGGGAGATTGCAAAATGAATATGAAGCTATAAAATATCCCCTAATTTTTGTGAGCAGAATATTTCAAGAAAGAGCTTTCCTTTCCTTTTTTTTTTCCTGGTTGAACAAAGGACCTCTTCTGAGTTAATAAAAAATATATATGAGTCTTTAAATAACTGGCTTCAAAAGACCAGCATAGATTGCATCTCTAGACAAAAAAAACCCCAACACAACAGATCATGATTAGTTGGTCATGGTCAACTGCAAGTTGATTTGTAGATTGAATACTTATTGTCCTGACATCTTCGTGGCCTTGGGCCAGTTATTTAAGTTCTCTGTGCTTTAGTCTCTTGACATTTAAATTAATGCCTTCCTCATAGGATTTTCAGTGAATCGTAGAAATAACAGGTTTAAAGTGATCAGTATGTTGCCTGGCATTCCTTCCCTTATCTCTCATAGCCTAACTCATGCTGTTGCAACTCAGATGTAGTATCAACTTAGCAGGAAAGCCAATTTCTGCTCTGCAATGTGTTACTCGAGTGTCCCAACATCTCAAGATCCAGAGGCTGAATGAATATATTTTTATAGGTGAACTTAGTGGAAGCAGAAGTAATTCACCTCTTTTTCTTTTCCTGTCTCTTAGGTTCCTCCATATTGCTGTTGCTCAAGGCAGAAGGGCGCTCGCCTATGTGCTCGCGAGAAAGATGAACGCCCTTCACATGCTGGATATTAAAGAGCACAATGGACAGGTGAGGACCTTGACAGTGAAGTGGCGGAGATGTGGTCACTGCGGAGAGAATCCCAGCCAGTCTCGTGTTTCCCTACAGAGAGTTTCAGAGCTCAAGACCGAGAGAGTTGAGCAAATATTAACTCTGAGATGTTGACTCTTTGCCACCATCACCCTTGAAGTTGTTAACATGAACTTTGTAGTTATTTGACCAAAGACTAAGTGGGTATAATAAATCCATACCCTAAGTTTATTTTCGTTTTCTTGTGTTTCAGTGTCTTCGTGCTTATTAACAGGATTTCTTTTTTCTATGTGGGTTTTCCCTTTAGTCTTAGTTTAGGCTCATATTCCCGGTTATGGTAGTGTTATATGGTCTAAGAACAATTTTTTCTTCTTCTGAATGTCCACAGAGTGCCTTTCAGGTGGCAGTGGCGGCCAATCAGCATCTCATTGTGCAGGATCTGGTGAACCTTGGGGCGCAGGTGAACACCACCGACTGCTGGGGAAGAACCCCCCTGCACGTCTGTGCTGAGAAGGGCCACTCCCAGGTGCTTCAGGTGAGAGGCAGCGCGCCAGGCTTCCATCACCACAGGGCCAAAGAGATAGGACTTGGATATCAGGAGTGAGATGGGGATTGTGTTGTAATAATCTATATGGAGTTGACTTACTCATTGTTTAGAATACTTGTGTGGCTTGTCTTTTCTAACAGATACCTGTTTTTAAATTTTCAGGCAATTCAGAAGGGCGCAGTGATGAGCAATCAGTTTGTGGATCTTGAGGCAACTAACTACGATGGTAAGCAAGTGAAACTATTGTGTGAAAAGCCATCGTTAGAGAAGGGCCCCTTAGTTCTAAAGGTATATTAAGTTTCATATCAAGAATGGAACCAGTGGAGGGATTATTCAGATTGCCTCACTAGTTCTTGAGGAGCCCATGTGTGGGGCAAGTCAGGCCATCCTCAGGGTTTGTAATGATAGAACACTCCAAAGACTTGATGGCATGCTTTATTCTATTATTTTTTTTCTAGGCCTGACTCCTCTGCACTGCGCTGTTGTGGCCCATAATGCTGTGGTGCATGAACTCCAGAGAAATCAACAGCCCCATTCACCTGAAGTTCAGGAGCTTCTACTGAAGAATAAGAGTCTGGTTGACACCATTAAGTGTCTGATTCAAATGGGGGCATCAGTGGAAGCTAAGGTATATTCACAGAGTAGTTTGGAAATGACAGAGGGGAGAAAACTAGTTATAGAAGAAGACCTGTCCCCAAGTAGAGGTTAAAACTCCCCCTGCCCCTTTTAAAGTAGTGGAGCTGAGTAGCAAAGTATGGATAGTTAAGAAGCTTAGATTTGAAAAGATCATCTTATCTGCTGTCTTGATTTGCTTTTAGTCTTTGGGTTATTATGCAAAAGATCATTTAGCTATGAAATAAATTAGTCTTTGTTTGAAAGGAAAAAAATGCTTGAAGTGGATATTGTCATTTTGGCTGCCGTATACGCAGATAATCAGGGTAGTGCTTTTTGTAAGGGTTGCTTCCTCATTGTGGGATGTAGTCTTAATCTTCTGTTTTTTAAACTAGAAAGTATATTTTTCTCTTCAAATTTGAAGTTTATTTACCTGAGTACTTCCTATGTACAGTGCACTGAGTTAGGAAACTGGGAGGGATGTCTAAATCATAACCTACATTGGGCCCTTGGGGACCTTACGTATAGTAGAAGAGGCGAGAAATATAACTAATTATAAGTTCACAGGGTGGTTACCAAGTCTAGAAACACAGGAGAGTATGTACTAAATGTTTTATTGTGTTATATTATAGTGCCGTCCATGTTTCTACATTTTATGGCCACCCTGTATGCCAGGGTAGATTGTAATAAGAGGCATGTAGGCAAATTAATAGTGAATGGAGTAGGAATGAGAGATTCCGTCTGTGTGGGGTTAGGGAAGGCTTTGTGGAGGAGTGTGCAAAGGAAATCTGCGGGGGTGAGTCAGACATGGAAGAGATTGACTGGAAAGCATGTCTGGATGTTTATTTTTTTTCCCCCCTTGCCTTCAACAAGGATCGTAAAAGTGGCCGCACAGCCCTGCATCTGGCAGCCGAAGAAGCAAATCTGGAACTCATTCGCCACTTTTTGGAGCTTCCCAGCTGCCTGTCCTTCGTGAATGCAAAGGTACTTTTAGAAAGCATCAACTGCGCACGAGTTAGATCGACATTTTTTTATTACCTTTTCAAGCTTTTGAGCTGTTTTCAAAAAAAGCCTCACTTCCTGCCGGGTGTCATCCTGTCTCTCTGTCTCCAGGCTTACAATGGCAACACTGCCCTCCACGTTGCCGCCAGCCTGCAGTGTCGGCTGACACAGCTGGATGCCGTCCGCTTGTTGATGAGGAAGGGGGCAGACCCGAGCACGCGGAACTTGGAGAATGAACAGCCAGTGCATTTGGTTCCTGATGGCCCTGTGGGAGAACAGGTGAGGGTTGCAGGAAGGACAGGCAGTGCTTTCAGGCACTTGGTCTGAAACATAAAGGGAGATCGGGTCTTTCGGGGTGGAGGCCAGCTGCTGCTATTTAGGCAGGTTCTGTCAGTATCGGTGTGCCTGAGTTAAATGAGTCAGTATCTGTAGGGTGTTCAGGAGAGTCCCAGGTGCATAGTAACTGCTCATTAAACATCAGCTTTTACAATTGTTTCTATCTACTGACTGACGTTAAATAAGAAATAGGAAGGTTATTTATGCAGTTTAGAATCTAGAACTGTTTTGTACTTTAAACAAAATTATACTTTACTTATCATATGGTTATATATTATCTTTGGGAATTGGACAGTTTTATATGACTGAACTTTTCTTAATAATAAGAACTGAATCTTTTAAAAATGTTTCCCTGAGGGAAATGAGGGTGATTGTGGCCATAGATAGATCACCACATATTTTGATAATCACAAAATATATGAAATGCAGTTGAACTGTTTCTTTGATTGACATCCCTCTTATGACCATAATTTATAGGAACCCGTATTTGTGGAGCTCTTTATAACTTAAAATGAAATTCTTGATAATTTGTAACATTTTTATGTGTATTATGCTACTTTGTAATTATGGAAACTGCAGTGGCTCAGTGGATAGAGCATCAGCCTGGTGTATTGGCATTCCAGGTTCGATTCCTGGTCAGTGCACACAGAAGCAGCAACCATCTGCTTCTCTTTTCTTTTCTTTCCCCCTTTTCTCCCTTTTCCCACAGCCAGCGTTTGATTTGTTTGAGCATGGCCTTTGGTGCTGAGGATAGCTTGGTTGGTCCCAGCATTTCAGCCTCAGGCACTAAAAATAGTTTGGTACTCCGAGCATCAGCCCAAGATGGGGTTGCTAGGTGGTTCCCAGCTGGGGTGCTTGCAGGATGCTGCCTCACTTTCTCCCTTCCTCTCACTTAAAAAAAAAGAAAGAAAGAAAGAAAGGGAAGGAAGGAAAGAAAAGAAAAAAGAAAAGAAAAGAAAAACATGGCAGTAAAAGTGCTTAGCTAAGAAAATGGAGACTCACAGAGGTTCCAGAGATAGGAAGCATCAGGAAATAGTAAAGGGCAGAGTCCTAAACCCAGTGTTTGCTTTTACTTCAGGTTTGTGGTATGCAGTCATACAGTGATGTTCAGGGTTTATTGAGCATGGACAGCTATTTGATTTTTTTATTATTTAAGATTTTTTTTTATTGATTTTAGCGAAGAGAGAAGAAGGGGGAAAGGGAGAGAATGAGGGAGAGAGAGAGAGGAACATGGATCTGCTCCTGCATGTACCCTGACTGTGCAATTGAACCGGCAACCTCTGTGCTTTGGGACGATGCTCCAGCCAGTCCATCTATAAGGCCAGGCAGCAGGGCTGTTTGAGTCTTAATGCTCTCAGAATACTTTCCGTTCTGCTTTGTATTTTTGTGTTTGTGTGTATGGGGGGCGGGTCTTTTCCTTTGTTTCTGTTGTCAGACTGTGGTCATTGTGTCTTCTAGCAGCTATCAGTTGCATCTTCTACCCCAATCTTCTTTCTTCTAATTTCTTTTAATCTGCTGTGGTCTCAAAGACAGATAAGAAAATTTGTCAGACTGGGATATAAAATCAATCATTAGGCTCTAAATGAGCTTATGGGCTTTCCTGTGATCCATAAAATTATGTGCAGATATTTTTGTTCTTAGATATTAGGACAGCTATTTTGACTCGAAAGGTATTAAGGATTTGTGTGTTTATAAAGTAGGTTCTGGGTTCTTGTTAGCTGAAGCTGCTCTTTAAGATAGGCAAGATATTATTAAATGCCCTAAATGCTGCCTTATGTTAAATGTTCTCACAAATAGCATGAGTAAAAATTAAGACAGGAATATAGGTTTTATTTAAGCTGTTGGAGATTTTCAACTTCAGATAATCTAGTGGAGATGTTCTTGCACTCAAAATTCATTATAGGAGATCGGTAATACGCTTTGAAAAAGTTTTAGTATTTTTTTTTAAGTCACGTTAAATCTTGAGATGTTGCTATTTCTTAATATACTTACAACTTTGCAGTAGTGGTGTAGCGTGTCTAAGAAAGGAATGAAACTGTGAAGTAACCATGGGACTTTGACCGAATAAAAGGAAACCTTACAAATCCTATTCATTTCCATTCCAGATCCGACGGATCCTGAAGGGCAAGTCCATTCAGCAGAGAGCTCCACCCTATTAGCTCCATTGACTGGGAGCCCGTCGGCAACACTCACTGTCAGTTAGGCAGTCCTCATGTATCTGTATATAGACCATTTGCCCTGTATTGGCAAATGTAAGTTGTTTCTATGAAACAAATATATTTAGTTCACTATTATATAGTGGGTTATATTGAAAGAAAAGAAGAAAAATATTCCTCTTGGCAGATTTTAATATTTCATACCCAGGTATCTGGGATCTAGACATTTGAATTGAATATGAATGGTAAAATTGATTTTAATTAATAGTAGCTTTTGTTTAGAAAAAAGGCTTTGATATGTGGCATAAGGCATTGCTCACGTAGCTATTGCCAGTTTAAAAGCAGGTCAATTGTCAACATTCTTTAAAGAAAAATGAAAGCCTTTGGAAGAACAAAACGAATCTGGGTGTACCACTGAGGCCTCGTTTGGCCCAATGCAAAACCAGATAGTTATTTTTGATGTTGGAAAGTGTCTAGACATTGGGCTAGATGAAAGGTACCATGGTTAAAATTTGATTTTTCAAATTGTATATAATTGTTATTTTTGTCTTTTAAAATATTTGTACATATTTGGTCATTAACGTGGCCATGTTTGAAAACTAAATCAATAAAGTAGAAAAGAACAAGTAATTATCACTATTTTTTTAGAATTCTACACATTTAAAGGAGCTGTGCCATCACCCAGCATCCCTCTCTGTAGAGGAAGCGGAGGGAAAGTTGTTTCTCTAGTGGCTGACAGGGCTCTGTTTGAATTTTAAATATGCTTTTTCTTATGCATTGAGATGAGATACATTATTGATAGGGAATTGCATGTTCTTAAAGAGAACACCTCTTTATGGCTCCCTTTCTAGAATTTATTATAGGTTACTTGCTCTGCTGAGAATTTTGTATTACCTTTATAGGAACAGCAAAAAGTCACTATTGAAACGTGTTACTGGGTTTTCATGTCAAATAATGATATTGCGTCATGATGTTTTGTACTACCATTCGGAAAAAAAGATCCTTTATTTTTTAGAGCTCTTATTTCTATTAATATCATTTTGCTTACCTCGAGCATATCACCAAGCATGTATGTGGGTGTGATTGCACACGAACTCATTGTATAAATTTGATTTAGTAAAAACCGTGTTCTTTAAATGAGAAGTTTCACAAGCAACCGACTAATCATCTTTGTAACTTAAACTGTTCAGAAAAAAAAAGTCTTTGAATTGATCACATTGTTTGATCTAGTATGTCTTATGGACAAAAGTTAGTTATAGTATCTGTAAATATGGCTATTATATGAACCATTCTGTCCACACTCATGGAAAAACTCACGCATAGTTTTAAATAAACATTAATTCAATAATACTGTTTGTCTTAAGGATGTGCATTTTCTTCTCTTGGTCCCTTGTTTATATTTATCTAGGTTGAAAAAGTGCTATTAGTTATTAATCTAAATATCTTTAACTTAGCTAATACATTTTAATTGGGATATTTTTGGAGAATACATTCCCTAAAGGTACATAACGTCAGAAAAACTGCTAAGTTCAGAGAGCTTTACTAGGTTCTGAAAATATAGAAATTTAATAGACATTTTTGATCATTTAAAAGTTTATGTGAAAATTGAATTTAAAAAAATAAAAGTTTATGTGTTAAAAAAGCTGAAGTCTTTATGATTTTATTCTTTCATATTTTATTTTGTGGGTACAGTGGACATAGGAAAAACTATTTGGAGATTACCAGGATCAACCTAAGAGATGTAAATCTGGAAAAAGCAGTAAATGGGGTTCTTCCCTTTTCCAACATGCCATTTTCGCGTGTGAGAACAAACACCAAAATCTCTGTCAGCCTCAGTCATTAACTGCATAGTTTAGTTCTTATAACCTCATTTGAGAAACTGGTGAATTCTATCCCTGGGGAAAGATATGTATCGATATATACACAAGTGCCCTATACAATGTCCAAGACATCACAGCCATCAGGAGTCCACAACTCACAGGTTAACAATCTGTCATTTCTTTATATATAAATACAGTCTTATTTTATTTGTACAGTATAAATATAATCTGTAATTATACAGTATAAATACAATTATTTTCTTTTATATAAATACAGTCTTAAGAGTAATTTGGGTTGTAAATGCAACATGATAATCAGGACAGTAAAAATGATATACCCATTGAACATAGATATACAATAAGCTTTTTCCCAAGTTAGCTTATATGCTTTCTCTTTAAGTTCTCATAATAATTGAACCAGTGCTTAGCAAACGTGATTTTGTGTGTATGTGTGTGTGTGTGTGTGTGTGTGCAAAGCCATATGATGTATAGTATTAGGCTTTCAAAGATATAATAGGCATATTATTTTTTATCCTAGCTACATATGTGGAGCTTATGTGACATGCATTTTGTTAGATACCATAAAAAAGGGAAGAAACAGGCCAGAGAGGAAGAATTTATATCTGAATAGGAAGAACTGGGGAACTCCAAGGCAGAGCAGTTGAGCTGTATGTTTGGAAGAGTTGAGTTGGGTGTTCACAGTGGTGGAGGAGAGGGAGGTGAAGACAAAATGACAAACTAAGGTGGCAGAATTTGGGGAAGAGTCTGGTGATTCCCTGTAGTTCGGTTAGCATCTGGATGGCTAAGAAGTTTCATCTTGTGGTAGAGCTTTGACTAGGGATATTCTCATGAGGAGCATGTTGAGAAAGATCCTCAGGCAGTCTAGGGTTCGGCAGGAGAGTGTGCTGTAGCTGACAAGCGATATCTGCCTAAGAGTATGGGGGTGGCACTTGATGGAACTTATTTTAAAGAATGAGCCACACAGAAGCTGAGACTACTTGCTCACGGTGAAACTGTCATATTTGTCCTGTGCTGCCTGTCCCTACACATCCAATATGCAGAGACTAGACTAAATCTTTCTGGGCACTTTATTCAAATGGCCAACCATCTGGGAAGATGGCAGGTGTCCCCCCCCCCCCCAACAAAAACCATCTTGACATTTTATCTCAGGCCGGCCTTCTTATAAGGAGAAAAAAGGGGGTGGGGTAGGGGTTTGAAACACAAAGAAAAGGTGTTTTTGCTCCTAAGCCTCCAAAGTCAGGGACCGATTGGGCATCTCAAACATCCATTTGTGTTACGAATTTCTTTACGGTTTGGTCTCGCGAGGCAAAAGACACACCAGATTTAAAGAACCGGGCAGAGGGCTGCAACTCTTACGTGGAATCAGCCCTGAGAAACTGTGCCACTGCGTATTTATTGAGTTCCAAAAGCCATAGCTTAGCAGTTAAAACTAGAAAGTTACAAAGCCTTTTTTCCCATCTGTTCTATCCCCAACCCTGCACGTCTACTGTTTCTTTTCATGATCGAAGACACAAGAAGACTCGGAGTCTCAGAGCTTATCAATCATAAAGGACATCTCGTTCTCGAGGCATTCCTCCAAGAATCCTGCGTACACGCCTTCAAGTAACCCTGGCCAATGTCTCTTTATGGCTAACATACTCCAAGATCTCTTGTCTCCAATTAACCCTTGCTCTGCAGTTAACTGCCGTTTATATTGGTGCAGGGTCATCTTCTACACATTTGAGCAGTGCACTCCTCTCTTGACATCAAATGGTTAATTGCTTGCTACCTGTGTCCTGCCTGACAAATGCTTAATTGCTTTGGAAGAACAACTATTTACACACGCTAATCCCTAAACCCATCTGTTAAGGCTAAAATTTAAAGCATCAGATTAGCCTATTAACTACAACTAAAGCTAAAATTTTAACTCAAGAGTTCCCCTATCAATTGCTGCAACCTCAGTGCCTAGCACAGTGCCTGGCATATAGTAGGTGTTCATAAATATCGGTTAAATGAGTGAATGGATGTCAGCCAATCCTGGTTGGAATCACTGGGTCTTAGGGGGAAGTGGTGTTTCCAGCCAGAGTTATTAAGTACTTATGACCTAATGAATGTCATAGTTCTGAACTGAGTCATATAACTTAATAGTAACATTGATGGTGTATTCATGAAAATGGGCACGGTTGTACTCTAAAAAATAAGGCAGTCCCTCTTTGCAAAGGACTAACTCTAGGACTAATTTGATATTTCACTAAGTAATTACCTGATATGTCAGAGACCAAATCTTCCAGCTTTCTTTGTTAATCAAATCATTAATATTTAATATCCTATCCATATTTTTACTTAATCAGGAGTGGAAAATTTCCTCAAACTCCTATACTATTTAATAAAAGTCAACTTCTTAAACACAGTACCACTGATGTACATTTTCTGATATAACATCAATTCTGCATTGAACATGACCTCAAGGAAAATTCAGCTCGGCCACTGGCTAAGTTCTCAAGGGTCCCACTGAGATCAAGCCTGAGAACAAGGTTTTTGACTAGTTATAACCAGACTGATGGGTCTTGGTTTTTCTGCTAGTGGCCTAGACTAGCGTGGGGAAGCACCATCTTAATCATCATCTGAGACCCTGCTCCCAGCACAGTATGTGATATAAAGTAGACATTTAGTAAATACTTCTTAAACTGAATTTAAGTTTATGACTCCCTTTTGAATTCATATATTCTCAGTATATTTTATACTTCAATGGGTAAATGCTTTATCACGTGCAACTTATGATTTAATCTAAAAATACATTTATTCATCAGCTGGTTCTACTTTATTTTCTCAATGACCTCACTTCTCCTTTGGAGTCTGTGTAAACCAGACCCAGAAACATTATAGAGATGGCACATTTTCAGGAGGAATCAAGATGGAGATGGTTCTGAAAGTGTATTTAGCTTGCTTTTTTTTTCCTATTCTTTTAATTTATTTTTAAAAAATTTTCCTATACAGTTGACATTCAATATTATTTTGTATTAGTTTCAGGTGTATAGCACAGTGGTTAGACAATCATATTCTTTTTTTTTTTCTTCTGAAGCTGGAAACGGGGAGAGACAGTCAGACAGACTCCCGCATGCACCCGACCGGGATCCACCTGGCACGCCCACCAGGGGCGACGCTCTGCCCACCAGGGGGTGATGCTCTGCCCCTCTGGGGCGTCGCTCTGCAGCGACCAGAGCCACTCTAGCACCTGGGGCAGAGGCCAAGGAGCCATCCCCAGCGCCCGGGCCATGTTTGCTCCAATGGAGCCTTGGCTGCGGGAGGGGAAGAGAGAGACAGAGAGGAAGGAGGGGGTGGGGGGTGGAGAAGCAAATGGGCGCTTCTCCTATGTGCCCTGGCCGGGAATCGAACCCGCGTCCCCCGCACACCAGGCCGATGCTCTACCACTGAGCCAACCGGCCAGGGCGACAATCATATTCTTATAAGGTGTTCCCCCTGATATTTCCAGTAACCAAATGGCAAAGTACATAGTTATTACAATACTACTGACTATATTTCCTATGCTGTACTTTACATCCCCATGACTATTTTGTAACTATCAATCTGTACTTCTTAGTCTCTTGACCTATTTTACCCAGCCACCAACCCGACTTAGCTGGCAACTATCAGTCTGTTCTCTATATCTACGAGTCTTTCTGTTTTGTTTATTTATTTTGTTCTTTAGATTCCACATGTAAGTGAAATCATATGGTGTTTTTCTTTCTCTGTCTGACTTATTTAACTCAGCATGATACCCTCTAGGTCCATACATGTTGCAAATGGTAAGATTTCCTTCCTTTTTTATGGGCAAGTAGTGTTCCATTGTATATATTTTAAATAATGCTGCAATAAACATAGAGGTACATATAAAATTTCAAATTAGTATTTTGGATTTTTTCAGATAATTATCTAGAAGTGGAATCATTGGGTCATGAGGTAGTTTTATTTATACTTTTTGAGGAACCTCCATACCGTTTTCCATAGTAGCCACATCAATTTCTAGTCCTACTAATGACGCACGAGCGTCCCCTTTTCTCCACATTTGCCAACACTTGTTTATTGACTTATTGATGATAGCCATTCTGTCAGATGTGAGCTGATATCTGGTTGCAGTTTTAATTTGCATTTCTCTGATTAGTGATGTTGAACATTCTTTTATTTCTCTATTGGTCAGTTTTGTGTTGTCTTTGGAGAAATGTCTGTTCAGGTCCTCGGACCATTTTTATTTGGATTGTTTGGTTATATATAAATATATATATATATATGTATTTTTTTTTTTTGTATTTTTCTGAAGCTGGAAACGGGGAGAGACAGTCAGACAGACTCCGCATGCGCCTGACGGGGATCCACCCGGCACGCCCACCAGGGGGTGACGCTCTGCCCACCAGGGGGCGATGCTCTGCCCCTCCGGGGCGTCGCTCTGCCGCGACCAGAGCCACTCTAGCGCCTGGGGCAGAGGCC
Organism: Saccopteryx bilineata; assembly: GCF_036850765.1. Lineage (NCBI taxonomy): Eukaryota > Metazoa > Chordata > Mammalia > Chiroptera > Emballonuridae > Saccopteryx > Saccopteryx bilineata. The sequence goes on from NC_089497.1 coordinate 30,675,037, forward strand.
AAGAAGCCATCCCCAGCGCCTGGGGCCATCTTTGCTCCAATGGAGCCTCAGCTGCGGGAGGTGAAGAGAGAGACAGAGAGGAAGGAGAGGGGAAGGGGTGGAGAAGCAGATGGACGCTTCTCCTGTGTGCCCTGGCCGGGAATTGAACCTGGGACTTCTGCACGCCAGGCCAACGCTCTACCACTGAGCCAACCAGCCAGGGCCTGGTTATATATATATTTGATGTTGAGTTGTATTACACTGCTCACAAAAATTAGGGGTTCAGGGAAGGTGCAGATACTCCAGGACTTCCAGCCTTTTCTATAGTGCATTTTCAGCAATGAAGTAAAAGTTGGCTTTGCATCTCATTTGCATAATTGAACAACTTTCTTTGACTTGTTTGCTTTTTTTGATATTCTTGTTTAATAAAAAAATCAAATGCTTCTTTTTTTTATCACTTCATATTCATTTTGAAATATTCCCTAATTTTTGTGAGCAGTATAGTTCTCCATAAACTTTCAATATTAACCCCTTATCAGATGCATTACTGACAAATATTTTCTCTCAATTAGTAAGTTTACTTTTTTATTTGGTTGATGGTTTCCTTTGCTTTGCAAAAGTTTTTTTAGTTTAATGTAGTCCCATTTGTTTATTCTTTTGTTACCTTTGCCTGAGGAGATATATCAGAAAAAAATATTACTAGGAGCAATGTCAGAGAGTTTACTGTTTATGTTTCTTCTAGGAGTTTCATGATTTTGGGTTTTACATTTAGATCTTTAATACATTTTGAGTTTATTTATATATGGTGTAAGAAGGTGGTCTAGTTTCATATTTTTAATGTATCTGTCCATTTTTACCAACAACATTTATTGAATAGAGCATCATTAACCCACTGTATAGTCTTGCCTCTTTTGTTATAGGTTAATTGATCATATTGGCATGGATTTGTTTCTGGGTTCTCTATTCTGTTTCATTAATCTCCCTTTATGTTTACCAATATTTGCTTTAGATATTTAGGTGATCCTATGTCAAGTGCATAAATGTTTACAAGGGTTATATTCTCTTGTTGGATTGATTCTTTATCATTATGTAATGTTCTTCTTTGTTTTTTATTACAGCCTTTGTTTTAAAGTCTATTTTGTCTGTATAAGTATTACTACCTCAGCTCTTTATGTTTTTTTCATTTGCATGCAATATTTTTTTTATCATTATTTTACTTTTAGTCTGTGTATGTCTTTTGATGAAGTGAGTCTCTTGTAGAGAGCATATGTATAAATCTTGCTTTCTGATCTATTTAGTTTCCTTAAGTGTTTTGATTGGAACATTTAAGCCTTTTACATTTAAAATGATTATTGATAGTTACGTAGTTATTGCCATTTTATTAGTTATATTTATGGTCCATTTTTGTTTTTCTTCTTAAAGAAGTCCCTTTAACATTTTTTATGATATAATATCATACTAGTTTGGTGGTGATGATCTTCTTTAGTTTTTGTTTGTTTGATTAGTTGTTTTTTTTTTTGCCTGGGAAGCTCTTGATTTCTCTTTCAATTTCACATTATAGCTTATAGCTTTGCTAGTTAGAGTAAGTAGTCTTGATTGTAGGTCCTTGCTTTTCTTTTCTTTTTTTTTTAAAAGAGTTTTTATTTATTTATTTACAGAGACAGAGGGAGAGTCAGAGAAAGGGATAGCTAGGGACAGACAGACAGGAACAGAGAGAGATGAGAAGCATCAATCACCAGTTTTTCATTGCGACACCTTAGTTGTTCATTGATTGCTTTCTCATATGTGCCTTGACCGTGGGGCTACAGCAGACCGAGTGCGAGTGACCCCTTGCTTAAGCCGGGGGCCTTGGGTCCAAGTTGGTGAGCTTTGCTCAAACCACATGAGCCTGTGCTCAAGCTGGCGACCTCGGGGCCTCGAACCTGGGTCCTCCACATCCCAGTCCGATGCTCTATCCACTGTGCCACCACCTGGTCAGGCGGTCCTTGCTTTTCATCACTTTAAATATTTTGTGCCAATCTCTTCTGGCCTGAAAGGTTTCTGTTGAGAAGTCAACTGACAGTTTGGTGGGAACTTCCTTGTAGGTAACTGTCTTTCTCTTGCTGCTATATTTGTCTTTAACTTCTGGCACTTTAATTATGATGTGTCTCAGTGTGGACCTCTTTGGGTTCATCTTGTTTAAGACTCTCCATGCATCCTAGACTTGTATGTCTGTTTCCTTCACCAGGTTAGGAAAGTTTATGTCATTATTTTTTCAAATAAGTTCTCAATCTCTTATTCTCTCTCTCCTCATTCTGGTATAGCTAATGAGAATGTTGTTATGCTTGATATTATCCCAGAGGTTCTTTCTTTGTGCTGTTCTAATTGGGTGTTTCTACTACCTTGTCTTTTGAATTGCTGATTCAGTTCTCTACTCCATCTATTCTGCTATTGATTCCTTCTAGTGTATTTTTATTTCATTTATTGTACTCTTTATTTCTGATTGGTTCTTTTCTGTGGTTTCCACGTTCTTTTTTATGCTTATTATCTTTTTGTAGAAGTTCTCACTAAATTCATTGAACATCCTTATAAGCAGTATTTTGAACTCTGCACCTGGTACATTGCTTGTCTCCATTTTGTTTGGTTCTTTTTCTGGAGTTTTGTCCTGTTCTTTCATTTGGGACATATTTCTTTGTCTCATTTTAACTGACTCTTGTTTGTTTCTGTATATTAGGCAGATCTGCTGTGTCTTTCAGTCTTTTCAGAGTGTTCTCATATAGTAGGTTTCCTGTAGGACCCAGTGGTGCTGCCTTTCTGATCACTTAAACAGGGTGCTTCAGGGTATCCTTTTTGTAGAGTGTGTGTGCCCTCCTATTGTAATTGAGCCTTGATTACTCTTGGCACATCAGTAGGTGGGATTGACCCTCAGGTTGCCTAGCTGTGAATATTGGTCATGATCACAGTATACTAGCTATTGTTCAGGATCTGACGCCACAGAGTGAAATTCACCCCAGTGGGCTCTGGTGCTTTCCAAGACCACCCTTCTGGTGTGCCACTCTGTTGTAGTCTGAAGTAGGCCACTGGGTATGTAAGGAGGTGTTCCAGTGCAGGTCAATACCAGATGCTGTCTATGGCCAGCTTGGGGCTATCCTGTAGGAGCTAAAGAGTGACCTACAGTTAGTAATTACCTGTGCTAGACCTGGAGGTACGTGGTAGATGCCATGCTGCAAACCAAGGCCTGCTGCCACTAGTACCAGGTCTGGAGCCAATCAGCAAAAGGCAAGGCACAAGAGATCTGCCATTGCCTGCCACCTGCCTATTAGGGTCAGCCGTTGAAAGAGTGTTGGGTAATACTCAAGTTGGGTAAGGCGAGGTCTCAAAGAGACACCAGGGTTAGGTGAGTGGTGTTTACCAGTCTAATACAGATTTAGATTTGGTGCCAGTGCTGAACCTCGGGCCACTCAACGAAAGGCACAGCCCATACTGAGGCTATCTGTTGTCTGCTTTGAAAGCTTTCTGACTGCAGCACAGCCCAAAGATGGCTACCTGCTACCAGAAGAGTCTCTTGCGGTTTATGCGTTGGATAGGGCAGGTTCTTAGAGAGTGACTAGGGTAGAGTGAGTGGTGTTCACCAGGCTAATACAGATTCAGATTTGGCCATGTGTGGGAAGGGCTCAACACAGGGAAGATAGCTCCCACCGGCTGGCTGTAGGGGAGGAAAGCTCAACACAAGGACAATGGTGGCTGTCCCTCCAACTCCATCCTGAAGTCACACAACTCAGTTTTTCACTGTGTGTGTCTACAGCCTTCCAAGGTTCCTGTGTCTGAGTGAATCTGTGTTAAGGCCTTTTAAGAAAATGCCTCTGTTTTTTTTCATCAGCCTTTTGTCTCAACAAGAGGATAGAATCCCTACTGATTTTCACAGCCAGATATTGTTGGGGGCTCTTCTTCCTGGCGCTGGTGCTCCAAGCTGGGGAGCCCAGTGTGGGGCTGGGATACCTTTCTCTTCAGGGAAATCTCCATGGCTGAAAAATCCCTTCCTTCCATATCACATCAGAATTACAGCTAAATTGTAGAACAGTCAACCTGGAGAACCATCTGAAGACTAGCTGAACAGAAGTTTTCTACTAAATATATAAAGAAAAAGCCATGTCAAAACTGGTAGGAGGGGCAGAAACCCCAAATGAGCTGGCCCCACACCCACGTGTAGTAGGTGAGAATTGGAAGGGATATTTCAGCCATGGAGATTTCCCTGAAGAGCAAGATATCCCAGCCCCACACTGGGCTCATTCTTTTCTCCTAGTGTCTCTCCTCTGTGTGTGTTTTTACATTTTTTTTTTTTTGACTTTTCTGAAGCTGGAAACAGGGAGAGACAGTCAGACAGACTCCCGCATGCGCCCGACTAGGATCCACCCGGCACGCCCACCAGGGGCGACGCTCTGCTCACCAGGGGGCGATGCTCTGCCCATCCTGGGCGTCTCCATGTTGCGACCAGAGCCACTCTAGTGCCTGAGGAAGAGGCCACAGAGCCATCCCCAGCGCCCGGGCCATCTTTGCTCCAATGGAGCCTTGGCTGCGGGAGGGGAAGAGAGAGACAGAGAGGAAAGCGCGGCGGAGGGGTGGAGAAGCAAATGGGCGCTTCTCCTTTGTGCCCTGGCCGGGAATCGAACCCGGGTCCTCCGCACGCTAGGCGGACGCTCTACCGCTGAGCCAACCGGCCAGGGCCTCTGTGTGTGTTTTTAGAAGGACACTTTTCTTTGGATTTAAGGCTCACCTAGACGATTCTTAATTACATCTGCAAAGACCCAGGCCCTTTCTTCAAGCGAAGTAATGTTCACAGGTTTTTAAGATTAGGATGTGGACATACCTTTTGGAGAACACCATTTAGCTCATTAGAGCAGAGAAAGAGGCTTTATAATCTTTTCTGCTACCATTGTTTCCTCCTATAGAGTTTAAGATAAATGCTACTTTCTTAGAAATTCTATGTAGTCTGTCTTCAGAATCTATGAACTTCTTTTCACACAATTATTGATTTAATGTATACTTTCATTTCATTTATTAGCTGTACTATTTATTAGCTATATTTCATATTGACCAGGACACTCATTTAACATTGATAAACGTTAGTAGAAACAATAAAATAATTATTGAGCTATAATTTAAAAGTTATGATAAGGATTAAAAGAGATTTAATTATTTGAATCTTACAATAAAGCTTCTTTGATTATCATTAGTCATCCTATTCTCTGGTACGCATATGAAAAACCTGCTTCCCTTTACCTTGAGTCATGCTATCTAGAGCTGCTCATGTGGGAAGCATATGATCACACATTAAAGGTCTGTGTTTTAAACCAGTGGTCCCCAACCTTTTTTGGGCCACGGACTGGTTTAATGTCAGAAAATATTTTCACGGACCGGCCTTTAGGGTGGGATGAATAAATGCACAAAATAAAATTATGCGACTGGCATAAAAACTGTGATATTTTTAAATATAATTGTTGAACTTACAATATTTATTGGGCTAAGTTAAAGGAGGAACGAGCATGTCCTCATTATTTAGGCTGTATTTAAATTTGTTATTCTGACAATGTTTCATGTTATTTATTCTTTCTCTGCGGACTGGTACCAAATGGCCCACGGACTGGTACTGGTCCATGGCCCGGGGGTTGCACTGTTTTAAATTATCTGACCTTGTAATGATGATAACGCTGGAGTGGGCACTTATTGGAAAGTATAAATGTTTGAAAGTGAAGGGTGAATTTAAAAAAAATCCATGGTTTTAGACAGTAAATACTGATCCACTTTTCAAATTCTATTGAAATATATTGTTTTAGGTCTAGACATTATTTTTTAAATGACAAGATCTGGCTACTAATCTGAAAAGAAATATTTTTGTAGCTTTTGGGACTTGGTAATTGGATCTAGTACATGGTTCCTAGTGAAATAATTTACTACCTTTGGGACTGACAATAAGAGTGCATTACAGGTTGTTAAATAATACTAAATCTCTTAGCTTCATTGATTTGGAACTTAAGTTTGAAACCACAGTTTATTTTTAAAATTTGTGGTATCTTAATCCATGTGGCCTTTTCTCTGTATTTGCAGCCAGATATCTCAGCTAGGACTTTAGCTTCAAGTGCTTGTACAAGAGTGTGGATATGTCTTGCCTGGCTCTCCTGGGAGCCTCAGGTGTTGACTGCTCTGGAAGTGAACTGTTCTTCTCTTTGAATCTTCAAGGTTTCTCACTTTGGCCATTTGACTCAGTGGTTTCCTGCCTGTGGAGACCCTGTCTTTCTACATTGGCCCTAAATGTGTTTTACATTAGATATCACTATCCTTTATCTTTTAAAACATATCTCTCCTCTTTTGCTCCCAAGAATTATTCCTTTCAGAATTCCACTAATTTTTTCAAAAGTTTCTCCTTTTGAGGCTCTTGCAGATATGGAAATAAGAATTGTTTATCTTCAGGATAGGAATTTTTATCTGGTATAACTTCTTATGTCCATCTCAAGAAAATTTAAATATATCAATGGGGAGAACAAGTAAATATTTGAAACTTTTGGATGCTTCTACACAATATAGTCTTGGTGAATTTTTTAAAAAGATAAATTTCTGAACTTAATTTGTAGAAAACTTAAAAAATTATATATTACATTAACATGTCTTAAAAACATGAGACACTTGCCCTGGCCGGTTGGTTCAGTTGGTTAGAGCATCGTCTGGAAGCACAGATTTTGCCAGTTTGATCCCCTGTCAGGGCATATACAAGAACAGGTTGATGTTCCTCTCTCTCTCGCTAAATAAATAATAAAAATTAAGAAAAGAGCATCTGTGAGGTCCCACAAAATGATTTTTTTATATTCTAAATAAGGCTATATTTTAATAGGCAAATTTTCCCAAAAAGACTCCCTAAATTTGAAAAATTACTGTCCAGTTTTCTCATGAGGTACAGTCAACAAAGAAAGTAATGTATAAACAAAAATTTAACTTACACAGGTTATTAATTTCCATACACATTTAAATCATACAGACCAATTAGGTCCTTCATTTGAAATTCAGGGATTTATTGACAGTTGATCGGTTCCATTATTCTATTTTCAAGGCTATATAAATGAGTCAGTTTTGTTTCTTTTTTTCAGCTGAAGTTGTTATATCAAATCTGTTATTAAAGTCAAAATGTCCATTGAATCAGTCATTTTCCCCTTATTTTCCCTGCCATCCCCCATGTCTGGGTTTTCATGATTTCACTTCTGGATTACCACAACAGAAATTGCTTTTGTTTTGTTATGGAAATGTTCAAACACACACAAAAGTAGGGAGAATAGTATATTGAACCTTCATGTACCTATCATGATGCTTCATTACGTTTAATCATTTTACCATTCTTGTTTCTTCCCTTTATTTTTTTCTGGAATATGTTAAGCCCATACCACCCATCATAGAATATCTGTATGTATCTCTAATAAGTAAGCAAGTCTGTTCCCCACAGATCTCTAATAAGTAAGCAAGTCTGTTCCCCACAAATCTCTAATAAGTAAGCAAGTCTGTTCCCCACAGATCTCTAATAAGTAAGCAAGTCTGTTCCCCACAGATCTCTAATAAGTAAGCAAGTCTGTTCCCCACAGATCTCTAATAAGTAAGCAAGTCTGTTCCCCACAGATCTCTAATAAGTAAGCAAGTCTGTTCCCCACAGATTTCTAATAAGTAAGCAAGTCTGTTCCCCACAGATCTCTAATAAGTAAGCAAGTCTGTTCCCCACAGATTTCTAACGATTTGCCTCTAATCTTCTTGGTTTTCTCATCAATCCAAAAAATTTCAACCATTTGGCATACTCTTACAGAAAGCTTAAAAGAGTTTCAAAGTCTTAGTATTGCTTATTGAATCAAGTGCAAACTTTTGCCCTTGTTTACAAAGCCATCTTAACTTGAACTTTCCCTGTCTCTTATCTTCTATTACTCCCCAGTAGGCTCTGGCAGGTCCCATCACTGCGTAACTGATGCTTTGTTTCTTCCTGTCTTGTTTAGTCAGACTCTTGCCTACCCAAATTCTGTGCTTTCTAGAGCTCTGCTTAGGTGCCACTTCCTCCAGGAAGCTTTTATTTTTACTCATATAGACTTCTCTCTTTCCTGAATATTTGGGATTTAAACACAATTCCTCTACCTTTTTGTTGTTGTTGTGTTTTTCCTAAGTGAGAAGCAGAGAGGCAGACACACTCTTGCATGCGCCCAACCAGCATCCACCCGGCATGCCCACCAGGGGGCGATGCTCAGCCCATCTGGGGTGTTGCTCCATTACAACTGGAGCCATTCTAGTGGCTGAGGAGGAGAGCATGGAGCCATTCCCAGCGCCCATGCCAATTTTGCTCCAATGGAGCCTTGGCTGCAGGAGGGGAAGAGAGAGACAGAAAGAAAGGGGAGGGGGAAGGGTGGAGAAACAGATGGGCACTTCTCCTGTGTGCCTTGGCTGGGAATCAAACCCAGGACTTCCACACATGGGGCCAATGCTCTACCACTGAGCCAGCTGGCCAGTTCCTCTAACTTTACTTTTGGTATTCTCTGTGGTATCCTATTCTTAATCATTGCAATCTGGAAAGCAGGCTCAGAATCACTGGCTGGCAGCACTTGTTTTTAAAAACAACTCTAAAAACAATTTTAGAATGGTATTTCTAGAAAAGAAGATCAGTGGTACAGGACAAAATCTAGCATTCTAAGATGGCCCCATGATCTCTACCCCTGGTGTTACTCCTGTGACTATGTTATGTTACATGGCAAAAGTGATTTTTCAGATATAATTTTTTATTGTTGTTCCATTATTTATGTAAGATGTAATTAAGATTACTAATTAGTTGACCTTACTTTCCTGGTACATCCGATCTAATCACACAAGTCCTTTGAAAGCAGAGTTTTTTGTCTGGCTGACATAGAAGAGGAAGGAAGACAGAGTCTAAGCCAGAAAGGGTTCAGCCCATAATTATTGGCTTTGAAGATGGAACCAGTGAGCCATGAGCTAAGGAATGCAGGTAGTTTCTAGGTAGCCAGAAAGAAAATGGGATCTCAGTCCTGCACATCCAAGGAACTGAATTCTGGTAACAAGGAGATTTTTTCCCAAAGCCTTCAGATGAGAGCCCAGCCCAGCTGACACTTTGATTTAGGCCTTGTGACACTCCATGCAGAGAATATGGCTAAGCCTGCCCAGACTTCTGTCTTGGAGTTTTAAGCAGGCAAATTTGTGGTCATTTGTTATGCAACAATTGAAAACTAATACAATAGGCAACACAGGTTTTAAACTTGTAAAATTTTATCCATTTCCTGCTGTTCTTTTCTTTTTTTAGTTCTATTGAACTATAATTGACATACAGCATTGTATAAATTGTGTACAGTATAATGACTTGATGTACATATATTGAGAAATGTTACCACCACAAGTTTAGTTAATATATATTACCTCAAACGTTTAGAAAAAATTTTTGTTCTTCCTTGTGATGCAACTTGTATGCATCACATATTTAGATCCTAAATATGTAGGATCTACTACATATTTAGCAGTTTTCAAGTATATCATGCAACAGTGCTAACTATAGTCATTATGTTGTACTTATTTATCTTATAAATGTAAGTTTGTACCTTTGGATAATCTTCCTCCAATTCCCTTACCCCCCACCCCCTCCCCCCCAACCTCTGGTAACCACAAGTTTGTTTTTTCTCTGAGTTTTTTTAATTCCACATATAAAAACATGGAACGTTTCACAAAATTGTCACCCTTGCGCAGGGGCCATACTAATATTCTTCATATCATCCCAATTTTAGCCTATGTGATGCCAGAAAGAATGCCCTGTACTAAGGCTCCAAATCAGCAAGAGAGGTTTTCTAATACACGGAGGCACTCATCTCAGCACACATTTCAGAGGCTGGCAGTGCCCTTTGATTATGTTACCTTGTTCTTATCCATCAGTTTCCCCACCAGATAGGTAATTTCAAGGAAAGGTAAGTCTAGCTCCTGTATTGCCTGTGTTTTGTTTACAAGAGGGCCCTTGAGCAAGGGAAGGTGATTAAGACAGCTCATCTGAACCAGCAGTAGTGTTGGTTAACTATGCATTTATCTCTAACCATTTACCTCTTCAATGAGACAGGAGCAGGTTTTGTAAGGCATGTACCCCTCTGTTCTTCAGCAGCCAAGATTTCAGGTGATAGAATTCATTTATAAAATCAATATAGACACTCACTGACTTCCGGAAAGGTCAACAAATAGTTACTGAAGATGCTTAAGAAGATGAGAACTAAATTTATGATTTCTTCTGCAGCCTAGAAGTAATGATGATGGGCAGGGGTTTTATTAGTTCAAAGGGCATCAGCTTCTCCAGCCACTCAAACAATTATAACACAAATAATTAGACATTTATTTAGGGTGCCTGTGTGTGGTTCATAATAAACATGTTCCTTACAAAATTTATTGCTGAATGACTGACTCATTACAGGATGATGATGAAGATAAGTCTAATAATTTAAAAAGTAAGGCAAGTATCTAAAAATCAACTTTGTGAGGTGTAAATTTACATACAATAAAATGCATACCTTTAAAGCTTATAGTTCAATAAATGTATATACCCATATAACCATCACCACAAATCAGATATGCACATTTTCTTCATACCAGAAAATGCCCTCGTACATATCCCTCTGTAGTCATCCATCTTTCTGCCCATTGCTCCAGGCCACCATTGGTCTGATTTCTGTCACCATGGCTTAGTTTGGATGCTCTAGTAGTTCATATGAATGGAATCATACATTATGTGCTTTTTGACATTGAGATTCTTTCACTCAGCATAATGTTTTTGAGATTCATCTATAGTGTTGCTCTTATTGATTTATATTTTTTATTGCTGAGAAGTATTTTATTGTATTAATGACAATTCGTTTGTCATTCACCCATTGGTGGACATTTGAGTTGCTCCAGTTTTTGGCTTTTATGAATAAAGTTGCTATGAACAGTCTTTATGTGAATATATATTCTTGTTTTGGTAAATAGGAGAAAAGTAGCAGGTTCATATAAGTGTATGCTTAACTTAAAAAAAAAACTGTCGAAATTGTTTTCCAAAGTCATTGTGCAATTTTTCACTTTCTATTGCAATGTAAAAAAGATTCTTCAATTTTCTCAATACTTGATATTGTCAGTCTTTAAAATATTAGCCTTTCTAAAGGTATCTTATTGTAGTTTGAATTTGCAATTCCCTGATGACGAATAATATTGAACATCTCTTCTTGTGTTTATTATTCATTCATATATCTTCTTTGGTGAAGCATCTGTTCAGGTCTTCTGCCCATTAAATATAATTAGATTGTTTGTATTATTATTAAGTTGTAAGAATTTTAAAATATATTCCGGATATGAATCAGTTGTCAGGTGTATGTATTACAAAGTTTTCTCCCAGCCTGTGGCTTGCCTCTTTGTCATTTCTCTTAAAAAGTCTATGTAGCCCCATTCTCACATTCTTCTCCCTCTGGGTCTCTAATTAGACATATTTAGACCATTTTCTGTGTCCTGCAGGTCTCTAAAGATTTGCTTTTTTTTTTGCAGTCTATTTTCTTTTTATTTATTAGTTAAGATAATTTCTATAGATCTCTTTCTTTGTTCAAGTTCACCACTTTTTTTTTTCATTTCTAATTTTCGTGACTTTTTGTTATTGTAGTTTTACAGTTCTAAAATTTTCATTTAGCTCTTTTTTATAGTTTAGATTTCTCTTCTGAGATTTCTTATCTTTTTACTAATTAAATTCATATTTTCTTAATTCTTTGAAAGTAAATTCTTTGAACTATATTTATAGCTCTTGCTTTAAAGCTTTTGTTTTCTAAATCCATCATCTCAGTGACGTTGGGACCAGTTATTTTCCCTTGATTATGGGTCATGTTTGCTTTTTTTTTTTCCCGTTTCTAGTAATTTTTTTTATTGTATACTGACTATTGTTGGTTCTGGACTTTTGTTATCTTCCTTTCAGAAGCATTGCCTTTTTTTCTTTTAGGCAGCTCATTTACTGGTTAATTACCTTGCCCTTCTGTAGGCTTCTTTTTATACTTTGCTAGGGTACATATTTGGAACGCTCAGTATGTTTCTCAAGCCCCTCTCTCTTGCCAACCTCCCAATTTGGGTTTCACAGCAAATATTCTAAAGGCTGGGTTTTAGATTTTGTTAAGGTAGACCTGGAATGAACCTTACCCTGGAGCATCGTTCTAATCTTTTCTGGTATCTCAGATAAGTCCCTGGTGTGTTAATAAATTCATAACAATATTTTGCCACTCTGCCTTGACCATAACTTTAATGTCTACTAGATTGTTAGATATCAAGTATTTCTAATGTACTCTTGTCTCTGTGGTAAATGCTCTCCATAGTTATAACAGGCCTCAGGAAGTAACTATGTGCATCTTAGCCTTGAGTGAAGGATTCATAGGGAAACTTCTGCACAACTTCTGGGACTCTCCCGTCTCTCAATCCTCAATATGCCTTTCTTAATTATGGTGCCATGCTCTACAGTCCCAGTACTTCAGCTTTCCTGTACTCTGATCTCTGCCTCTTCATCTCAGCAGGACCACCATGCACCGCTTTGATTCTAGCTTACGATGTCATAGTTGAATAACTGTGTCTAGGTAAAGGTCCAGGGAAATCATGAGGCTTACCTGTGGATTTCTTCTCTCTCAGCAGAAACAGTGTTGTTTTCTGCTGTCCAAAACTTAAAAATAATCGTCTCATGTATTAACTCCCATTTTATTGTTCATAGCAGAAGAGCTAGTCCAATACCAGTTGCTCTATTACAACTGGAAGTGAAAGTTTGCAAGATTTTCTCTTAATGATTGCATTAAGTAAGCAAGAGTGGATTTATCAAGGAGTAGCCCCAAAGCTTCTTTCTTGGTTAAGAAAGCATTTTTCATAGTCATGAATCCCATGTTATGGCTCAGGACACAGGCCTCAATCATAAAAAGTTAGTTTATGCAGGTGAGGGTAATTTGTCTGTTTTTTCTAAAAATTGAGTCTAATAGCTATCTCTTCTTCTTCTTCTTCTTCTTTTTTTTTTTTTATAATAACCCAATGTTAAAGTGCTAGTTGCTTATTAGTAATTCTGTTTACAGGTGAGAAAAATTGAGGTACAAGTAGGTTAAATAATATGTTAAGATGACATAACTGATAAGTGGTAGATAAGAAAAGTCTATAGAAAGCTTTTGTCAGTTTCCATTATAGAAGTATTACACAGCAGAAAGGATTTTAGAGAGAAGCCCAACATGCAATAATGTGTAAATGGGGAGGAAAGTGTGTGAGTGTGTTCAGGAGCACATGCGAGCATGTGAGTGTGTATGGTATGTGAGAGCTTCAACACCAGGCTCTTCCCAAGTGCTCTGCTAAGCCCTTGATCACCTCGCTTCACCTCCAGTCAACTTAAACTTATTCTTCAGTGTTTAGCTTCCATATCACTCCTTCAGGGAAGCTTGATACATGCTTTCATATATATGTTCTTCCATTTTCCTTTCTATCATAATTAAAATTGAATTTACAGAAATATTTACTTAATAGATATCTTTTCCACTAGACTGCAGGCTGCATGAGGCCTGTTTCCAACCAGGTATTTAACACATCACATAGTTTCTGGCATGAAGTTTGTGTCCAATATGTTCTATCTGTTGAATGAATGAATGAGTATCCAAGAGTAAGTAGGTTTTCCTTCTTAGATCATTATAAACTGATTTATTGTTGAGACTTGCCTATTTTTCTTTACCTTTTCTCCCTATTAAAAAATTACATACCATAAAATTTATTTTCTGGTATACATATCTATAAGTTTTTATAAAAGTAAAGAGTCATGTAGCGACCACAACCAAAGAGACAGAGACAATTTGCTTTACTTCCTCCCTGCCCTGCCAAACTCCCTCGGCAGTCAAATTGTATACCAACCATTTACCTCCAGCAAACATGGAGAATTGCTTATTTTACATCACTTGGGCTCTTCTTTTATCTTCTGTCCAGCCTTGTCTATATTTCAGCTCTGTTACTGCTCAGTAGCACTCCTAAATACTTTATCAGACATAAAATTGAATTTAGACAGTCACCTTACCAATTTACACCCCACATAAAATCATTTAAGCAAATAACTTGACTACCTGAAAGAATAAAACAAAGTTCTATTGCTTTTTTGTCAGTCTACCAGTTCTGCTCTCTTACTGGAACTAACATCTGTACACATCTCTACTTTGCTACCCCTGCCTTAATTCAGGCTTTGTGATCTTGTCCAGGTCATTGCAATGGCTAGCACAATGATTCCTAAGCCTCTAATACTTCTTTGCTTATATTTAGTCTCTAAATTTTACCCAGAGTGAACTCATGAACTCTCTGAGACTTCAAACTCTCCATTGGAACCCTCCACAGACTCACAGCACCTTAGCGTATCATTCCTAGCTCTTCATGAGGCCTCCGCTTACTTCTTCAGAATCATCCTTATTGGGTCTTGTTCTTTGTACTCTGTGATGTTCCCGTATTCCCAAAGTACTTGATATTTTCCAGTTGTGCCATATATTTTATGTCTTTTTATTTTTATTCCTGCTGCCCCGAAAGTCCTTCCTCCTCTCACTTTATCTACTTAGGGAACACCCACTCATTGAAAACTGAACACAGGCTATCTCCTGCCTTCTTTTCAAAGACCACTTGGCTATTTCTTCTTTTTTCCCCACAGTTACCTGTCCACCTACTTGTGATAACACCTGGAAGTCCTTATTGCATATCTATGCAATTTTTGTCTCCCACTTACTAGAAACAAAGCTTTTTGAGGTCAAGTCTATCTCATTCATCTTTGAATCCTCAGTGCATAGTACAGTGCCCACCATTTAACAGATGCTCATAAACACTTGCTGAATGAATCAATGAATAAAGTTTTACTATATTATCACCTTTACAATTTCATAATTTTCATAAATCTGTTTTACTATTTTTTTATGTTTTGGATAATTTTTTTTGTTTGTTTGTATTTTTCTGAAGCTGGAAACGGGGAGAGACAGTCAGACAGACTCCCGCATGCGCCTGACTGGGATCCACCCAGCACGCCCACCAGGGGGCAACGCTCTGCCCACCAGGGGGCGATGCTCTGCCCCTCCGGGGCGTTGCTCTGCAGGGACCAGAGCCACTCTAGTGCCTGGGGCAGAGGCCAAGGAGCCATCCCCAGCGCCCGGGCCATCTTTGCTCCAATGGAGCCTCAGCTGCGGGAGGGAAAGAGAGAGACAGAGAGGAAGGAGAGGGGGAGGGGTGGAGAAGCAGATGGGCGCTTCTCCTGTGTGCCCTGGCCGGGAATCGAACCCAGGACTTCTGCATGCCAGGCCGACGCTCTACCACTGAGCCAACCGGCCAGGGCTGTTTTGGATAATTTTTGATCAAGCATTCTCTTATTTCATAAGAAGATGATGACCCTATTTTGTTTGACACTGAAGTTCTCTCCAGCTTTCTATCACTCACTATGTATCTATCCCTATGTGACCTGGTCAGTTGGCATTATTTCACATGGGTTATCCATGGCTGTCTGCTTGCGTATAGAAACTCAACTTGCAACTATGAAAGTAAAAAAGGGGAAAACAGGGGATGTCGAAAGCGAACATAAATTTCCCATTAGTGGCTAACTGGCTTTGAACTTCCTCTCCACTCAGGCTCAGAGTAAATTCAAGGTTATCACTGTACTCAGGTCTGAACTAATAACAGCTTACACTGTTAGCTCTTTCTCTATTGTGTTCAGTCATACTAATATTATGAACTTTACCCCAGGAATCTTAGTCCCAAGGTGTTTGGGTTCAACATATTTGCCCCGGAAGCAGAGATTTAGTCTTCTATTGTGAAAAGTGAAGACATTAAGTCCTCCAAAATTCTGCCCAACTAATCATGCTGTTTCATTGTAAAAATCAAACACTGATATAGGGTATGATTCTTATCAATAAAGCAGCCACATTTATGGCCAGCCAGCTCTTAGTGAGAAGTGAGAGTGGGTAGAAAAAGGGAAAAAATATTTCATGTCTTCCTCTCATTATGACTAGGGTTAGGGTCTGGATAAGAATCCCCCTCTGCCCAACTGAATGCAAGCGAGAGTAAGCTTGGAGCTTTCTGGAAAGTAAGCAGTCATCCCTTCTGACAGTTATATATTCCAGGAAAGATCCTAATTACACAGAAAGTATTTAGCACCATAATTTCAGATTTTCGTATTATCAATTTAGGCCACAGCAATGTCTCTCAATTTTGCATTTTCATCAAGATCAAGTAGGCAACTTGTTAAAACAGATATCCCTGGTTTCTACCCATGGAGATTCTGGTTCAGTGGGCTTAGAGTGAATGAATCTGGAAAGGTATATTTTTTTATACTCTGGATGATTCTGATGCAAAAAGAAGAAAAACTCTATTCTTGGATTGTTGGAGCTGAACAGGACACCATGATTATTTTGAAAGGAGTCCTGGGCATTCTGAGTTTGTTGACAGACCAATGCACCTTTATAAAAACATGTTTCAAAAACTGGGACTTTCTGTTTCCAACCTCATCTATTTGCCATGTCTGGAAGTCCATTTGAATTTATGGAAAACCCCATGAGCAGAAAACAAAGGCTGAATTCAAGAAGGAGTCAGGCTGAGAAGTATCAGGAGTGAGCTGGAAAACTTACCCTTAAATTCTGCTGGGATAAGCATTTCACTGCACGGAGTTTGAGGAGCAGCGCTGCTGCACTTGCACTACTTCTGCACTTGCACTACTTCTGCACTACTGATTGATTGTGGAGTGAATGCACTTTGCATCACTGCAGCCTCCTGCAGTGACTTACCTATGGTTATAAGGGTGGTGCCAACCTCAAGTTTGGGTATGTTTGACATGGTGGCTGTACAGATGGAATGGGGGCAGAACAGAGATAAAAGATGCATGGGTGCTTAGGAGGAGAACAGCTTTGTGCATGAATCGTCTTTGCTTTCTGCTAAGACTTGAATTTCAAAAGGTTGGCTGAGTACTTCAAGTTTCGTGCAGTAGTCTTGGTCTCAAAGTTTGTAACATCTTTCTGCTTTATAAACTCTGGAATGAAAGTGTCTAGTGGCGGAGAGAAGGAGTGGTCGTAGCTGAGAATTTTCACCTAAGTCATGAATAATAAATAACATGTAATATTCCTGAGAAGCAGGAAATTTCAGATAGACCTTATTGCAAACAATCATTTCCCAGGTGCTATTTTGATTTTGGGAGATTGAGTTGGTGGGAACAACATATCCAAAACTTGTGACACTGTAGACACATTTTGGCATGCCTTAGCAACCCAAGTGTTGCCTGTTACAAGGACAAGGAATTGACCTAATTTCTTTTTGTTGAAAGATGTCATGAAACTGATGATTTTTTTTATGTTATATCCTAATTTCTAGGGTTGAGAACATTAGTAGAAATTGCTCTGTTCTTAAAACAATGGGACATAATTGCCTGTAGGTTTAGAAAATTAGAAAATGGCACTAAAAATCAGGGACTTTTGGAGTTTACAGTAACCCTAGAGGTATTGGGTCCTACCCCATAAAATTGCCATCAGTCCTCCTCTCTTTTGAGTGGTTTCTGGCTTTATATTGTTAGAACAAGATAATCCAGCACTACTTTTCTGTCATAAGTCACTAACATTCAAATATAAAGGGAGTTGGTGAATTCTGAACCGCCCTTTGTCTCTCTGGAGTGCAGTATGCCAACATCTGCTATCACCCAGCCCAGGAAGTTTCACTCATGTTTTTGGTCCAGGAATCACTTAGGTAGAACATAAACTTATTCAGTCTTTCTTGTTTGCTAAACAGCACTGGCATTGAAGCCACTTATAACTGAGTGAGAATTTCCTGGGTATTTGACTTTGAGCATGTCATTGAATCTGTCAAACCTTTGAGTTCTCCCCTGTAAAATGTTACCACCTATAAATTTTATGGATTAAATGATAATGTATGTGCAAAATACCTGGTATACAACAGAGATAATAAATTATATACTTTTGCCTAGGTAAATAACATTTTGATGATGGCATTAATATTATTTTCCATTAATATTGTACTCCTCCAAAGTTGGACAGACATCTGACTAGATTTGACATGGGACACTGAAGAGGAGAAACAAATATAATTCGGAGGCAGAGGTAAAGGTGAGCCTGTTAAAAGCAAACAACCTCAGGCAACTCTCTTCATAGACAGCATCCTGTCTGCAGTTTGGCAACACTGTGTGTGGAAAAAACCCAAAAAACCAAACCATCGCCATCACCATCTCCACCAAACAAACAAGCAAGCAAGCAAACAAATCATGTTTGACATTGTCCTAAAAAGGCCAAACTTCAGAGCCGACGCTTGCAGCTTTGGCAGAGTTAGACACAAATCTTTATGCTTCCTGAAATGAGTTTTTGGTAAGTCATTTTGCTCGCTTTGTTTCCTGCACACCACTCTGTGCGAGGCCAGTATTATTGTCTCCTTAGCGCCCTCTTTCCAATGTTAACTTTCACCCTTTCCCTTCTGGCCCCAATTCTTTCAACAACTTAGCCAGTGCCTCCCTGTTGGTCTCTCCTGTCTTACGTATGTATATCTCATAGGAAGTGTATCCAGAGTTGATAACCTTCCACCATAATGATAACAATAACACATATAAACCTCTTAAAAACTGATTTCACAGGCATGGCTCCTAATAACCTTGTGTGGTAGATTATCTCGATTCTGAAAATAAGAAGATTGAGGTCAGGAGAGGTGGCAAAGCAAATAATATCAGGTCATGACATAGCTCATCTCACCTCTGCTTTATCTATCAAACAACATTGTCTTCTTTGCAGAGAAACTTGTACTGACCAGTGAGTCCTGTAATTTGCATTTTAAAAGTCTTAATTTTAAGCATTGTTTTAATTAAGACAAAACTTGCTGGAGTCTCTTGAATTATTGTATGTATGTCTATGTTAGGAAGTTCAGAAAAAGGAAATTGTTTTGGTGGTGAAGAAACTGCTGAGTATCAAAAAAAGAAGAAGTATTATTTAACACAGAAAAGAGAACATTTGAGTTACTAAGAGAAAACATAATTTGAATAATTATGAGTCTACAATCCACATAATTCTTGCTAGTGAGATTCCCTGAAGGCTATTCTAAAACTTTGCTGAGTAGCTAGTGGAAAAAATTGTTGAAAAAAACAAAAAAGGCTATTTTGCTAGTTCCTGTTGTGGTTGTGAGGCAAATTCTATGTAATAAAGTGCTATTTAAAGTATGAGCTGCAGTTTTATGCAGCTGATTTTACTTCTAAAAAAAGAATATGGAATGTTTTGGATGAATTTTATGGAGCTGTCACTTTAGTTACACAAATTATTTAAATTTCACAATGTTAGTAAAAGATGGGTAATTAATGTCTTGAGCTTCACCAGTATTCGTGATGCTTTCTATTTTGTAGTGTAGCTACTAGATTTCAAGCCTCCTCCCCCCTTTTTTTCGAGAGTAAGACGGAGAAAAAGAGAGAGAGACAGTTAGGAAGGGAGTGAGATGAGAAGCATCAACTCATAGCTGCATCGCTTTAGTTGTTCATTGATTGCTTCCCATACATGCATTAACCCAGGGGGCTCAAGCCAGTGACCTTTGGGTCAAGCCACCAACCTAGGGATCATGTTGATGATCCCACACTTAAGCTGGTGAGCCTGCACTCAAGCTGGTGACCTTGGGGTTTTGAACCTGAGACTTCAGCATCCAAGGTCAAGGTTCTCTCAGGCAGATTCCAATCTTTTAAGTACCTTCCATTTTATAGGACTAGCATCTAGCTCAGTTTCTTTTTCTGTTACATGCGAATTATAATAATAGACCTCATTATTCTTTGTTCTCCCCAATTCCTTGTAATTAATTAATTAATAAATTAATTCACTCATTTAACAATGTTTATAGATGAACAGCAATGCACTATGCAAGCAATAAGCATATAATGATCAATATAATGAAATTTTCTTCTTTCAAAGTTCAGAGCTAACTAGGGGAGCCAGTGACATAATAAAAATATTGCAAAACAGGACAATAAGTGCTATTGTAGAAATAAGTATGGGGTTAAATTGTGACCCAGAGCAAAGAATAATCAATTCTGCTTTTGGGTGGTGGAGTGCAACAGCTCCATAGAACAGAAGACATTAGAACCATTTCTCAAAAGAATAGGTTATCACCAACTAGATAAAGAAACCCTGATTTTTCTCTCTGGAATGGCCTTTTGATCTAAATTTATATAAAGGTACCAATGCTTAAGGAAGTATTATATCTTTAGTCAATTGCAAACTTTTGAGATCTGAAGGGTTAGAAATGAGATGAAAGAGGGGGCAGACTTTGGAGAACAATGTATGCTATGCAAATGAGTTGGGCTTTGTGTAGTTGAAAGGGAAACCCCAAAATAATTAAATCACAGAGGTGACAGGACTGGGTTATTTAGAAGGGTATGAACTTTGGAGGGGGATTGCAGCCAGCAAGAAAAAGCTGGATTCAGTTCCCGTCTGGCTGTCTGGTTAGAACGTTAATATAGGAGGCTAGATGAGGCTTGATAAAGGCCTGCACTAAAGCAAAGGCAAAAAGTAAAGGCAGGGATGGGTCAGGTTGTTTAGGGGACCGAACAGACAGGAATTCTGGCTATGCTTTTGGGCTGATGCAGGGATCAAAAGTAATAATATATGAATATGATATAGTCTACAAAGATGACCAAACTGTGTCAGAAATGTCTGCTACATAAAAACATATATTTTCTCCAATGTATATAAAAATCCATATGTGAGTTTAATAGAAAGTTTTGAAGAGATAAAAATTCAAACTAACTTATTTCATGATAAATCTTTAATACATGTGCAGTGACCATGAAACACTAAAGTTGATGGACATGGTGGTGGTGAGATAGAAGTAGGGAGAACGACTGAGAGGAAAGGGGCTGATGCTAGGGTAGGACTGTCATGGGTCCCTGCCCTAGGCTCTACAAGACCACACTTATTTCAATAGAGTATGGGTCTTTGCTACCCAGAACCTTCTGAGAAGAAGGTGGTTTCCTTCTAGGGTCATTAATGAAAAGACTACTTTAATCTTTCTCTATCATTTTTATTCTAGATAAAAGAGTGCCAACCCCATGGCTGAGAAAGAGGTGTTGCTCTGCTAGAGTGAGATCTGGAGGAGCCTGGCTGAGTGGTTTGCATATGGCAACAGTAAAAGGAGCAAGAGCCTGCCAGTTCCTCATGGCTTCATTCACATGCTACCCCAAGGGAACTGGCCCCTCATGGCTGTAAGGGAAAACCCAGGATTAACTCCACATTTGTGAGTTCATCAGGTGGTTAAACATTGGACAGAGGGAAAGATACACACAAAGGCAGAGATAGAAAACAATGTTGTGTTGACTTATTTGCAAGTGTTTGAAACCTGGAATGGTGGGAAATAAAATTGGAGAAAGAGGCAAAGTCTGGATCTGGAAGGGTCTTGAATTTTGTGCAAAGGAGTTGGTATATAAAGAGAGGGACCCCCAGAAATAACTCAGTCAAGAAAGAACTAGGATCAGGTAATTTAGAAAGACCTGAGGAAACAGCTGTGAGGAGGATGCGTTTGTGGTCCACAGCCTGGAAAGGGTGAGATTTGAAGAACGTGTTTGCCCAGCAGGAACATACGGGGATCTAACGAAGGTGTTTACCTTAGACTGCTTTCCAGGCTCGGGAGAACTTAACGCAGGGATCCCACTGTGAGCAAGGTGTCAGGTTTTTATTACCCTGTCGTTTTTATAAGCCCTTCTCCATACTGGCCTCTCAGCACCAACCTGAGAATCCTAGGCTCTTGGGAGGAACAGAGAACAGCGGGTTTCAGTGGAACACCATTAATCATCAAGGAGAGGCAGCTGGCTATAAAACCCACACCAAGTGTAAGTAAGCTAGGCGAGTGTAAGGATGGCTCAAACCCAGCAAACACCTTGCTCTGATTTTGCCCTCCCTCCCCTTGGGTGAAAATGAGTTAAGCAAGGGAGTATCAGGCAGAATGTTGGAGCAGTCTGGCTTTTTTTTTTTTTTTTTTTAACAAAGAAGAAGGCTCCATGGTCATAATTAGGAGCGAAGAAGGATTTTCAGGGATTCTGGAATTTTCTGCCTAAAAAAATTTTTTTCTATTATCTTTTATTTTTTTTTCAATTTAGATGACTCCATTCTTTAGTTCTCTCTCTAATCTAGTTCTCTAGGACAGCAGATTTTCTCTCTTTTTTAGAAACCCTATCAGTGTGCTAACAGATCCTTAAAATCTGTCAATGAACTTATTTTTAAAGGTTAAACTGAAACAAAGAATCAAGATTTAGATGTAGTAGATTTGTTGATTACTGGGGGTAGAAAGACAATTTCAATAATACATATTGCCGCCATTCTTGACTCTCAAGTCATATTAGAGACCCAGTGGCTGTCAGCCCTGGTGGGGTAGCTCTGTTGGTTACAACATCGTCTGGAAGCACAGAGGTTGCTGGTTGGATACCTGGTGATCCCTGGTCAGGGCACATACAGGAATAGGTCAATGATTCTCTCTCTCTCTTTCCCTTCCTTTCTTGCTAAAATCAATAAATAAGCATTTAAAAGGGTTGAGAGAGAGAGGGAGAGACCCAATGGCTCTAACTTGACTGGCTCTCTGTTACAACTCTACACGGCATGTACCCTACCTGTGAATGTATAGAGTGTGGGAATCTCATCAACTTCTCAGGAAGCCGTTCTAGCATAACTGAAATCTGCTTCCCATAATGGGCGCCCAGTGCTCATACTTCCACTCTCCCACACGGAACAACTTTTATCCTTTTCTTATTGCAGAGAACGGGGACAAAGGAGGATAAGATCACAAACACAGCAACGTTTGCCTTCGGCAAACTCCAGGACCAGTGCCCTATGTTTTGCAATAATCACTCTTTTAAAATAAATTATTTTTCAAGTACAGTTTACATTTAATATTTTGTGTTAGTTTCAGGTGAATAGCTTAGTGGTTAGACAAGCACATACAATACAAAGTGGTCCCTCCGATATTTCAAGTACTCGCCTGACACTGTACATAATTATTACTATATTATTGACTATATTTCCTATGCTGTACTTTACATCTCTGGGACTACTTTTAATCCCTTCACCTTTTTCACCCAGCCCCTAAACAATCTCCCCTCTGGCAACCAAAAGTTTGCTATCTGTATCAATTAGTCTGTTTCTATTTTGTTTGTTTGTTGTAATAATTACTCTTTGAATTAACTGCCCTTTGCAAATTGTTTTTCTGTCTCCCCTTTGCCCTTATTTTCTTTCCCATTAGCTTACTCTTTTCATATATAAAGTAGGCATCCCCAAACTATGGCCCGCGGGCCGCATGCGGCCCCCTGAGGCCATTTATCCAGCCCCCGCTGCACTTCCGGAAGGGGCACCTCTTTCATAGGTGGTCAGTGAGAGGAGCACTGTATGTGGCGGCCCTCCAACGGTCTGAGGGACAGTGAACTGGCCCCTGTGTAAAAAGTTTGGGGACCTCAAATGTGATTTTTACCAATGTGGGATAAATTCTTGGTTCTTAAGCCATTCCCAATATGGAGCACCATACACAATCTCTTCTTGGGTTTTGGATTAAGACCTAGTTTCCAGAAATTGAATTTTGGTGGATTTTTTTTTTTTTGTCAGACTTTGTAGCTTTGTTGAGAAGGATCTCATAGAGAGGGAATATATAGAACTCCTGAATATTCTGGCAACATGAGATTACAGAATCTTCCATAATCCCTGTTCAAACTTTTAGTATTTAGTCACCTTGTTATGACTGCCCAAATTATTTTAAAAGAGCAGGTGGGTCAGAAGTCAAAGATGCAATTTTGAAGTATTAACTCTCTGTGTAACTTCTCTTCCTCCCTCTCTAGAATAAGTGGGTAGGTGACAGGTGGATGTGTGTGTAGCAAAATATGGGAGGAAGAGGTGGGCTGGGTGGATGATTTTTTCTTGGTGTGGTTGGGTATCTCAGCTTTTTATGGTTATTTTGCTTCTTTCCTTCTAGCCCTCTAGCCTTCTAACCCTCCTGACCAACTCTTTCCCCACCTCTTCACCCTAAGGCCCCAAAACCACAATAATTAAACACACGAAACAAATAAAACTGCCTCTTGTGAGTATGCCTCTCTGGTCACGCCATCCCTATAAGAGACTCCTCCCTCGTAAACAGTAACATGCAGGAATGCTTGACTGAGCCACGCAGCAGATTCTGAGCCCTCAAGGCAGAGGGGGAGGAAGGGCCAGAGCTTCTGGAAGGGTTTGGACGTGTTGGTTCTTGGAAACCAGGGGGAGGGTGGGGCAAAGGCACACCCAGGAATACTGGCAAACTCAGAAGGGAAAGGAAGAAAAATCTCCCGTGTTTGCAACCTTTAGTGCCATTTGTTCATTAAACAAAACCTATAACTTGGTTGGTTCCTTGGGCTTCTGGCTGAGCGAGGGTGAAAGATATCTCCTGGGATTGCAGATCTGGCACGAACATGAAAGAGCTGTTTTTAAACAACTTTCGACTGTAAACTTGTAAGGAGACCTTTACAATTTATTCTATTTTGGAAGTCTAAAGCTCCACTTAAAGTCTAAATTCTAAAGGATTAAGTTCTAAAATGACAGTTATGAATTTTACAAACTTCCTGTCATTACAGTCCTAGCACGGGGTGACAAGTTTACTTGAGAGCACTAAAACTCACCTGGGAGGAAGTTTTAGAATATACCGTTGCCTGGGACTCGACCAAGACCAGTCAAGTCAAATACACTACCAGTTGAGATATTGGGACCCTATAAAACTTCTCAATGACTTTAATGGCAACCAGGGTTGAGAACCACTGCATTGTTTAAGTCAGTTTATCTACAAGCATTTCTAGAGGTTTATTCAATATTAACTTTGGGCTACATTCTGGGACTACAGATAAAGAGGTTCTGTGGTCCCTTTGAGAGAGGAACTGACAATAGCCATTGGAGTCGGAGGAGGGCTCCGTCTGAGGAGGGAGGACAATCCGGAGAGAAGAGGACTATGAGAAGAAAGACTATGCTTCTAGGAGGAGCTTGTCCTGGTCAACGGGATCTGTGTTGCAGACCAGTCCCATAATATGATAATTTTAAATGATTCTTACTTTGGACAACAGGAAGATTATTGGTGACTTTGGTGAGATTAGTTGCAGTGAAATTTTAATTGGCTGAGCAGCTAAGGAAACAAACACATTATGTGGACTCAAATGTTAAGAATTCTGGCTGAGAGGTGATAGAGAATCATTGAAAAGGAATAAAGGGTCTAGACGTTTTTTCTTCCAGTTTTACTGAGATATAACTGACATATAACATATTAGTTTAAGGTGGACATTAATGATTTGATATACATGTACATATATCTTGCAAAATGATTACCACAAAAAGTTTTACCCTATCACCTCACATAATTACAATTATTTCTTCTTGTGAAAAGAATACTTAACATCTGCTTCTTAGCAACTTTCAAATATACAAAATAGTATTGTTAACTTTTGTTATGTTGTACATTACATCCCAGAGCTTATTTATCTTATAACTGGAAGCTTGTACCTTTTTTTATTATCTTCATTCATTTCCCCAGCCCCTACTCTTCACCTTTGGAAACCACAATCTATTCTCTGTTTCTGTGAGTTGTGCTTTTTTTAAATTCTACATATGTGTGAGAATATAATGCATTTTTCTTTCTCTGACTTATTTCACTTAGCATAATGCCTCATTGTCCATCCATCTTGTAGCAAGTGGCAGAATTCCTTCCTTTTCTAGGGCTGAATTTTATGCATACATATATATAAAACAACACATTTTGAGTTTTTACAAAGTTAAAAAGTGGGTGAGATGTGAGTACCTGCTAAAAGGAGAGGGATGAATGAAGATATCATTCATCATGAATGATAATGGGGTTATCATGAATGAAGATAACCCTCAATGAGGGTTGAAAGTAAATAATAGTTGAAACATGGTTCCTGAGAAGGCAGAAGAGATGGGAGCCAGAGTGCGGGTCAAAAGGATTAACCTAGAACAGCAAGAGAGAACAGACTCCGCTGCTCTGTCATGGAGGGAGCGTGGAATTGCTGGCGTGGGTGCAGGCAAATGTTTAGGCATGGGCCTGTGTAGGAATGTGAGGGGTTTGCCTGCCGGTCCGTAATGCACTGTGAGGTGGAGGTGAGGTTTGTGGCAGGGTTTCTTGGTGAGCCCTCCCCCTCTGCGACCTCTGGAACTATTGAGATAGAGCGACAGCCCGAGTAGAGCACAGCTTCATTTCTCGCTCTCCTCACTCCCTCCTGACATAGAGAATCATGGGGAGAGTTGAGGGCAATTGATCAACATTGTTAGTTAATCGGAGGGTTCTTTTCCTTCCACGAGGCTAGCTGGTTGATACAGTATATCAGAAGGGTTTCTAGCTTTTTCAAACACAGAGGCTCAAATTAGACAGCAAGTAAGAACAAAGTTATTACGAGGCATCAGGTTTCTGGACCAGTAATTTTCCATTTTCACCTTACTGTTTCTGTCTTCACTTCTCGAAGGTTCAGCCTGGTAAAGATGTAGTGAAAGCCTGGGAGGAGCAGCTCCAAATATAGTACCCAGCAACTTCCAAATGGTGGCTCGATATCAGCTTTCTGCTTAATGAGACCGCAGGTCTGGTACCGTAGCTTTGACCTCCTGCTTGATTCCGGCAGCCTTTGGATGCAGTTCTACAGTGAATTGTTGGCATGAAACTTACCTGATGGAGAAATTGATTAAGAACAATACAAGAATTTTAAATTTTGGTAAAAATACACCTAACATAAAATTTACTATCTTAATCATTTTTAAGTTAAGTAGTATTGATTATATTTACATTGTTGTATCTCCAGAACATTCTCCATCTTGCAAAAGTTAAACTCCGTATTCATTTGACAACTCCCTGCTCTCCCATCCCCCACCCAGCCTTCGGCAACCATAGAACTAGTTTATCATATAAGTGGACTCATACAATATTTAACTTTTTATGATGGACCAACTGACTTGTTTTACTTAGTATAATGCTGTTAAGGTTCATCCATGTGGTAGCATGTGTCAGAATTCTCTCTTCCTTTTGAAGGCTGAACAATATTTCATTTTATATATATTGACTATTGTGAATGATGATGCTATACACATACGTGTACAAGTACTTGAGTCCTTACTTTCATTTCTTTTGAGTGTATACCACGAAGTAGAATTGCTGGATCACGTGGTATCTCTATTTTTACATTTTTGAAGACCTACCACACTGTTTTACATAGAGATGGCCTCATTTTACATTCCAACCAACAGTACCCAAGGGTTTCACTTCCTCCATATCCATACAAACATTCTTTACTTTCTGTTGTTGTTTATTTTTTTTATAGTAGCCTACCTAATGGATATGAAGTGATATCTCATTGTGGTTTTGCTTTGCATTTCCCTAATGATTAGTGATGTAGAACATTTTTTCATATGCTTATTGGCCATGTGTATATTTTCTTTGGAGACAAGCCTATTAAGTTTTGTGTCCATCATTTAATTGGGCTGTTTGGTTTTTTGGGGGGTGTTTTTCAGTTTTGTTGAAATTAAGAACATTTTAAGATTTTTGTGGCATATATCTAGAGTGATGCAGTGAGGTCTGTTTAAGATGAAGCCTTTCTATTTTTCTCCAGTGTCTCTATCCCAGTCTTTTTTTTATTTTATTTATTTATTTATTTATTTATTTTTTTACAGGGACAGAGAGAGAGTCAGATAGAGGGATAGATAGGGACAGAAAAGACAGGAACAGAGAGAGATGAGAAGCATCAATCATCAGTTTTTCGTTGCGACACCGTAGTTGTTCACTGATTGCTTTCTCATATGTGCCATGACCGTAGGCCTTCAGCAGACCGAGTAACCCCCCGCTCGAGCCAGCGACCTTGGGTCCATGCTAGTGAGCTTTTCGCTCAAGCCAGATGAGCCCGCGCTCAAGCTGGCAACCCTGGGGTCTCGAACCTGGGTCCTTCCGCATCCCAATCTGACGCTCTATACACTGCGCCACCGCCTGGTCAGGCTCTATCCCAGTTCTTGTTGTGAAACACAGTGGGCTCTTTAAGATAAACTTTAATTTTAGGTAGCATTAAATATGGCTGTGCCCAGTTCTTTGATTTTAACTTATGATAATTCAGGTCAACTTTCTTTTAGATAAATCAGATGCTATGTTTCTTGACATAGCAAATAGGCAGGTTCCATTGTTCTCTGTGCTGATGACATGGTCCTACACTGCATAGTTGGTTTCTATCAGAGTAAAAGCTCAGTGTCAAATATGCTGTTTTTTAGAATGTGTTCTTGTGTAGTAGAGCTTCACGGCTCTATTGAACAGATAAGTGTAGTTATATTTTGGGGGTGGTGGTGGTAGGGTGGTGGTGTGTATTTTGGGACCTACAGTGCTCATTGGAGCTATGGAGATTTAGGTCTCCTCTGAATTAATGGCTTCATAAGAGCCATATTACATTTCATAAGTGGCAGGAACAGATAGTTGCTAGCTTCTCCCTAAAAATCTTCCAGGCCAAGGTTATTTTTCAAGTGCTGTAGGTACAGAAGTGAAGGGCTTTGCTGTCCTTGTTACTGCCATGGGGACAGATTCAAAGCTTCTTTCTTGAGAAAAGTCTTATTTACCTATAGATGCTCTAAGGCCACTCTGCTAAGGTTGTATACTACTGGGCAAGATCATAAATCAGCCTCCCTAGAGTCCTCACCGGGGACGTGTTTGGAGTCTGAGTGTGAGAATCTTCTTTCAGTCAGCCACAGAGACATAGGTATGAAAGAATGAACTCATCAGTACAATCAATTTTGGATTGTCTTCTATAGCAATCTTGTGAAAGTCCCAATGAGAAAAATGGTATATGAGAGGTACAGCAAAATAGAGATGCTAACCTTTCATTTCTTTAGTTTCTCTTAGTCATTTTCTGGTATTAAGTCATAGTATCCCAAACTTCATTTTGCAGTGTATTGTACCAGTTTCACAGAGAAAATTCTGTGTTTACTCTAAGACCTAATAACATTTCTTCAACTTGTATTGAGGCGCTCTATAAGAAATAACATATGTGGAACATCTTGGATTGTTTTTTTTTTTCTCCTTTTATTTCTTTGGATAAAACTGCAATACACACTGTGCTGTTGCCACCTATATAAAGATATACATAGTAAACTATTTTCCCAGCCAGAAAACATAAAAGTTTTTTTCCTAAAGTATTTCGTTTTGCCTGCTACCTTAAAAAAATACCCACAAGAATTAAGTTATATAGCCCTGTGAATTACTTTGCTTTAGCCTAGGCTGTTAGGAAGGTCAGTTTTAAACTCCATCATTATTTTTAATTTGACAATTTTTTATTTAATAGTTTTTGACTTGGTTTTTGGTTTGTGTGATTGTTTTTAAACAGCTTTATTGAGGTATAAAAATCAGCCTTTTAAATTGTAAAATTCAATGATTTTTACTAAATATAGAATTGTTAAAATACCAAAACGGAATTTTAGAATATTTTTGTTATCCCCCAAAAGATCCCTTTTCCATCCCCAGGCAACTACTAATCTACTTTATTTTTCTATAGATCTATTTTGGACATCTCATATACACAGAATCATACAATATGTGGCTTTTTGTCACTGACTTTTTTTTTTTTTTCATTTTTCCGAAGCTGGAAACGGGGAGGCAGTCAGACAGACTCCTGCATGCGCCTGAACGGGATCCACCCGGCACGCCCACCAGGGGGCGATGCTCTGCCCCTCTGGGGCGTTGCTCTGTTGCATCCAGAGCCATTCTAGCGCCTGAGGTAGAGGCCACAGAGCCATCCCCAGCGCCCGGGCCATCTTTGCTCCAATGGAGCCTCGGCTGCGGGAGGGGAAGAGAGAGACAGAGAGGAAGGAGAGGGGGAGGGGTGGAGAAGCAGAGGGACGCTTCTCCTGTGTGCCCTGGCCGGGAATCAAACCCGGGACTCTTG
The DNA here is from genome assembly GCF_036850765.1 of Saccopteryx bilineata. Classification (NCBI taxonomy): domain Eukaryota; kingdom Metazoa; phylum Chordata; class Mammalia; order Chiroptera; family Emballonuridae; genus Saccopteryx; species Saccopteryx bilineata. The sequence goes on from NC_089497.1 coordinate 30,704,966, forward strand.
CACGCCAGGCCGATGCTCTACTGCTGAGCTAACCGGCCAGGGCTTCACTGACTTTTTTCATTGAGCATGTTTTCAAGGTGTTTATTGTAGCATACATCAATACTTTATTCCTTTTTACTGCCAAACACCTTTCCATTGTATAGACATACTACATTTTGTTCATTCATCAGTTAATGAATGAACATTTGGATTGTTTTTGGGTTTTGGCTATTATGAATAATGTTGCTATGAACATTCATGTATTAGTCCTTGGATGGATGGATGTTTTTCTTTAGAGTAGAGACCTAGGAGTAGAAGTGCTGGGTGTTATGCTTAATTTATGTTTAGCTTTTTAAGAAACTGCCCAACTGATGTCCAAAGTAGTGCTGCTAGTTTACATTTCCACCAACAATGTATAAGGGTACTAGCTTTGCTATGTCCTCATCAACACTTAGTATTGTTTGCCTTTTGGATTTTAGTCATTTTGGTGGATGTGATGTGCTATCTCATAGCAACTTTAATTTGCATTTCCCTAGTGACAAATGATGTTAAGTGTCTTTTCACTTACTTATTGGCCATTTATATATCTTCTTTATTAAAATGTTTATTTAAATCTTTGCCTATTTATTAATTAGGTTATTTGTCTTTTTATCATTGAATTGTTAAGAAATTTGTATATATTCTGGATATAAGTCCTTAATCAGATATTTTCTATTTGTGACTTGTCTTGTATTAATGGTGTTCTCTGAAATACAAAAGTTTTAAATTTTGATAAATTCCAATTTATCAACTTTTTAAAGAAAGATTTTATTTATTCATTTTAGGAAGGAGAGAGACAGAGAAAGAGAGAAGGGAGGGAGAGGAGCAGGAAGCATCAACTCCCATATGTGCCTTGACCAGGCAAGCCCACGGTTTCAAACTGGCAACCTCAGCATTCCAGGTTGCCACTTTATCTACCGTGCCACCACAGGCCAGGCTCAACTTTTTCTTTGATGGATTGTGCTTTTGACATCATATTTAAGAAATCTTTGCCTAATCTAATGTCACAGAAATTTTCCCTGTTTCTTCTAAATGTTGACTTGTGGTGGCGCAGTAGATAAAATGTTGACCTGGAACGCCGAGATCGCTGGTTCAAAACCCTGGGCTTGCCTGGTCAAGGCACATATGGGAGTTGATGCCTCTTGCTCCTTCCTCTTCTCTCTCTTTCTCTCTCCCACTTCTATAAAATAAATAAATAAAAATACTCTAAATGTTGTATAGGTTTAGTTTTTGCATTTAATAAGAAATGTTAATGTTAGATCTACAATTTATTTTGAGCTAATTTTTGTGTTGTTATAAAGGATCTAAAGTCATTTTTGACTGTGGATATCTAATTGTCCCAGCACCATTTGTTAGAAAAGATGGGTTGTGTTAATTGCTGACTGCTTTTATTACATTTGTGCCTTTAAAGAAAGACGAAGCCAGTAGAGCATAAAGAACTGATGTATGATTGGAGATGAAGAGAATATTCTGTATTAAACTTTTAAGCATTTACATGAGAGAAAAAGCATCTGGCTGATGTTTTAAAGAACAACTTTAATGATGGTTTTGTTTGTTTTCTTCATCTCCTCCTTCCCTCCCCAACCCTGCTCTGAACATCTGCTTCTCTCCTGTGAGAGGAAGTGAAAGACTTAGGTCATGCATAAACACAAACTATCTTTACTGCACTGTTCCCTTTTAAGAAAAAAAAATCAACAAAACACCCTGCTAGCTCAGTTTAGCATTGAATTACCCTATATCAACAGTTCTATTGCTTTTTTTTTTGGAAGTTGGCTTTCCCCAGGAAGGAGAACTACTTTTGCTGCTTCTTGTTATGTAATAAATAGAGCTGGTAACTTTCAAGGATGCTGACAGGAGTCAAGAGAGGTTGTCCTTCAAATACAACAGAATTTTTCTTTATATCTGCTTTTCTGACGAATTTCTCCTAAGAGATATCTTAGGAGATAGCACCCGCATTGGAAGCGCTCCACATCCAGGTCTTGCGTGTATCCGTGCTGCTGCGTAGAGGCAACCTCAAATGAAGACAGGCTCAGTTACTTTCTGGGGTTCACTGATACAAGGCGGTAGTAAGAAGAGCATCTTTGGGGAAATCTCTCTAGAAAAATACCACCTATGTATGGAATCATGCAGTTCTTAGTTTTTTTCTGATTTACTTATTTCACTCCGTATAATGTTATCAAGGTCCAACCATTTTGTTGTAAATGATCCGATGTCATCATTTCTTATGGCTGAGTAGTATTCCATAGTGTATATGTGCCACGTCTTCTTTATCCAGTCATCTATTGAAGGGCTTTTTGGTTGTTTCCATGTCTTGGCCACTGTGAACAATGCTGCAATGAACATGGGGCTACATGTGTCTTTACGTATCAATGTTCCTGAGTTTTGGGGGGTATATACCCAGTAGAGAGATTGCTGGGTCATAAGGTAGTTCCATTTTCAGTTTTTGAGGAACAACTATACTTTCTTCCATAATGGTTGTATTACTTTATATTCCCACCAATAGTGGGTTAGGGTTGCTTTTTCTCCACAGCCTCTCCAACACTTGCTATTACCTGACTTATTGATAATAGCTAATCTAACAAGTGTGAGAGCTTTCTCTTTAATTGATGCATTAAGACTGATTATGCTAAGCTAGGAATATGACCAAAATGACCTTAATATGCCCCTCAGCTTGACTAAACTTTAGACAGTCTTCTTCCTGACTGAAGGCCACTATCCTTTCTCTCTCTCTCCCTTAAGGCATTTACTTTAGAAAACTTACAATTGTAAATTCTTTTTTTCCCCTTTGAGTCTCTTGTCTGTTTAACAAACCAGTACCAGTGGGAGGATTCAGCTGGTTTGCAGAGGTTAGGCAGAACTGATACCTAATTTTTTGTTGAGTTCAGTGAACCGGTTGTTAAAATGGTACTTGTAATCAGGGTTCTCTCTAAGTTGGGTGCCTGGGCAGCTGCCCAAAGTAGAAGTCACAAATGTACATTCCTTATTCTTTTTTAATGTTCATCTGAGCAACAGTATATTCTAAGTGCCTGTAGTAATGTTCATTCTGTCCATAGATGAAAAGAATTGCAAGTGAGGATGCCAATCAAGAAGCAATATGTAAATTGTAGCATCCACCGGGTATGAGAACAAACGTCGGAGACTTTCAGGAGTTAAGATGTTACTTTATTGGCCAGTTTAACCTGCGCAGGGGCGAACTCCCGAGATGTCCGGAGACACTGTGCTCACAAGGAGCTGCAAATGGGAGCCACGCCTGGAGCTTACAGCCAGGCCCTTATATATCCTAAGTGAGCAAGCATAATACAGAAGCAAATGTGGCAGTTTAGCTATTGGCTAGGGAGGTCGCATGCAGCATAGCAACAGGGGCCGGTTTTAGCAACAGGGGTCGGTTTTAGCTTAGTGGCGAATTTCAAACCTAAACTTCTGATAAGGGTCTCTGACCTTCTTTGTTCCCAGCCTCACAGGAGCCATATCAGCACTTACTGTTCCTTCAATAGTTACACTCTTTGTAGTACTCCCTGTTCCTTCAATTGTTACACTCTTTGGCAGCCCCAGTACTCCCTGAATCAAACATAAACATCTTAAATAACATTTTATTGTTTTTTGTCAGGTGTTATTTAATATTTTTTCATTAATATTTTAAAACTCTTTTTTATAACATAATCTAATTTTGTGTGCTTCTTTTATTGTTCTTACTTAAGTATTAAATGCATGAAATAATAAACTACCTTTCAGTACATTGACTTTTTTTTTTTTTTACAGAGAGAGAGAGAGTCAGAGTGAGGGATAGATAGGGACAGGCAGGCAGGAATGGAGAGAGATGAGAAGCATCAATCATTAGTTTTTCATTGCGACACCTTAGTTGTTCATTGATTGCTTTCTCATATGTGCCTTGACTGTGGGGCTACAGCAGACTGAGTAACCCCTTGCTCGAGCCAGCGACCTTGGGTCCAAGCTGGTGAGCTTTTGCTCAAACCAGATGAGCCTGCACTCAAGCTGGTGACCTTGGGGTATCGAACCTGGGTCCTCCACACCCCAGTCTGATGCTCTATTCACTGCACCACCGCCTGGTTAGGCAGTACATTGTCTTTTTAATACTTAAAATGGTCATTAGGGCAGAGAACTGGTTGTTAAATTATTTGAATGCCACCACTGACCAGGACCATCTTTTTCAAGGATCTGCGAATTACTATTCTTTGAAATATAATCATCAAGAAAGATAATACCTATCATAGGGATTAAAGTATAGCACAGGGAATATAGTTAATGATATTGTAATAATTATTACATAGGGGTACAGTGCCAGGTGGATACTTAAAATATCAGGGGGATCACTTTGTAAAATATATGATTGTTTAACCACTATACTCTACACCTGAAACTAATGCAAAATAATATCGAATGTAAACTGTAATTGAAAAAATGCAAAAAAAAAAAAAAAAGAAAGAAAAATAACTCCTAGATCCCCGTCTCTATTGGAGGCCAGGAGACTGACTTGCTAAGCCGATAGGTCAATGAGCAGACACAGACGACTCAATCACATTAACCGCTCCCCCTCAATGTCCTCCAGTACTTTTCCACTAGCTGACCCCAGCACTTAAACACTCTCCTGTTTTTTTTTGTTTTTAAGGAAGTTGAGTCTTATCTCTCTCTTTTATTGCAGTAGATTAGATTCTTTTGCAATAATCTTGAATAAAGTCATCTTCCTTGCCTATTAAACTCTCTTCTGTGCAGTTTTTCTTTGGCATATAGAAGCTGTATGGTATTGTACCGAAACTGGCTCTCAGTGAATTTGGAAAGCCATTAACCAAGAAGACAGGATAACTTTATCATGGCACCTTGTTATTTGGATTCATTTTTGGGGGGCTTGACATTTAAAACATTTTACATGCTCTTATTCACCTTCAATAAATTTAATACCAAAACCAGAATGCTTCTCATTTTTCTTTGCCATGAGATACAGAAAAAGTACATGAGATATCCCAAAGATACCTTATATATACGTATATATACATTTATTTATATGTACACATCTATACACATTTATTTATATGTGTACACACAATTTCATACACACACACACACATACAATTAGTATTAGCCATCATATTTTTGTAGGCCTACTGTATACCATATACCAGGGACTGTGTAATTTACATACATAGTTTTTAATAAATGTCTCCTCCTTTAATCCTTATAGCATTTCTATAAGGTCAGTACTATTATTTCTTTCACAGATGAGAAGCCAAGGCTGAGAGAGAGTTAAGTAACAACCTGAGACAGCTGTCAGAAGTGGGATTTGAACCCAATTAATCGTCTACAAATCATGACACCAGGTTTTTAATGGTGGTCCGTCAAAGATTCACTGAGTTTTCTCATTAGGATTCTGGCCTAGAGGAAAATCTGTGTTTCTGGAAGGAATTAAGGAAGATCTGTAAAATTATTATTTCCTCCCAGAGGTGCTGTCTCAGGTTTTATTATTCCTTACACAACCAAGTGTGCCCAGCCCCTCAGCCCTCTTATTTCCCTGTATCTGTCAGCTGTAATTTCTGCTTCGTAGCCAGGCCCAGTCTCTGGGAGCAGCCGTTTTGATCTGCACCTCGAGGCTGTGCTGACCAGGACAGCCGTGATCGCCTCTGCTGCTTCCCGCTCAGGGTGCGTGTCCCCTCAGTGGGCTGTGAAGGCAGCAGCAGTTTCCTCCTGACTCATGCATAGGAGAGATTCCAATGTTTTCTCTGTCATTCCCAACCAGCTGTCCTCTCAGCAGCACTTGGGTGATGACTGCAACTCAAACAATGCGCCGTGATGTCAACTGCAAACAACTGATGACACCAGAAGGAGCAACAATAATGAGATCATCAGGAAGCAAACAGCGATGGTTTCTACTGATTTCAAACTATTAGCAATGCCAGAGGACTCAATCCTTGTTTTAAAAAGAAAAATCACCCTGGCCAGATAGCTCAGTTGTTTGGATCATCCGTCCTGAAGCACAGAGGTTGCCGGTTCGATTCCTGGTCAGGGCATGTACAGGAACAGATGTTTTTGTCTCTCTCCTGCTCTCTCCCTTCCTCTCTCTAAAGTCAATAAAATAAACACTGAAAAAAAGTCTTCTTAGCTTTAAGTTTTTTCCCCCCTGAAATTGAAGAAGAAAAATCTTTCCAGAACTAATTAACTTCAGTATATTTTATATCAGAGTCTATGCTTAAAGGCATTACAGACAAAATTTCAGAAGCATGACACTACTTAGAAAAAGTATCTCTGGGACAGTCAATGGCTTGGTGCACTGAGGCAGGTGATAGTCATGTTTTTACTACAGTGCTTGTTCCCCTCATGTGAAACACAGTGAAGTTATTTTTTTTTAATTTTTTTTTCAATTGCAGTTGACATTCAATATTACTTTGTGTTAGCCTCAGGGTTACAGCACAGTGGTGAGACAATCATGTACTTTACAAAGTATCCCCCTGATATTTCTAGTACCCATCTGACACTATACATCAGGGGTCCCCAAACTTTTTACACAGGGGACCAGTTCACTGTCCTTCAGACCGTTGGAGGGCCGGACTATAAAAAAAACCCCAACTATGAACAAATCCCTATGCACACTGCACATATCTTATTTTAAAGTAAGAAAACAAAACGGGAACAAATACAATATTTAAAATAAAGAACAAGTAAATTTAAATCAACAAACTGACCAGTATTTCATTGGAAACTATGGGCCTGCTTTTGGCTAATGAGATAGTCAATGTGCTCCTCTCACTGACCGCCAATGAAAGAGGTGCCCCTTCTGGAAGTGCGGCAGGGGCCGGATAAACGGCCTCAGGGGGCTGCATGCAGCCCGCAGGCCGTAGTTTGGGGACCTCTGCTATACATAGTTATTACGGTATTAGTGACTCTATTCCGTGTACAGTCAGACTTTATTCTCTGAACTTGTGGAAAGCACTCTGCAGGCTTATACACCTGGGCCACTTGGATTCAGGAGAGCAATGGTGAGGTCACTAAAATGTTTTGCCTCCAACTTCCCTCCTTTCTCCTTGTTGGAATGGCTCTCCTCCCCTTAGGCCTCCAACACATACAAGTCCTACCTTGGGTTTAATGTAAGAATTGTATGTATTACTGGTGTCACTTTTAGATGTTTTCTTCAGTGTTGATGTTTTACAGAAATTAACATGTGCAATCTTAGTTAACATGATTTAAAACAGTAATTTTCCCTAATTATAATCACTCTGTGAAAAATTTGGAAAAGTACAGAAAGGATAAATATCACTCATAAGCCCATTAAGCCAGAAGCAGCAATTGGTAGCAACTTTTTTCTTCCAGTCTTTTATTCTGAAGCTCTGTTGTTTTCATGTGAAGTCCATGTTCCCTGACCAAAAGGAGCTTACAACTTTAAGGACAACACAAATGAGAAAAATTGAGTCAAAATGAGACGGAAAACCAGATAACATGTAGAATGATGATGATGATGGAGATAAGAAATAGCAGCTTTGATCTTTTCCTGAACACATCTACAAAATTTTTATTTTAAAGTGAGAAAATTATAAAATCCATGTACAGAGTCAATTGAGGAAAATACAAGAATTTCTCTGAAGCTCCCAGTGAACAAGATTCAGTTAACCAATGGGTATAAAACAATTAGTTGGCTACCATAATGAAAACAGCTAAAGCACAAACTGGGGGTTGATTATGAGCCTAGGAAGTCAGAGAACAAATGTGAGATGATTTAGTACATATTATATTTTTGATAGGCTCATTGATTTCTACAAAGTGTCACTGGGACACATAGTGCCTGGAATCAGTCACTCCCTGTCTTGTCTGCCATTTACTGTGTATTTGTAGTTGAGTTACTTCACCTCTCTGATGTTGTTTTCTCATTATAAAACACAGAATATAGGTTGCTGTGAGTAGTAAGTGAGAGAGTCTATCAATGTATTTAATACAGTCTCTGGGGCATAATAAGTGTTCATAATAATGTTTAGAAACATTAAGCATCATTGCAGGTAGTGTAAGCAGTGGTTAAGAGAGTTAAGTCACAGTCCACCTGCTTACCACTCTTGCAACTTATTTCTACTTGCTTATAGGACCAACTCATCAACAATCTCTATTTAACTACTCTTTTTTATTTTGTCTCAAGAGTTTGAAAATGAACCAGCTTTTGTCTTTGAGTTGCATTAAGATAATCATGAATTTATCAAAGGCATTCATGAAATGCTTCTGGGAAGACTATTTCATCATAAAAGGCTCTTAGTAACAGTTATTTACTATTAATGAATATATATATATATATATATATATATATATATATATATATATATATATATATATTTACCTTTAAGATGGCAGAACCAGAAAGCAATTCTTTACATTAGAACATGTAGTGTTGGAGGTTTGGAGTCCACTGCAACTTAACATTTTACACCCCTCAGAGTTGTCCTTATGGTGGGGTCTGGGAGAGAGGCCCAGAGAACCTGAATATATATTACATTCCCTGATATTTACAGAAAAGTCAAGAATTTTTATCCAGTATTCATGGTGTTTAGCAGGAAATGAGAAATATTAGTAAAAATACACATTTAAAAAAGTGGCATTGTTTTCATATTGTAAAATTAAGGAATGTTCTGGAAAATTTAGAAAGCAACAAAAAGAAAACACAAATCTTAGTATATTTCCAGTTTTTATAGAAATGGTTATATTTAAATATTAAAACTACATTTATAGTTTTAATTTGGATGTTTTAATTTCTAAATTCCTACAAAAACCAGTAAGAAAATTTACTTTGCTTTGCTGGACATTGGGTTTTATCAGAAAGATATATATTGTGTATGTTGGCAGAAACTTGTGGTTCAAAATTACCAATTTTCTTCCTCTTGAGTTCCTGTAGGATCGGATCTTGTTATTCAGAGTGTGGTCCAGGAACCAGTATCATCAGCATCAAGTGGAAATATATTAGAAACAAAGAATTTTCAGCCCCAACACATACCTAACGAATCCCAACTGCATTTTAGTATGATTTCAGGGGGATTTGTTTGCACATTAAATTTTGAGTAACATTGCCGTAGGAACAATTTGAGAAAGTAGTTTTGTCTAATAAGACAGTTGATGAAGGCCGGATTAGCCCCTATTCTCAGAATAACATCTCCTCTACCAGACAGTGGCCTTCTGGGCTCTCACTTCCACAAAGCACTGTTGGAACAAGTCTGATTAGAGACCCACCAAACAACCAGGAGATGAAAGACACATAATGGGTCTGGGACATACCAAAATGTCAATAAAACTCTGTAAATCTAAAGTCTGTATTGATCAGCAATTTTATTACATTATTAAAGTACTCTTCCTGGGTTTACTGCTGAATAACCAGGAAATGGTGTTGAAGCCATTGAAAAACCCAGCAATAAAGTTCATCAATAGTATTTTCATCAGTGGAGCTTTTGATACAGGAGTTTATTGACATGGAGAACTGAGGCTGACTTAAAGACCAGACAGACAGAAAATATTCTAAAACAACATATCCTGGAGATAGAGCAGTTTTCAAGATGGGAGTAAACATGTACTTGCTTTTCCTTACATCCTTTATTTGCTGAAATAGGAATGTATCTACAAACCAGGGCGGCGGCAATTTCTTAATGAGCATGGATAATATACATAATAATAACAGTCTACATTTGACAGCACTTTATGTTCACAAAGTGCTATAACAGTGCTTCTTAAACTTTAATATGCGTCCAAGTAACCTGGAGGTCTTATTAAAATGAGGATATTGATTTAGTAGGTCTAGGGTGGGGCCTGAATTTACCTTTCCAGCACTGATATTGCTGATCCAGGAACCATACTTTGAGTAGCAGGTTCTTACCATGACCTCTCTCTCAAGAGTCACAGAAACTCTGTGAGGTAGGTAGAGTGGATGCTTTTCCTCTCTTCCCACCAGAAAACTGGCTGTATCGAGGGTAAGGATTTGGATGTGCTTTGCTCATTGCTATATCCCTAGTGCTTATAATAGTAGGCACTTGATATATTTTGTTGGATGAATGAATTACTGCATCTTAATTTTCTAGAGAAATTTAAATAATGCTTTAACCAAAATCATATTCTAATAAGTAACAAAGCTGGCGTTTGACATAAGAAGCCACTTAAATCACAGAGTTTGGTACCAAATGGATCTACTTGAGTGGTTCTTTGCTCCTCCCCTCCCTCTGTTTTTTGTTTTGTAAAGGTAAGTATTTTTTGAAGGAATATTTTAAGTTGAAGTATAACAGAAAAGTGGCCAAATCCTAAGTGTACAATGGATTAATGTATACAGAGAACCACCTTTCAGCTTTCAAGAAATTACTGGCTCCGCGTAAACCTCCTTCATAACCCGCTTCCAGTAATTCCTCTCTCCTTCAGAGGTAGATGCTGTTATGACTTCTATCACTGTGGAATAATTTGGGACTCGACTGAAGTAGAATTTTATAATATATACTCTTTGGTTTATGCTTTCTTTCACTCCATATTATATTTGTGCTCTTGACTATAGCAGTAATTTGCTCATTTTCATTGAATAGTGTTCTGTTGTGTATATTATGCATGTTCCATGAATACAGTATACCACCATTTATCTTTGATTCCAGGTTTTGGCTAATGTGAATAAGGCTGTGATGGGCATTTTTGTACATGTTTTTTGGTGACTATCTGCACATATTTCTATTGGGTACTTAATGGAAATGAAATGCTTCAAATTTGGGGTATATTCAGTTATTATAGATATTTCCAGCCAGTTTCCCACAGTGGTTGTATTAATTCTTTCATCTTTTCTTTGATTTAAAAAAAAATCAATTTTATTCTGAGTCTACCTCTGATGGCTCCTTAAGTTTCTTAAGTTTATTTTATTCATATATAAAAATGAGCATTTAAATTCATAGTTAAAATACACATTGTAGGCCCTGGCCAGTTGGCTCAGTGGTAGAGCATCCACCCAGTATGTAGAAGTCCCAGGTTTAATTCCTGGTAAGGGCACACAGAAGAGGCTACCATCTGCTTCTCTCCCCCTACCCCTCACTCTCTCTCTATCCCTTCCCCTCCTGCAGCCATGGCTCAATTGATTTGAAGGCGTCGGCCCTGGGCGGTGAGGTTGGCTCAATGGAGCCTCTGCCTCAGATGCTAAAAATAGCTGGGGGCAAGCATCAGCCCGAGATGGAAGTTGCCAGGCAGATCCTAGTTAGGGCACATGAGGGAGTCTATTTCCTCTCCTCACTTAAAATGAAATAAAGTAAAAATAAAAATACACATTATTTGGCTAGTTGTTCTGGTCTCCACTCCCAGTGAATCATTTGCGGGTGTCCCGAGGAACTGAGAGACTTACTTAAAGGTGAACTTCTGTCATTTTTCCTGTGGATACAAATGTTCTGGCAAACAGCAAAGAGGACAAAAGGGAATGGGCAGGAAGGAGTAGAACTTTGGGATATTTCTGCAAACCAGAGTTCAGTCTATGAGTTAAAGAGACTCCTTGTCCCTGGATAAGTCACGGTGAACATATTTTCCCTTCACTCAGAGCTACAGCAACAAGTTTATTCCGGGTGGCTTCACAGTGAACAGTGAGGAGAAGGAATCTTGTATTATAATTAAAGAACCATTGCCCTATAATTGACACAGTTGTTTGGGTGTGAGTCATTGAAAATGATCATCATCCTTACTGTGAAATGAGACTGGTCCAGGTGAGGCTGGTCCCTCAAAGAAGGGAAAACCCAGCATGGTGCAACATATGTTACAGGTAAAGTGGTGGGTGTGGTTTTGGACACCATGTTCCCTCTGGCTCAAGTTCTTGGGCTCAAGTCCCACCTCTTGCTTATAAAGCCCTCTATTACTTGTAGCTATTAGTACAATAGAACAGTGCTTCCCAAACTTGAGCCTCCAAATAATCTGAAGGGCCTATTAAAACAGATTCCTGAGTCCCACCTCCAGAAATTAGAGATTTCTAATTCAGTAGGTTGGCTTAAGGCCCAGATATTTTATTTTATTTTTTTTTTGAGAAGAGGGGAGCTAGAGAGAGACTCCTGTATGAACCCTAACTGGGATCCACCCAACAAATGTCTGGGGTCAATGCTTAAATCACCTGAGCTATCCTCAGCACCTGGGGCAATGCTCGAACCAATTGAGCCACTGGCTGTGAGAGGGGAAGAGATGAATGGGGTGAGGGAGGGGAAGAGAAGCGGGTGGCTGCTTCTCATATGTACCCTGACAGGGAATCAAACTCAGGACGTCCACATTCTGGGCCAACACTCTATCCACTGAGCCAACCAGCCAGGATCAAGGCCCATTATGATGCCAGTGGTCAAGGCCAGGAAGTTTCATATTGGACTCTGGCAGACCGCACAAGAACCACGGAGCCCAAAGGCATTGGGCCATTCTCTTTTATTGGATTCTCGCAGAGGCCGGTGAGTGAACAGGTACGGTAAAACCGCTTCTTGCACGCAGGCGCGCGGACAGGGGAAATCACTCCTCAGGGTGCAGCAGGCCCGTGATCAGGAAGAATGCTCTCAGGAGAAAGTACCTGTAGCCTTACATAGGCTACACACACACACACACACACACACACACACGGGGCTTTCTGCCACGTGCTCAAGCACTAATCATACGAAGTGCTTCCAGCTGGAAAACAAGCCTAACCACAGCTGGTTTCCTGACATAAACAAATATGTATTTGTTAAATTTAATGAATAATATTTTTAAAAACTCAGTGTATTCACCAGTAAGGTCAAGAAATAAAACATGAGCCCTGGCCGGTTGGCTCAGCGGTAGAGCGTCGGCCTAGCGTGCGGAGGACCCGGGTTCGATTCCCGGCCAGGGCACACAGGAGAAACGCCCATTTGCTTCTCCACCCCTCCGCCGCGCCTTCCTGTCTGTCTCTCTCTTCCCCTCCCGCAGCCAAGGCTCCATTGGAGCAAAGATGGCCCGGGCGCTGGGGATGGCTCTGTGGCCTCTTCCTCAGGCGCTAGAGTGGCTCTGGTCGCAACATGGCGACCCCCAGGATGGGCAGAGCATCGCCCCCTGGTGGGCAGAGCATCGCCCCATGGTGGGCGTGCCGGGTGGATCCCGGTCGGGCGCATGCGGGAGTCTGTCTGACTGTCTCTCCCTGTTTCCAGCTTCAGAAAAATGCAAAAAAAAAAAAAAAAAAAAAAAAAAAAGAAATAAAACATGCCAGTGCACATGCCAGTGCATTAAGTACCACTGGGATAACTTGGCTGGTTTATATATCTATATATATAAACTATATATATGTATGTGTGTGTATACATATGTGTATATATGTATATACACATAAACACACACATATATACATATACACACATATATGTATGTGCATATATATGTTATATATATATATTAATTAATTAATTAATTTTTTTGCCAAGTGAGAGGGAGATAGACTCCCTCATGCACCCCAACGGGGATCTACAGGGCAACCCCATTTGGGGCCATGCTTGTAACTGAGCTACTTTTAGCACCTGACAAGGAAGCTCCCTGGGGCCACCCTCAGTGCCTGGGGCCAATGTACTTGAGCCAACTGAGCCATGGTTACGGGAGAGGAAGAGAGAGAGAGGGGGAAGGGGAAGGAGAGGGGTATAGAAGCAGGTGGTTGCTTCTCTTGTGTGTTCTGACTGGGAGTCAAATCTGGGACAAATACATGCTGGGTTGATGCTCTACCACTGAGCCAACCAGCCAGGGCTGGATTTTTCGTTTTCTTTCTGAACTATGTCTCTTTCTTTTGTAGCCATGTTATTGTGCTTTTAATTTGCATTCTTCTGATGATTAGGATGTTGAACACATTTTCATGTACCTGTTGGCCATTAGTATGTTTTTGAAAAAATGTTGGTTCATTTCCTCTGCTGTTTTCCTTATAAAAATTTCTGATATTATTGTTATTATTTTTTAAACTTTATTTAGAAAATTTAATTTAATGAGATGACATTGATCAATAAGAGTATACAGGTTTCAGGTAAACATTTCTATAGAATTTGAACTGTTGATTATTTTGTTACTGATATTATTTGTGCTTTTATTTTGTTAATCTATTTTACCAGAGGTGCTAAATTGTATTAGTTTTATTGTTGTTGTTTTAGTTAGAGAGAGAATGAGAGAGAGACAGACAGGTACAGACAAACAGAAAGGGAGAGAGATGAGAAGCATCAACTCATAGTTGTGGCACCTTAGTTGTTCATTGGCTGTTTCTTCTTATGTGCCTTGACTGGGGGCCATAGCTGAGCCAGTGACCCCTTGCTAAAGCCAGCAACCTCGGGCTCAAGCTGGGGACCATGGGGAGACAGTCCCAAGCCAACACTGTCTCCATGGAACCACCGCCTGGTCAGGCTGTATCAGTTTTTTAATTAGACAATTTTTGGCTTTGTGAAATATCCTTATTAAATACTGATTAACTTATCTTGTATTTTTATTATTTTCTCTTTTTCTATCTTTTTTGCTTTATTAAACTATTCTTTTTACCTTTTTATTTTATATATATATATTTTAATCTTCTTAAGGTTTATGCTTTAACTTTAACTTTTAGGCTTTTTGTTTAATACATAGCCTTTTAATATTATCAATTTCTCTCTAATTTCTGCTTTAGCTGTGTTTCCCTAAGTTTTGTTTGTGGTATTTTGGTTATTAATCGGTTCTAAATTTTTCTATTTTCTAATTTAATCTTTTCTTTAATCCACGAGCTATTTAGAAGTTTACTGATTTTGCAGACATATGGGACTTTTTTTCTGGTTATTTTTGTGTTGTCAAGTTTAACAACATTTTGGTGTGATCAGAGACTATGCTTTGAATGAAACTAGTATATTTGTATTTTTTGAAACTTGCTTTATGGATCAATTTGGGTCAATATTTTTGTTTCAACTGTGCTTGAAAAGAAAGTGTATTCTATAGTCAGGGGTGCATTGTTATCTTTGAATCTTAAATCCCAACTTTGCTTGTTAATGATATAGTTATGTAATTAAATATTCCTTGGATTCTTGTTGATTTTTTTATACTCTTGATCTATGAAATACAAAGAAATTTCTTAAACTATCCCTTCCCTGGACAGGTAGCTCAGTTGATTACAGCCTTATCCTGGTACACCAAAGCTGTGGGATCGATCTCTGGTCAGGGCACATACAAGAATCAAACAATAAATGCATGAACAAGTGGAACTACAAATTGATGTTTCTCTCTCTCTCAAATCAATAAATTTTAAAAAAGCTATCCCTGTATGATATTGCATTTATCTATATTTTCTGCTAACTTTCACTTATTTTGAGGCTGTGTCAAATGTTCCATAACATTTTTAAATTATTTCTTTCATATATTTATACAATGTACCTTTTGTCAGTATGAAGTGATACTCTTTATCTCTAATTAAGCTTTAAGCCTGAGAGTTTATTTCATCTGACATTAATTTAGTTGCATAGTTATATATTTAGTGGCAATATTTTGCAAATCCATACCTGGTCCCATATACTGCTCATCTCTTTCCCCCTTCCCCGCTGCTCCCAATCTCACTGGGAGTGACATTGAACAGCCGAAAGATGGCTTGGGGGCTGATAGTTACAGGAATCTCTGAGTCCTCTTCCCTTCCACACACCCAAAAGAATCAGGACAGGTATTCAGGGCAGGGGTAAAATTGCCTTCATACATTCATACAGTAATGATTCTTCAGCTGTGGCAATGTACTATTTCCTTATTTCAGACCTGATGCCCAAGGACTGGCTTGGAAGAAATCATGGTAGCTCCATAATGTTGACAATGCTATGATCTGGAGGCACACCTGTGGCACCATTAGTCAAAGGGGCCATACAGCCCTTATGGAGGTTTTAAAGAATGTATATACATTAAGAAGCCCTATTCCCAGTAAAAGAGCTACATAGAAATTAAATCTTGAGTGTTCCTGGTGAGCTCCAGTGAGATTATTCTTGTAAGGATGGTCCACTCATTTCACCTCACATGCACCTAATGAGACTTTTCCTTATTTCCCAAATCTCCTTGTACTCCTAAATAATAAACAGTCTGCCTTTCTGTTGATGGTGGTGTATTACATGGAAGGTAACTGAGACCACTTAACAACATGGCTGCAACTCTTTGGGACACTTCTTCCATCAGGTGGTGGGGTTTATGTGTCCTCCACTTGAATCTGGGTGGGCCTGTGAGTACCTCACCCAATCGAGCACGCTCAAAATGACGCTAGGTGACCTCTGAGACTGGGTCACAAAACACCATGCAGCTTTTTCCTTGTACACTGGAATGCTTGCTCTTGAGCCCTGAGCCATCATGTAAGAACGGTGATTACCTTGAGACTACTAAGCTGGAGAGGCCACATGTAGGCCCTCTGCTTGCGAGCCCCAGCTGAGTGTGTCCTTCACCCAACCCAGGCCAAATGACAGACATGTCATTAAAGAAACCATATGGAAAGTGGATTCTCTTGTTTCTGTTATTCCAGCCATACCCTTGAAGTCACCAAGCCAAAGCCCCAGACATCACTAAGCAGAGACAAGTCATCCGTCTGTGTTCTGCTAAAATTCCTGACCACCAGAATCAAGGAACATAATAGCATGTTTGTTGTTTTATGCCATTTAGTATATTGTGAGGCGATGTGTTATGCATCCAAATAACTAAAACAATAATGCCTACAAACAGGCACTTGAGAGCTCACTTTTCTTAGTCTATCACCATTTCTTTCTTATTCACAGCCTCTTATCTGCAAAGATTGAGAAATCAGAATTATTTGGTTAGATATAGAAATGTATACACAGTAACCACTGCCTTCACCTTGACGTAAGCTTGGATTAGGACCTTTGTAAACTAGCTGCCAGACTGAGTGGGATCAACCATGTTGAAGAGCAGGGGTCCCCAAACTTTTTACACAGGAGGCCAGTTCACTGTCCCTCAGACCGTTGGAGGGCCGGACTATAAAAAAAACTATGAACAAATCCCTATGCATACTGCACATATCTTATTTTAAAGTAAAAACACAAAACGGGAACAAATACAATATTTAAAATAAAGAACAAGTAAATTTAAATCAACAAACTGGCCAGTATTTCAATGGGAACTATGCTCCTCTCACTGACCACCAATGAAAGCTGTGCCCCTTCTGGAAGTGTGGCGGGGGCCAGATAAATGGCCTCAAGGGGCCACATACGGCCCACGGGCCGTAGTTTGGGGACCCCTGTTGAAGAGTGTGATGTCTTGGTGTTACACTTGGAATTTACACATGGGGGCTGTTTGCTCCCTACTGACGAGCTCATTCATCACAATGAAATTTCCTCTTTTCTGGGTAGCTAAATGGATCAGATGATAATCTGGGGAAAATTTGATGTCTCTAGCCTAATCCAGTTCTGTTTATTTGCTTCTGAAAAGCTAACAAAATAGCACTTCAAGGCTCCTTCCCCTTGACATGAAGCAGCCTGCACTTTCTTTCGAGGAGACCTTAGGTAAAGGCAGCCTGTAGGCTGCTTAAACATAGGACTGCCAGATTCCAGATTGTGCCAGAACTTTATCCTCTTTTTTTTTTTTTCCATTGAAGTACTGGGAAGTAGTGTAGTACTTTCTTGAGAGGGATGAAGAGTGTCTGTCTAATATGGACTTGAGTACTTTTGCTTCATCCTCATCGCTTTATAAAACGGGACTTTGTGTGTCATACCCTTTCTGGATGTGCTTCCTCTTCTTTGTTACCATAACAGCTAGGTACTCAAATCCTTGACTAAATCCATTGGCAATATTTATTCTACTTATTAATAGGCAAATAAAGCAGGGTACTCTGGTATAGTTCTCTGAACTTGGATGGCTTCGAGTTCTGTAAACATTCACAGGGACAATCCTGGAGGACATTAACTGATGGTTGGGAAGGAAAGGACTCCTGACAGTGAAGTGACTCACAGAGTCCAGCCAGTGCCATCTTTGACCTGCCCCTTGGATTTCCTTTAACTCTACCATCTTAGATGCTTACAAAAGGCTGCTACTGCCTGTTGGCCCTAATACTCGGCTGTCAACCAGCTACTCTTCTACCAGCTGTATATCGCTCTATAAGGGCACAGGTTTTATGGTCTTTTTTGTGGCTGTATCTCTATTGCCTAGCACAGTGCTTGTTGCACAGAGAGTGTAGAACAAATGTTTGATTAATGAGTGTTGAAAAATTACATTATTTCTCTTATGTGAAATCTTCAATGAACCCACATTCCCTAAAAAAAAAAAATCAAGTCTATGTTCTTTGTTCTTTGGCATGACCCCAGCAGGTGATAGACAGACTCAGGCAGTTGAGTTGTGCTCAGTGATTAGAACAGGGTGTGGTGACATTTTGTGGAGCTAGGTGGTAGGGAGGATTGCCAGAGGTTTAAACAAAAATACCTCAGGCAAACTTGATAAAAATTTTATAAATGTATACATGTATGTGTATAACTGTCTATATATATATAAGGTCTACTGGAAAGTTCTGTCCGTTTCTATCACAAGTTTTGACACATAAGCACATGTTTATTTGGCGCATGTGTGCCTCTCTATTTTTATCACTTAGTGTATACATACTGACATAGCAAATTAACTAAAACAAAGTTGATTCACGTTAGTCTTATGTGTGAAGTGATAGTGTACCCATGGCTATTGATAAAGTTCATTTACGCCACTGTAATTTTTACGAATTTCAACAAGGAAGAAATGCTACAGAAGCATGTCTGTTGCATCCACAATATTCCCCGGACTTAGCACCCTCCGACTATCACTTGTTTTTGTCCTTACAAAATTTTTTGAAGGGCAAAAAATTGAAATATGAAGAAGATATCAAACAAGCACTGGTTCAATTTTTCGCATCAAAAGATAAAACATTTTTCAAAAATTGGATATACAAATTGCCCTCACGCTGGCAAGAAATCATTAATAATAATGGCAATTATATTATTTAATAAAGTTTATTGACGGTAAGAAAAATCTGTATTTTGTTTTATTCCAAAAACAGACAGAACTTTCCGGTAGACCATATATATATATATATATACACACACACACACACACACACACACACACATACATATGAGAAATGGGGAGTTAAGTGATGATAGTTTGCACTATATATCTTGCATTATAATTTTTTTATTAAAAAATCTTACTATTTGCTCCTGAAAAGTAATGTGACAAAATTACTTCTTATTGATTCAAAACTAACATTCATATAATAGATTTCTCATGCCACTAAAAATTCTATCTAGATGGGTATTTAACAAAAAATTTAAAAGGGCCCTGGCCGGTTGGCTCAGTGGTAGAGCATCGGCCTGGTGTGTGGAAGTCCTGGGTTCGATTCCCGGCCAGGGCACACAGGAGAAGCGCCCATCTGCTTCTCCACCTCTCCCCCTCTCCTTCCTCTCTGTCTCTCTCTTCCCCTCCCGCAGCGAGGCTCCATTGGAGCAAAGACGGCCTGGGCGCTGGGGATGGCTCCTTGGCCTCTGCCCCAGGCGCTAGAGTGGCTCTGGTCACAACAGAGCGATGCCCCAGAGGGGCAGAGCATCACCCCCTGGTGGGCAGAGCGTCACCCCCTGGTAGGCGTGCTGGGTGGATCCCGGTCGGACGCATGCGGGAGTCTGTCTGACTGTCTCTCCCTGTTTCCAGCTTCAGAAAAATACAAAAAAAAATATTTTTTTTAAAGAAATTATTGAATTAGTTCTTACAAATCTGAGGTGACAGGTTCTTTGTTGTAAAAATATATCCACTTACCAGGAACAATTATCCCACAAGGGAAGGAGACTTGCTTCTTCATCTTCCGTATAATGAGGATATGAAGGGGAGGTTTTTTTTTGTGTGTATGTGCCATGGTAAAAAAAAAATTCAGATTTTAACAACTTAAGAGATCTCTCACAATTTTTCTGAAGGCCTTTCAAGAAGGTGAATTTTCAAAGGTAATTGTCTCCAGCTTTTTTCTTCTTCTCCTTTATTTATTCAGTGAGAGGAGGGGAGGCAGAGACAGACTCCCATATGTGCCCCAACTGGGATCCACTTGGCAAGCCCACTAGGGGGCAATGCTCAGCTCATATGGGGCCATGCTCAAAACTGAGCTCTTCTCAATGCCTGAGGTGGAGGCCATGGAGCCATCCTCAATGCCTGGGGCCAACTTGCTCCAATTGAGCCATGGCTACAGAAAGGGAAGACAGAGAGAGAGAAAGAGAGAGAGAGAGAAGTGAGAAGGGGAGGGTGGAGAAGCAGATGGGCACTTCTTCTGTGTCCCCTGACCAGACATCGAACCAGGACATCCACAATTCAGGCTGATGCCCTACCACTTAACCCACCAGCCAGGGCCACTATTTGCTTCAGAAGTAAATTTACTTTCCATATCAAATACATATTATTTTATTAGTAGAAACATTTATCTTTTTAAGCAACTAACATTAAATTTTTTATTTCAAGCTATTATGCTTTTTTGCATGTAAAAGAAAGTGAAAAGAAAGAATCCTAAATTCAGAAGAGTGCAGTGCTCAGTGGATCCACATGGCGTCCAGCCTGAGGGAGCAGGGCACCAGCGAGCCTGGCTCTCACTGCCAGGCTCAAAGCAGATTTCTTGGTAGGGAGCCAGACCTAGAGAGTGGGGAGAAGGATTCTGTGAAAGGTACGTAGCTTAGTAATAAAACTTAACTAGAAATCTTTCTTCAATTGTTTCCTTGCAAGAAAAGGCAAATACTGGAAAATACTAATTTGAGATGTTAGGCAATGAGAGGGGGTGGGAGGAGCGTCCCTGGTCTTCTGAGAGGGGGTGGGAGGAGCCTCCCTGGTCTCTGTCTTCCTACCTCCAGATGGCCCTCCCCCCCCCTCCCCCGCTACTCTCCACAGGGTGGCTGGAGAAATCCTTCCGGAGAAAACCTTCCTTAGTCAGGCCTTGCTACCTCCCACTCCAACCAATCCATAGCATCCACGAATAACAGCCAAAAGTCCTTCTGTATTCTGTCCAACTCTCAGATTCATGTCTCTCTCCCTTCTGAGCTTTCAGCTTCATCCATACTGTTTGTCACCTGGTTGTTTCTGGAAAACTCTAACTCCATACTCTCTTTAGGGCCTTTACACTTGCTGCTCCCTCTGTCTTTAACACTGTTCCCTCAGATGCCACACGGTTTGTTTCCTTGCTCACTTAGGTCTTTTGCCAAGTGTCACTTTTTCAGAGGCTTTGTCTGACCACTTTTGTCTCTCCCTTTTTTAGCACTCACTCCTGCTTGACCGTCTGTTAGGGACATGTCTACTTACTCTCTGCCCCCTGGAAAGTGAGTTCCTTGAGAGTAGGGACTTTGCTTATTTTAACACTGATGTATCCCCCATGCATGGAATAGTGTCTGGTTTGAAGTTGATGTGTAATGATGATTTGTGTGATGAATGAATGGCTGAATGAACAAAAGCAATGAACAGTAATAGTTATGGTGGGAAAAAGTTAGGCAAATGGGTTTATAAATGTTTCTCGAGAATATTCCTTCAATACAGAAGATATTCATGTTAAGAGTAACTGATTTATCTGAGTGGAACTTTGCAGAAATAAGAGGAGGGAGAAAAGGAGAGAAAGAAGAGTAAAGACTGTATGGAGGTGGGAAGACAAGAAGATGGGGTGAATGTTGGGATGAGCAGTTGTATGGTTACTTGTCCATTCTACTGAGGCAGAAGATTCAATCAAGCTTGAAGTAGTCAATGTCTTCTTGTGGCAATCCATGAAATACTGTCTGAGTAATTTTAAGGGTGTCTCTGAGCAAAAATAAAGACATGAAACAGAATTTCAAGGGACTTGGTAAGTGAGTGGTGAAGGATTTATTTACATGGTCAATGTAGGAATTGAAAAATTAATCAAAAGCCCTAGAGAAACATTAGAGAAGAACTGATAAGATCACCTGCAGAAGACATTGAACTCTATGGAGGAACTCACATAGTTATCAAGAGTAATTTGAATTATATGATATTTTCACTTTATGGGCTGACCCACAAAACCCTGGAGTAGGGTGTGACTTAATCATAAAGAAAAAAGAAAAGACTAGGATTTGATCTAAGTATGCACTAAAATTGGTAGGATTGGTAGAAGATGTGTCATAATGGAAGTTCTGTGTCTCACTCATCTTTCTAGTTTTTAAGAAGGACCTTGATTTTGACCAAAACCAAACTGTCAGGAGTTGGGAAATCCAAGCACCTCTTTTTAGTTATTGTCAAATCTCCATTACACAAAATAAAGAGGCTGAGTATAGGCCATCAATTTCCTTGCTTGTCATATATAGTTGGTGATTCATTAGGATTTCCCAGAGAGCACTACATTGATGAAACTTCTTGCCTTGATGCATGTTACTGCCATTGAAAGCCATCACATGGTTTGCATGTGATCTGCAGCCTTGGTGTTGGCATTTGAGGCTTACTTTTAACTTTTCTGACTCATTTGTCTGTACATTCTTCACATGACCTTAGCTTGGCAGGCCCAAAGTGAGAATGCATGGGCACAAATGTGAAGTAGTAACAATAAAGGTAAAAAGAAGGAGTGTGGAAGTTAAGATGATCTACTATCATTGTAAGATTTGGTATACACAAGCATACTTTTGGCATGCTGGTGGTAGCACAGTGGATAAACGTCGACACAGAATGCTGGGGTCACTGGTTCAAAGCTCCGAGGTCCATGGGTCTGAGCACTGGCTTGTCAGTATGAGGTCACTGGCTTGAGTGGGGGAATTTTGCACAAGCATACTTTTTGAAAATTAGCTAAAAGTTGAGGTAAAGGTGAATTTGTTTCTGCCTTACTGAGACAGACTTTCAGTTTCCCTCTGCTTTGATGTTACATGGATTTGTTTTGGTAAGGGTCCAACAAAATCTAATGGACCTTCTTGGCCGTTTGGGTCACACTGACCTGTATTCTAATTCTGAGAAATCACTGAGGGTTTTTTTTTTCCCAAGCGGAGTGTGAGAAACAGCGAAGAGGCTACAATATCACTCATCATGTAAGAAGCTACATTCAAGGCATCCTCATGAAGACAGAATGTGTTAGTGACTTGGGTTCACTCTTCATGGTAATATTTCCTAGCATTAATTTTTTTTTCATTGAATGACTTTCCAAAGTGAAAAGATACAGCCTTTTGTTAACTTACAAAAATTCTGTAGGGCACCTATTAAATAGTAATACAGGATTAGCTTGTGAGGATAGTTATAATGGAAAAATTGTGATAAAAAATTTTTTTTCTGCATTTTTCCAAAGTGAGAAGCAGGTGGGTGATGGTGGAGGGAGAAGCAGACAGGCAGACTCCTGCATGCACCCGAGTGGGATCCACCTGGCATGCCCACCAGGGAGTGATGCTCGACCCCTCTGGGGTGTTGCTTTGCTACAATAGAAGCCATTTTAGTGCCTGAGGTGGAAGCCATGGAGCCATCCTCAGTGCCCGGGCCAACTTTGCTCCAATGGAGCCTTGACTGAGGGGGTAGGGGAGGGAGAGAGAGATAGAGAAAAAGGAGAGGGGGAAAGGTAGAGAAGCAGGTGGGCACTTCTGTGTACCCTGGTCAGGAATCGAATCCAGGACTTCCACACATCAGGCCAACGCTCTACCGCTGAGCCAACTGGCCTGGGCCATGATCAAATTTTTAATGTCCTTTATTATCTAGGTCAGTAAGAAAAATAGTTTCCTCACCTTCTTTTCTCCTTGTCCCCAGCTCCTTGTAATTTAGTGATGTGGAGAGTTGCAGGTTTTATCACCATCACACAAAGATCTGCTACTTTGACACTCATCAGATAAATTAACATGAGTGATAAAAATGTTTAGCTAAAGAATACACAATGTACCTTAATGATGTGAAAAGACCGAACCAGTCTTTAACCACTGGAATAGAAATTTCATGGCCCCAGAGGATGATTCACTGCTTTGCTGTGTAATGAGTTTCATTTTGAAATGAAATACATTGTGTGGTTTCATTTGAAGCTTCACGTTGATGCAAAAAGGAAATGAGCCCATATTGGGAAGTTGGGTTGAAATGCGTATCATGAATAATGAAAAAAGTCTCAAGCTGTTGTTCAGCCATCCTCCCCACCGCAGTTCTGGCATTACCGGGCTGTTCTATAATCACAGGACATCTGTCTGTCTGTTTCTTTGACTTGTCTGAGAACTCATAAAGGGCAAGAACTGGGTCATGCAAATAGAGGATACTCACTGTTGGATATACAGGTGAACATCAGCTCCAATGGGATGAAATCCTCACCTTAAACTTTTCTAGGTGATTTTTGATGATCTCAATGTATTTACACATTTGACTTTAGCAGTCTTATTTGTGGAAAATGTTTTACAATGTTATTTTCACAATAATATTCACATTCCCAAATTTGAATATTCTCTTGAAACCATGAGGGAGGAGTGATGAGTGTAGGGAGTATAGTGAGAACAAAGATGTGATAAAAAAAATGAAGTAAGATTAATAATTTTTAAGTTGGTTTAAATTTTCTTCCATATATTTTTAACATGTCCAATGTTCCAGAGTCTGTACCAAAGACACTAGACTTGGTGTCTGATTTCAAGAAAATTATACTCTTATGGTGAGAAGGGAAAAAGAAAAAAGTTCTTAGATAACCAAATAAACTAGAGAAGAAGAAAAAAAACTGTATATAACACAATATGTGACTGAATTGTGAGGTGGTACAATTTAGTCTTTGAGTACACAAGGTTTTAAGTCAGTTCAGGCCTGAGGTTGGTTCTAATGAAACTGGAAAAATGGCCCTCAGGTCCAGCTGCCTGCCATGATGAATAGTCAATAATTGTAGGACAGGTGCTAATGCAAAAGGAAGAGATTTATTCAAGTGCTGGGCACCTGAGAAGATGGGGGGACTCCGGTCTTCAAAAACTCATACATTCTTTTGGTGCAGGCAGAGGTTTTTGTAAGGAGGGGGAAGGAGAGGGAATTAATAAAAAATATTCAAAGCAGGGGGTTGAGAGTTCTTTACGGAGGGGACTCGGCACAGTTTGTCAAGATAACTGACTGAAGGCCACACATCTCATGGAGTTGGCACATCTAAAGGTCGGAGTCTGTTTTGTTGGTTGTTACAGGAACTGAAGTTAGCCAGTGACTTACATATTAGGAAGTTTGTTTCATGTAACAAGTGTCCACGGTTCCCACAGTCAGGGCTGTCCTCCTTTTGAACAAGAATCAAAACTGCAAGCCTCAGTGTGGTGGGAGTGAGGCAAGGTTGGGGACAAGGTGTAGCTCCATTTCTGCTTCGTTCTTCTCACTTGGATGTTAATCCTTGATGTGTGTCAGCTGGAGGGGAACAGGCTTTTTAACTGTAAGGAGAGCTTGGTCAGAGTTGAAATACAAGGTTGATTAAATTGTTTTGATTTGTTACAGAATACATAACTGTGATACAGAATACATACCGTGATCACTAAACTAGTAATATTAAATCATAATTATAAGAGCAACAGACTAGATTTAACATTTTACAGAAATTCTTTTATAAACTTTCTTTGTTAGTACATTCTTATTTAGCTCTATTTTATGGCTAGTTAGATGAATATCAGTAAATTAGAAATATAGCATATTTATTTCCGGTTACACTAACCATTATAAGCCCCAAGACCTTGGAGAAGGCACTTGACTTATAGCTCAGTTATTTACAAAATGGAGATGATAATTATAATATACCATAAGGTTATAATAGTGATTAAATATCATTCAGGTACATCATGCACCCCACACAGAGTACCAAATCAATGAATATGAGCTTTTAGTGATTAAATGTGAATGGAAAGAGGTAGAAAAATAGCTCTAGTAACTGAGTTTATTTTAAAGTTCTGGGGTAATTTATGTAAAATATCAATGCCTTGCTAAGAGATGGCATTTGTTACTTGTAGACTATCAAAATCACAATGTATCTGATAGCCATTGAAGTCAGTATTTATGTTTGCCAACTTTGCTGAAGTAAATATCTTGAAATATCAAAAGAGCACAGACAGAGGACAGAGTTGCTTCATTTCTGACAACCAGAAAGACTGTTTCCATTGGCCATGTTATAACCACACAGTCCAAGGGGAGAGATACACAATTACATTTTAGAGAAAAACAAATTTAGGTTCTGGAAAAAAAAAATGAAAAAAAAAATGCTACGGAAATTAGCCAAAGAAAATCTTGAAGTTTAATAACTTTTCAAAACTGAATTTCCATTCTCTGACTACATCAGTGTTTCTCTTCCTTTCAGAATATGAACTCCAAACTTTTTGGGAAAACCTTATTTTTCTCTGTCTTATGTAGCGGTTTGTCTGATGTTTTTACTGAGGATGAGGCCATTCCATGTGAACTCTCAATATTTCCTGCAGCATAACCTTCTGACCCCTTTTCTAGCTCTGAGGAAGGTATCTTGTTCTTTTTCTTGCCAACAAAACTGCTTTAGATTCTGTTACTGCTTCCTTCCTCTTAGTTTTACTTCATCCTTTAGGTCAGGAGTCCCCAAACTTTTTACACAGGGGGCCAGTTCACTGTCCCTCAGACCGTTGGAGGGCTGGACTATAAAAAAAACCTGAACAAATCCCTATGCACACTGCACATATCTTATTTTAAAGTAAAAAAACAAAACGGGAACAAATACAATATTTAAAATAAAGAACAAGTAAATTTAAATCAAGAAACTGAGCAGTATTTCAATGGGAACTATGGGCCTGTTTTTGGCTAATGAGATGGTTCCATATTTGTCACTGCTATCCATAACAAGTGATATGGTGCACTTCCTGAGCCGTGATGCGTGCATCCCACATCACTGTACATGAGCGACGCTGTGCTTTGAAGACTGCCACATACAGTACTCTCACTGACCACCAATGAAAGAGATGCCCCTTTGGAAGTGCGGCGGGGGCTGGATAAATGGCCTCAGGGGGCCACATGCGGCCCGCGGGCCGTAGTTTGGGGACCCCTGCTTTAGGTCTTATTTTTCTTTCATCTTCCATTTTCCCTCCTCTGCCCACAAATACGGTCAGGGTCCTCCCTACTGTAAAATAACCCTCCTCTGACTCCGCTACTCCAGCAAGTCACTACTTATCTCTTTTCCCTTCGCCACCAAACTGCTCAAATTCTTCCACTTCTTGTTCATACATACACTGCTTAACCCCTTTAACATGGCTTCCACCTCTACCCCTTGGTGAAATCACCTTCTGGAAGATCATCAGGTGTTTCATATCCAACAAATATAATAAGTTTTTCTCAGTCCTCAATCACCTTGTACTCGCTGCAGAAATTTCACTTATTGAAACTTTCTCCTCCTATGACCTCTGTAATACCGCATTTTTCTGGTTCTCCTATTTTTCTGAGGACTTCTCTTTTACTACTTTATTAACAAGCTGCTCTTTCTTCCTCCTTCTGCTCCACATTGAAGATATTCTCTGCATTCTTTGCTTCTGGTAACTCCTCATCCTCTCATATTGCTTTGCCTTCAATCTCTTTCCCTTCATTTCAAAATCTCTCTCCTGATGATTCCCAAATCTCGCACTTTCCAACTGTGGCTAGAGTTTTCTTACTTAGATAAGAAGCCAGAATTTCAAACTCAGAATATTTAAAAGTAAGCTCAATAACACACACTCACCAAACTTGATAAACTTTGATTGTCTTTGTTTTGTTTTTATTAATGACACCACTATTATTGAGTCATCTTTCAAAACTGACGAGTAATTTTTTATTCTTGCTTACTTCTCAGGCTCCGTGCTTAATAAATTATTGAATATTGTGGATACTGTAGGCTTTGTGGAATCCAGTGTGGCAAAAGCATCTATTTTGGAGTCAGATGTGTCTGGGTTCAGATCATGGTTGTTATTTACTATCCTTTTGGCCTTGAGCCAAATTACTTAAACTCATGGAGTCTTAGTACCGTTATCTATAAAATGAGAAAAAAAAACATTCTTCATATGGCCAACTGAGGATTGGCTGAGAGCTGTCCCTTTTATACTCACTCCTCAATAAACCGTGATCTCATTCTTTTCCATGATCCTGGTTTTGTCTCTTACACCCCTTTTCTTTTTCTTTAAATTGAACAATATTTATCAAGGTACTTCATGCAGTTCCTGACACATAGCTATTTATCACGTTTTTTTTCTTTTTCTTTTTTCCTTCCTTTTGTCGTCGCCTCCTCTGTTCAGACCCACATTGCCTGTTGTCTGGACGGCCGATGTGGCTCCTGCCCTGGATATCTGTGCTGAACCTCCATGCGTCCGCCTGGTTCATCTTCCTGAAGCATTCTCAAACTTGGCCACTGCCCTGCTCAGAAAGCTTCATAGTCTCTGTATTTCCCAGAAGATGAAGTAGGAAAACAAACATGTCAAGTTACCTTCAGAGACTGACCGGTATATACCAAAGTGTCCCTACACACGGCCTGCACTTTGACGAAGGGGCACCGCTGTCTTCCTTTGACTTGTCCTTACTTTTCTGTTCTGCTGCCTTCCACCTAAGTCGTCTCTGTCTGCCAACTGCGTTTGTACTATGATGTTTTCCCTGGTCACCCAAACATTTGGAACTTTTCTCTCTTTTTCCCACAAAGATATCGCACTTATTATCATCTCCACATTATTCCCCATTTTAGTGGTTATTTATTTATAGTTCATACTTACCCATCCTCCCTTCACAAGACAATAACTTTTTGAGACTGTCTAATATATATATATATATTAAAGTAGCTAGTCTAGTAGACCCTTCATACCTTTTGCCTTAATTGAAGTAATAGAACTAAGATATACTGACCCATCTGTAAACACGAATGCCTTATACACCAGTGGTCCTCAACCTTTTTTGGGCCATGGACCGGCTTAATGTTAGAAAATATTTTCATGGACCGGCCTTCAGCGTGGGACAGATAGATGTATCACGTGACCGAGACAAGCGTCAAGAGTGAGTCTTAGATGGATGTAACAGAGGGAATCTGGTCATTTAAAAAAAATAAAACATTGTTCTGACTTAAATATAAATAAAATGGAAATAACATATAAGTTATTTATTCTTTCTCTGTGGACCGGTACCAAATGGCCCACGGAGGTTGGGGACCACTGTTATACACAACAGAGCCACTGTTTATGAGAGGCAAAAGAGAAAAGAGGAATAGTAAGGAGAAGAAGAAAATATTAATAGAAAGGCAGTCATTTTGGGAATGATTGGATCAGAAAAGTAGGAAATGAAAAGAGGTTTGAGTCCCTGGCAAAGTGGCCATAACTAAGATTATGCTGACAGAGTGAGGGGGTTTGGAAAGCACTCTCCATTCTAACCCCATTCTATTTCTTGGCAGAGAGTAGTGATTAATATCCCAAGACAGAAGATACGCTGGCAAACTGCCTGGTATTGTAAAATAGAGGAAATGCCCTGGCGAGAATGAGATGTGGTAAAGAGAGGAAATGACAGCGTCCTGAAAAGGAGCTGTAAGTCATCACAGGAAGAAGCCCAAATCTCAGCCTGTGCTCGACAGGCCGGTGTGGTCTTGCTATCCCTCTGTTCATTGTGCAAAGTCACTTGTCACTCTGTCATGAGCAGAGATAAAGTAAGTACTGAGAATCTAGTGGTGCTGAATAAATAGCCTGTTATCGGTGGGCTGCAGTTTGTGAGAGAACTTTCCCGAACCTTCTCGAGGGTGATGGAATTTCTCCGAAGATGAGATCCCAGAGGTAGGCAAGCATCTCAGAAAATGCCTCGATCTGCCAGATCACTCCATCATGTCGGGACAAGTAGGCTTGCCCTGGCTGAGATACATAGTCGTCACATCTAACCCTTCCAGAAGCTGTTCGCTTCACAACTTTACATCATTCAGTGAGAACCTGGCGTCTTCCCAGGAGGCCTTTGAGCAGCCAGATCACATCTGATTTTAAAAAGTTCTTTAAGATGAAAAGGAGCAGTCTATCCCTGACCAGGACTTTTTTTCTAGTTAAGACAGCTTACATCTGTGTGGTTGAAAATGTTCCACGTCATCATGAACTTGTTGAAAAAGAGGGGTAAAACACACTTTTAAGATAATATGGAATATGATTAGTTGCATTGAACACATTTTGAGAATCAGGAGAAAGCTCTCAGAAAGTGGGCTTTTGGCGAGTTTTGCAGAAATTGCTTGGGCTTTTGGGGTTTGCAATGGCTCAGGTTATATTGTCATTCTTTTTTTTACAGATTTTGTCTTAGATTGGAATACAGGCTGCAACTCAGTGAAAATTCTTTCACCATCATTTTACAATCAAATACACCATCATAAATATAGGAAGCAAGAACTGAGCAAATGGCCAAATTACTGATACTGATGTTTTAATTCAAATGCAAGCACAAAAATGTCTCATTAACTTCATTCTTCCAAACAGGAGTTTATACTGTTGGCGCCATAAAAATGAGTTGACACGAAGCTTTTCTGCTTGACATCTTCTGCTCCACTCTAATTTCTACTAGTATATAAGGGGGTTCCAACACTGTTTTTGAGGGGAACTTGAATTCATTCCTATTTAGTCTTTTTGATTGTTCTTTTCATTGAATTCTGGTGCTCTTCCTTAAAATTTGCATGATTGGTTTTTATTTATTGATTTTTTTAGAGAAAGAGAAAAGGGGGAGAGAGAGGAAGCGAGAGAGAGAGAGATTGATTTGTTGTTTCATTTATTGACTTCATTGGTTGATTTTTTCTTGTATGTGCCCTGACTGGAGGTCAAACCTACAACCTTGTCAATCAAGACATTTCTAACCAACTGAGTTACTTGGTCAGGGCTTGCAAGGTTGGTTTTTAAAGAATTATGCTAGCATTATGTTCTCAGACAATTATTATTCTAGGACTTCTTGAGCAAAGGTCACAAAACTTAACTCTACAAAATACTAAGGGAAACACTTTAAATTAGTGTGTGAGAAAAGCCTCTGTTTGCCTGCTGTTGACTTACTGCTTGTGTGACAGGATATAGCAATCATACTTCACCACCAGGTTCATGTGGGAAAACCTAGGAACCACTCCATAACTGTCAGATCTGTAGACAATTTCTGTTTTTTTCTGAATTTCCCACATTATCTTCTGTATTTTCACTGGTTTCAAGTTTACTCATTAGACTTCCTGTTTTTAACCACGGATCCATGCTCCCAGTTGAAAATACAATTTGAAACTATTCACTTGAAGAAGTTAAATGTAGTATAACTTTATAACACAAAACCTCTCAAAATTTGGGTTGATTTTGTGTTATAGAAGAATTCACTGTGTTTAGAGAAAGAACTAAGCATTGATATACATTGTATTTTACTCTCATAACTGCAGTGGTAATATAATTGATCTATAGGAATATGTATGTGTATGTACCAAAGTCAGAGAAAAACCCATTGATTCTTAATGGTATAGGCTCATTAAAAATACATATATATTTCGGCCCTGGCAGGTTGGCTCAGTGGTAGAGCGTCGGCCTGGCGTGCGGAAGTCCTGGGTTCGATTCCCGGCCAGGGCACACAGGAGAGGCGCCCGTCTGCTTCTCCACCCTTCCCCCTCTCCTTCCTCTCTGTCTCTCTCTTCCCCTCCCGCAGCTGAGGCTCCACTGGAGCAAAGATGGCCCAGGCGCTGGGGATGGCTCCTTGGCCTCTGCCCCAGGTGCTAGAGTGGCTCTGGTCGCAATAGAGCGACGCCCCAGAGGGGCAGAGCATCGCCCCTTGGTGGGCAGAGCGTTGCCCCCTGGTGGGCGTGCCGGGTGGATCCCGGTTGGGCGCATGCGGGAGTCTGTCTGACTGTCTCTCCCCATTTCTAGCTTCAGAAAAATACAAAAAAAAAAAAAAAGAAGAAAAAAATACATATATATCTCAACTTTAAAGACTGTCGACTGGCTCAGATATTATGTAACCTGACAGACTACCACTATTCTTTCCACCAGGCAGTGACTCTAATGTAACCTATTCTCACATATGTTTTCAGCTTTGCTTACTGAAGAAGCCGTGTTTGTACTCCATGATGTACAAACTTTGATTGCAGCAGAGGTGATAACTTGACCAGGCTAGATCAATTAAATACTCTTTTATATTATCAGGGAATTGGGACTAAAACTTTCTAGTTTAGTTCAGTTCTGTGTTGTTGGAATTAGAATGCTAAAATAACCCCAATCTTTCTTTAGGTGGATGCAGTGCTAACCTGTGGCTACTTTAGAAAAGAAGTACTGACTGATAATACCTACTAATATCCCCAAAGTATGATGAACAATCTGCTCCTTTGAAAAATGAGCATGAATCACTACTTTTTTTTTTTTTTTAATGAGCGAGAGTAGAGAAAGACAGGAAAGGAGAGAGATGAGAAGAATCAACTTGTAGTTGTAGCACTTGAGTTATCCATTCACTGCTTTTCATATGTGCCTGGACTAGGGGGCTCCAGCCGAGCCAATGACACCCTGCTCAAGCCAGGGACCCCACGCTCAAGCTGGTGAGCCCGTACTCAAACGGCAACCTTGGGTTTCGAACCTGGGACCATCCTCTCAGTATGCCAGGTTGACACTTGATCCACTGTGCCACCACCAGCATTTCTTTTTTTTTAATTTTATTTAAGATTTTATTTATTGATAGAGAAAAGAGAGAGACAAAGAGAAAGGGAAGTGGGGAAGAGCAGGAAACATCAATTCATATTAGTAGTTGCTTCTAGTATGTGCCTCAACCTGGCAATCCAGGGGTTTTGAATCTGCGACCTCAGCATTCCAGGTTGAATGCTTTGCTCATTGCATCACCACAAATCAGCAATCACTATGTATTTTTGAGTTCTTATATTTACTTTTCTGACTCTTCTGTAAGGCCTTTTGATGTTATTCCTTGAAATTTTGGTACCCTGTCACGAACCAGTGCAGCCAATAATTTTGCAGGTTTCGAGTGGGATCCGTGGAGGATTGAGAAAAAAGACACAGAGAAAAAAAGATGGGATTAGGAGTTCTCTCTGCAGGCTTTTCCTATAAGAGCTGCTTGCATTCTCCAAAAGCTTTATTTTTATAGTGCAAAGCAGAGTTATTTTACAAAACAAAAGAAAGCTTAGATACAAAGTCACCCCTCTGAGCTACAATAGGAAATCTCCCAAGCAGAGAAAACCCTCCACCAAGCAAAGCATCTTAATTTCACAAAACAATGGGTTACAGAAAACTGCCTTTAGCAACTTAATCAAGCAAGTGAGGTGAGGGAACTGGAGGAGTACAAATACTCAGCTTCATAGTCAATATGGAGTTGTGGGGCGGAGCTTAACCTTTGGCTAAGTCTTGAACTATAAGGACTTTGCCAGTTTGCAGTCTCCCACATTGCCCGTTCAAAAAAAGAAGAACAGTCATGATTCTACCCAGTTCTGCCTCCTCTAGGTCCATACTTTCTATACTGGCCCTTTTGAACTTTTTAATTGAAGGTGACTGTAAGGCCAGTAGCCACGGCAACCATCACAGTCGCCTGGCCTGTGCAGGTTCTCATTAGATTCAGACAGATGATAATGAAACAATGAAGCCAAGAACTGGTGGGCCATTAGCTTTAATCCTAGCTTGCACCTGGCAGGCAAGAAATACACACAGTGAGGAAACACTTCCCTTTCTATTCAGGGCTCCCAAAGCCACTGACTTATCCGAGTTTCCTAGAATCAAAGGTTTCTAGCTCACCAGACTTATTCACCTCTCTTTCCCATATCCTTCTCTCTATACAAACTCTGCACAACCTGGCTTCTCCTTCAGCACTCCGCCATCTTGGCTGCCTCTCCTCTCCTCCACATGGCCTTTCTCTGCTCTCCTACAGCATGGGCTCCTCCTAGAACATAATCACTCTTCTTCCGGAACAACGTGATCTCTCTTCCTTTTAAAACCTTTTGACTTGAAAGCCCTCCTCCAATACATATTAACATAATCATGCCCATCCGAAGTGAAAAGGGTAACTAATATTATCACTTGGGTGACGGGCTTCCACGTGGGCAGCGCCATCTTTAACAAAGTGAGCATAATATATTTTATCTGCCCAACAGTGAGCCACAAATATATCTATCTGATCACTGAGAGCATACTGGCTTCCCAACATACATTGGCAGAGATGTAGCCTTTGTTCTTTTAGTTTAGTTGTGATAATGGCGGAATCTTTTAAAAGGAACTTGGGCAAAAACTAAGGGTGGAATATGGTGGGAGTGGAAGGGTGGAATGATGGGAGATCATGGAAATCAATGAATTCACCTAGTGCAGAGTTCTGATCTGTCCCTGATGTCCAACCAAGATCAAGTGTGTGGCTAGGACAGTTTTGGAGCAGGAATGCCTCTTCTCTGGGCTAGTTTTAAACCTTTCTGTATTGTGTACATATATTTAAATGAGCACAAAAATTAAAAAAGAGGCACTAAAAGCACAAGCTACAGAAGTAAAAACCAGATTAATTTGGAACTTCACCAAATTTAAAACTTTTGTGTTTCAAATGATCCCATCAAGAAAATAATGAGACAATCATTGGAATAGGAGAAAAGTTTTGCAAATCATTATTGCTGATAAGGAATTTGTATCCAGTTCACAAAAAGTACTTTTACAACTACCAATAAGAAGGCAGATGATCCAATTAAAAAACAAAGAATTGTATAGAAATTTCTCCAAATACCATACAAATGGTCAATAAGAACATGAAATGACTCAATATCATTTGTGATTAGGGAAATGCAAATAAAAACGACATTGAGATACCACTTCTTATCCACTAGAATGGCTAAAATAGAATTTAAAAAAAGCAGACAGATAATAACAAGTATGTATGCATGTGTTGTTGTAAAGTACCAAAAGCTACAGAATTAGTATGAATATTTTAGAAAGCTTAAAGAACATCTTATTAATTTGGGCTAGGTGTGCAGAGAGATTTTGTAAATGATCTTTTTACTTGTGTGATTAGCATCAAACCAGGATGGTTGATGGCACTGTATTGTCAATGCAGAAGGGAAGGAGATTTGGATTCTCTGACCTCCCCCCACAGCTGTAAGGAAATAGATGAATAGCTAGCCAGGTGCAGAAAGAGATTAAAATAAACTTTTTCTTATATAGATGAGCCATTTACAGGCATTTGTCTACCCCCCTCCTGAAAACATGTAGTTAATGTATATATTCAATATATATATCTCTGAACAAAAGAATGGCAGGTGAACACTAGAAAATATAGGAATATCTTTTAATATGTAGGGTGACATTTTTACCATTGTGTTACCTTATAAGTTTTAATGTGTAGAAACATTTTTTATGAATCCTATAGACAGATGTTATAAACTTGCTAATAAATTGTGTCCCATCCCCCCTCCCTTCATCCTTTTCCCAAACCTGTGTAGGTGAAAACAAAGGTTATAAGCTTATGAGTGATGTCAGGCTTTTTCCCTGCCCAAGTATAATTAAGGGTATATAACCAGCCCCTAGAATATTATAGAGACACACGATTTGGGACTGCTGCCCTGTGTAAGCTATATGCAACTGGCATATTTAATAAATTTCCTCCTTTAATAAAACTCTTCAAAACTCATCTGGACTTGGTGTCTCTAGGAAACCCCACGAAATTGTGGATTGGGTACTTACAACAGTGTATTATTTGTTGGACTGCTGTTTCTTTGCAGTACTGTGCACAGATTAAGCCACAGAGAACATTAGTTATATTTGTGTTTCACTGCCATAGCACTTTACACCTCACTCTGACCTTGACAGTGTATTATCTGCCTCATTTGATCCTTGCCACTATATTAGGTTTTCAGAGTAGTTTGTTATTTTATTTTCTGAGGATGAAAAAACTCAGACTTAGAGATGTGAAGAGACTTGCCAAAGTCATCCTATAAATGGTTAAATTAGGACTTAGGTTCAGGTTTTCTTTACAAGATCTTATGCCACTCTTAAATAGTACTGCCTTACATTTTATTGCATTGTTTCAGTACCTTTAAAATAGCGCACTCAACCACATTACTTCATTTAAATTTCACAGCCACCCAATGAGGTGAGACTATGTATCTTACAGTTGAGAACATAATACTCAGAATGACCAGAAATTTGATTTCAAGTGCTGCCACTCACTTACCTTGGACAAATTATTTAACTTCTCTGATTTTGTTATGTGTCATTTGAAGGCTACAGTATGATCCAAAAGTTCCTTCTAAGTCTACTGTTCTATGGCTCTACCACTTAGTATGTCCCTTCCTTAACAGCTTTGAGATGCTTTTCCAGTTATGGTGAATGAATTTCTGTTGCATGGTCTGTACTTGCTTACTGGGTTACTTCTTAACCTTAACACATATTATTGAAAAGATTGGTCAAGGTAAAGTCAAGGTAAAGGGAGTAAGCTGTAGTTGTGAAACAGTGCCTAAGTAGCTGAACAATATAGGGATTAAATTTATTGGTTTTATTGACTTGGGCTTTAAACTAATTAAACTAGTCCAAGACTCCTTAGAATGCAATAATTTTATCTAATTCAGCAGTTCTTAACCTGTGGGTCGTGACCCTGGCAGGGGTCATGACCCACAGGTTGAGAACCACTGATCTAATTGAACAACAAAATCCTAACACATAACAGTTAACCTTTTATGGTAGATATACTATGTCACACATTTTTACAACAAAGTCAGCAGCTTTGCAACCTGGCTGTGGAAAAAATATACCCTTAATTTCTACCTCAGCAGGAAGAGTATACCAGAAGAGAATGTTCTTTCATTTCCCATTTCCTTTCTGCAAGATATACTATTTGTTTTAATTTATTTATAATTATAATGCAATGATAATGAATTTTTAAAATGTTAAAAAAATACTTCTCATACTTTCACATTTTCTTGCCACCTGAAAATGAAGTAGTGAGTTATGTATTTTTAAAAATATGTCTGTCACAAGAATTTTGTGACCTTTCTTTCACTGATAATGCAAAGGTAAATTTTAACTCTTTCCAGGATATTGGTTTAGGGGAACTAAAGGGTGTGAATGTTGCCTAACAGTTTTTAAGTTATCTGCATAATCTTTTGATAAAAATCAGTTAATTTTCAAATTCTGTCAATATTTCCTCTATAACCCAAGAACCAATGATCTTATGGAGCAGTTATAACACTTAAAAAAAATCTTAATTTTTGTCTGCTTTTTTCTCTTTCTCCTGCTGAAACATCCTGTAAATACGCTAATATTGTTTTCTGTTCATTGACTATATGAGAAATTATATCCTTTCTTCTCCCCAATAGTTGAATATGTTCCCAGAAAGAAGAAGGCTCTCAGTGGTGGGCTGAATTAAACCCCATCAAGAATCAAGACAAGTGGTTCTACAAAGACCCCAAATAGTCAAAGAAATCTTGAGAAAGAAGAACAACTTGGAGATATCATGCTACTTGATATCAACTATACTATAAGACTTTACTAATCAACATTGCATGATATTGGCATAGGAACAGACATATAGATTAATGAAATAGAATAGAGAACCCAGAAATAAGCCCAAACTTACATGGTTAATTGCTCTATGACAAAGGAGGCAAAAATATACAATTGGGTAAAGATAGTCTTGTCAATAAATGGCGTTGGGCAAACTGAACAGAGTCGTACAAAATAACAAAATTGAATCACTTTCTTATACCACAGGCAAGAATAAACTAAAAATGAATTAAATACTTAAATGTAAGACCCAAAACCTCTACAAGAAGACAAAGGCAGTAATCTCTTCTACAATACTTTTAGTAGTATTTTTTTTTGGATATGTCTCTTTGACAAGAGAAACAAAAGAAAAAAATAAACAAATGGGGCTATGTCAAACTAAAAATAATTTGCATGACAAAGTAAACTATAGACAAAACAAAAAGACAACCTACTGAATGGAAGAAAATATTTTCCAATAATACATCTGATAAAGAGTTAATATTTAGGCCCTGGCCGGTTGGCTCAGCGGTAGAGCGTTGGCCTAGCATGCGGAGGACCCGGGTTCGATTCCCGGCCAGGGCACACAGGAGAAGCACCCATTTGCTTCTCCACCCCTCCGCCGCGCTTTCCTCTCTGTCTCTCTCTTCCCCTCCCGCAGTCAAGGCTCCATTGGAGCAAAGATGGCCCGGGCGCTGGGCATGGCTCTGTGGCCTCTGCCTCAGGCGCTAGAGTGGCTCTGGTCGCAATATGGCGACGCCCAGGATGGGCAGAGCATCGCCCCCTGGGGGGCAGAGCACCGCCCCTGGTGGGCGTGCCGGGTGGATCCCGGTCGGGCGCATGCGGGAGTCTGTCTGACTGTCTCTCCCTGTTTCCAGCTTCAGAAAAATGAAAAAAAAAAAAAAAAAAAAAAAAAAAAAAAAAAGAGTTAATATTTAAAGTTGCTAAAGGACTTATACAGCTTAACACCAAAAAACCCCAAATAATTTAATTAAAAAATGGGCAGAAGACCTGTATAGACATTTCTCAAAAGAGGACATATAGATGACCAATAGACATATGGAAAGATGCTCATTGTCACTAATCGTCAAAGAAGTGCAAGTCAAAAACCACAATGAGATAACACCTCACAGTTGTCATCAATAAAAGCATAAACAACAAATGTTGACAAGGATATGGAGAAAAGGGAACCTCATGCATTGTTTGTAAGATTATAAATTGGTGCAGCCACTATGAAAAACATTACAAACATTACTCAAAAAATTAAAAATAAAACTACCATATGACCCAAGAATTTCACTCCAGATATTTATCAGAAGAAAATTAAAACAACTTGAAAAGGTATATGCACCCTTATGTTCATCGCAACATTATTTACAGTAGCCAAGATACGGAAACAACCTAAGTGTACATCAGTAGATGACTGGATAAAGAAGTGGTGCGCATATATATATATATATATATATATATATATGTACTATTACTCAGCCAATAAGGAAGAATAAAATCTTGCTATTTATGACAACGTGGATGGACTTGGAGGACATAAGTGAAATAAGACAGAGAAAAACAAATACTGCATGGTTTCACTTATACGTGGAATCTAAAAAACAAAATAAATGAAGAAACAAAACAGAAACAAACTCACAAATACATAGAATAAACTGATGGTTGCCAGATGGAAGGAATTTTTGGGAGATGGGTGAAAAAGGGGAAGGAATTAAAATGTACAATTTGCCTATTATAAAAACAGTAATGGGATATAAAGTACAGCATAGGGAATATAGTCAATAATGTAATAATTATAAATGGTGTCAGATGGGTAATAAACTGTATGGCCAGAAGCCATGGACACCATCACAGCTGCCTGGCCAGTGCAGGTTTGTATTTGATTTGGACAGTCGGTAATGAAACAACAGAGCCAAGAACTGGTAGGCCATTACCTTTAATCCTAGATTGCACCCACGGGCAAGTAAAAACACACACTGGGCTCCAAAACCCACTCATTCAGTGCTCAAAAAGCTACTGACTTATCCAAGTTTCCTAGAATCAAAGGTTTCTTGCTCACTAGCCTTACTCACCTCTGTTCCCCATCTCCTTCTCTCTTCACAAACTCTGCACAAACTGGCTTCTCCTTCACCACTCCACCATCTTGGTTGCTTCACCTCTCCTCCACGTGGCCTTACTCTGCTCTCTGCTCTCTGCCCTCCTCCTAGAATGCAATCACTCTTCCCTGAAAAAATGTGATCTCTCTTCCTTTTAAAACCCCAACACATATTAACATAATCATGACCATCCCAAGCAAGAAGGGCAACTAACATCATCATCTGGGCGATAGGCTTTCAGTGCCATCTTTAAAAAAGTGAGCATAATATATTTTATCTGCCCAAAAATCCACCCCTATGCTCACTTTACTACCCACGATCTACACCACTGGCATCCAGGCACATTACACAAATTACAATAACATGACAAATCATACAATTTCAACAATTACAAAGGTACATTTCACCAGTCTCTGAGCACTTTTCCAAAAGCGCAAAATGTCCTCGGCCTTCTTTCTAGCCATTTGAAAGGCTTCCCTGGGCAGGGGAGTGCCTACAGCAAAGCCACCCCCCACCCTCAACAGGGTATTTCACATTGTCCAAAATCTGTAAGTCTATCCAACGAAGGAGCCAGTACCCACTCTGGTTGTAGTCCAGGAATCAGTCCATGCACATGGGGCCTCAGCCACCCCCCTCATCCCTGCCATCCTGGCAGGTCTTACACTGTCCCAAGGAGGAACATGTGGCAATGGCAGTCAGCATTTCTATCTCTGCTTTGGAGAGCATGATGGCATTCACCCCTATGTCCCAAAATCGCAGACCTACCAGGAGCGTAGTCGGTACTCCTTGCTGCTGGGCTCTCACCTTCTGGAGACTGCAGATCACAACTCCAGCCCGATTCTCCTCATTCTCCAAAGAGGAACTGAAAACATCAGCTCCTGCTGCCGGCCTTGTAGCCCCGGGCCCAGCCTCAGCCCTGGCCTCCAACCACTACTGGCTCTCTACAACGTCCAGGGCAATCTGCAACTCATAAACCTGTGATTCCTTCTCCACTGGCTGATTCATTTCCAAGCAAATCTCATGAACCTGGTCGGCCTCCTCCAGGGCTTGCTTGCTTCAGCTCCAGAGTCAGCATCTGTTTCTCCCACGTTTGCTCCAGCTCCTTCCACTGCTCGGTTTGCAGGTCTCGGGCAGCCTCTTCCACAGAGTTCTCAGTTTCCTCATGCTCTCAGTTTCCTTTGGCTGAAAAAGTCAGCCAGCCTATGGTCCCCAAAAGGATAGCCATGGGGAACTGTAACAGCAGCCAGTCCTCTACTCCACTACTCAAAGGTGGTGGTGGCTCCATACTGAACTATATTGAATCCTGCCACCAAGTACGCCAAATGTAAAGCCAGTAGCCACGGCCACCATCACAGCTGCCTGGCCAGTGCAGGTTCGCATTTGATTCGGACAGTCAGTAATGAAACTACGAGCCAAGAACTGGTGGGCCATTACCTTTAATCCTAGCTTGCACCTGGCGGGCAAGAAATACACACAGTGAAAAAACACTTCCCTTTCCATTCAGGGCTCCCAAACCACTGACTTTCCTTGTTTTTTTTTTCCCTAGAATCAAAGGCCCAATAGTCTCACTCAGTCCCCTCTGCACACCTCCATTTTGGCTGCTTCTTTCTCTGCAACTACGTGGGCTCTCTGCCCTGCAACAACTGGTCTCCTCCTCTCTCTGCAACAATGTGGCCTCCTAGCTCCTCCTTTTAAAACTTTTTGGCACGAAAGTCCCTCCTCCAGCACATATTAGCATAACCAAGCCCCTTCCCAAGCATGAAGGTACTCAGCTGCCCCACATGGGCAGCGCCATCTTTAACAATAAAAGTGAGCAAAACCAGAAAATACAGATCACAAACTTATTTTCCCAACAATAATCAACAGCTCAAATGATAAAGAAATGTTTACCTGAAACCTATGTGTGAGGTCAGTTGGCAGTGGGGGAAGGTCACATGAGGAACCAGGTCCTGGGAAACCACCCACACCCATGATTGCCAAAAGAAACGGTCCAGGAGCATTTTGAAAAAATCTGTCAGCCAATGAAATTTCACCATGACATAGCAACTCGCCACCACCCTACCAATGCTATAAATTACCCCCCGGGCGAGGGAAGCTGCACGACTTCCCTGGCCCCTGTCTTGCGGACCAGTGAACCTTGCCCAGAATGCGCTCTAAATAAAGCTTTTGCTAGTCCACACTTGATGGCTATGTCCCTCGTTTTTCCTCGGCGGAAAATACCTTACACCAGTGGTCCCCAACCCCCGGGCCGTGGACCTGTACTCATCCGTGGACCATTTGGTACCGGTCCGCAGAGAAAGAATAAATAACTTACATTATTTCCGTTTTATTTATATTTAAGTTTGAAAGATGTTTCATTTTTAAAAAATGACCAGATTCCCTCTGTTACATCTAAGACTCACTCTTGACGCTTGTCTCGGTCATGTGATACATTTATACGTCCCACCCTAAAGGCCTGTCCGTGAAAATATTTTCTGACATTAAACCGGTCTGTGGCCCAAAAAAGGTTGGGGACCACTGCCTTACACTATGTACTATTATTGATCAATGTCACCCTGTTAAATTTAATTTCTTTAATTAAAAAAAAAATCTCAAATGCTCCCAAGTGCCAGTTTTTCAGCTTCCCATGCCTTTGGAATTATGGAGGGAATATGAGGAGGGTTACATGGATGTGGTAGAAAGCAAGGTGGGACTGGATTATAAGGTAGTGAACAAGAAGGTGCATTTTCTCAAGGGTGGGTACTTCCAGAGGGTCTGAGAAAAGGCTTACTCTGGCATTTCAAAGGTGTGCTAAGCTAGATGGACAAGAACAATGGATAGGGCTTGCTTAGAGTAAAGATAAACCTTTTACTAAAATCATATACCTGGAGCATGGTTACCCACCATTACCTGTCCAGTTAGGTATTTATGATCAGATCACCCTGTGAGGGTACTTTCCATCACTGGACTTGTCAGTTTTAGCACAGAACCCCTTTTTCGTCCACGACACACACGTGTGTTAAAGCAGTGATGAAAAGGCCCTGAGCCAGAATCAACGAGGGGGAGGGGGCTTTTCAAACTCCATTTTAGTGCAGTCCCCACCTCACACTGAGCCGGGAGACATGTGCCACACCTAGCTGTGGAACCTCCTGATTACTCTGTCCGCAGGTGCCCAGATGATTGTGAAGGAGTTCAGGACATGCCACCTTAAAATATCCTGCTTTGGTATATTGATTATTTTGAGCTGTAAGTGCTTGAAAAACAGCAAATGCAGAGAGCCTTTCTTAGAACTCCCCTTATCTGCTTAAAGACAGATTTTCCAAAAGGAATTTAGTTGTCATAAATTCCCTACTTGGGAGTTCAGCAACCAGGGAGGATACTAGAAGTGACAACCAGACAAACTTTGTCACCATGTATCATATCTCCTGTAAGGCCCATGGTTGTGGCCATGCAGGTTCACATTGGATTTGGGCAGATGGTAAATGAACTGTGGAGCCAGAAAATGGAGGGCCATTTTGTTTATTAGTTTGCAATGGTGGACGAGCAAACAGGGAAAACTGCTATTCTCTCTCTCTCCTAATAAGCAACAGGCTGGGGAGGGGTGCTTTTTAGGCAAACAATTGCAAAAAACAGCCCCTCCCAGTGGCAGCAGGCAATCCTCAATTTACAGTCTGCTGCCCTGAGGGCAAGCACCCACAGCCTTACATAAACTATGCACACGTGGTGCCGCCCAGTGCTCATGCACCAGTCAGGCAAATTACAAGTGAGCAAGCCTAACACACTTGTTTGCCCAACATCTCCCATCTATTCTTTTAAAGGTCTATTCAACTTTTTTAAAAAAATCATTACTCTTGCCTAAATTGTCTTTGTTGTGAAATGAGTGCTGGGTCCTCTTGGTCTACAATTTTGCTTGATGGCACTATAATCTTAAGGAGGCTGGTACTCTTACTCATTGTCTATGAGAAAACTAAAGCTCAGAAAAGTTCATTAACTTGTCCTAAAAATGTACATACCAAAAAAGTGGTGCTGTGAGATGTTTTTTTTTTCTAGTCTGACTTAGGGCTCCCGTTCCTAATTACTTTTATTTTAATTTTCAATCACAGTTTACTTTCAATATTATCTTGTATTGGTTTTAGGTGTACAGAAAAGTATAGACAATCATATACAATACTTTACAAAGTGTTCTCCCTGACATTTCCAGTACCCACACCATACATAGTTATTACAGTATGATTGACTATATTTCCTATGCTCCACTTACATCCTTGTGGCTATTCTGTAACTACCAATCGGTACTTCTTAATCCTTTCACCTCTTTTACTAAGTCGCACAACCCTCTCCCCTCTGGCACCAGTCTGCACTCTGTGTTTTAACTACTTTTGTATAGCACCCCCATGATATTATTCTTGCTTAGCTTCCAATTGTTGGTATTCCTGTTTGTGTAGTATTCTTCTGACTATAGGATAATTATTTTTAATGTCTCGGGTCTTAGACTAAGGGCTCTAATGATAGACCATTCTGACTTTTAGGATGATGGTTACTGCACTAATTTGAGCTAACTCAAGCATGTTAGGGTATTTGATACTGGGGGAACCTTTTAGATAGCTCATCAGTACCCTCAAACTAATTTTTCCATGAGAAAAATATGTAAGCTATTTTGTGTAAGTAATAATTCCACACCGTACCTAGATAGTAGCAATTTTGGGGGGTTTGTGTGTATTTAGCATTTGTTCTTAAGAATGTCTATACTAATCAATATTACTGAGTACTTTATAGTAATATTAACTTTTCACACTATCATTGAAGAGAATTTACTGTGCTCCAGGTGCCGCTAGGACCTATATTCCTAACTATAATGCTATTTCATCTCGTTTCAGTATAAGCAATATGTCATATAGCTGAAAAGGGGAGTATCTGTTTCTATCAGTCTCTTTTGACAAAGCAATGGATCCAAATATTCTTTTCTTAATTTTATTTAACTAAATCACTATATGGGATGATATTTCCACTATAACTAGTTATTTGATAAAAAAATAATAAAAATTATATTTTAAATACCTTATTTTCTCAATAATCACCCAAAATAATATTAAAAATATCCATGACTGAGTGACTTGACTTTCTTGGTTAAATAGCAGTACTGATTTTTTTCTACACATTCACTTCTTTGGCCATATATGTGGATTAGCTTGAATAGTGTGTTGCAGTACTGAGAGCCCCACTTCAAGACTGAGGTACTCATTTCCTCAGTTCCCAGGAGTATTGGCTGCTGACAGCTGTCACCCAAGTCTGTCTCTGGGGACTGTCCTCAGCCTAAGGTTTGGGAGCTTTCTTGCCCAAACCTGTAGTCCTTGTTCAGAAGCAGCCTGCACCCAATGACTAGGACCTAG
Source organism: Saccopteryx bilineata (assembly GCF_036850765.1). Lineage (NCBI taxonomy): Eukaryota > Metazoa > Chordata > Mammalia > Chiroptera > Emballonuridae > Saccopteryx > Saccopteryx bilineata. The sequence continues at coordinate 30,749,720 of NC_089497.1, forward strand.
GTGATGTGCAAAGTGCCTGGGCTTCCTTGACTCAGTTTGGGCCAACTCTGAAGGATCACTTCAGCCCCTGATCTCCCTATGGCATTTGGTGAAACCTCTGTTGTTTTTGTATCACAGTTTAATCTCTCCTTATGTTCAATCCTTCTTTCTTCACCCCCTTACTCAGGCATCCCCAAACTACGGCCCCCTGAGGCCATTTATCCGGCCCCCGCCGCACTTCTGGAAGGGGCATCTCTTTCATTGGTGGTCAGTGAGAGGAGCACTGTATGTGGCAGCCCTCCAATGGTCTGAGGGACAGTGAACTGGCCCCCTGTGTAACAAGTTTGGGAACCCCTGCCCTTACTGATGTTCCTGAGACCAATAAATCCTAAAGCAAATCTCCACTACAGTCTTTCCCCCAGGTAACATGACTTAAAATAGCAAAGGAAGAGTTTTAATTCCAAAATGACTTTTTTTTTTTTTTACTTTGAGGTTACATTTATTTGTAATTCATTTTGTTTTCCCCAACAATACAGTAGTATTATTTGCAAATGGCAGCAATTGATGTGTTGGCAGTGAAAACTTCACTCTGGAGAGGGAGAGACCCCAAAATAATTTCTTCTTGCTACTCATTTAACATTTGTCTGGTGTATCTCCATCCTTTTCACGGTTGTGTACTCTCAGAAATTAAGCTTTTTGGCCCTGGCCGGTTGGCTCAGCGGTAGAGCGTCGGCCTAGCATGCGGAGGACCCAGGTTCGATTCCCGGCCAGGGCACATAGGAGAAGCGCCCATTTGCTTCTCCACCCCTCCGCCGCGCCTTCCTCTCTGTCTCTCTCTTCCCCTCCCGCAGCCAAGGCTCCATTGGAGCAAAGATGGCCCGGGCGCTGGGGATGGCTCTGTGGCCTCTGCCCCAGGCGCTAGAGTGGCTCTGGTCGCAACATGGCGACACCCAGGAGGGTCGCAACATGGCGACGCCCAGGATGGGCAGAGCATCGCCCCCTGGTGGGCAGAACGTCGCCCCCTGGTGGGCGTGCCGGGTGGATCCCGGTCGGGCGCATGCGGGAGTCTGTCTGACTGTCTCTCCCTGTTTCCAGCTTCAGAAAAATGCAAAAAAAAAAAAAAAAAAAAAAGAAATTAAGCTTTTTGATAATTAGTTTAAGTATGATATAAGTAGGAAGGCAAGTATATTAAAAAGAAATTTGGATTCTTGCCAATCTTCCCTCTGCATTAGAATGTGTAGAGATCTTTCCAGATAATGATACATGACAGGAAAATAAAAGGACATGAAACCATTTATTCAATTAATATTTATGTGATTGCTATGCATAAGCATTATACATTTTTATTTTAAATAGAAGACATGGCTCCTGCTTTCAGGAACAGAAACAAATAACTATAACATAGAGTAAGAGAAAGGCAACATTAGTGTTTCTAAAGTGTTATAAATTCTGATTAGGAAGGAATTCATGTATTTTGGCTGGGTAATCAGAGCAGATATCTAGAAAAATGTGATATTAAGAGGGAATTGCAAACAGGCTCAGTGTAACCAATTGGCTCTGCATTTTAAAGTAGTTAACTGAGTTTTAAAAAACTCCTGAGCTTAAAATTCTAAGAAGCAACTAACATGAGTGATGTGGCCACAACAGAAGAAAAGGGAAAAACTCATTCTGTCTCTTCTCTTCCAGCTTAGCCCCTTTCACCATCCTATGACATTATGGATGCATAGGTTGTACGTCAACGTATTTGGAGTTTATGACAATATTTATTCTTCTAAACTGGTAAGGTGGGAAGATATGTTTCTTGAACCCAGGGGTTAATAAGTTGTAGTTAAATTTTGCATTTTTGGGAAGATTATATTGAGCTAGGTTAAAAAATGGTTTTAAAATTCTTATATTTGAGTTTGTACTGAATTTTGATATTTTTAATAAGCCTTTTAAAGTTTTGTTCCCCCCATTTACTTTATGTTTTCATGTAGCAAGGGGAATTCAATTTAGGAGAACCCAAGTAGAAAATGTGTTCAAATTTTTAAGCTATAGCAATCCATATTTACTTGTTAATATTAATCCAGCAGAATATACATTTAAAGCATCCAAAATTGATCTGAACTGTAATAAAATCTTACCCATGACTAATAAAATTATTTTGATTTCTTTTTCCTTGAAAAAATATATAAATAAGTAAAAATGGACTCCCTGATACTTTGTTGAGTGCTGTTGCCCAGAATGAGTCAGATTGAGATCAACTGATTTTGTCAATGAACTAGGGTCAGCTAACATTATGAGGCTCCACATGCTCATGTCATTCTTTTTATATTCCACAGATCAAGTGAGACCTTCTTAGAAATTTAAAATTTCAATTTGCCAATGTGTTTTCACTGGTTCTTTGTAACTCTGTATGGAATAAATCATGAGAAAATTTAACAAGTACTTAAGTGAGTCCACTTATGTTGATGAATCATCTCCTTCTAGTTCTGACTCCCAACTTCTTCCAGCCATGTTGACTCATTGGTTCTACCCTGTCAATAAGTTATTTTGTCTGAGTTATGCTGGAAGCAAAAGATCTGATGAAGGTGGAACATGTCATGAATAAATAAAATGCCAATTGAAGTGGGAACCCAAATTGGTAAATATAGACATCTAATCTTACTTAAACTTATCAATTCAAGATAAGGATCCAGTAATCTAGGTTGGAACTAGTTCTGAGTTACAGCTACATAGAGAGATGTCCCATTCTTGAGCAGAGCAAAGGAGTCAACAACAATCTGTCATCTAAATAGTAATCTTTGAGATCCCCCCCCACAAGTATTATTTCTGGGCTTCTTGCATATTTCTTAAGGAATATTTGTACACAAAGGAGCTTAAGGAGCCTGAGAAAATTGGTGGATTTGCCATTTGTGTTGCTTTGTGGCCACAAATAGAAACCATGGAATCTATTCGTGGACCCAAGTTAGCTGTTGTGATTTGCCAACTGAAGGAATGAACACATCAAGAATGAACAACCCCAAGAGTAGATATCATAAAAGGTTAATATCCAAAATTTAGAAAGAATTTATATAATTCAATACAAAAAATAACAAAAAAAATCTAATAAAAAAATGGGCAAAGGACCTGAATAGATACTTCTCCAAAAAGGACATACAAATGGCAATAAACATATAAAAAGATGCTCAACATCACTAATTATCAGAGAAATGCAAATTAAAGGCACAATGAGATATCACTTCACACCTGTCAGAATGACTATCATTAATAAATCAACAAACAGCAAGTGTTGGCGAGGACTTGGATAAAAAGGAGCCCACATGTACTGTTGGTGGAAATGCAGATTGGTGCAGTCATTGTGGAAATCATTATAAAGTTACCTCAAAAACTTAAAAATGAAACTACCTTATGGCCAGCTATCCCACTTGTAGGAATATATTCACAGAAACCCCAAAACTAAGTCAAAAGAATATATGCACCCTTATGTTCATTGTAGCGTTATTTATAATAGCCAAGATTTGGAAGCAGCTCAAGTGTTCACCAGTAGATGAGTAGATAAAAGAAGCTATGGTATATGTACACAATGAAATATTACTTCACTGTGAAGAAAAAGGAAATGTTACACTTTGTGACAGCATGGATGGATCTGGAGAGCATTATGCTAAATGAAATAAGCCAGTCAGAGAAAGATAAGTACCATATGATTTCACTTATATGTGAAATCTCATGAGCAAAATACACAAACTAGAAACACAGACACAGAAAACTGACTGACGTCTATCAGAGGAGAGGGGTATTGGGGGACTTGGTAAAAGGTGAAGGGATTAAGCAATAAGAAAACTAAATTTATAGAACAGACAACAGTATGGTGATCTTCAGAGGGAAAAGTGAGTGGGAGCAGGTAGAAGAGGGGATGAGGAGGGTAAATGGTGATAGATGGAGACCTGGGGTGGTGAACACACAATTAAATATACAGATGATGTGTTAGACCAGGGATCGGCAACTCATGGCTCGTGAGCCAGCTGTGGCTCTTTTGATGGCTGTATCTGGCTCGCAGACAAGTCTTTAATTAAAAAAATAATAACGTTAAAAATATAAAACATTCTCATGTATTACAATCCATTCATTTCCTACCGTTCATGTTCATGGTTGTGGGTGGCTGGAGCCGATCACAGCTATCCTCCGGGACAACACCAAATTTTTATTGGATAATGTGTAATGTACACGGGTCGTTGTATGGCTCTCGTGGAATTACATTTTATTTTATTTTTTTATTTTTTATTTTTTTTTGTATTTTTCTGAAGCTGGAAACCGGGAGAGACAGTCAGACAGACTCCTGCATGCGCCCGACTGGGATCCATCCAGCACGCCCACCAGGGGCGATGCTCTGCCCACCAGGGGGCGATGCTCTGCCCCTCCAGGGCGTAGCTCTGCCACGACCAGAGCCACTCTAGCGCCTGGGGCAGAGGCCAAGGAGCCATCCCCAGCGCCCGGGCCATCTTTGCTCCAATGGAGCCTTGGCTGCAGGAGGGGAAGAGAGAGACAGAGAGGAAGGAGAGGGGGAGGGGTGGAGAAGCAGATGGGCGCTTCTCCTGTGTGCCATGGCCGGGAATCAAACCTGGGACTTCTGCACGCCAGGCCGACGCTCTACCACTGAGCCAACCGGCCAGGGCCTGTGGAATTACATTTTAAAATATGTGACATTCATAGCTCTCTCAGCCTAAAAGATTCCCAACCCCTGTGTTATAGACTTGGACACCTGAAACCTATATAATTTTATTAACAAATGTCACCTCAATAAACTCAGTAAAAAAAAGAATGGACAACCAATTTTCCTAATTCACATGTAATTGTAGTTCTGTCTTTCATTTCACCTAAGCTTTTATTGAGAATGCAGCTTTGGAAACCATGGCAGGAATAGGGGCAGGGGTAGGGCTGTAGAGCAGAGAGGAAAGAAGGAAAACCTTGGTTGAAAATAGTGATTCTCTCCATTGCTCAATCCTTGACGTCTTTGTGGAATTGGTTCCCATTTCTCATCATTTCCTTATAGACAGTAGAATCAGTCAGGCCTGCAGTGACTTATCTTAGACAGAACATTTTACTCCGACAACATGTGAACACATAATAGCTGTGTGGCTTCTCTATTCTCTTCTGAGGCAATAGCTCTTTATTAATGGAGCTTGGATATGAAGTAAAAGTAAGATTTCCAAAGAAATTAAGGTATTTAGGTTGCACATTTTAAACACTTATATTTTGTTCTATTTGCAAGCAGGAATGCTGATTTCAGGATAATTAGCTTCATAGAAAATCATTTAAACTTTAAACTTCTTTAAAATTTCTATTAAAAGAATTTACATTAAATGTTTACTTTAAATAGGTCCAGCTGTCAAAGGCAAAACTATGGTGTATTGCTGTGTTTACAAGATTCAGTTTTCTCCGGCAGTAAGATTTATGAAAGAAAACATTTCTGAAATGTTTTTAAATGGGGCTATTTTTAAAAAGAAGTTGAACACATAATAAGAGTTAAAGTTAATTTTTATTTAATTCTTAATATATACTGGATATAGTTCCAAGGGTTTTACAGGCTTTAACTCATTTACTCCTCATTAACACAATAATTGGATATTATTATTTTTCTTATCTTCCAGCTTTGCAAACTAAGGCACAGGGAAAGTAAGGAGGTTGCCTGAGGATGCACAGCTAGTGAGTTGAGAAGTCAGTATTTGTTTTTAGGCAGGCTGCTTCTAGAACTATGCTACACTTCCTCTAGCAAGCTGTCATCTTATAGATCATAAAATTGAGACCAAAAGAGATGAGATAACTTGCCAAGATCATAAGTCTATTAAGTTGGGATTTGAATTCAAGTCCCCTGGTTCTCTTTAATGCTTTTGTTTTTATTTCAAGTTGATTCATAGGTAAAAGTTAAAGAAAGTGGAATCATTCAATCTGAAGAACACTGGGAGGCAGTTTGGGTGTTGATACAAACAGATGAAACCTTCAAGATATAGGTATTTACTACCATATTTCCAAATACAATCATATGCTGGGCACCAGTTTTGCCCAACCAATCTTTTTTTTTTCTTTTTTTTTTAAATAATTTATTAAGTACTCTATATTTCCCTCTCATTCTTGGTATGAAAGATATCCTAAGTCTTGGAACTCTTGAGATCAAATCATTCCTGACAACTATTACTGTCATTAATACTCTCAGTTCTACATGCATTGACCAATCTAATATCGCTTGATTAAAGCACCAAAAACCCACTTTAAAGAAATGATCGGTAATCAACAAAATAAATAAAATAAAAACAGCACATTTCCACTACTACGATACATTGAGCATGTATCCACGCATCCTTGCATATTTTATGTACGTGCATACATGCCCACAGGCACACAGGCTGTTTAGCTAGGGAGGCAGTGGCTGCGACACTGAGATTCTCAGGTGCAACACTGGAAAACTGTAGGAGTCAGAGTCTGAAAATTTCCACAGAGCCAGACATTCTGGTCCCTGAGTTAGTGTTATCACCTCACCCCACTGTCCTTATGTTCCTCCCTGTATCCTCCTCCCCTAATTCAATCTCCAAGGCAAGTCCTCAATTTATCTTTGGGAGAAACTCTTGAAATTTGTTCTTGAAATCTTTAATGATTTTGGCAATCATTGAGGCCAACCAATCTTCTTGATTTGGGTCTCTGTCAAAGGACTAAATTTGCCCCCTCCTCCAATTAATATATAAATATTAAAGCCTCATCCCCCAATATAATGGTTAACATGTGGGGCCTTTGGGAGATAATTAGAATTAGATGAAGTCTTGAAGATGGGGCCTATATGATGCATTAAATTCTTGATAAGAAAAGAAAGAGCAACCAGAGGTGTCTCTCCTTCAATCTCTCTCTCCCATGTGAGAACATATTGAGAAGGTGACCATCTGCAAATCAGGAAGTAGGCTTTCACCAGGAACCAAATCTGCTGGCACTTTGATGTTAGACTTTCCAGCCTCCAGAGCTGTGAGAAATACATGCCTGTTGTTTAAGCCACTTAGTCTGTGGTATTTTGTTATCACAGCCTGAACTGACTAAGATAGTCTCTGATCCAAAAATCTTTGATAAGTCTTCATTGTCATCCTACTTCTACCCCCACAACGAAAGGAAGCCAGACCTGGAACCTTGACTACAAAAGTGAACAATTAAACGCACTCAGGGTTCTACTGATAGAAGAAATCACTTTAATTGCTTATTTAGTGTTAGGGTGCAGCTCTGAAGATAGTCCTTAGAAGTTCATTGTTGTAGAGCTATCTCATGGGGCCTCACATGGAATCGTGTGGTTGTGGTTGCCAGTGGGGCTAGGCTTACACTATAGAAGTCAACTAGATGGAAACTGACCCACATCTACTTAAAATCACTTCATATGTTGGCTTTCTGATAATTATGAAGATGATATAATATGTAAAAATATGGATAGTAAGTGAACAAAAAACACTGAATTGGAGTCCTGATTATGATGAGTTCTTTTGAATTTTATGAATCTTCAAGGATTAAGTGAATTAGGGTATATCAAACCTCTACAATGGTCGGGGCATAGTAAGTGCTAAGTATAGGTTTCCTTCATTTTTTTTGTCTTCCTTTCCCATTTCTGTGTATGTAAAACCAATGTAATGTAAACTGAGAAACGTCCCAGTTGATTAATTATGAAGCAAATATATATATATATATTTTGGTATCTACTATTCAGCATTATTGGGCTTCATTTAGAACACCAAAGATGTTGCACAATGACCAGGTTCTTAAGAAACGAAAGTTATTATTTTAATTGTGATAAAATGCATATAACATTAAAATTACCACTTTTAAATAACCATAACATAAAAATTTTGACCACTTTACACATACAATTCAGTGGCATTAAATACATCCATAATGTTGTACAACCATCACAACTGTCCATCTTGAGAACTTTTTCATCTTCTCAAATAGATGATCTATATCTATTAAATAATAACTCTCCATTCCACCCTCTCCTGGCCTCTGGTAATCACTGTTCTATTTTCTGTCTCTATAAATTTAACTACTGTAGGTACCTCATCTAAGTGGAATCAAATAGTAGTTATCCTTTCATGGCTAGTTTATTTCACTTAGCATAATATCCTCAGTTTTCATCCATATTTTAGCATGTGTCAAAAGAATGAAACATGATTACAGTTTGTCTCCATGCACAAAAATTAATTCAAAATGGATCAAAGACCTAAATATAATATCTGAAACAATAAATTACATAGAAGAAAACATAGGTACTAAACTCATGGACCTTGGCTGCAAAGAACAATTTATAAATTTGACCCCAAAGGCAAGGAAAGTAAAGGCAAAAATAAATGAATGGGACTATATCAAACAAAAAAGCTTCTGTACAACAAAAGAAACTGACAACAAAACAAATGGACAGCCAACTAAAGAAGATATTTGCAAACAACAGCCCTGATAAGAGGTTAATATTCAAAATGTATAAAGAATTCAAAAGCTCAGCAACAAAGAAGCAAACAACCCAATTAAAAAATGAGGAGAGGACCTGAACAAATACTTCTCCCAAGAGGACATACAAATGACCGACAGATATATGAAAAGATGCCCATCTTCACTAGTTATTCGAGAAATGCAAATCAAAGTTACAATGAGATACCACCTCACACCTGTTAGATTGGCTATTATCAACAAGACAGGTAATAACAAGTCTTAAAGAGTCTGTGGAGAAAAAGGAAGCCTCATTCACTGCTGGTGGGAATGCAAATCAATATAACCACTATGGAGAAAGTATGGTGGTTCCTTAAAAAATTAAGACTAGAACTACCATATGACTCAGCAATTCCTCTATTGGATATTTAAACCAAAAGCTTGAAAACATTGGTAAGTAAAGACACATGCACCCCCATGTTCATCACAGCATACTGGCCAAGACATGGAAACAACCAAAGTGTCCCTCAAGAGAGGATTGGATAAAGAAGATGTGGTACATATACACAATGGAATACTACCCAGATAAGAAATGATGACATATTGCCATTTATGACAATATATATGGAACTTGAAAACATTATACTGAGTGAAATAAATCAGGAAAAGCTAAGAACTGTATAATTTCAACATAGGTGGGATATAAAAGTGAGATTCATAGACATAGGTAAAAGTGAAGTGGTTACCAGGGGGAGAGGTAAGTAGGGACTGAGGGATAAATAAATGATAAAGGAAAATGATTTGACTTTGGGTGATAGGTATACAACATAATCAACAGTTCAAATGCTATAAAAATGTCTACCTGAAACCTATGTACTCTTATTAATCAATGTCACCCTGTTAAATTTAATTTTCTAAATAAAATTAAAAAATATTTTCTTCCTTTTAAAGGCTGAATAATATTGCTTTATATGTATGTATATATACGCCAGTGGTTTTTTTTATCCATTTATCTATGGATGCAGTTTGGGTTTTCACCTTTTGGCCATTGTGACTAATGCTGATATGAGCATAGGTGTACAAGTATCTGAGTTCCACTTTTAATTCTTCTGGGTATATACCTAGAAGGGAATTGTTGGAACATATGGTAATTTTATTCTTCACTTTTTTGAGGAAGTGCCAAACTGCTTTCCACAATCTCTATACCATTCCACATTCCTACAAGCAGTGCACAAGGGTTCCAGTTTTTCCAGATCCTCACCACTTGTTATTTTCCATTTAAAAAAATAATAGCCACCATGATGGGTGTGTGGTGGTACCTGATTGTAGCTTTTATTTACATTTCCTTACTGACTAGTGATGTTGACATCTTTTTGCATGCTTATTGATCATCTGTATATCTCCTTTAGAGCAATATCTATTCAGGTTTCAAGTCTTTTGTTCAATTTTGAATTGAATTGTTTGTATTTTTCTTGTTAATATGTAGGAGTTCTTTAAATATTCTGAATATTGATCTTTTATCAAATAAATGACTGCAAATATTTTCTCCTATTCTGTGGGTTCTCTTTTAACTCTTTCTAAAAAAGAGAGAGACAGAAAAAACAGACAGACAAGAAGGAAGAGAGATGAGAAGCAGGAACTTATAATTGCATCATTTTAGTTGTTCATTGATTGCTTCTCAGAAGTGCCTTGTTCGGGGGGGGGGGGTTCCAGGCAAGCCAGTGACCCCACGGCTGTTGCGCCCATGCTCAAGCTGGCGACCTTGGGGTTTCAAACCTGTGTCCTCAGCATCCCAGGTCAATGCTTTATCCACTGCATCACCACCGGTCAGACTCTTCACTCTTTTGAAAGTGTTTGTTAATGTACAAAAGCTTTTAATTTTGATAAAGTCAATTTATCTACATATTTTTTGTTGTCTGTGTTTTTGCTGTTATGTCCAAGAAGTCATTGCAAATCTAGTGCCATGAAGATTTTTTCTTATGAAGAAACATTTTTTTTTTGTAAAAAACGTTTTAAGTCTTTGGAAATTAAACTTTGAAATAAAAAAATTAAAAAAAAATGTGTATATATATGAAAAATCTTAAGGGAAATAGAGAAAAATTGAGATCAACATATAATCATTTTTAATTGAAACAGGTAGATAATAGGTATACAGTCACTCGGAGAAGAGAGAGAACAGTTTGTCTGTAAATAAAATCTTGGCTTCACACCAATTTACTTCCAGCAAGAAGAGATAAACTGAAAACACAGAATACAGTGGTTGCCTAACCATAAAGGAGCTCCAAGAGTAAGCCAAATATTTGGAATAAGTGCCTTGTTGGGTAATAATTTCCATTCAATAATTTGTATTTATGTAGTACATTGTATATAATTATTTATCACAAATACATTTATTTCTCAAATCCAATTAAACCTTCAGGAATAGGAGAAAGCTTGTTGTGAGAGGTGATTGATGGTGAATAGCATTGAGTGACTAAGCAATTTTTGCAAGTAAGGAGATCTAATTTTGTAATCTGGGTGACCCTGTACCATTCAAAAAACATGTTTGTATGGTTTTGTTTCATTGATGTAAAGAGAGTATTTGCTATGGTATCCAGGGCACTTGGAACATCAAATCATTTTGTCCTGTTGTAAGAGTAGAGTCTTGAGTTTTGGTTCAGAAAGAAAAGATTGCCAGTATACCTAGATAATATGTATATTTTTAATATTATGCTGTTGTAGTAATATAATGTTATAGTAATTAAATATATAGAAATATAAAAAAATATGGAGGGTATATAAAAGTAATTAAGACATAATATTAAAATTAATTAAGGAAATTAAGTAAAGTTATGCCATCTGGATAGGAATTGATATAGTGTGTGCAGATGTGATAAACAGACTCTGACTTTTGAGCAGGGCCCAGTTAGTGTGTGTGTGAAATTATACATAGATAAGAACTGGCTTGATGTCATAACTCTGTAGGTTAACACAAACAAGAAGCTTCCCTAGGAACACCTTAAAAATGACTAGATGTGACATTTCAGTAGATTAACATAAAAAGGGCTCCCTGTGAGGAACTCCCAAAAAGGTGGTTTGAGATGATAATCCTGTAGACCAGTGGTAGTCAACCTGGTCCCTACCACCCACTAGTGGGCATTCCAGCTTTCATGGTGGGCGGTAGCAGAGCAACCAAAGTATAAATAAAAAGATAGATTTAACTATAGTAAGTTGTTTTATAAAGATTTATTCTGCCAAACTTAGCAAAAATCCGACATAAAGTACTTGGTAAGTAATTGTTATTATATGCTTTAACTTGCTGTAACTCTGCTTTATAAATTTTATAAAGTAAAGTTATTTCTCTACTTTATAAATCACCATTACTGTGGAACCGGTGGGTGGTTAGAAAATTTTACTACTAACAGAGATACAAAAGTAGGCAGTAGGTATAAAAAGGTTGACTACGTCTGTTATAGATTGACACCTGTTAGAAGGTGTTGGCCAGAAAAGGTACTAAAGGTGAGGGGCCCCCTGCTGAGGTAGTCGCCCAGGTTCCAATGTGAACATGGACTGTTTCCACACCCCTCTGAGTTCTGACCAAAGACAGCCAAGAGGAGCACGCCTATGGGGCCCCCTTAAGCTGTACCTAGGCATGCCAAAAGGTATTGTGAGTAATGAAAAGCCTGTGTAATTCTTGTAACTAACTTTGTGTGTCGGTCTTGTGCTTTTTCTCCGGTGGCAGTTAGTGTTGGCACTCATAAGTAAAATCCTCATAGCCACCTCAAGAGTAGTCTCGAAGAGGCTGCCAGCCTTGCTGATAAGCAGCAGGAGTGTCCCACTGCAAGGGGAAGTTGAATCAGGGACACCTGATCGACTGAGAGCTTGAGCTCTACTGGGAAACATGCCAGTCACCTTATCACTTGCCTTTCAAGTCAGAGTGTGAATTTGCTATTAAACGCTGAGTAGTTCCTTGGAATGAATAGTCTGAGTTTGTTTGTTAAGAACTCCAAACTGAATTTTATTGCTGCCCTACCTAATATCTCAAAACTAAATGTTAATTTCTGTTTGTTACAAAATTCTTTGTTAGACTGGTATTCAAACATACAACCCCTTTATCTTTATCCTTTATTTTGGGGGAAGATAAATTCCTTCTTAGAATTAATTGATCCTCATCTTTGGGAGGGCCCAGATCAGGAAGGGTTTTGTGTGTCTTATCAAGACATAGGAACTTTGTCTGACATGCACTGGGAAGCCACTGAAGAGATAAGATTCTATTGGTTTGTTAGAAGGCTTATTCTGGCAGTACGTATTAAAAAAGGGACCAGAAGCACGTGGGATGGGACTGATGGTTTCATTCTCCTTTTCCTTTCGGATTCATTGGGGAAAGGAGCTTTATATTGGGTGTCATAATCCCATGAAGACACAGGGAGAAAGGGGTTTGCAAAACAGAAACATAACCAACAACCAAACACAAATGTGTTAAATTGTCCAAACCTTAAGTTTTTCTTTTTCTTTTTTTTTTTTTTTGAATGTTTACCAAGCAAGCAGCCCATCAAGCACTAAACCCCAGCTCACTATCACTGTCACAGTTGCTTCATGGCTCTTTATTTCTAGCAGGCGGCCTCTTCACTTCGGTTGCTTATCTTCCCTGTATGGTAACTGGTTAGATACTGAGCCTTGAGGACTGGGACAGGCAATTTATATTCTGAAATGGAGTCTATACATTTGTAATTGCCCCTTGAGAAATTTCATATATACACAGCGGTAGAGATAATGGTGTTATAAAACTGTCCCCACTGCTCACATTCCCATCACCCTTGTTCAATAATTAGGAATATTTGGCCACATTTGCTTAATTACTAAACCTGCCCTTTTGCTGAAGACTCTTAAAGCTAATGCCAGAGCTCATGTCAGCTCACCTTTTACATATCATTAGGTACCTTGTAAAAATATAAACATTTTCCTAAATAACTACAGTTCCTTTATTACATCTAACATTAACAAGAATAATTTCTTGGTACCTTCTAATTTCCAGTTTACATTCAAATATCCTAGATCACTTAAAAAAGGTCTTTTTACAATTGGGTTGTTGAAGTAAGATCCAAATAAAATCAAAGGTATTTTATATATATTTTACTATACTCCAGGTCTTAGATTTTTCTGACAGTTTCCTGAACCTCAACATTTTCAGCTTGCATGTAGTGTTTTCAGATAGGCCACAATTTTGGAAACCATTTATACCATTTCAATATATTACTTACCATGTGTGATAGACTGAATAATGGCCCTCATGATAAACAGCTCTTAATTCCTGGAACCTGTGATTGTTACCATTTACAGTAAAAGATAATTTGCAAGTACTATACGATTAAGTTAAAGCTCGCTTAATAAAGAGAGTATCCTGGATTATCAGTTGGGCTCAAAATGCAATCACAAATGTTCTTATAAGAAGGAGACAAAAGGAGTTTTATGCAAATAGGAAGATCACGTGATGAAGGCAGAAGGAAATAGAATGACAGAGAGAAGATGCTATGCTGTTGTCTTTGAAGATGGAGGAATAGGCCCCAAGCCCAGGAATACAGGTGGCTAATGGGAACTGGGAAAGGCGAGGAGAATAATCCTCCTCTGGAGCTTTCAGAGGGAGTACGGCCCTTTTGATGCTTTGATTTTGTCCTAATGCAGTTGGTTTCAGACTTTCAGCCTCCAGAACTGTAAGAAAATAAATTTGTGTTATTTTAAGGCACCAAATTGATAGTAATTTGTTATAGAAGCCATGGGAATCTAATATACTGTGTTCAAAGATATTTATTAAGAAGGAATTCCATTTTTTTTTTGTAGAATATGAAATAATTCAGAGGCCAAAGTTACTGGAGAATCAAGATGCAGTAGAGAGGGAGTAATGACCTGGGAACTGGATTCTAGACCCTATTCTGCCAAAGACCTTGGGCCTTTCTAAGTTTCAGTTCCCATAGATATAGAAATCAAGGGACTGAATGGGATAAATTATACGTGAGGGCTCTTGAGTCTTACCCTGTTTCTCCAGATGAAATCAAGAAAGATAGACACGGAAATAGAACAATAAAGGCATTGAAGAACAACACAGGACACTGGATTCCCGTAGAAGGCTTTGCATCTGAAGGGGCTGTGGGAAGGTAGAGAGGAGAGAAAAATGCCACCTTATTATTTTACGTTGGTGTTTGTGCTGGTGTGGGATACGTATGGGACTGTCTCGGTTCTCACTGAGAGCGGGGCACCTGTCATTCTGCCTTTTCTTACCAGAGCTGTGTCAGCTACAGCAGCCTCACCTCCAAATCAAGGCTCCGAATCTAGAGGTCGATGGCAACTTCTTTGAGTTTCCTCATCACAGAGAAATCTCTAAATGCAAACTGGGGAGCCTCTGAATTTCGTATGCAACGCTTTTCTTAGTAAACCTCGGAATTACCGAGGTTTTTCCAGCTGGGAATAACTACATTTATTAATTATTTAATGGTCCCTTTACTGGGTTAAAAGTTTTTACATGTAGAATGAATTATTTAATTTTCACAAAGATCTTTATGAAGTGGTTATCAGCACCTCTACTGTGTTGGCAAAGAAACCTGAGGTTTAGCGAGGATACTATTTTGCCTAAGGTGACACAGCTGTCATTGGACCTAGGCCATCTGGAACCAAAAATCATCTAAGTTAATGCTCTTTTCTTTGAAAGGTGACTTGAGGTGATGTGATGGCCACCTGACGAAGGCAAGGTTTCCAAGGTTTCAGACTTTAAGTCTGCCTTTTCTGTAAACAATTACATTGCCATGCAGCCCTCGCCCAATGACAGACGGGAACTGGTGGATACCTACTTCCGTTTCATCACATCATCTCTCAGAACTTCTCAGTGGCTTCAGTTCCTGGTGCCCACAATTGTAACCTGCTCAATTCAAGCCCCAGTTTCCTTCTCTTTCATCCTTCCCTATTCTCCCCTTGGAGCTTCATGGGATCACTTCCCAAATAAACTACGAGCTCTCCAATGTTCATCTTTGGTCTGTTTCAGAGGGAATCCAGCCAAGGACAGTTTTATATGTTTTAGTGTTTGCATGACATCTCTTTTCTTCCGTTTACTTCCAGCCTTTCTGTACACTTTTATTTTAGATATGTCTTAGTAAGCAGTACATAGTGTTTTGTTTAATTTATTCAATAATACAGGATTTATTTTTAATTGGATTATTTAGTTAGCTTCTATTTAATGTAATTACTGATATATTTGGGTTTAAATTTTAATCTTTGTTTTCTATTTCCCCTCTTGATATATGCTCTCTTTTCTTCTTTTTTCTTCACTTTTTGTTGCAGATTGATATGATGTTTTTATTACTGCATTTCTCCCTCTATTAGCTTGATGTTTGCATACCCTTTTACTATTTTTTTTTGTGATTGCTTATCATCACACTTATCAAAATTAACTTTACTAGTTGAAGTTGTGACTCATCGTTCATAGCTGACATTCACAGTGATGTTTCGGTCCTATCGACAGTTCATCTCAATTCTTTCTTAACTTTCATTACTCTTTCCTTTTTACTTGGGCCGAGATAATCAGCTATCTTATAGGAACTTTAAAAGCAGGAGGGAGTAGCCTGACCTGTGGTGGCGCAGTGGATAAAGCGTCGACCTGGAAATGCTGAGGTCGCCGGTTCGAAACCCTGGGCTTGCCTGGTCAAGGCACATATGGGAGTTGATGCTTCCAGCTCCTCCCCCCTTCTCTCTCTCTGTATCTCTCTCTCTCTCTCTCTCCTCTCTAAAAATGAATAAATAAAATTATAAAAAAAAACAGAACAAAAAAAACCAACATATTTAAAAAAAAAAAAAAAGCAGGAGGGAGTAAAGTTGAGAATAGTGAGGTTGGAGATCAGGGGACATATCATCATGGAACCGAAGAAACTATTTTTGGGTTTTGGGGGTTTTGGTGACATCACCTTTTCCTTTGCTCCATTTCTGTTTCCTTTAGAATTTCGAAGGCTCTGTTTCTTTGCCACTGACCTCCCTATAACCTTCCTTCCATCTTCACTCTCTTTGCTGTGTCTCTTGCTCTTTCTTTCTCCAGCTTTGTATTGGTTTACTAGGTCTGCTGTACATAAGTGTACCGTAAACCTGGTGACTCTGGGGAAGACTCCTTCCTTGCTTCTTCCAGCTTCCGGTGGTTGCCAGCAGTCCTTGGCATTTCTCAGCTTGTAGCCATGTCCCTCCAATTTCTGCCTTTGTGCTGAGATGGTGTGTTTCTCCGTGTGCTTCTGTGTCTTTATATGGAATTCTCCTCTTTGTGTGCCTATGCTCTGATTTCCTTCTTTTAAGGACACCGGTCAGTAGTTTAGGGGCCAACTTATCTGGTATGATATCATCTTAACTTTTGCAAAGGCCCTATTACTAAATAAGGTCACATTCTGAGGTTCCACGTGGGCGTGAGTTTTGGGGAGCACTACCAAACCGAGCAAAAATTCACTTACGTTGTATAGCTCAGTAAAAAGCAGCAGTAGCTCGGAAGTGAGAAGATCTAGGTGGTAGTTCTGCTTGTACTACTAGTTTTATGAGTGCAGACTTTGGAGTTCACAGGCAGGGATTCAAATTTCAGCTTTGTTACTTAACTTCACTAAGCCTCAGTGTCTTCATCTGCAAACTGAGGTGAACTATACCTATATTTTAGATAGTACCCAATAAGAACATGCTTTTGAAATGTTGGCATAAAGTAGAGCAAGTTTCAAGAACATCCACCTGCTTAACAAACATTTCTGTGCACCCACCATGTGGCAGGTATGGGCTAGACTTTGGAGAAACACAGAAAATCAATCCTACTCTCAACTGTGTCAAAGAGACAGACCCACAAAACACTTAAAAGACAACATGACACATTATAGACCATGCAGTTATAGCATTATCGACCATTTGTTAAGCATTGTGGGTGCTTAACAAATGTTGCTTTTCTCTTAACTACTCCCTCTTA
Source organism: Saccopteryx bilineata (assembly GCF_036850765.1). Taxonomy (NCBI): domain Eukaryota; kingdom Metazoa; phylum Chordata; class Mammalia; order Chiroptera; family Emballonuridae; genus Saccopteryx; species Saccopteryx bilineata. The sequence continues at coordinate 30,767,076 of NC_089497.1, forward strand.
GTTTCTGTACAGTAAAATTAAGTGGGTTTATTTTCAAGATCCTTTCAGATTTAAAGTTCTGATTGCTTTTTTTCCTTTTTTTAATTTTTTTAGGTGAAAAGAAGGGAGATAGTAAGGCAGACTATTGCATGTACCATGACTGCAATCCACCCAGCAACCTCATCTGGGGCCGATGCTTGAGGACCAAGCTATTTTTAGTGCCCGAGGCTGATGCAATCCAACAGAACTATTCTTGGTGCCCAGGACATGTTCTAATCAATCAGATCACTAACTTCAGGAGGGGAAGAAGGAGAGAAAGGGGAGAGGGAGTGGGGAAAGAAGCACATGGTTACTTCTCCTGTACGCCCTGACCAGGAATCAAACTGGGGATGTCCATACATCTGGCCAACACTATCCACTGAGCCATGGGCCAGGGATCTTTATAGCTTCTTTAAGGTATTTCTTTTTCTTACTCTGCTTTACCCATGTCTCTCTTTTCTTTCTTCTTTAACAGCTTATACTCTTCAAGGTTAATTGAAGACAAGGTATCTTGTCTCCCTACCTCCACCCCCTCCTATCATTCTCTGCCTAATCTTTTCCTTTTCTCTTTTATTCCTGTGGTTAGGTTGACATTCATCTGGTTTGCGCAAGAAGAGTCCCAGTTTGTGCATGTTGTAGCAGTGTAATTACTGATATTGCCCCCTTCTACTCTCAAAGCATTCTAATTTGGATAGAGAATGATATGGTCACCCTACTGAGAGTGTTCTTATAGCACTTAGACCAGCTGTTATAACTGCATGGTCTATAATGTGTCATGTTGTCTTTTAAATGTTTTGTGGGTCTGTCTCTTTGGCACAGTTGAGAGTAGGATTGATTTTCTGTGTTTCCCCAAAATCTAGCCCATCCCTGCCACATGGTGGGTGCACAGAAATGTTTGTTAAACAAGTAGATGTTCTTGAAACTTGCTCTACTTTATTCTGTGCATAGCTGGTGTTCAATAAATAACTTTAACTTAATGTAGATGGCTGCTCTTTATGAAAGTGAGAAATAAACCCCCGTAAGAATATTGGCCCTTCTCTGCTTTCCTTTATCTGTGGTCACTAATGCAGAAATCTCATTTTATCTCCAGATTTGTGACTCATTTCTTCCTCTTGCCTCACCCCTATCTATTTTAATTCTTTGAAAACTGAAGTTATCCTTTTCAGGACTCTGGTGGGTGCTGTGGTGACCTGCTTTCCAGTGGCTGGGTGTTTCAGGCAAGTGTACGTCCATGATTAAAATCTTTCCACCACCCTGAGCTTCAGAGGCTTTTCCTTCTCTGTTGTCTGTTTCAGAAACACTTTATCTGCCATCTTGTTTCTACCTTTGAGGCCACACCCTCTGTCAATTGCTTTATACGGTGTCTGTACAAGTGAAATTAAGTGATAATTAACTCAAAGACGGGTTTAATTCAGGCCTCAGAGTCACTTCTGCCTGACAGTTTTTCTTGTTGCTGTCAGCACACTGCCTCAGCATCCCACTCTAATTTCTTTTGTGGGTTGGGATCTTCTATGACACAGGAGTATTTGTTGGGCCTTGGCATTTAGTTCAAATGGAGAAAAATATTTCCCTTCTGCAGAAATTATGGCACTGAATCCACCTGGATTGAGTAACGCATTACTGTTCAACCAGCTGAAAACCATCAATTACTCAGCTTTAAACAAACCATTATCGAGAGTAGACTGAACATAAATAATAATGCCAACCATGATTGTCCTCAGGAGTTCTATAGAGGCCTTGGAGATGATGTGCTGCTCAGATCAACTTTCATGAGAATCTGCTTCAGAGATCTGGTTAGCTGCGGCAGCTCCGGGTTGGCCCTTGCTTCCTTTCTCTTTCTGGCCTTCTCTCAGCTAGTGTGTGGGAGAGGTACCAAAACCAGGCTGTTTCTGCCCAACGTGGCACTCCTCTAATGGATTATCTTTGCTTGGGGATTCTCGGCCAGCCTGGATTGGACCTTTCCAGAGCTGCACTGCAGTCTGACCTCCTATTGTCCCATGCTCTTTCTGGTCTCCTTCTCATTCCCAGGTGTCAGGCCTGCCTCATGGTCTGAGGCTTCTCCCCACTTAGGCTGGCTGCTTCCTCTCTATTTCTTCACAGGCATTTCTTCCCAGAAATCTCCTGCAGGGCCAACTTCATCTTGGCATGTGTCTTGGAAAAGCTGAGCTGACACAGGTTTCTAGCCCAGTAGTATGTATGAAATCTGCACAGATAACACAGAATGCTCTTTACTCCATTTCTCTCCAACACTAACTGTTCAGATTAAAGTACAACAGGGACATATAGTCTTAGATAAAAAAAAAAGATGTCTATTTCCCATAGTATGTTATTTCCTTGAGGGCAAGAACCCTCTTGCCCAATATAATTCTTTGTTCAGTTTTTGGAACACCTGTCATAGATGATAAGGAAAAGCACTTAGGAGGAGAAAAATAATGTTAGAAGTACTACAACTAATAATTTGAAGGTCCTCCCTATGCCAGGCATTAAGTATTTCATGTATTTTTTCCTAATCTTCATGCCAACCTCACAAATATATTGTCATCATGCTCATTTTTCAGACAACCCCCCCCAAAAAACAAAGCAAAACAACAACAACAAAAATAAAACAACAAAGAGGTTAAATAGATTACTCAAGGTTACCCTAGAGTTAGTGACTGACTGTGCCAGGGTTTGGATTTTTGGGCCTCTAATGTCCTTTAATTTCTCATGATATCCTGCTCAGTCTTAGGGGACATCTTTAAATCTAAGCCACACCTTAATCAACCTGAGAAGTTTGAACAGTGTCTTTTCCTGTGGGCTGGAGATAGGCCTGACCGGGGTCTTGGTCCATAAGTTATATATTTTAAGCATTTTATATAATGTCTTTAAGAATTTGGGGGAAAAGAAAGTGATATCTTTAAGATAGAGTCTTTTTTATTAGAGTCTGTGGTCTAGGATTGCAGAGCAGGAAAGTAACACAGAAAAAAGCAGGACCCCAAAAGCCACATATTGTGTGATTCCATTTATGTAAAATTAAAGAATAAGCAAATCCATAAACAGAAAATAGATGAACAATTGCCAGGGGCTGAGGGCTGAGGGCATGAGAGAATGGGAAGTGGCTGCTTATTGTTATGAGATTTCTTTTTTTTGGGTGATGAAAATGTTCTAAAATTATATAGTAATGATAGTTGCACAACCCTTTGAATAAATTGAAAAACCACTGAATTGCATATATACTTAAAAGGGGAAATTTTTTATAATATGCGAATTATATATCAATAAAAATGAAATGTTTACTCAGCACAGAGACTCCCAGAGTCTCTTCAGAAACTCGAACTAGTGCATTGGCTAAAACTTCTCATGTTATAAATGTTTAATGTTAAAATAAACTATGACTTATGATTCTCATTTTGTCTTCTGAGAAGCTGGATGAATTTCTTAGTTTAAAATGTGTGCACACAATCCACTTTTTTAGACTATTCATTTTCAAGGTTTTAAAGCAGTCAATTTGGATGTGGGTGTATTAACCAAATAACCAGTCAAGTTCTCAACTCTAGACTTGGTCCTGAATCTAGTTAGACTCAGATGAAGCCCCAGGGACTACAGCAAACAGGATGACTTAGACAAGACTCCTGTTTTTAGAGTTAGAGCTTGAGCAATTTCTGTCCCCAGGTGCCTGGCAGGGACATAGATTAAGACATCCTCGCAAGTCTACTTGAAATCTAGGAGCTGTGGTTATGCTGATTGCCAAAACAACATACTCATTTGGCTCCACGGGTGTGAGAACTTCCTGTTCTTGGCAGAAGACAGAGAAGCTTTGACCCTCCCTTTAATTCCCCGGTGCCACGAGGTGTGGGTGCCTCTGCAGGGCTGGGCTCCAGACAGGGAGTATTTCTATCCGTGTTCCACCCTCGACTGTGGCAGCCAGTTGCTGTAAGTTTCTGGAACGAGTTGGTGGTAGTTAGTATTTGTCTCAACGTTTCTAGCGCAGAATCAAGTGAAGGACAATGGATTCAGATGTTGTGCCTGTTTGAGACGAGAGTCTGAAAGGACCTTATGCATCGTTATGTTCAACACAGACTTATAGACAGAAAGTGACATAGGCAGTTCATGGCACAGCTGGGACTAAATCCAAGTTCCCAAACTTTAATTTAGGAAAATTTTCTGTCTTGCTTTGACCTCTCGTAAGTAACTCTGTGGTCAGAGAAGTAGAAATCAAAATAAATAGAGCGTGAATGGAGTTATGAACTCAGAGCCTTCTGCTTTGCTATACTGTATAGGTAGCAACTCCCCAATCCTGCCTTCAGCTTTCTCCCTAAGCTATTTTCTAGCCACTTGGGGATAAGTTTCTAAACTTTTCTGAGGTAAAACCTCATAATTCATTTTATTTTTAGTTTATCCCATACTTTTTTAGTATGTACTAGGTAGGTAGTGTAGTGGTATTTGGGGATAAAAGATGAATAAGACTTAGAGTCCAACCTTCAGGCACTTGCAATATGAAGAAGAAACAAACATAAATATAACACGACAGTTGCTACAACAGAAAGAATAACTAAGGTACTGAGAAGAGGAAATGGACCTAGTAACTTCAGGGTGTGGAGCAGGAAAGCAAGAAGATGGGGCTAGACTTCACAGAGGAAGTGACACCGAAGTTGGGATCTGAAGAAAAATAGTAATTGGAATAAAAAGACTTACCAGGCAGATGCTTTTATTTCATGATTCTATTCAAGTACTATTTAATAAATTTAGCATAACAAGAATTGTATTGCAAATGCTTCCAGAAGATGAAGGATAGATAGGTACAAGTTGGAACTTAAGTTTCATACTGACTAGCTAGCCAGGAAAGTTTAGAACTGGCTGGGATGCTGTAGAAGTAACATACCATTCTTGAGAAAATAATGGCAAACACTGCTGTACTCATAGTCAGAAAAAAGATGGGCACGGCTGTAGAGGTTAGTTCAAGGTCAGTAACAATATTGGTCATATTATTTTGAGCATTTACAATGTACTGTACTTCCTGTATGTTACAAACATTATGATATTTAATTCTCACAGTAACCATATAATATAAGTACCAGTATTTTTATAGGTGAGAAAACAGAAGCTCGGAGAGGTTGAGTAATAACTTGCTTAAGGTATGAAAGCTCGAAAGTGGTGAGCCAGAATTTGAACCCAGGAGTGTTTAACTCCAGGAACTGAACTCTTGACTCCTACCCTGTGCCATGGCAGGGGCAGATTTGGAATGTAAATCAGAATTCATTTGAATCCTTTAACCCCCTGACCCCACAGAAGTCCCTAGGACATGCTAGGTATATGGTATTAGACTGATCAGTGAATACTTGTTGAGTTCTTGCAACTTTGCAAGAAGGGCCTCAAGCAATGCAGAGAAAGATGAAATTAAGTTCTGGAGGATAGAGCTTACATAAAAAGCCCAGGCAACTCAGAGTAAGAGCCTGGCCTAAGGTCATATAAGTATTGAGTAAAGATCCAAAACATGAACACAAGACTTTTTTTTTTTTTTTTTGTATTTCTCTGAAGCTGGAAATGGGGAGAGACAGTCAGACAGACTCCCGCATGTGCCCGACCGGAATCCACCCGGCACACCCACCAGGGGGCATCGCTCTGCCGAGACCAGAGCCACTCCAGCGCCTGGGGGCAGAGGCCAAGGAGCCATCCCCAGCGCCTGGGCCATGTTTGCTCCAATGGAGCCTTGGCTGCGGGAGGGGAAGAGAGAGAGAGGAAGGAGGAGGGGGTGGAAAAGCAAATGGGTACTTCTCCTATGTGCCCTGGCCGGGAATCGAACCCGGGTCCCCCGCACACCAGGCTGATGCTCTACCGCTGAGCCAACTGGCCAGGGCTGAACATAAGACTTTTAACAGTGGGACAAATACTCTATCTTCTACAATACTTCCGGTAGATTTTGGCATTCATACAGGAGTTAGCTCCTGTAGGACCAGAACCTAAACAAACATCTTACACAACTTTTAGAGTCAAGGTTTCATTTTCTTTTTCTTCTGACTTACAATATCTTTTTTCTAATGTCTACCACTATGGTGGTACCAGAGCAAAGATGTTTTGAGGTTGTGAGCCAGGAAGATTTCTAAGACCCATTTGATGTGACCTCTTATCCTCTTTTCCACTATTCATTCATTAACTCAGACTATTTAATGTTTAAACAAAAGAGAAAGATCTGCTCAAATCACTATTCAAATTACCTCAGTCCAGATTCTTTCCATATTTGTATAATAATACACCTACAGGATGAGATAATAAACTACTTATTATATAGGACAGAATGTAAAATCCATGGTTGAAAGATCTGGAATTGTAGCTACACTGCTCACAAAAATTAGGGGATATTTTATAGTTTCATATTCATGTTGAAATATCCCCTAACTTTTGTGAGCAGTATATTTCCTGACTTCAGTGAGAAAGTGAACAACAGCGTTGGTCAACAAAGAAAAGTAAAAATGTTGAAAGCTAAAGAAGTTAGAAAAAGAGATGGGTTGTATAATATTCTGTCTGGAACAGCTGGTGGGACCATTTATTTGATTCACGTGTTCAGAACTGTCAAGGTTTTGTGCTTTATTTTATGTGGTCACACAACAATGTTGTGGGGTATAGCTGAAACCAGCTTTATGGCCAACAACTGATTGGAGGAACTTCAGAAGGGTTTCTGAAGAAAATCTTTCTCTATACCTAAAATCTTACCATTAGAGTTTCAATAATCCGAGAGATTTTTTTTCAGGGTTTATCTCTTAAAACACAGTTCCCTTTTAAGTAGTAGCATGTCATACTCTTTCTTAATATCTCAATGATTGGTTAATAATCATTTATCATCTTATTGGGCTACGGATTAATAGATTCAGTTCTTGGAATATCAAGCAAGAATGACCTCCGGTTGCACCAAGCCAAACCCACCCTTTGTACCATAGATGAGAGAATTGAGGCCTTGGTGATTTGCCTAAGATTAATTAGAACAGGAATGTGATGTCAAGATTTCTCATTCTCCTTCACTCTTTTGAAAGAGATTTTTTTTCACTCGTACAAGAATACATGAGTATATATGTGTGTGTATATTTGTGTATATGTATGTGTGTCTCTGTGTTGTTTTTTTAAAACTTTATATAATTTGAAACCATAAAGGGTAAAAGGGTAAAATCCTCTTTTTCTTTTTCTATTCCCCTTTGTGAATAATGTTGGACCCTTTTCTATGCACATAGGTACATCAATATCTATGTATATGTAAGGAAATAATGAAGTATAACCCCACAAATATTGAATACACATTTCACGTGTTCTGCAGCTACATTTTGTTTTTAATATTTGTATTTTTGAATAAATATATACACATAATTAAGAATTCAAAAGATTAAAAGAAAATGGAAAGTTTTTCACCATTGAAAATGTCTCAATCATGCCATTTTCTCTGGAGGCAAGCAGCATTACCCATTTTCTGTGTGGCGACTCACAGAGATTCTTCATTCATAGTCTTTATCCTCCTGGGTTTTTATTTTTATTTTTTAAATTATAGCATAATATAGATATTTATTTGTGCCTAACTTTTTATTTATTTATTTATTTTTGAGAAAGAGGAAGGAGAGAGAGAGAGAGAGAGAGAGAGAGGAGAGACAGAGAGAAACATCAACTCGCTGTTTCACTTAGTTGTGCTCCCATGATTTCTTCTCATATGTGCCCTGACTGGGGCTTGAACCAGCAACCTCAGGAATGGGAATGAGCTGGCATGCTTGAGATTGAGCCATCACTTTTGGAATTGAGCCGGTGACCTTGGCACTCTGGGACAATACATTATTCACTGTGCCACTGGCCAAGGCTGTACCTTTCTTTTCAAAAAGCTTAATAAATTTTGGAGATTATTCCAGGTTAGCAGAAAGAAGGCTTTTCTTACTTTTAATGGTTGCAGCAATATAGAATGTACTACAGTTTTATAGTAATGCATTTATTTAACTGATAGTATTGCACTTTATGGAGTTCTCATAATTTATTTAACCTGTCACCTACCGATTTAGCTTGTTTTCAATAGTTTTCTATTTCAAAATCATGGCAATACATAACTTTGTATACAGAGCATTTCACACACATAAAAGAATATCTATAGACTAAATTCCTGGAAGTGGCATTTCTGGGTCAAATGTGTCCATTTGTAATTTTGACAGCATTACCAAATTGTTCTACATGACAGTTGCATCACTTTACCTCCCTCTAGCAATATATGAGAGTAACTTGTCCTCCCATGAAATCCATAGAAATTTGCTATATTTTTTTTTGGTCATGACTTCTTGATCTTTCACTGAATGGTTGCCCTGCAGTTCAAGTGATCTTTTATTAATTTATTTTTAGTTTTTCAGTATTACAAACAAGGCTGCATTAAACATTCTTCGGCCAGTTTGTGAACACCTCTCTAGAAAATACCTAAAAATAAAAAGCCTACCAAATTTTCCCATGCATAAGCTGAAGCGAATCACGCCTCCACCACAGGATAACAGGGTGAAAGTTTCCTCACATTCTCACCAAACTTTGGTATTATCAATTCATTTACTCTTTGCCACTCTGAACTAAAAATTAAAACAGGAATTAAATTTTTATTTCTCTGATACTAGGGATGTTGAACATATTTTCATATACTTATTGCTTGAAAAGGATAGTCATTAAGAGCAAAGCCCCTGGAATAAGGTTGTCTGGGGGAAGACCCCAATGCTCTCACTTGATGATTTGTAGTTACCCAGCCGAGGGCAGATGACTTGACTTCTCTGGGCCTCATAGGGTTGTTAGGAGAATTTCATGAGATAATATTTGCAAGATGCTTATGCTAATTACTCACTGAGTGCTAGCTATTGTTATTGTTGTTAATATAATTATTTCCATTTCCTCTTCTATAAATTGCCTATTTGTATCCTTTGATGATTTAAGGAAAGTGGGTTATCACTTGTTAGTTTATGTGTACTCTTTCATATTCTGGTTATTAAGCTCATTTTTCTTTTGATATTTATTTTGCTGGTATTTGCTCTTATTTTGTTGTTTGTCTTCTTTCTGTTTATGGTGTTTTAAAAATGATGTGGAGTGGCCCTAGCTGGTTGGCTCAGTGGTAGAGCGTCGGCCTGGTGTGCAGGAGTCCCAGGTTTGATTTTCTGCCAGGGCACACAGGAGAGGTGCCCATCTGTTTCTCCACCCCTCCCCCTCTCCTTCCTCTCTGTCTCTCTCTTCCCCTCCCGCAGCCAAGGCTCCATTGGAGCAAAGTTGGCCTGGGCGCTGAGGATGGCTCTATGGCCTCTGCCTCAGGTGCTAGAATGGCTCTGGTTGCAGCAGAGAGACGCCCTGGATGGGCAGAGCATCGCCCCCTGGTGGGCGTGCCGGGTGGATCCCAGTTGGGCGCATGCGGGAGTCTGTCTGACTGCCTCCTGGTTTCCAACTTCAGAAAAAAAAATGATGTGGAGGGTTTACGTTTTTATATAGTTGTATTATCAGCGAATTTAGCCTTTGATGGACTTGGGGTTTTTGGAATGTCTTCACTACTCCAGTATTATAACTCTGTCTTCCCTTAATTTCTTCTTATACTTTTAATTTCTTTGATTTTTTTCATTTCATTTAATTTCACTGTAGAAATTTATATACTATATGTCCTCTTGTCCAGTTATGTGATGATTTCTCTCATCTTTCAGCTTCTTTATAAATGTGTCTCATTTTTTAAATTTAGATCTTATACATTTAATTTTAATCGTAGGTTTTTTATAGTTTCATTACTCCTGTAAAGACACTCATTCTTTCTTTGTATATTTTCAACTGGCTATAGCTAACATAGCTGAAAAGAATGGATTTTTCTGTATTGCTATCTTATCTGGTGATTTTACTGACTTTTCTAAGTTTTAATTGGTCATTAATTGGTTCTGTTGAATTTTCTAGGCAGATAACACCATAAAAAGATAGTGACAGTGTTTCAGTTTCTCTTTAATCATCTTCTTTTATTTCATTATACCGAACATATAGTTTAATGGTGAATAGAACGGTGATAAAGGCTGTTTTCTTTCTCTCTGCCTTTTTCTATCTCCCTCTGCCTCCCTTTTCTTCTTCCTTTTTTTCTCCCTTCTGATTTTTCAGAGGTGGTGAGGTATGAAGAAACTTCTTTCTTATTGCTTCTGAGAAGGTTGAATTTCGGGTGGAAGCTTCTATTTTGTGACCTAAGTCTTTCCCTACACACATTCTATGCTAGTTTGCTGAGCTACTTCCATCCCCGACTCATGACCAGAATCACGTATGAAGAATGATAAAGATAGGAACTCCTGGGCATCATCCTGCTGCTGCTGAGTCACAATCTCTGAAGTTGGGCCTTGGAAATGTTACACATTACCTTAGATAGTTTAGATTAAGAAATATTGTCTATACTTCTAGTGGATACATTTAACATTTAAACAAACACATTTAAACAAAAATATAATCTATATTTGATCTAGAATTCATCAGTATCTATAACCTCTTCTAAAAGAACACATTTAATCAGTTTTGCTGTGTTGTAGTTATCTAATTTTTTTAAGTTAGAGAAATGTCATGGATTCACAGACACGAGGTCACATTTGTGAAAATGCCACAGATAAACATGCATTAATATTTTTTTAAGTCATCATCCCCATGATATTACTCAGATGCTGAAAGGCATTAAAGTTCTTTTCTAAGAAAATAGAGGTCAAGCAGAGAAGAATGCTGTGTTCCTGAACATCTGGGTAGCCTAAACACACATCCTTGAAATATTACTTATTGCTCCACATCACTTCAGCTGACAAGGTGGATACATTTGTGGAAACCAACTTTCCATCAGTCAAACAATAATCTCAGAGTTTCAAAGTTAATAAACAGATTCAATAAGATGATGAGGGCATTGTTAATCTTGTAGTGTTGTGCCATTTCTTTTTGGGGGGCAGTATTATTTCTTTCTTTTTTACATTAAAAATTTTTTATTTATAAATTAAATTTAATTTATAACATTGATCAATAAAAGTGTATAGGTTTCAAGAGTTGTGCCATTTTAAAAAGCATTTTGGGAATTTCTTAAACAACATAGTTTATAACTATAGACATTCTACTTACCTGAAAGTTTTGCCTCTGCAACCATATTGATTACAAGTTTTTCTTGGGTCTCTAAGGATAAATGTAGGTAACTTGTCACTACCCTGCATATGTTTCATTGGCTCATGCTGACTGGGAGCACCTTTATCCTTCTTAAGTCTTTAAGTATAAAGTTAACAAAGGATAACTGGGACACTTGCTCTTGCAGATATATGTTCTGATCAGTTGAAACACTGTTAGAGCCACCTATTCATAGTGATTAAACTTTATAATGGACTACCCAAAAGAGGGATGTTTCCCATTCTCTCTTCTCGCTTCTCTTTTTGTTTTATCAGCCAGGGGAGGTTTTACTTGCTCCAGTCTATTCCTGCTCAAGTCTGATTCACAACTAACTTTTAGTCCCGGCACATTCATATTATGGTTTCCAAATGGCTGCAATAGCTCCAAACATCATCTCAGGAAATAAGGAAAAAGACATGTCACCAACAGGCTCTTCTTGAATGTGTGTCTCTTTTATCAAAAGGCAAAACCTCTTTAAAAAACCCCAGGAAGAATTCCTCTTATATCCTGTTGGCCAGAATAGAATTGTATGACCACTTTATGTAGTAAGGGGGACTGGAAAAGTATCTACCTTTAGGAAGAAATGGGATTACCACAATTGGTTAAACATATTATTATGTAAACAAGCAAGAATCTGAGTTCTATGAGAAAGACTTTAGCTTGTTATTTAGTATTTACATAATTTTTCATATGTATATATACATCTATCTATCTATCTATCTATCTATCTATCATCTGTCTATCTATCTATCCACACATTGATATGTCTATATGTGACATTCTTATATAGTTATGGACTTGGTATAGATGAAAATGACTCGGAAGCTAACGTAAAAATACAGATGTTAAGCTCTGAATCTGCTGGGTGATGTTCATGTACCTTTGTTTTGAATCCCTTCCTTTTACTAAACATTGTATTTTAAGCCTTCCCAGTGCTGTTAAAATTTTTGTATGTACATTTATTACACATAGTAATATTTTTAATGCTTGTGAAACTTTTTATTTCATTATTGTTAGACATTTTTTATGGTTTCCAGATTTTATATTATTATAAACCTGGTATAAACTTCTAAATGAAGTCAAGCTTTTTACATGAGTAGTATCATTTACTTTCCTAGAAAATCTCAAAAGTGGTAACGTTGTATCAATGGACCTGAATATTTTGAAGACTCTTTATGTAGTGCTAGAATTATTTCCACAAGCTGATGTAAGAGCTATAATTTCTTTGCCTTAATAAAAAGGGACATTCTCAAAAAGCAAAGGCAAGTGGAATAAAAATGGTGTATCAATGTAAAAAAAAAATTAAAGCTCAACCTACACTCTATTTCTCTTAATTACCCACATGGCTCTATGTCAAAGTGATGCTATGATTAACGAATCATAGTCCAGCAAGCATAGAGTAATTCCAAAATAACTCAAGTTCTGTGTATGTCTTGAGTTTTGGAAGAAGATACAGCACCCTGAGCAACCTGTCTTACTGTTCCCTTTCCTTTCCCATTCTCTTTTCTTGTACTCTGCGGCACTTCTTTTCTCCAGCTCTAGGGAGAACTTTCCTTCATCACTGGTGTTCCTTTTCCCTTGCCATTTGCTTCTGACTGTGTGCCACAAAAGGGAGGGCGAGTCTGGTTTTGGCCGAGCAGTCCTCAGAGGGCAGGGTAGGGAGAAGCCAGAACCTTACACGTATTAATGTGAGAAGGCAGGGGCAATATCCAGTGTTCTTAACTCAGGCCCAGGTGCTACACATCTGGTTGCCAAAAGAGTTTAAGATGCTAAAGTTAAACAGGGAAATATTTTTAAAAAGTAATACACATTGTTGTTACTGAGTTGTTGTATTAATAGTTTAGATAATGTTAGGATTTTTCATCTTTCTTTTATTATTATGTACCATAACACTAAAGTCCAGTATCAGTGCAATGAAGAGTTCTGGACTCAAATCTTAGTTCTGATTTTAATGAGTTTTATAACCATGCCATTTTACCCCTCTGGGCCAGCTCATACTACAAATAAGGGAATTAGACTGTGCTATCGTAAGGTCTCTTCCTACTCTAAAATTTGACTATTCTTCAGATTCTTAAAGACCTAGTGGTCAAAGAGCCTGACCTGTGGGTTGAGGCCCAGTTGCTGCAGGTTCTTTAGAAGGAAATCCTATGAACACAGGATGAGGTAAACAAGAGATTAAAAAGTCATCTATCTAACTGACAACACTCCCCTCTAAAATGTGCATTTTTTTTGGAAGGGGGGAAATTATTCCTTATTTTCTTGTACAAATTTATGAGCAGTTTAAAGCTCTCTGGCAAGCATCCACTTATTACCTTCCTTTGAGGTGGCAAATGCGACATCAGGGGTGCAAAGATTTCCTCCCTCCCACAATCTACTGTATAATCCCCCACACAATGGAATGTTGAAACTGAACTATAGAGAAGGTATGGAATTGACAGAGTTTAAGTACCAGGAAAAAGTTGAGGAGGGCTTGAGATAAAATTCCTGTGTATGAAACTTGGGCCCATTACATTTTTCTGTCATTTCAGTGGCCACAAATATTCACTCCAACAGAACTGAATAAATGATCTCTTTTTTTAAAAGCAGAATGCTGAAACATCTTCATCATACATTTGTAATTTTATGTTGGATCCATGAATGGTGTTGAGTAGCGGCTGCCGTGGAGAGGCATGTGGGAGAGGAACTGTGGAGAGTAGTGATGGGGCAAGGCTGTGACCTTAAAGTGTGTCCCCTACTTTGGAAGAGAAACCTCTGAGTCTTGAGGTAAAAGTAGAAAAATGTTAATTGTTATGAAAGTTATAGCTTGTTTAGTTTGGCATTCATCCTGGGCTGTGGTGTCCTCTTTCTAGAGTAGTCTTGATGCTAAGAAGTAACACAGAGGGTAAGGACCCACTGAGGTGTTTAAGGAACAGAGAGAATGAAGAGCAGAGGTCACAGCACAAATAGAACAGGCAAGATGAGTCCAGTGATAAGCCACACCTGCTAAGGTGACAGAAGAATGAGGAAATCAATGGCGTGTTGGGTGGGACCCACATACTTTTCAATCAACTAAATAAATGCTTTTCTTGGAGTGTAGGCTAGATGTTATCTAGCCAGTCACTTTTCAACTTCAAGCTGGACTTTCTCACTCTTCTCATGCCTTTTCTTCTCACTTATTTACTTACTAAAAAACTCCACATTTATACTTCATCAGCAATGTGCTATTTAATATTTATTTAGAGAGATCTGTTTGTTGTTCCACTTATTTATATATTTATTAGTTGAATCTTGTATGTACCCTGATCAGGGATAGAACCTGTAACCTTGGTGTATCAAGATAACACTCTGACCAACTTAGCTACCTGCCCAGCCCCAGCAATGTGCTGCTTATGATTATAGTCCCTTAAAGGATTTACAATCATATATGCAACCAACCAAATCAAGGTGAGCCATATACAAATCAGGTGCTGTAGTACTGCAGGAAGGAAATTAGTAATAATGCTTAAAGTTAAAGCTATCAAGGAAGGTATGAAAAGAGAAAGTTGAAATAGCTGATCTCCAAAATCCCTCTGTCTCTTGGTAGTATATAATTGTGCTTGTTCCCATCTTTCCTTTCCAGGCTTCATAACCTTATTTATGTATTAAACAAACACTTGTAAGGGGCTTGCCATACTTCCGGTATGAAGAGACCATATTGAATCAGTAGGCAAAAATCCCCTGATGAAGAAAAGCCGAGGACCAGATGGCTTCACTGGTGAATTTTACCAAACATTTACAGAAAAAGTAACAGCAATACTTCTTAAACACTTCAACGAGAAGGGAAGACCACAACAACCCTAAATAGCCAAAGAAATTCTGACAAGAACCAAGCAGAAGATCTTATATTTCCTGATTTCAAAATATACAATATAGCTATCATAATTAAAATAGTGTGTTATGGGGATAAAAACAGACAAGTAGACTAGTAGAACAAAATCAAAAACCCCAAAATAAATACATGCATGAATTTATTTTGACTAATATTTGATAAGGGAGCCAAAAATACTCAATGGAGAAAAAAAATAGTCTCTTCAATAAATGATACTGGGAAAACTGAATATTCACATGTAAAAGAATGAAACGCAACCCTTATGTTACACCACTCACGGAAATTAACTTGAAATGAATTAAAGACTTAGATGTAAGACCTGAAAACATGAAATACCTAGAACACATAACAAAAAGGTCCTTGATATGAGTTGGTACTGATTTTTTTAGAAATCATGCTTATCAAGAAACTTTATAAGTTGGTAGAAATGCTGTGAACTAGAGACGACTTCCTTTTGCCTCAAACCAATAAATAGCCTTGATGAGCTTGATCTCAGTTCTTCAAACTGGTTCTGACTTCTTAATCCTTCAAAAGGAATTGTATTAAGCAGTAGCAATGCTTTTATATGGAAGAATTCTTTTTGGCTAACTTGAAGCTTCACAAACTCCTATGGGATCTGCCACATGATAAAGGCATAATGAATAAAATGGCTATTCTTCCATCTGCTGTTCATTAATATTAGATCATGTATAAAATATAGCATCTGCCCACTGACATGTTTATAAGATCTTAGTCTAAGCACCACTGAGCTCATCCAAGAATATTGGATGATAGTTATCTGGTTGTCAATATGTCAGTTTTGAAAACCTGGCAGTGATTTAAACCACTTGACTACTGTAAAAAGTTATCTCTTGCCTAGTTGATGAAGACTTGTCAGCAAAGAACTGGAAGTCTCAGGTTTAGTGTTGTTATATCTTTAATACATCACATCTGGTTTCATTGAAAGGTTGATCAGTGAAGGAATCAACTGTTTGCCTTGATTTGATGAAAAATAATTCTCTGGTTTAGGGCTTGGCTTTCCTTTGGAATGCCCCCAGCTGTGGGACAGTGACAGCATCTAGTGTTCTCATAACTCAGATTTTATTGAAGTTTTAAAACTTTTGACTGTGTGCTCTGGTGGAGAGACAGTGGCTCAAAAGGGATAGGAGTCAAACAGGGAAAGATTCGGTTGTGTAGCTTTGGGGAAGGGGCTGAAGGGGCATCCACCAATGCTTCCTGTGTTGAGTCTCTATTCTCTTCTTTTTTTAAAAATTATGGTCAATAGCTTCTAAGTGGTTTTTGAATGTGTATCATTTTAATTTTTTACTATGTAGTAAATAACTTTTTTTTTTTTTTTTTTTTTTTACTGACAGAAAATGAAGGAGTGAATGATTTAGGTGTCCATTAGGTTTTCTTGCAAAGCTCAGACTATTTCTGTGAAATCAGAAGAAAAGAGGCTGTTCAGTGTTCAGTTAGGCTAAAGTGACTCCCAGATCTATTGTCTGAGCTGTTCTGTTCTTTCACTTATTAAACAGCTACTGACGGTATACCATTTATGGCCCCACACTGTGCCAGTTGAGATGGGCATACACAGAAATACTGGCTTTGTACTTGTCATTAATAAACTTGAAATTTAATGAAGACTAAACACACACACACCACTTTTAATAACCTTCACAACCTAGCAGTATGTAAGCAAACACCCAAACAAAGAATTCAAAGAATTGAATAATCAATGGGTAAATTTTATAGAAAGGCTGGCTTTGTCTAGATGGGAAGATGGCTTACTGGATTTACATACTGCAGATTTTCTTGGTCTCATTTGGTTCTAGGACCTTTACCACTTATCTGTTTTGCCTGAGTTTTTGAGCCCAACAGGATGTGTGATCTATGAGGTTCTACCACCTGAGACTGGCCAACTCCATGCCTAGTGTCTCTGGCTCCTACCATCACTTTGATACTTGTATGAACTATCACTGTTAAGCATGGATTCTGGCTTCTTAAGCAACTTTAAAAAGGTCTAAAAGATGCAACCTAGACATGTGGGAGAGTTGACTTTGGCTAAAGAAAACCAAGAGCTGGAAAGAATTTGGGCAGATAAGCACTCTTTCCTTTTCTTCCTCTAACAGGCTCATCTGAAACATAGTTGTTTTGACTAGCCTGTCTGGAGCCATCCTAAGATTCTTCAAACTCATTGTAAAGTAGAGGCCATTGTTGTTATGCTTATCTCATATTGCTTGCCATCTTTTCCTGTCTCACTTTCCTTTTCATTCATTCTTGTCCTGGGATTGCATTTTCCTTGAATAATGTAACACCCTATAATCTTTGTCTCAGTTTTTATTTTCTAGAAGTCTTGGAGTATGACAGAAGAGACAACAATCCTTGTAGAGTATAGAATATAAAAAGGAATAATCTGTATTGAGAACATTTATATTGGCAATAGCCAGGGTCAAATTTTAGAGGGCCATGTTGATAGACGTGTGGATTCTTTGAAGGTTTTTGAGCAGAAGAATGCCACAGTGGAAATTGGAATTTTAGAAGATAGATAAAGTTGGGGTAGAAAATTGAAATGATGGAGGTGGGAAAAACAGGGAGCAGGAAAGCTAGTTATGACTTAAACGTGAGCACAAGTGTAGGAACAAGCTGTAGAAATTAAATGGTAGACAGGAATGTTAAGATGGTTTTAGCCATCTTGGTAAAATAAAAAGCAAGGTCATTCACTAAAAGTAAGAGGAAGATACAGGTTGAAGAGGCAGAGAATGTTAGTATACCTTCTTGAAGTCACACTCATGAGCATCCATGGTCCGGACTGGGTCATGTTGCTTCTTGTTGTGCCTGGCTGTTGGCTGTAAGTCTTTCTGCTCTCCATCAATAGACTTCTAGGACATACACAGAATTTCCCATTTCATGATAGGTTTGTGTGCATAAGCAAATTGCCAAAAGACTGGTCAGATATTTACACAATCTATTCGATTTGGATTTTGTTAGTTTTGTAAATTAGTTTGTTAACAGGTGAATATTAGTTTGTTAAAATTAAAACTACTATAAAATGCTATTTACAGAACATTTTAGTGAACAAACATGAGTCCTATGATTGTACAGTAATTGGCTTTCCTTGCAGAGCCAGGGTGACCACAGAACACTCATGCAGTGTGACATCTGTCTAGACTCTGCCGTTTATGAGAAGGCAGAATTGGGCTCAGCCAGCTACATATTAATCTGGATCCCAAAATGCAGAAGTGTGTACTCAGTTTTGTTTATTTTTAAAACACTCAGCTACATTTAAAACTATTTTGAGTACTTTAAATATTGGCTAGTGATTGAACACTTGGGTCTGTGTTGAAAGTTTCCTGTGTTCAAGATTGTTTTGTTAATGTTCCAAAACATTATGTGAGTGTCGTTTATGTGTTGAAGCAGATAGGCAGAAGTAAACTATCAAACAAACCAGACACGTGAAAACAGTCTTCTAAGGAAAAAAAGGGGATTTGCTGTGCATGACGCTGTGGTTCCCAAAGACTTAGAGTGTTGTTGGGCTAGTGACTCAGGAGGGAGTTTGCTTTTGACTCAGCTCTTAGTCTTTCTGTGGTGGTACAGGCGCCAAGGTGGATCCTTTTTCAAGGGGTGCTGTTCCAATAGCAGTGTCCCATTTGTCTTTAGCATTGAAGGGGCGGTCCTGATGCTTACGATAGGGTGTCATTTTCCTTGCACCATCACAGTGCTCTTGCAGAGATCAAGGCTGACCCAGAGATTAGTGTCTTAGTCGCTTTTTGGCTGTGTTTATTGGTAAAGAGTCAGCTGCTTGTCATCGATAACTAACTGGTTTCAGTTTCATCACAGGAAGATTTGAGCCAGGAACAGCGTTTAGAAATCTATCAAAAACTTGTGGGAGTCTGACTAGTGTCATGGGTGGAAGGGTGAACTGGGTTGGGGGTGTTTTGGAAATAGGGGGAATTTCAAAAGTGGAAGAGCACTATATACTGCTCACAGAAATTAGGGGATATTTCAAAAATGAATATGAAGTGATAAAATATCCCATAATTTTTGTGAGCAGTGTATTTTGAAGTGATAGAGGGTGAGAACAAAGCCATCTCAGCAAGGAAGTGTGAGGTACGAAGAACATATGAAGCAAACTGAATAAGACAGACACTCTTTCACTCATAGACACAGGGGAAAGTATACACTATTAGTTGGCTTCTTTCACATACCAAGATGCCTATGCCAGAAGTTTGAGCCCTGCTTTAAAAACTACCACAAAGTTATGGAGTCTCCTAGGCTTACCTTCTTTCAAATCACTTCCAATCTTTTCACACATCAACTTACCTTCATTCCTGGACCTGCTTGGCTCTCTCAACTTGTCCATGGCCAGTGGGATTCAGTTTTGGTCTATTTATCATGGTTCTGACCTGGCAACCTCATATGATGCTACCTGTAATTGGCGTTGTAATTTCATTCATAGGCTAGAAATTTTCTGTATCTGAGCTGCCCATGACTCAGGACACAGATGTCCAGTATTTATTGCTCCATCAGGCCTGTTGAGAAAAATTTCTTTCTCTGAAAAAAAAAAATCCCTATAAAAAAAAAAACTTGACCAACTAACCAATCAATTGACCCACCCAGTCAAATCTGCAAAGGTCCTCACTATTATGGAGAGTTATCAGAAGTCTCCCAAGGCAGGCTGCCAGCATTACCAAGATGAATAGCCATGGATGGAGTTTCCCAGGCTGAAGCCACTGATCCCTGTCTCAGCTACAGGGAGAAAAATGCAGCTGAGCCACAGGCTGCAGCACAGATGCTTTGTTGGCCTCTGGGTCCTACTAGTGCCAACTTTTTAAGTGACCTTATTATGTCTCTAAATTTATAGAACTGACATATACAAAGTGTCTGAAAGTTGCTCTGCAAAGTACTGGTATTTGCTTTGGGCTTGAGGAATTACCATTCTGTATTTATTTATTTAATATAGAACAGCGGTTCTCAACTTGTGGGTCGCGACCCTGGGGGGGGGGTCACCTAAAGCCATCGGAAAATACATAATGCATATCAGGTATTTATATTCCGAATCATAACTGTAGCAAAATTACAGTTATGAAGTAGCCACCAAAATTATTTTTGGTTTGGGGTCACCACAGCATGAGGAACTGTATTGCGGGGTCATGGCATTAGAAAGGTTGAGAGCCACTGATATAGAAGAAGGAGACAGAAGTGGGACTTCCACCATCACTCTTGACAGAATATCAGTGGCTTCCTTGCTAAATCCAGGGGTGTTTGTTTATTGTCTCTATACTTTTCCATAGGAATTGGTACCATTATCTTTTTCATCATTCCTACCTTTCATCTCTTAATTAGTGGCATATCCTAAAACCTGACCCTTAAAGACTCTTATTTTCTTTCTATACTTTCTTTACTCACTGGATAATGGGGTTATTTTATGAAGTTACCTCTCACCTCTCTGTAGATAATACTTGCCTCCATTTTTCCAGCTCCAGATTGTCACCTGAGTTCTGATACTTATTCATGCCCGCCAACTTAGAGGTCTTATTATTATGAAGCCATTCAGAAATCATTATGTCCTGGGATAAACCTATCTTCTTTTAAAATTTCCCCAGTTTGTTCCCAATTTCATATTTCTAAACCCGGAATATTTTCTTCATCCTTCAGTCCTTATTCACTACCATGTCCCATCAATTTTTTAAAAAAATAATTCTTTACTTATTTTGTTTTCTTTTCCTTCTATTGTCACTGCTACCCTCCAATCCTGATGTTCTTAAATCATTAACCCCTCATCTTTAAATAGCAGACGTATTCTCTCCAAACATTATTTCTACTATGAAGCTCTTGGGTTCTCCATAGCTTACAAGGCAAAGCAAAGCCTCCGAGTCCTGTCTCCTTCCTGACACCATCTCCTGCCTCAGCTACCTGGCTTCTATTTAGTTAAAAGACATCCTTGGGAAGTGAAACACTAGGGAACCTCAGGGAACCAGGTCCCTTCTACCTTTTGGGTCACTTTGAGATTACCACAGTAACAACCAAAAGCATCTTAGTAGTTTTGATTTTCATACTCAGTACCTCCTCAGGGTCTAGGAATTTTATTTCAGCAGGGTGAACCCCTTACATATTATTTTGTTTAAATTCCAGGTGGCGTGCCAGTTGGTATATGAAATGGTGAGGGATTTGGTGACAGAGAGGGCTTTTAAAGCAACGTTTAAGAGAAAGGTTTAGAAGTAGATATCCTCATTGTCAAACTGACTAACCTGGAACCTTAGCTGAATTTTGGTACATCTTTGAATGCATTTTATTCTAGTAAAAATTTTCTGATGAAGATCTTGTGTGAAACAAACTAATAGAAGACAGGCCCTGGCCAGTTAGCTCAGCGGTAGAGCATTGGCCCCACGTGCAGGAGTCCAGGGTTCGATTCCCAGCCAGGGCACACAGGAGAGGTGCCCATTTGCTTCTCCACCCCTCCCCTTGTCCTTCTTCTCTGTCTCTCTCTTCCCCTCCCGCAGCCATGGCTCCATTGGAGCAAAGATGGCCCGGGCGCTGGGGATGGCTCTGTGGCCTCTGCCTCAGGCGCTAGAATGGCTCTGGACGCAACAGAGCGACCTCCCAGAGGGGCAAAGCATCGCCCCCTGGTGGGCAGGCCGGGTGAATCCCGGTCGGGCGCATGCAGGAGTCTGTCTGACTGCCTCCTCGTTTCCAGCTTCGGAAAAATGAAAAGAAAAAAAAAGAAGACCGAATATATTTGTAAATATAGATTCATACATGAAATATTGCTGTGATTAAAAAATTATTAGCTGACCACAGAGACCTGGGAGTAGTATGTGGAAGAGAATTCTGGGGGGAGCTGCTTGCAAATGAGAGGAATGTAGTATCATTTTTCACTTTTTTCCTATGGCCATCTCATAATGTGTGACAAGTAAAGTTGACTTCCACACAGAGGTGGAGCATTACCTAAAGTCATTAGGGAGATTAATCTTGCATTAACATAGGATAGGCTAATGTCCTTCCTTCCTTTATTCAGTTATTAGAAAATGGCTGATGATTTTTGTCTTCAGAAATCTATGGTTGCTTTCTATGAACAATAACCCACTAGGGCCAGATTTGGTCTAATGTTCTGAAAGCCTCCAGCAGTGGCAGAGGTAGAAAAATCCACCACCCAATGACACATGAGGCTGCTCCAGATTTAAAGTGTAGAAGTCAGGAACAATCCAAGGGCATGTCGATACTGGTGCAAAATGCGGATTTGGAAACTTAATTTATATGTGTGTGTTCTTAGGCTGACATGAGGATAGGCTTCCTAGAGCAAACTTCATGCCTTTATCTTTGAAATATACTACTTGGCCGGTTCTATGGGTAGCTTTCTTTCCGGATGAAGAGAAACTGGAAGAAACTGGGCTGGCAACTTACCCACGGCCAACGCGGCCAACTGTGTACGTTAGTGATGGTGGCGAATGAGAAGAAGAAACAAGTGTCTTGTACATTGAACAGCTTGCCAGCCAGCATGGGATCAGCAACTGCCTTTGACTGAAACTTAGTCCCTTTATAATCAAATAGTTGTAATTTCATTATGATCACAGAGCCAATTACTATTCCCTACTACAATCTTCAGAGTGTTTAACCAGATTATATAAAACTGCAATTAACAATCTGTGAACTGTGTTTCTTTAGATCCAGTTGGTCTTTGCTGGTGTTCAAAGACTATAGAAGCAGTTTAGTTTTTAGTTCTTCGATGAGCTAGAACTGATAGTGACTCTACAGCTAAACTGAAATATACTGCCTTTATCCCAATTATCATTTTATAGAAAATGTTTGTATATCTTTTCCATATTATTGGAGTAAGCAGTTGAATTGTAGGCAAGATGGAAGCTATAACAATGCATACTTATTGACTGAGGAAGAAGCAAGCAAGTGACCTCATCCTTATGGTGACACTGTGGAAACAGTTATCAAAATTGGTGCTTTGTAACATAAACTAAGTGTCTGATATAAATCTGGGTCTAACAGACATAATTTTAGGCAAACAGGAGAGTCATCTAATGTTATATTGTCACTCACCTCTACCCCTCCTTTTTTTTTTTTCGCAAGAGAGAGAGGGAGAGGGACAGACAGAAAGGGAGAGAAATGAGAAGCATCAACTCATAGTTAAGGCACATAGTTGTTCATAGATTGCTTTCTTACATGTGCCTTGACTGGGGGACTCCCACCAAGCCAGTAACTCTTGCTCAAGCCAGAAATCTTGGGCTTCAGGTCAGTGACCTTTGGGCTCAAGCCAGTGACCATAAGGTCACATCTATGATCCCATGCTCAAGCCAGTGACCCCACATTCCAGCTGGTGAGCTCCCCCTCAAGCCAGTAACCTCAGGGTTTTGAACTCGTGTCCTCAGTATCCCAGGCCAGCACTCTATCCACTGCACCACTGCCTGGTCAGTTTCTATATCTCCTT
Organism: Saccopteryx bilineata; assembly: GCF_036850765.1. NCBI lineage: Eukaryota > Metazoa > Chordata > Mammalia > Chiroptera > Emballonuridae > Saccopteryx > Saccopteryx bilineata. The sequence continues at coordinate 30,790,475 of NC_089497.1, forward strand.
TTTATTCTCATTATCAAGAGGGCTTTTTGAATCTAATAGTAGGAAATCTGGAATTTTTCCATAGAGCAGGTTCATGTCCTTGGACAGCTGTGCCAAATAAATCCCCCCCTTTTTTAAGAATGAGAGTAATTCAGAATAGACCAAAGCTTGAACATGCCTCTCTAAAACAGAGTGAATCTGTGAGTTAAGAGGAAATCTCAAGTCTGTAAGTCCCAGCTTTAGTTCTGTTGCTTCTCTAAGGTTAAGAAAATTTATGAAGATGAAAAAAAAAAACAACAACAAGAAAGAATTGAAATTGTACTTCTCTTGCCTCTTGCTATTTCATTTCTCATTAGATTATCTATTTCCCCAAGGTGAGGTGGGAGAGATGCTAGTTGGTGAAGAGTTTGTAGAGGTGAAAAGAGAAAGGCTGATCTGTGAGCTGTCTTCAAAAGGAATGACTATAAGTATTAGGTTTCCCTGTTGTTGATGGTTTTCCCTGCGGACACCTTGACTATGAACAATAGTTTCAGAAAGGAAGACAGAATGAGTTCTGACAGGAAAGTTGGGAGCTGTGACGGGCAGAAGAAAAATGAAGCCAAACAGCATGTCAATATGTCATCACCACTGGGTTCACCTTGATTCACATTCAGTTATCTATTTCTTTTCAAAATGCTAGGCACTCATTCACGAAACAGCATATATGTTCTGAGGTACAGTAGATATGAAAATAAGTCTTACTGCTTTCTTCCCACACCATTAACTCATTAATGCAGCCACTCTATTCAAGAGTCATTTATTGAGAGCTTACTATGTACTAAGCATGGTGGTTGGTACTTTAGGATATCAATCACTTATTTCCTAAGAATTCTATAGTAGTGAACAATTTCCTTTTATTTTAAATTTTGTTTTGGTTTTATGACTCATGCTAAAAGCTTCAAACCAGGAACCCTTGAATGAATATAAAAAGTGGTTATATTTGTGATAAGTTTTATACCTTTTTAAACCTGTATTTCAATAGACCTGTAAAGGCACTGCCTTATTCATTGTTTGAAATAGTCTTCTTATTGCAAGCCAATTATGAATAAGGTAGAATGCTGCTTGACTCTGGAGTTGCCCTACTTGTTACTCATAAGTAAAGGAAATAGATTTCTGTGTCCTTATCCTTCTATATAAACATTGACAGCAATTGAACTCTTATATTTCTCAGAATGGTTTTGTGCACATTGGTACTTACTGGGCAATACTACAGTCATACTTGTATAAACTCAGAGTCATGAATGTAGGAAATGTGATAGAATAAGTAGGCTGTGCACCAAAGAAGAAGATTTGAGTAAGACAAGTATTAAAAAAAAGCATAGAAATACATTGTTATTGGGTGGGATGGTGAAGGAGAAACAAGATTGTGATTATCAGTGACAGGAATCATGAATAAGTTACCCTTCTGGTGGTTACAATAAAAGAAATGTATTGATGGGCTTTTTGGTTGTTTCCATGTCCTGGCCCATCAATAGATGATTGGATAAAGAAGATGTGGCACATATACACTATAGAATACTACTCAGCCATAAGAAATGATGACATCGGATCATTTACAGCAAAATGGTGGGATCTTGATAACATTATACAAAGTGAAATAAGTAAATCAGAAAAAACCAGGAACTGCATTATTCCATACGTAGGTGGGACATAAAAGTGAGACTAAGAGACATTGATAAGAGTGTGGTGGTTACGGGGGGAGGGGGGAGAGGGAGAGGGCAAGGGGGAGGGGGAGGGGCACAAAGACAACTAGATAGAAGGTGACGGAGGACAATCTGACTTTGGGTGATGGGTATGCAACATAATTGAATGACAAGATAACCTGGACAATTTAGCTTTGAATATATGTATCTTGATTTATTGATGTCACCCCATTAAAAAAATAAAATTATTTAAAAAATTAAAAATAAAAAAGAAATACAGGTGATAAGGACCTCCAGTGGAGAGGAAGAATGGCAAGTAAGAGTACATAGGTGACCTGTGCCCTTCCAGTACCTAGGAAGAAAAAAGATCAAAACCTGAGCAATGGAAACCAAGGTCAGTGTTAGTCAAGGGGAAAGAGGTATAGCTGTGGGACTCAGGGAGGGGTCTTCTGATCACCTCCAAAGTTTTGTTATGATGTACAAGAGCGTGTCCTATGGAAAGAATGGGCTGGCTACTCAGTGAAGATGCAGGAAACACAAATGTGGGAGGGGATTGTAGACATAACTTGCAGTGGTGTCCCAGGAAAGCTAGGAGGCTCACCCAGTTATTGTGTGTCTGCCAGGGAAAGAAAGGATGAATCCCTCGTGGTTGATAAGGAGAGAAGGTTAATGTACTAAGATTAACCAGGAAGTTATAGCATCTACATACAGGCTGTTACTTAATATCTGATCTTTATTATTATTTGGAATTTTAGTTAAATACCTTAATGAAACTTTGTAGCAAGAGGACTTGTCCCATATTTCAAATGTTTCCCAATGCTAAGGGATGGAAATTTCCATTGTCACCATTTCATAATTCTCACTACCTGCAGAAATTAGTATAACACATAGTGGTTTAGGTTTTATTTCTGAATCACACATCCTATGGCCCTTTGAAAATGTCACTTTAACTGTTTATAGTTACGGAAGGGTTTCATAGAAGGTTGAGATGTAGCATAGTCTGTATATGAATAACATATTTCAGAAGAATCTACTGTAAGCTCTTTTATTGCTCCTACATTCAAACCCTGGAGAAGCAGAAAGATAACCCCTTAGTTTATAATAAACAGTCAAACCTCAAGAGAAGCATATAGTCATTTGAAAAACACTCAACTGTCCTTTCTTCAGAAGTTCATGTTAATAAATATTTTGGACTCTCTCTGAACTGCTGGCATCATGGTGTTGGAATGGTAATAAAAACCTGGCCCATCAGTACCCTGTCTGAACACAATCCCATGGGAGCAAGGGCTGTGAAAAAAAGACAGGAGGGTTGTGAGGGAAGATCAAGTCACTCCCAGGAATGTTTGGATTGGAAAAATACTATCCAATAACTATGGAAGACAGGTAAAAAAAGGTATTAGTTGATTCTAAATGATGGACAAGGCAAAGCAAAGTGCAGAAGTCAGAAAAATCATCATCACTAAATTGAAAAATAAACCCCTATAATAACAATTAGATTAATGAGTGACCTTTCGCTGTGGAAAGACACCATTCTGATGAAACATGAACCGAAAGGGTTTCCTCTGAGGGCTAATTTACATGTTTTCTCTCTCAGTCTTCACTGTATTTTAGTAGATGCAGGGTTCTGCATGGTTAATGTGTTTGTCTCTCTGAAAAAGAGAAAAGGCTTGACACACCTGGATGTGAGCAGTTCGTCAGGGGACTCCTGTAAGAGAGATGAGCAAAGCCAGGAAAAGCCTTGTTAAGAGAGGGGGCATTTCGGGGCTTGCCCTAAGGTAAGTATCTTATGATTTAGTTTATAGAGGAATTTCCCTCCCAAGCTGAGAATGGCTGACAGTGAACTTGCTTCAGGGGAACAGGGTTCTTCTAAGAAGGGATGAGGACACTTATTTGATACAGCCCAATGATACTTGACTGGAAGACACTTGTGGTGGGCAAAAGAATAGCTCCCCAAAGATGTCCATGTCCTAATCTGGGAACTGTGACTGTACTACTTTATATATGATGTGGAGCCTTGCAGATAAGGTTAAAGTAAGGATCTTGACTTGAGATTTCCCTGGATATCTAGGTGAGTCCAATCTGATTACATATTTCTTTAAAAGAGTCACTTTTATAGCTGAGTAAAGAAAGATGTGATAATGGAATAAGGTCAGATAGAGGCAATTGAGAATAACTCAGCCCCTGTTGCTGGCTTTAGAGATGGAGAAAGGGAATGTGGATGCCCTCTAGAAGCTGAAAAGGTAGGCAAATGGATTCTCCCCTACAGCCTGTAGAGAAGAACACAGCCCTACTGACAGTTGGATTTTAACTCAGTGAAAGCCAGTTTGCACTTCTGACCTCCAGAACTGTAAGATAAGAAATTTGTATTAGCTTAAGCTACTAGGTTTACAGTATATGTGATAGCAGCGAAAGAAAACCAGTTAAATATTGTACCATGCTAACACTTGATATCTATTGCTAGTTTGCTTTATGAATTCTAAGTAATAAAGCTATAATGTTAGGCTGGCTCCCTAAGGAAAATCTCGAACATAGAAGATGAATTACAAGGTTGTATTAAGTAAACAAACCTATCAGTAGATACACTAGCAAAGTAATATATTCACTTTGTTCACTTACAAATACTTTTTGAGCTCCTGTTATCAACCAAGCCGTATTGCTAGGTTCTGAGATTAGAAACTTCATGAAGACAGATCCCATCCTGCCTTCGGGACAGTTCACAGACTTGTTGAGAGAGACTGCCTATGAAGCAGGATTCCAGTGTGTGGAGTGGATAAATGTGCTTCTCTCTGCTGTCCTCACTACCGGTATTTAGAATTCACCTTCCTCCGCTAAACTAAGCCTATTACCACTCCTTCCTTCAGTTGCCGTTCTCCATGAATTAGTTTAAATCTGTGGTCTATTGCCACTGTCTTGTTATTTGTTCCTGAGGGGATATGTGGCTTATCTTCCTTGCATTATTTGCCTTGGTTCTTTCTTAGAAACCTGGTACAGCATGACCCTGGATTATCCCTCTAGAAAAATAAACTGTTACATAATCCTTCCTTGGACTAAGTTATGAAGTAGGAGGAAGAAAATAAACAAGTCAACTTTCTGAGCTACAGCCTTGCTTCAGGAGGTGAGCTAGGTCCATCCAGAACCTGAATTAATTTAGCATTTCATTCTGCTGAGGTAGTTCAAAAAAGTTGGAACAAAGGATGGACAGGAATGATGTAGTAAATGAAACAATACTCTAGATCAGTGGTAGTCAACCTGGTCCCTACCGCCCACTAGTGGGTGTTCCAGCTTTCATGGTGGGTGGTAGCGGAGCAACCAAAGTATAAATAAAAAGATAGATTTAACTATAGTAAGTTGTTTTATAAAGATTTATTCTGCCAAACTTAGCAAAAATCTGACATAAAGTACTTGGTAAGTAATTATTATTATATGCTTTAACTTGCTGCAACTCTGCTTTATAAATTTTATGAAGTAAAGTTACTTCCCTACTTTATAAATCACCATTACTGTGGAACCGGTGGGTGGTTAGAAAATTTTACTACTAACAGAGATACAAAAGTGGGCAGTAGGTATAAAAAGATTGACTACCCCTGCTGTAGATCATTATTTTTTTTATTGCTATCCATTTTCTATCATTTTTAATTCTAAAGTCTTTGGAGGGTTCTCTTGGTGAAGACTTGTCTTTCCTCACCAGTGATCAGCTTTCTAATTATGAGATACACCTGCCCAGGCAAGTACCCAGGCCAAGAATAACTAGATTAAGTTTCTGAGAGTTTTTTCTTCCCCTTTTCATTTGTCAACCATGCTATTAAGGGATGGTACCAGGCAAAGGAGAAAATACATTGATTCTTAACCAAAACATGTTTGATGGACATAAAGCTATAGAAGTCTCTGCCTGTAAATATCAAATCAAATATTTTTATCTTGAGTAATGTTCTTTAATACCCTTCTTGTGTGTGTGTGTGTGTATGTGTGTTTAACGTGGTGCCATTTGCAAAGCATGGCCCTAATTTATTGAGCAGTATTTGAATTGGCCAGAAAGAGAATGTGAGAAATAGATGTATCGTAGCTTATTTACTTATGTTGGTTTTGTTTATTTCTGCTTTAGTGTGGCTCTGCAGCAAGTCTAGTGCCTCTGATTAACCTCTGCAGGAAGTGTACAGTGACTATTGAAGGGGAACACGCAGAAGTGGCAAATGAATGACAGAGAAAGTGTGTTGAACTAAATCCATTCAGGGAGGTGATTTGTGGCCATGTGTTAAAAATGTAAAGTCGCTCTTCCTCATCTCACGCATGATCGCCTTGCTGTCCTACCTTGCCTTTGTGTGCCTGCAGTGAGAAAATGATAGATGTCACAAACAGGAGGTACAGAGAGGGTGTAGTGTGAGAACGCAATTCCTGTACTGAAGCAGAATGTCAAGTTTAATACAGAGTGCATGGGTCACCTAGGGAGAGAGAACCCTCAGGACCAGCCCTGGAGGACTCAAAACCTAGGTATCCAGGGAGGGTGAGGAGACTATAAGGAATACCTAACAGAAAACAGGAAGCAAGCAAGCAAACAAACAATAAAACCACGGTGGGATTGGAGAAAAACCAGGAAAGAGGGGTTCACAGAAGCCAAAAGAGGAGAGTTCCTTAGACTGAACGGTGGACTAATGGAGAAACAGAATAACATGTGTGGGAGACACGTGACCGCCGGCTTTGGAATCATGAGGGAGCTTCACGGGCATGAAATGGAAGGAAGTCAGATTAGAATATTTTTTTCCATGCATTACTTCTTGATGTCCACACACATTTTTTGAATATGTGGTATGTATCAGACATTTTTCTGTGTGTTGGGGGATTCATTGGTGAAAAAACAGACTTGATCTCTACTTTTATGGTAGCTTATGGGGGAGGTAGATTAAAAAGAAAACCACCCACCACAAGAGCAAGGATAACCTTGAAATGATGGTGGGAAAGAAAAAACGGTCACTTTATCTGAGGTATGATTGAAAAGAATGGAAAAATTCAGAGATAATATGAGATGACCCAGGGTCAGATCACATAAGACTTTGTAGACTGTCTGTTAAAGGATTAATATTTTATCCCACATGCAATGGGAAGACTTTCCAGAGGTTTTTACATGGGTGCAACATTAATTGATATTTTGGTTTAAAGAATGAAGGAGAGGTAAAAAAAAAGTGGAGAACACAAATATAGTCAAGTTTTTCAAGATATTGGGCTGGGTAGAGTAGTAACTAACATTTATTTAAGTTCTTTTATGCATCATTAATTTAATACTCATAACAACCCAATGATATAGGAGCTCTTACTAGCTTTGCTTTTCATACAGGTGAGGAAACTGAGATACAGAAAGAGGACTTAGAATAAAAGTGGAATGCTTCTGTTCATTTTTGCTGACTTGTCTGTTTATTCTTTGATAAGACAGAGGTAGAGTTTCTATTTTATAAGAGGGAACATAGAGAATGTATGAGTTCAGGTAAGTTTGTTGTTCGCAGAAGATATGAGTTTTCTCTTACAATAGTATGGCTTTTCAGTGTTCTTCAGCGGAGGAAGAAGGAGCAGGGAGGGGCCAAGGTGAAAAGTGACGGGGTGGGGGAGTGGGATGTCCACGTGCTGAAAAATGTTGCACATCTTGTTTTCCTCTAAAAGTTTATCCTTTACAGTTAGCTCTATAATCTGTCTGCAGTTAACTTTTAAACATGATGTGAAATAAGGAGCAAAATGCATTATTTTTCACTTGAAAATACAATTTACCCAGCACTATATATTAAAATGACTTTGCATTTCTACTCAACCACAGGGTTACCTCTGTCAATTATCAGTGGATTTTTTTATGTCTGAGCCTGTTTCTGGACCTTTTACTCTGTTCCACTGTTTTTCACTAAGGTTTCCAATCTCTATGACAAAAGCTCAAACAATATTTTTTGGATTTATTTTCACAACTACTAGGCATTTTACTAAGATCAAATACAAATCTGACATAAAAGTTCCCTCCTATTCCTCTCTTTTGACAGAGTGTAAATCATATAGAAACCAGTATGATGCACTAGCCAGATTCTCCCACAGGACAGAAAATCTTATTTGTCTAGCTGCTGGGAACGGTGTCAATACAGCACTTAGCCTTTAGTGCCGGCCCTCTTCCTGGGGCAGCCCACATCAAATGACTCCGCTTATTGTGTGCTCATATCTTGGAATGAGAAGCTAAAGGGTCAGAAAGCGGAGGTACTTTGTGGGTCAGTGGGACTTTTCCTGTGTCCGCTGGTGGCTATGTTTCCCCTTTGGGAAATGACACCTCTGAACCTGCAGAGCCCTGAGTTGCAATAGTAAGAAGCTTGTCCAACAACTTGGGGAAACTCCCCAAGTAAGTCACCAGGAGTGATAGTAAGTGCAGCCACTTCTGCTTCCCCTTCTGGGTTCCTTGACCCATGTATCCTACCTGTTAGGGACCATATAAAGGTTAACTTCTTAAAGTACTACATTCTAATGCATGCCACTCCTATACTTACAAGTACTTTCTCTCTGGCATTTTAGCTGATTCTGCTTGGTGTAGAATGGGGTTTGACAAGAATTTTATTATAGTCATGTGCTAACTCTTGCACCTCCTTTGCTGTTGTTCCCTTTATATGAAGTGATGTGAGATGTTGGGACAGGGGGTCAAATACTTTCTAAGCCCTCAGGCCTACAAATAGGAGAGCCTAACTCTTATCTGGAATATTTGCATATTACTCTCAAAATAAGTTATTGCCTTTTCCAATATGAAAGTTGTCTAATACTGACTGGTTGATTACAATAAACCAGCCCACACTTTAGAAGCCTACAATAACTATTTTTTTCCCGTATTTTTCTGAAGTGAGAAGTGGGGAGACAGAGAGACAGACTCTCGCATGTGCCAAGCTAGAATCCACCCGACATGCCCACAAGTGGGCGATGCTCTGCCCATCTGGGCAGTTGCTCCATTGCAACTCGAGCCATTCTAGCGCCTGAGGCAGAGGCCATGGAACCATCCTCAGCACCCAGGCCAACTTTGCTCCCATGGAGGCTTGGCTGTGGGAGGGGAAGAAAGAGATAGAGAGAAAAGAGAAGGGGAAGGGTGGAGAAGCAGATGGGTGCTTCTCCTGCGTGTCCTGGATGGGAGTCTACCTGGATTTCCACACACCAGGCTGATGCTCTACCGCCAAGCCAACCAACCAGGGCCAATAATTTTATTTTATTCATGAGTTCTTAGTTTATGAATTCAGGAAGGCTCAGCTGGTCAGTATATCTCTGATTCACATGGCATCAGCTGGGGTGTCTAAGACTAGAGGATTCATTTCTAAGGTGGTTTCTTTATGAGATGTCAGGCATCTCACTGTACCTTGGCCCCTCTATCTTTGTACATACCAGATTATTCAAGCTTCTATTTTAATAAAAGGGAAAATAGAGAATGTATGAGTTCAGGTAGGTTTATTGTTTGGCAGAAGATATGAGTTTTCTCTTTTGATAGTATAAATTTTTTCAATGTTCATGAGATGAGGATGAAGGAGCAGAGAGATGCAAAGGTGATGGCTTGATCTTACAACATGGTGGTCTTAAAGTAGAAAACTGTTTCTTATTTTAGAGCCAGTTTCGCTCAAGCAAGAGTTCTAAGAAAGAGCAGATAAAGAGGTCCAGGTGACAATTGAAAGGTATTTTTACAACCTAGTTATGGAACTTTCAGAATGTCCTATTTCTATTGATAAACAAGTCACTAAGGCTCAGCCTGGGTTCAAGAACAAAGAGGAATAGACTTCATCTTAAAAGAGAGAGAGAGAGAGAGAGAGGAAAGGAGAGAGATGAGAAGCATCAACTCATAGAGGTTTTTTTTTTTTAAAGATTCTACATATGAGATAATACAATATTTGCCTTTCTCTGTTTGACTTATTTCATTTAGCAACAACGCCCTCAAGTTCTGTCTATGTTATCACAAGTGGCAAGATTTCTTTCCTTTTAATGGCTGAATAATACTCCATTATATATATATGTACTATTATACCATATATATAACATTTTCACTACTCATTTATCCATTTGTGTGGACTCTTAGGATGTTTCCATGTCATGGCTATTATAAATGATGTTTCAATGAACAATGGAGGTATAGATATCTTTTTGAGTTAGTGTTTTTGTTTTCTTCAGCTATAATACCCATAAGTGGATTGCTGGATCATATAGTAATTTCATGAGAAAGCTTCATACTGTTTTCTATAGTGGCTGCACCAATTTACATTCCTAGCAATAGTGCACAAAGGTTCATATTTTTTCACATCCTTGACAACACTTGTTATTTTTTGTCCTTTTTATAATAACCATCTTAACATATGTGAAGTGGTAACTTACTGTGGTTTTGATTACATTTTCATGATAATTGATATTCTAGGCTTCTTGCTGATTCTAGTTCTTCCCTTCCCAAATTACCCTGTGCCATCTGAACAATCAAGCAGGATCCAGATGGGCATTCTTTAGTCCTTCTTCTCATACCACTGTTAAATATCTCTCTCTCAGCAGTTATCAAAACTATGGTGAAGTTGCTGTTCAAAAAATGTTTATTTATTATTCTAGGGGGAAAAGGTTATTGCACATGAAACTTACCATTGCTTCACTGCTGCTACATTTGGTTTTCCGCTGATAGCCATGTCAACTTGTTGGGCAGACTTACCAGCTGCCTTTTAAAAATATAACTATTATATAAAAATGTATTTACACTAATAGAAAAACAACTTCAAAAGAGGAAATAATGAAAGAAAAGAGGAAATTGATGAGCACCAAAAAAATGGTGTCAAAAAATGGTGTCAGCAGTTTCATGTGAGAGTAGATAATTAAAGTTTTAATCATCTGAGGTCACCAAGAATCCAAGAGAGAAAAATCCCTAATCCATTCTTCTTCCTCTTCCCCAATATGACAAAAAATAATTTGGGAGCATTACTTAATAGTTTGTGGGTTAGGTTAGATGTTTGGCTGAGGGGGGGAATCTCAGTTATCATTTACAGTAATTGTGTTAAAAAAATTCGAAATGGTGTTACTGCCTCCAAAACTGCGAGAATTTCTAGGTGAAATAAAGTCTGAAATTTTAGGAAATTATACTATCATCAATTTAAAGAATATACTTATAGGTAAAGAGCATTTCTGGTATTTTTCTTCATGGAGAAGATGGTTAATAAGTTCCTTAATCACAAAAATCTGTTACTCCTGTGGGGTGAACATTTTTTTAAATGTATTTTTTTAAATGAAAAATAAAAGTCACTAACTCCCTTCTCTTTTATAAAATAATATACATTAACTGACAAACCCAGTAAGCAACCAAAGTAAAAACAAAACAAAATGAAACAGATAAATCACAAAACATACTTAGTTTGTATCCAAAATAAGACCTAGTGTCATTTGCGTAACAGTTTTTGTCAGGAAAAAAACTAGTTTGTCATTTTACTGAAATGTGAAACTTCTGGGGTTAGAAGCATAGCTATTCATTTGAAATCTTTAGGGTCCTGCAAAATGTTAGGAATATAGTAGTTTTTAAAGAAATTTTTGAATAAATAAATGAATGTATAAATTGGAAACAAAGAAGATCTTTAACAGACTATTATAAAATAGCATGCTGTCATAGGAACTATGAAGAAGTAAGAAAACTCTCATCTCATAGTCACCATGGACAACTGAATGTCTGATAATTCTGATGGTGGTGAAGCTCAGTGTTCGTTGTTATTGCTACCAGTCTCACCCATCAATTAGACAAAGATTACATAATCTAACCATAAACTGCATCTTCTAGCTTCATCTCTTAGCATCCGTCACATGAACTTTCTCCTTTGGTTGAGCTATTCTACTCATTACTCTCTGAACACTTTATCCTCTCCTGTCCCTCAATGCATTTGTATGTATTGAATTTGAAATGTATTCCTTTGCATCGTTGCTTACAAAATACTACCTATTCTTTCAAGTTTATCACAAATACCAAATACTTCAAGAAGACACCCTCAATCATCTTCACTGTAAGACTGCCTTACAGTACTGATTATCTCTTCAACCATAACATATATTAAATATTCTTTTGCATTATAGTTATTTTAGAGAGCAAAGAATTTATTCCACACGTTTTCTTCCCTTCATAAAACATGAAATTTGATGAATTGACTGTTTAATTCAACATTATGTACTTATTGATTATTTTTATCATTTACCATGAAAAATGCAAAGGTAATTTCAATGCAAAGAAGTTTACAGTCTACTGAGGGAGACAGAATATATAAAAATAACCGCAATACTATCTAAAAAAAAAGATTGATGCATAAAGCATTATGGGATTGAGTGTATTAAGAACATACTTCTAGATTTAGAAATAATAGGAAAGATTTAGTTAAGAAGGTGAATTTTATCTGGTTTTGAAGGAAGTACAGAATTAAAGCATGGGGAAGGGCATTTCAGAAAAAGAAACATTGTAAACCAACTGGAGGCTTAGAGTAGAGAAGCACTTATATATATGTGCTTTTTTTTACTTTATTAATTTTTAGAGAGGAGAGAGAGAGAGAGAGAGAGAGAGAGAGAGAGAGAGAGAGAAAGGAGCAGGAAGCATCAACTCCCATATGTGCCTTGACCAGGCAAGCCCAGGGTTTTGAACCGGCAACCTCAGCATTCCAGGTCAACGCTTTATCCACTGCGCCACCACAGCTCAAGCGAGAAGCACTTGTATTTTTGAAAACAAAGAGTGTTTTGATTGAATTTAGGTATTGGTTGTATGATGAGGTATTTTAAGAAATAAAAGTAGAAAGTTAGTTTGGGATATTTTATACATTAAGAAATTAAAGATTTTGCCTGACCTGTGGTGGCGCAGTGGATAAAGCGTTGACCTGGAAATGCTGAGGTCACCAGTTCGAAACCCTGGGCTTGCCTGGTCAAGGCACATATGGGAGTTGATGCTTCCAGCTCCTCCCCCCCTTCTGTCTCTCCTCTGTCTCTCCCTTTCCTCTCTAAAATGAATTAAAAAAAAAAAGAAATTAAATATTTTTTAGCAGTCAGAGGCATTTGACCAAGAAGTTATTTTTGATCAGAGCTGTACTCCCAGATTAGACTAGCAAAATTGAGACTATGTATTAGAGAAAGAGTGAAGGACACGTGGATTTCCCTAGTTTATGTAGATGTAATGAGAGCAACTGGCAGCCATGAGAATGAAGAAGAGGTGACAGTTTTAAATATAAGAGCGAGATCTGATACACTGAACTGGGCAAGGACAGTTCATCAGAATCAAGGAGATCTTGAGGTGGCAAGGACATCAGAATCAAGGAGAATAAGAGGCTTTGATCCCGAGTGGGTGGGTAGATAACTATGTCACACAATAAATTGCTAAATACAGAAGAAATAAATTTTGAAAGACAAGTTTTAAATTCAGTCATTAAAATGGTGTGAGGTAAAGGGAACTCTAGGTGGAGATGTCTCCCATAGCAATAGAAAATGAAGGTCTAAATTTAGAGCTTGAGATGAAGAGTCATGAGCAACATTTCTAGAAATCACAGTTGAAGCCATACTATTGGATGAGAACGGTGAGTGTGAGAGTATAAGTGAGATCAAGGGAAAGTCCCTAAGAGGGAGCTCTAATCTTTGGAAAACTCTTAATTTTGGGGGGAAATCCTATACTTAAGAGTTGGGGGTAGAAAAAGGAGCCTGATTAATAGGCAGAGAAGATTGAACTGCAGATGTAGGAAGAACACTGAAAGAATTTTGTGCCATAAATATCAACAGAGCACAGGACTGTCAAGAAAAGGTGAGCTGTTATGTCAAATATTGCAGAGTTGTAAAGATTAAAGAGGATTTAGTTTGTTGCTGCATAATCAGATAATGACCTCTGGTAGTCTATCTTTAGACAAGACTATGGTATAGTACAGTGAGGGGCAATCTTTCGAGCTTGGTGTGTCAAAATTCGCCAAAAAACTGAGCATAACTCGGGTGGTGTGTCACTTCGAGAAAAACGGCCTAACCGAAAGTCCCAGAACTAGACGATCTGAGCCGGAGTTCCGTTGTTTTGGCCTACAGACCTCCGGCACAGAATTTCTACACTACAGCAAATGTTTTATCCTCAGCTCCTGCACCTGGCCATGCAGGAGCCAAGGATGAAATGTCCTTCTCTGCATGCGGCCCCATACTTCTCTGGTATGCGGCCGCATGTCATCGAAAATGGCTACAAGAGTGTGGTGGTTACCAGGGGTGGGGGGAGAGAGGACATGGGAGGGAGGGAGGGAGAGAGGGGGAGGGGGAGGGGCACAGAGAACTAGATAAAGGGTGGCGAAGGACAATCTGACTTTAGGCGAGGGGTATGCAACATAATTTAATGACAAAATAACCTAGACATGTTTTCTTTGAATATATGTACCCTGATTTATTAATGTCATCCCATTATCATTAATAAAAATTTATTAAAAAAAAAAAGAAAATGGCTACTCGTGTCATAGGTTTGCCATCACGAGTGTAGTAAATTAATAGGGGAAAACCAGATTAAAAGGAGTGAGTAGGGAATGAAGGAGTGGAACTGCAAATATTTGAAGTTTGATGGTAAGGGGAAGAATAGACATGACAATATCTTGAGACAAGAGAAAGGTTTATCCCACTTTTTTGTTGTTGTGGTGGTGGTTTTGTTTTGAGAATGAAGAGACTATTGATCCACTTAATTGAATGTGAAGATGTAAAGAAACGTCAGTTCAACAGAGTGCTCCTCAGGAAGTTACCTCACAGAAACTTCCATGGCTGTTCATTATTCAAACCACCACAACAGCAAAAATCCTTCAGTAATATATATTATCAATAGTACACTTGACTGTAGTACCTAAACATCTTATTTGCAAAAAGACAAATTGAAAGGTGAAATCAATCACCTTGTAAAGGGATTAAAAGTATAGAAAATGGACCTGGCCAGTTGGCTCAGTGGTAGAGCATTGGCCTGGCGTGTGGAAGTCCCAGGTTTGAGTCCCAGCCAGGGCACACAGGACAAGTGCCCATCTGCTTCTCCACCCCGCCCCCTCTCCTTCCTCTTTATCTTTCTCTTCTCCTCCTACAGCCAAGGCTCCATTGGAGCAGAGTTGGCCCGGGAGCTGAGATGGCTCCATGGCTTTTGCCTCAGGTGCTAGGATGGCTCCAATTGCAGCGGAGCAACACCCCAGAGGGGCCGAGCATCACCCCCTGGTAGGCATGCTGGGTGGATGCTGGTTGGGCACATGTGGGAGTTTGTCTGTCTGCCCTACCCCCCTTCTCATTTCAGAAAAATACAAAAAAAAGTACAGAAAATGATTTGACTTTGGTCGATGGGTATATACAACATAATCAACAGTTCAGAATGCTATACAAATGAAATGTATGTACTCTTATTGATCAATGTCACCCTGTTAAATTTGATTTTCTAAATAAAATAAAATAAAATAAAAGTATTATGTTAAGTGCTAATTTCTCAACTGTTTCTTTACAGGTCATTAAATTCTCGACAGTGTTGAAAACTAAAAGCTGTGTGCTCATTAAATATTACTGGAAATTAAGATAAGACAAATTGAAATAATGCTAAAAAGGGGTATTCAGATTTCTGGTTTAAACTTTTTAACTTTACTAAAAAGGAAGTTAAATCATTCTTTTGTTTAATATAAGACACCTGGGACCCTGAATGTCGTGAGCTAATTGTTTTGTGCTTAGCGGAAAAGCCTCAGCAGAAAAGTCATTTGAATCAACCTGAGTGGCCTGGTCTGGAATCTGTCAAAGAGATGCTTTGCCGTTCTAGGAAGTTCTGAATGCACATCAGCTTCAAGAAATTTAATGAGTGACGTCACGGAAATGGCGCCGTGAGAAGCGCGTCCGACAGCTCTCCCCTAAATCACAACAAATTTATCAACTAGAAACAGAAAAATTTATCCTCGGAGCATTCCGGAGTTCCACACAAACTGAAAGCAAAAGGACTGTTATCACTTGAATCTGAGAGACGAGGGTGTGGAGGAATCTACCACAGCGACGCTCATTCAAGCCGCCAGGGAGTGCGCCTGCGTGCTATCAATAAGACTACCCTCAGATGCCGATAAGAAAGAGGAAATCGAATATTATGGATACAAAAGAAAGAGAGGTAACACAAATAGATGTGGAAAAATCTATGGAGAAAAGACTTAACATATTGGAAGCCTTGGAGCTAAATGACAGAGAATTTAAAATAGAAATGTTAAAAATACTCAGAGATATACAAGAAAACACAGAAAGGCAATATAGGGAGATCAGAAAACAACTCAATGAACACAAAGAATATATTACCAAGGAAATTGAAACTATAAAAACAAATCAAACAGAAATGAAAAACTCAATTCACGAGCTGAAAAACGAGGTAACAAGCTTAGCTAACAGAACAGCCCAGATTGAAGATAGGATTAGTGAAATAGAAGACAAACAACTTGAGGCACAACAGAGAGAAGAAGAAAGAGACTCAAAAATAATAAAAAATGAGAAAGCCCTACAGGAATTGTCTGACTCCATCAGAAAGAATAACATAAGAATAATAGGTATATCAGAGGGAGAAGAGAAAGAAAATGGAATGGAGAATATACTCAAACAAATAATAGACGAGAACTTCCCAAGCCTGTGGAAGGAACTAAAGCCTCAAATTCAAGAAGCAAACAGAACACCAAGTTTTCTTAACCCCAACAAACCCACTCCAAGGCACATCATAATAAAGATGACACAAACCAATGACAAAGAAAAAATTCTCAAGGCAGCCAGGGAAAAGAAGAGTACAACATATAAAGGAAGGCCTATTAGATTATCATCAGATTTCTCAGCAGAAACTCTACAAGCTAGAAGAGAGTGGACCCCAATATTTAAAGTCCTGAAAGAGAGGAACTTTCAGCCAAGAATACTATACCCATCAAAGCTATCCTTCAAGTATGAAGGAGATATAAAAATATTCACAAATACAGAAAAGATGAGAGAATTTATCAACAGAAAGCCCCCACTCCAGGAAATACTAAGGGGGGTTTTCCAACCAGATTCAAAGAACAAAAGAAAACAACACCACAAGTAACAGCTCCACCAAGAACACAATAAAACCAAACTTAAACTGTGACAACAAAGGAAAAAAAGGGGGGAGAGGATGGAGATTAACAGTAGCAAAGGACGATGAAGTGCAGAAATACTTATAAGATAGGGTACTACAATGAATATGGTAGGTACCCTTTTCATTACTTAATGGTAACCACCCTTAAAAAAACCACCACAAAAACACTTGACTTAAAAAAGGTAGCAACAGAGGAAAGAAGTATGGAACACAAACAAACAAAAACAAATGATAGAAAAACAAAAGAGAAGAATCAAACTAGATACAAAACTAACAGAAAGCAATTTATAAAATGGCAGTAGGGAACCCACAAGTATCAATAATTACACTAAATGTAAATGGATTAAACTTACCAATAAAAAGACACAGAGTAGCAGAATGGATTAAAAAAGAAAATCCAACTATATGCTGCCTACAAGAAACACATCTAAGCAACAAGGATAAAAACAAATTCAAAGTGAAAGGCTGGAAAACAATACTCCAAGCAAACAACACCCAAAAAAAAAGCAGGTGTAGCAATACTCATATCTAATAATGCTGACTACAAGACAGAAAAAGTACTCAGAGACAAAAATGGTCATTTCATAATGATTAAGGGGAAGTTGAATCAAGAAGACATAACAATCCTTAATATATATGCACCAAACCAAGGAGCACCAAAATATATAAGACAGCTACTTATTGACCTTAAAACAAAAACTAACAAAAATACAATCATACTTGGAGACCTCAATACACCGCTGACGGCTCTAGATCGGTCATCCAAACAGAGAATCAATAAAGATATAGTGGCCTTAAACGAAATACTAGAACACCTGGATATGATAGACATCTACAGGACACTTCATCCCAAAGCGACAGAGTATACATTTTTCTCTAGTGTACATGGAACATTCTCAAGAATTGACCATATGTTGGGCCACAAAGACAATATCAGCAAATTTAGAAAAATTGAAATTGTACCAAGCATATTTTCTGATCATAAAGCCTTGAAACTAGAATTCAACTGCAAAAAAGAGGGGGAAAAACCCACAAAAATGTGGAAACTAAACAACATACTTCTAAAAAATGAATGGGTCAAAGAAGAAATAAGTGCAGAAATCAAAAGATATATACAGACAAATGAAAATGAAAATACGACATATCAGAATCTCTGGGATGCAGCAAAAGCAGTAATAAGAGGGAAGTTCATATCACTTCAGGCCTATATGAACAAACAAGAGAGAGCCGAAGTAAACCACTTAACTTCACACCTTAAGGAACTAGAAAAAGAAGAACAAAGACAACCCAAAACCAGCCGAAGAAAGGAGATAATAAAAATCAGAGCAGAAATAAATGAAATAGAGAACAGAAAAACTATAGAAAAAATCAATAAAACAAGGAGCTGGTTCTTTGAAAAGATCAACAAAATTGACAAACCCTTAGCAAGACTCACCAAGGAAAAAAGACACAGGACTCAAATAAATAAAATCCAAAATGAAAGAGGAGAGATCACCACAGACATCATAGAAATACAAAGAATTATTGTAGAATACTATGAAAAATTATATGCCACCAAATACAACAATCTAGAAGAAATGGATAAATTCCTAGAACAATACAACCTTCCTAGACTGAGTCATGAAGAAGCAGAAAGCCTAAACAGACCAATCAGCAGGGAGGAAATAGAAAAAACTATTAAAAACCTCCCCAAAAATAAAAGTCCAGGCCCAGACGGTTATACTAGTGAATTCTATCAAACATTCAAAGAAGACTTGGTTCCTATTCTACTCAAAGTCTTCCAAAAAATTGAAGAAGAAGCAATACTTCCAAAGACATTTTATGAAGCCAACATAACCCTCATACCAAAACCTGGCAAGGATGGCACAAAGAAAGAAAACTACAGACCAATATCTCTAATGAATACAGATGCTAAAATACTAAACAAAATACTGGCAAACCGAATACAACAACATATTAAAAAAATAATACATCATGATCAAGTGGGATTCATCCCAGAATCTCAAGGATGGTTCAACATACGCAAAACGGTTAATGTAATACACCATATCAACAAAACAAAGAACAAAAACCACATGATCTTATCAATAGATGCAGAAAAGGCTTTTGATAAAATACAACACAATTTTATGTTTAAGACTCTCAACAAAATGGGTATAGAAGGAAAATATCTCAACATGATAAAGGCCATATATGATAAACCATCAGCCAACATCCTATTAAACGGCATAAAACTGAGGACTTTCTATCTTAAATCAGGAACAAGACAGGGTTGTCCACTCTCTCCACTCTTATTCAACGTGGTGCTAGAAGTTCTGGCCAGAGCAATCAGACAAGACAAAGAAATAAAAGGCATCCATATCGGAAAAGAAGAAGTAAAGCTATCACTTTTTGCTGATGATATGATCCTATACATCGAAAACCTGAAGGACTCCACAAAAAGATTATTAGAAACAATAAACCAATACAGTAAGGTCGCAGGATACAAAATTAACATACAAAAGTCCATAGCCTTTCTATATGCCAACAATGAAATATTAGAAAACGAACTCAAAAAAATAATCCCCTTCACGATTGCAACAAAAAAAATAAAATACCTAGGAATAAACATAACAAAGAACGTAAAGGACCTATATAATGAAAATTACAAAGCATTGTTAAGGGAAATCGAAAAAGATACAATGAGATGGAAAAATATTCCTTGTTCCTGGATAGGAAGAATAAATATAATCAAAATGGCCATATTACCCAAAGCAATATACAAATTTAATGCAATTCCCATCAAAATCCCTATGAGATTTTTTAAAGAAATGGAACAAAAAATCATCAGATTTATATGGAACTATAAAAAACCCCGAATAGCCAAAACAATCCTAAGGAAAAAGAATGAAGCTGGGGGCATTACAATACCTGACTTTAAACTATATTATAGGGCCACGATAATCAAAACAGCATGGTATTGGCAAAAAAATAGACACTCAGACCAATGGAACAGAATAGAAAGCCCAGAAATAAAACCACATATATATGGTCAAATAATCTTTGATAAAGGGGCCAACAACACACAATGGAGAAAAGAAAGCCTCTTCAACAAATGGTGTTGGGAAAACTGGAAAGCCACATGCAAAAGAATGAAACTCGACTACAGCCTGTCCCCGTGTACTAAAATTAATTCAAAATGGATCAAAGACCTAAATATAAGACCTGAAACAATAAAGTACATAGAAGAAGACATAGGTACTAAAATCATGGACCTGGGTTTTAAAGAACATTTTATGAACTTGACTCCAATGGCAAGAGAAGTGAAGGCAAAGATAAATGAATGGGACTACATCAGAATTAAAAGTTTTTGCTCAGCAAGAGAAACTGATATCAAAATAAACAGACAGCCAACTATATGGGAACTGATATTTTCAAACGACAGCTCAGATAAGGGCCTAATATCCAAAATTTACAAAGAACTCATAAAACTCAACAACAAACAAACAAACAATCCAATAAAAAAATGGGAAGAGGACATGAACAGACACTTCTCCCAGGAAGAGATACAAATGGCCAACAGATATATGAAAAGATGCTCAGCTTCATTAGTTATTAGAGAAATGCAAATCAAAACTACAATGAGATACCACCTCACTCCTGTTAGATTAGCTATTATCAACAAGACGGGTAATAGCAAATGTTGGAGAGGCTGTGGAGAAAAAGGAACCCTCATTCACTGTTGGTGGGACTGTAAAGTAGTACAACCATTATGGAGGAAAGTATGGTGGTTCCTCAAAAAACTGCAAATAGAACTACCTTATGACCCAGCAATCCCTCTACTGGGTATATACCCCAAAACCTCAGAAACATTGATACGTGAAGACACATGTAGCCCCATGTTCATTGCAGCACTGTTCACAGTGGCCAAGACATGGAAACAACCAAAAAGCCCTTCAATAGAAGACTGGATAAAGAAGATGTGGCACATATACACTATGGAATACTACTCAGCCATAAGAAATGATGACATCAGATCATTTACAGCAAAATGGTGGGATCTCGATAACATTATAAGGAGTGAAATAAGCAAATCAGAAAAAAACAAGAAATACATGATTCCATACATTGGTGGAACATAAAAATGAGACTAAGAGACATGGACAAGAGTGTGGTGGTTACCAAGGGTGGGGGGGGGGAGGGAGGACATGGGAGGGAGGGAGGGAGAGAGTTAGGGGGAGGGGGAGGGGCACAGAGAACTAGATAGAGGGTGACGGAGGACAATCTGACTTTGGGCGAGGGGCGTGCAACATAATTTGATGACAAAATAACCTAGACATGTTTTCTTTGAATATATGTACCCTGATTTATTAATGTCATCCCATTACCATTAATAAAAATTTATTTAAAAAAAAAAAAAGAAATTTAATGATATACCTGTCATCTGCATTTCACTATGAAAAATACTGAATGAGATAGAAATAAAAAATTTTAAGTTCTATGACAATATATGCAACATTAAAAGAGATATAACAGCACCTGCTTAGAGAGAGCAATCACAATTTTAACCACTGTGCACACTGTTGTAAGCTCTTTAAGGAATTAGAAATAATATAAAGCTGAAGTATTTTACAGAAACAAGAAACTTATTGGGCTCCTGAGAATAAAACTAGAAGGCATTTTTAGATATTTGAACTGCAGAGCTGCAGAAGGACCCACTAAAGCACTGAGCTAAATTCTGATCAACACTTACACTTGAGTAAATGTTTCACAGTTGGGACATAACCACTTCAGATGAATAGATGAAATAGTGCCCGGCATTCATACAGAGCCAATAATAGTGTGTTCTCACTAGCCAGACTGGAAAGTTTTATAAGTTACAATATTTTACAGTTGTTTATCCAGAGATACTTGCTTCTATAATGAGAAATAATTAATCCTAGAATAAAGACAGCTCTGGTGATGCCTAATAAACTTTAAAAGGAAGACTTGAAATGGTCAAACTGTTCCTAAGTAAGTTAACTGCATCCTGGAACAAAGCTCAAGAATATTTTTAACTCAAAAAATTGGTATGTAAAGACACATGCACCCCCATGTTCATAACAGCATTATACACATTAGACAAGACATGGAAACAACCAAAGTATCCTTCAATAAAAGATTATATAAAGAAGATATGGTACATATATACAAAGAATACTACTCATTCATAAGAAATGATGACATATTGACATTTACGACAACATAGATGGATCTTGAGAACATTATACTGAGTGAAATAAATAAATCAGAAAAAACTAAGAACTATATAATTTCACATATAAGTGGGATATAAAACTGAGACTTATGGACATAGATAAAAGTGAAGTGGTTACCAGGGGGAGGGGGATATGGGGGAAAAGGTGGAGGGAAAAGAGTAAGGAGGGACAAATATATGGTGTCAGAAAATGATTTGATTTTGAGTGATGGATATACAACATAATGAACATTTCAAATGTTATAGAAACGTTTACCTAAACCTATGTACTCTTATTGATCATGATCACCCCTTTAAATTTAATTTTCTAAATAAAATGAAAAAAAAAAAACAGATTATGTTTAGAATACCATAATATTCAACAAGGTAAAATTCAGATTGTCTAGTATCCATCCAAAATTACCAGGTATGCAAAGAAGTAAGGAAATATAACCCATAATGAGGAGAAAAAAATCAATAAAAACCAACCTATAACTAGCACAAATGTTAGAATCAGTAGGTATACATTTAAACATTTATTTTATTTTATTTTATTTATTTCTTTTAAGTGTATGTATTTGGAGGGGGAGATAGAGAGAAAAACTCCCCCATGTGCCCTGACCAAGATCTACCTGGCAAACCCTGTTTGGGGCTGATGCTTGAATCAACCAAACTATCCTCAACACCTGGGGCTGACACTCGAACCAATCGAGCCATTGGTTGCGAGAGAGGAGAGAGAGAGAAAAGGGAGAGAGAGGGGGGAAGAGAAGCGGATGCCTTGACTGGGGGTGGAATCTGGGATTTCCACATGCTGATCTGATGCTCTATCCACGGAGGCAATTGGCCAGGGCCTACAAGTTTATAATAGCTGTATTCTATATGTTCTATAAAATATATCAGTAAGAACATGAAAGATATAAAATAGTTTCAGCTTAATTTATAATGCTTGAGACAACAAATACGCTGGATAGAATTAATGGCAGATTAGACATTGCAGAAAGAATAATAAACTTGAAGACATAACAGTAGAAACTATCTGAAATGAAACACACAGAGTAAAAGGATATAAGAAATGAATGGGCCCTGGCCGGTTGGCTCAGCGGTAGAGCGTCGGCCTGGCGTATGGGGGACCCGGGTTCGATTCCCGGCCAGGGCACATAGGAGAAGCGCCCATTTGCTTCTCCACCCCCACCCCCTCCTTCCTCTCTGTCACTCTCTTCCCCTCCCGCAGCCAAGGCTCCATTGGAGCAAAGATGGCCTGGGCGCTGGGGAAGGCTCCTTGGCCTCTGCCCCAGGCGCTAGAGTGGCTCTGGTGGCGGCAGAGCAATGCCCTGGAGGGGCAGAGCATCGCCCCCTGGTGGGCAGAGCGTCGCCCCTGGTGGGCGTGCCGGGTAGATCCCGGTCGGGCGTATCCTGGAGTCTGTCTGACTGTCTCTCCCCATCTCCAGCTTCAGAAAAAAAAAAAAAAAAAAAAAAAAAAAAAAAAAAAAGAAAAAAAGAAATGAATGAAGCATCAGTGAGCCATGAGCCAACTTCAAGTTGTTTACTATAGATGTAATGGGAGCTCCTGAAAAATGAAAATACAAAAATTTATTTGAAATAAATAAATTTGAAAGAATTAAAAGTTCTTCAAATTTAGTGAAAATTATAAACCTATAAATCCAAGGCATACAGTGGAAACCAGTGCAAGCAACTGAAAGAAAATGACATCAAAGCACATCATTATCAGATTGCTAAAAATTATTGATAAAGAGAAAGTCTGATAATTAGTAAAAGTGACACATTATGTATAGAGGAAAAAAGATAACAATGATAGCAGTTTTTTCATCAGAAACAATACAATTAATAAAACAGTGACTCAACATTATGAAACATCAAAATGAAAAACTATATCACCTAGAATTATGTACCCAGTAACAATATCTTTGAGAAACAAAGGTGAAATATTTTTACACACACACTTTTAAAGTCTTTAAAAGCTAAAGACTTTATCATTGGCAGGGCTGCAAGATATGTAATATTAATGGAACTCATTTAATCAGAAGGAAAATGATAAATTAAAATATGGATCTGCATAAAAAAATAAAGAGCACTGGCCTGACCAGACGGGGGCACAGTGGATAGAGCATAGGACTGGGATGCGGAGAAACCAGGTTCGAGACCCTGAGGTCGTCAGTTTGACCATGGGCTCATCTGGTTTGAGCAAAGCTCACCAGCTTGGACCCAAGGTTGCTGGCTCAAGCAAGGAGTTACTCAGTCTGCTGAAGGCCCATGGTTCAAGACACATATGAGAAAGCAATCAATGAACAACTAAGGTGTTGCAACAAAAAACTAATGATTGATGCTTCTCATCTCTCTCCATTCCTGTCTGTCTGTCCCTATTTATCCCTTTCTCTGACTCTCTCTGCCTCTGTAAAAAAAAAAAAAAAAAAAAAAAAAAGCACTGGTCATTGTAAAGACATTGGCAAATATATCATTTCTTATTTAAATATTTTAAAAGGAAATATTTAAAAACACAATAACAATATATTGTGAAGTTTATAATGTATTGTGGTAGGTAGAATTCCAAAAATGACCCCCCAAGAATCTATGCCTTCATTTTTTAGCACTATCACATATAATGATATCACTGTTGTTATGTTGTGTTCTGTGTGTTCTACCATGTTATGTTTTATGCACAATTGACTTTGAGATAGGGAGAGTATGCAGGTGGATTGTGACTAATATCATTATTTTTAAAGCATAGTGATTTCTCCATCTGGGAACAAAAGAGGTACGAAGAAAGATTGTAAGCACAAGGAACATTTGATTGGTGCTAGATGGATGGGTTTATGTGCAAAGATTGGAGATTAGCTACAGAAAGCTGAGACAATCAACAAGGAAATGCGGACAACATTCCTAAAACCACAAGGAACTGAATTTTTTCAGTAATAGAAATGCATTTGGAAGAAGATACCATGATCCAGAAGAGAACACAATATGGTGATATTTAGATTTCAGCCTGTGAAACTCTGAGCAGAAAACCCAGCCAGGTCACTTCAGTTTTCTGCCTTGTAGAACTGTGAGATAAAAAACTAAGTGTGTGTTAAGCCTGTAAGTTTATGGCAATTTGTTATGCATAAAACAAATAAGAAAACTCATATACATATGTAGAATTAAAATGTATGACAAAAATAACATAGAGGCCAGAATGAGCAAATGAAAGTATACTGTTGAAAAAAATTATAGTTAATATAGTCAGCAAAGGAGACAAATGCAATCATAAAAATATTTAATTAATTCAGAAAAAGGCAGAAAGTACAAAAGGGAATAAACACTACAAGGAACAAATAGAAAAAAGAAGCAAGATGATAGGTTAAATCTAACCATTTCAATAGTGACATTAATTGTAAATGGGCTAACTACCCCAATTAAAAGGTAGAAATTATCACATTGGATGAAAGGAAAGATCTAACCATATGCTGGCTACAAGAAATGCACTTTATTTTATTTATTTATTTTTTTATAAATAAATTTTTATTAATGTTAATGGGGTGACATCAATAAATCAGGGTACATATATTCAAAGAAAACATGTCCAGGTTATCTTGTCATTTAATTATGTTGCATACCCATCACCCAAAGCCTGACAAAATAGATTACAGAGCAAAGACTATTACTTGGGACAAAGAAGATCATTTTATAATAATAAAGATGTCAGTCTATTGGGAGGAAATAACGTTCCTCAATATTCATGGTTTCAATAACAGAGCTTCAAAATACATAAAGCAAAAACTTGTAGAACTGTAAGAAGAAATGACAAATACACAGTTAAAATAAGATATTTCAATATAATTTTCTCAATAGTTGACAGAATAGACAGAAGACCAGTTAAGACATGTAACTTGAACAAATCCATCACCATCCTGACCTAATTGACATTTACAAAACACTCAACAATAGCAGCTTATTTTCTAATGCATTTAGAACATTTACAAAAATTATATTCTGGGCCATAAAACAAGTCTCAATAATTTTAAAAGAAAAGAAGTCATATAAAGTGTGTTCTCTGGTCACAATGAAATTAAATTAGAAATCAATAACAGAAAGATCTATGAAGAATTACTAAATATTTTGAAATCAAACACAGTTTTAGAGTACTCAAGAGTCAAAAAAGAAATCAAAAGGGAAATTAGAAAGTACTGTAAACAGAATGAAAATAAAACCACAACATATAAAAATGTATGGGATGCTGCTAAATCAGTAGCTTCAAGGAAATTTATAGCAATAACCAAAGGAAAAAAGCATTCAGTTTGCAAAAGAAGAAATAAATTTTTTTATTCATAGACAACATGATCTTTCATATAGAGAATCTAGTGGACTCTTAAAAAAAGGTACTTGATTTAATAAATGAGTTATCAAGGTTGAAAGATACAATATACAAAATCAATTATATTTAGATAAACTAGCAATGAGCAATCAAAAATTGAAAGAAATACCATTTAGAATAGCATCAAAAATATAAAAATACTTAGAGTTATATTAACAAGTGATGAGCAAGACCTGTATACTGAAATATATAAAGCATCATTGAGAACTCAAGTACAGTATTTATAGCTCAGGAGAGTCAATATTGCTATGAGGTCAGTTCTCTCCCAAATCATTCAATGATTCAATACAACCTCAACCAAAATTCTCCAGGCTTTATATATATATAAAAAAATAAAAATTGCAAGATGATTATAAAATTCAAATGAAAAGGCAACAGACCTAAAGTAATCAATACAACTTAAAAAAGAACACAGTTGGAATACTAAGACTATTGAATTCAAGTCTTATTATTAATTAAAGTAATTAAGACAGTGTGCTAATGGTATAAAGATAGGCGAATAAATGAATGTAATAGACCAGAGAATCTATCACACATAATGAACAATTGAAGGTGCAAGAGTGATTCAATAAAGAAGGAATGGGTTTTTTCACCAACGATACTAGAACTGGATATTTATTATATATGCAAAACACATATTTTTAGCTTTATCTGCACCATAAACAAGTCTTGATTCAAAATGAACTAAAGACCTAAATGTAAGATCTAAAACTAGAGAATGTCTAGAAGAAAACTTAAGAGAAAATCTTTTAAACCTGAGGTTAGGCAAAGATTTTTTAGTTATAGTACCAAAAACCCAATCTAATAAAAGAATAGTTTAAATATTGAGCTTAATTAAAATTAAAATTTTCTGCTTTTTGATAGACAATATGAAAAAAACAACAAACAGACAAACCACAGATTGGCATAAAATATTTTTACATCATATCTGATAGCAGACTTGTATTCAGAATGTATAAAGAACTCTCAAACTCTAACAATAAAAAATTATCAAACTCAATCAAAACGGGAAAAGGTTTACAAAGATACTTTCACCTAAGATTTATAAATGGGAAATAAGTACATAAAGATGTTCAACATTATTCAAGAATAACAATTGAAATCACAATGAAATTCTGATGTAAAGCTATTAGAGCAAATAACATTAAAATGACTGACCTTTACAGATGTTGGTAAGGGTGTAGAGCAGGGGTCTCAAACTCTCGGCCCGCGGGCGGCATGCGGCCCGCTGAACAATTTTGTGCGGCCCGCAGACTAATCCACGAAGTTCAAA
Source organism: Saccopteryx bilineata (assembly GCF_036850765.1). Taxonomy (NCBI): domain Eukaryota; kingdom Metazoa; phylum Chordata; class Mammalia; order Chiroptera; family Emballonuridae; genus Saccopteryx; species Saccopteryx bilineata. Next base: position 30,818,072 of record NC_089497.1, read on the forward strand.
ATATTTTGGATAAAATTAAGTAAGCCTAGGGGCCTACTTGTATTTTTCATTTCTCTAGCATCCTAGCTAGATATTAGCTTAGTTACCAGCAGTTGTGATGCGAACTACAGTTTCTGGTCGTTTTGTGACACTGAGTAAACTGCATGTACGATTGTGCTTGTTGTACTGATTTTTTTTTGTTTTCAACTGCAGTGAGAAAAGTGTTGCGTAACAGTTGCCTTTTGTAGACCTAGTGCGGCCCGCTGAATGGCTGTGATCTTGCTCTGTGGCCCACATGCTGAGTTGAGTTTGAGACCCCTGGTGTAGAGAAATTAGAATTCTTACACTGCTGATGGGAATGTAAAATGATATAACCTCTTTGGAAGACAGATCAGTAGGTTAAATAATGACTCCTCAAAGATGTTCATTATCTTAAACTCTGGAATCTGTAACTATGTTTCTTTTCATGGTAAAGGGACTGCAGATGTGATTAGATGAAAGATCTTGGGGATCCAGGAGATTTTCCTGAATTATCAAGGTGAGTACAATATAATCACCAAGGTCCTTATAAGAGAAAGGCAAGAAGATCAGAGTCAGTAGTAAGAGATTAGATCACAAAAGCAGGAATTAAGGTGTCCTAAAAAAGAGAAGATGAGCCAAGGAATGTAGGCAGTCCATTGGCTAAAAATGGAAAGCAAATAGATTCTCTCCTGAAGCTCCAGAAGGAACACAGCTTGGCCAACATCTTGACTTTAGACTTTTGACCTCTAAAACTGTAAGAGATAGATTTGTGCTGTTTTAAATCACTCAATTTTTGATAATTATTATAGCAGCAATAGGATTTGCAGATTCTTAAAATGTTGAGTATATATCTACATGTAAACTAAGTCTTTCTAGTCCAGTGATGGGCAATCTTTTGAGCTTGGTGTGTCAAAATTTGCCCAAAAAACCGAGCATAAGTCGGGTGGTGTGACAGAGAAAAACAGCCTAACCGGAAGTCTCAGAACTAGACTCTTTGAGCCAGAATTCTGTTGTTTTGGCCTACAGACCTCTGGCACAGAGTATCTACACTACAGCAGTAGTGTCATAGGTTCGCCATCATGGTTCTAGTTTTACATGTTTATGCAAGAGAAGTGAAAGTATATGCTCCTGAAACTTGTATATAGAAATTGGTAGCAGCTTTATGTTTAATAGCCCAAACCTAGAAACAAGTCAAACTTCACAGGTGAATGAATATCCAGACAATAGAATATGGGATGAAGCAATAAAAAAGAATAAACTGTTGATAAATGCAACAACATAGGTGAATCTCAGAATAATTACGTTGAGTAAAGAAGCCAGAAAAAGAGAATGCATACTTTAGGATAGGATTCTATTTTTAAATATTCTGGAGATTTCAAACTAATCTACAGGGATAGATCAGTATTTTCTTGGGATGAGAAGGAGGAGAACAGGAAGGAGTGACAGAGAAGGATTATAAAAGGTCATGAGAAAACTTTTGGGAGTGATAGATAATTCATTGTTTTAATTATGGTGATGGTTTCAGAAGAATATACATACATCTTTAAAATATTGGATTGTACACTTTAAATATACGCTCTTCATTGTATGGGAATTATACCTAAAACAACAGCAGCAGCAAAGAATATTATATTACTTCAAAGAGTAGTAGTAATGCTTTAAATAAGATGGTATGCATATAACACCTGCCATAATTCTTGGCACACAGTATTCACTCAATAAATCTTATTATTATTATTTTTAGTTTAGAGGAGAGAGGAGTGGGGCAATAATTTGTTGTGAATTACCAAGGATCTTTTGAAAGAAATGTCAAGTCTAATTTTCTCACAGTAGATATTGGGTAAAAAAAATGAGGAACAGACTGATTAAATATAACATTTTATTAAATGTACTGCACTAAGATGTGATGCAATTAGGGTGTGGCTTGATGTGGTCTTTCTATTTTATTTTATTTTTTAAAAAATTTTATTTATTTATTTATTTATTTTTTACAGAGACAGAGAGTGAGTCAGAGAGAGGGATAGACAGGGACAGACAGACAGGAACGGAGAGAGATGAGAAGCATCAATCATTAGTTTTCCATTGTGCGTTGCAACACCTTAGTTGTTCATTGATTCCTTTCTCATATATCCCTTGACCGCAGGCCTTCAGCAGACCGAGTAACCCCTTGCTGGAGCCAGCAACCTTGGGTTCAAGCTGGTGGGCTTTCGCTCAAACCAGATGAGCCTGCACTCAAGCTGGCAACCTCAGGATCTCGAATCTGGATTCTCTACATCCCAGTCCGACGCTCTATCCACTGCACCACCCCTGGTCAGGCTGGTCTTTCTATTTTAGAGTAAGAGCTGTGAAATGCTTTCTTGTTCTTGGTATAGAAAGTTTGTTTACTAAGTAGCAAGGGTTCTATAAAATTTATTGGCCATAGTAGCTGCTTAACATATTTCTGTCAAATTGAGTTGATATCTCTATTCCTCTCTCTAATTTAGGAACCTGGAATTTATGGCTACGTATATTTTGTAAGTTAATTAACCTCAACTCAATTTTGGAGATTCCTTGCCTCAAGATACTTAATCTTTTCTGATAGAAAATATTTAGGTAATTATAGAGAGGAAGTAGTAACTTATGAGGAGAACATGTCTGGGGAACTCCAGAAAGTGTAGGGAGAAGTAAGTGTCAAGCAGAGGTGAGGTTGGATTGGGCTGGGGATGGCAAAGTACTTCCACTTCCCATGGTTTCCACATGTCCTTTCCTGAATAAAGTAAATTCTTCACCAAACAATAGATACTTGTGTTTTCTTCCCTAGTTCTTTCTTGTTTTTGCTAGGTTGGGAGCTGGGTGATGCTGTGTGGCATGAGAATTCCTTCTTCCACATGAAACCTAACCCTGAAGCTAGTTCATCTCTGCACGTGGCATTGAATAACTCCATGTGTAGAGAGGTTTAACGGCTATAGTCAGTTAATATATTATATTATACAAAGCTAGCTTTACAGAGCATCATCATCTTGAGACTGTATTACTTAATCAAATCCTAAAGTATAATTGTTTAAAACTGGTTAAAAGTTTCTCATCTAAGTGAAGACAAGATTGTAAGTCTTTAGGGTTCTTCATGGTTGACTAAAAAACCTTCCAATGCAGACCACATTTTGGAGATAATGCAGATTACTGTGATAAAGTAAGTAGCACAATAAAGCAGATCACAGTTATTTTGTTGGTAGAAGACCTCACCTTCAATTTGTAAAAAAAAATATCTGTGAAGCTCAATAAAACAAAATGTATGTTTATACTAACAATGGCTGGCTGTGGTATAGATTTTATTTAAAAAAAGATATTTTCTGACACTACAGGAATAAGGTACTTTTATATACAAATAACATATGAAAGATGTTTATTCTTTTTTTTGTATTTTTCCAGAGTTAGAAATGAGGAGGCAGTCAGACAGACTCTCGCATGCACCTGACTGAGATCCACCCAGCATGCCCACCAGGGGGTGATGCTCTGCCCATCTGGGACATTGCTCCATTGCAACGAGAACCATTCTAGTGCTTGAGGTGGAGGTCATGGAGTCATCCTCAGCACCCAGGCCAACTTTGCTCCAGTGGAGCCTTGGCTGAAGAAGGGGAAGAGAGAGACAGAGAGAAAGGAGAGGAGGAAGAGTAGAGAAACAGATGGGTGCTTCTCCTATGTGCCCTGACTAGGTGGATGCTCTACCACTGAGCCAAAGGCCAAGGCTGATGTTTATTCATATTCTTAGTCAGGAAAATAAAAATAAAAGTCATATTTAGATACCAGACACTGACAAATTTTGTCATAAGTGAATAAGGATCGGAGCAATGAGAACTTTCTTGTACTGTGGGTGGTATTATATGGAAACCGATGCAACCATTTTGAAAACAGTTTGGTACTGACAACTAAAACTAAATTTGTGTGTGTATTTTATGACATTGCAATTTTACTGTTAGTTTCACATCCTAGGGAAACTCTTCTTGCATGTGTGTGCCTGGATATAACAAAAAATAAAACTCCTAAAACAACCCAAATATTTATCTCACATTAAATGGAGAAATGAATTGAAATACATTCATAAAATGTAATACTGTAGAGGAGTAAAAATAAATGAATTAGAGTTATATGCAGCAATATGGGTAAATGTCCAAAATATAGAGATCAACAAGTGGTAGAAAAATATATAAGTAGAAGCTGAATTCCTTTTTTTGGACATGTTAAGTGTGAAGTTCTTACTGAACATCCTTATGGAAATATCTGGATTATGGGTGGAAACACAGATTTGAAATTTAAGATCCACATAATGTATTTGTGCAGCTTTTGATGAACTAAAAGCTGAAATCATTGGTGACACAGGCAAAGGAGAGAGATGAGGGTGAACCACTATAATAAACTTAATTTAGTGAGTGGGAAAAGAAAGTTTAGAGAGCAGGAAAAAGAGAATGTAGTGTTAGAAACTGAAGGAAGAGTCAGGATCAGTTATACAATTTTCAGGGTTTAGTGCAAGATGAAAATAGGGGGCCCCTGTTAAAAATTATTAATATTTTCTAACTGAAGACAGAAGATCCCTAGACTGAGTACAATATTTTTAATTATGGGAAACCGATGTGAGTGCACAAATTGCATATCTGTGAAAGGATCCTGGGAAGAGTTTTGGGGACTAGCAATTTATAGGGTCAAATTGTCAGGAGTATCAAAAAGAGGAATGATGAAAAAACATTTAAATCCTTTTATTGCCTCTCTGAATTTGAAAGTAGTACTTATTAAAGTATATTTGAAAAAGCACAAAAATGTATTAAAATATCCATAACTTGATTTTCCTTACCAGTAATTCTTAATCTGACAACACTTAACATTTGGGTGTTTTTTTCTCCCTACTCACTTTCTGAACAGACACACACAACATGTATATCAACACTTTAAATGATATAACTTGGGACTATACTTTCTAATTTTGTTATTTAGAATATTATATCATGAGAATTTTCCCATGTCCTTAAGTGTTCTTTGAGAGAATGATTATTAATAAAAATATATCTATTACTAATTGGTCATTGGTGACCTTGGGAAAGCTGACCTTGTTGGTGAGGTGCACAACACAGGAGTAAATGAAAGCTGAAGTGGAGGCATCAAGCATAGACATTTCCAAGAAGTTTGATGTTGCCAAGAACACAGGAAAGGTTTTATCTCATGGAGGTAGAATGATTGAGGGAAAGTTGTGTGAATGTGGAAGACCTGGGTGTCATTCTAGGTTGAGGAAGAATGTCAAAGAGAAAGAGATGGTTGTGACGATGGACAGAATACACTCTTGGAGAAGTTGGAAAAGGAATGGACATGTGTCGTAACAAAATAGGAATGCCTTTCTCTGGAGAGAGAGTAAATTTTGAAGTCCAGAGAAAGGAAAGTGATTAAATTCATATCATATAGAACATTATTAAAAAAACAAAACAAAACAGGTGAAGAGGTTAGACTTTGAGGTGAGTGATAATTTGGTATGTTAATAGTGATAGAGACTTATTTGGAGATAAACTCCAAAACAGTGAGTAGCAATGAGGGCCCAAATGAATCCAGAAGATATAATTTTGGAATAAAAAATAAGTAAGCCCTGTTCAATATTTTTTTTTCGATAATATTCAACATCCCAATACATGAGCAGAGAAAGTGAAAGATAAATTTGTTCCACGCTGAGACTTGGGGAGGCAAGTGTCATAAAAAAAAGAAAGCACAAGAAATTTTGGAGCACGAATGGGAAATATGTAACAATTGTTCATTATCAGAACCAAGAGTGGATAAGGAGGAGAGTATAGGAGGAAGTGAGGTAATGGAGGAAACAGACGAATGAGTTGGCTGAAAGCTGTGATGAGGTTGATTGAGCAGCAATTTCAGTGAATGTGAAAGGGAGGAAGGAAGGATAGATTGTGGTCAAACAAGGGAAGTTTAAATTTAAAAATCTTGTAAGGAACCAATTCTGCAGAAAACAGATCCAAGGGTAACTGTGTACTTTAGTGGAGGTACAGAGGTGGTATTAGAATGTTGAGGCTGGAGTGTGGAAAGGGCCTTTTCATGAATATCAAAATTAAGAAGATGTTGCCTTAAATAAGTTGGGAAAAGACTGTAAACCAAAGCTAAACAACAAGAAATACTGAAGGGTTCAGAGGTCAGTAAAAAGCAGCAACAAAGAAGGAGCTGGAAGCCAAGGAAGAAGGTTTCAAAAGGCTAGGCACTGCTGAGAGCCACGGCACAAAGATGGTGTGGGGGTGGCTGGGAAGGGGAAGAATATGTTGTCTCCTGAATTGTTTCTGAGGAGTGGCAGAAGTAAACACACACTATTGGAGAGTTTTGACCTGCTGTCAGGTCAAGGTCAGGGGAGGTCCATCCAAGAGAAAGTTAAAGATGTAGGTGAACTAGTTCACAATCAATTGTATTCCACAAGGCACAAGGTTGAATGTTGGCTAACATATCTGGGTGTCTACTGGGAGGCCATATACTCATACCTTTCTCCAATCTCTCTTTACACATCTCCACTGTATTACCATTAAATAACATTTTCATTTAATATTCTTTAAGTCTGCAAAGTCTCCCAAATTTTCACTGCATACCTGTGAGCTTGATGAGTGACATGATAATGCGTCCAGAATCTGCCATACAGGTTAAATGAGTTGGCCAGAATGACAGAGTAAGTTGGTTTTGAATCTTAGAAAGCAAAAGATAATAATAAGAGGCAATACCAACGACAATAAGGAACTCAGCTCTCAAGTTGTTGATGAGCATAGATGAGTCTAGAACTTTTTCATTTTGTTTCTTTCTTTAAAACATCTATGCAGTGTTGGCAACATCAAAACTGAAAACAAGGTTTTTCTCAAGCACTTTATAGCATCTATCTGCTGTCTTTGATATTCACGGGAAATCAGTGCTTTTAATTATAGAAATGAAAGCCAAAAATAATAAAGTGAGAAACATGAAACTTTAAACAGCTGTTAATTTTTACCTTAGCTTTTTTACCTTTAAGAATATATATTATCCAATAATGTTTGAATTGCAGGCTGTGTTCCTCTTTATAGTTGACCTTTATTATTTTATTCCAGGGTGCTTTTGAGTATATGTTTACAAAAATTTTTCCAGCCATGCTATATAGTTTAGGAACAAGAATGGAGTTTAGGCCCTGGCCGGTTGGCTCAGTGGTAGAGCGTCGGCCTGGTGTGCGGAAGTCCTGGGTTCGATTCCAGGCCAGGGCACACAGGAGAGGTGCCCATATGCTTCTCCACCCCTCCCCCTCTCCTTCCTCTCTGTCTCTCTCTTCCCCTCCCGCAGCCAAGGCTCCATTGGAGCAAAAGATGGCCTGGGCGCTGGGGATGGCTCCTTGGCCTTTGCCCCAGGCACTAGAGTGGCTCTGGTCGTGACAGAGCGACGCCCTGGAGGGGCCGAGCATCCTCCCCTGGTGGGCGTGCCGGGTGGATCCCAGTTGGACGCATGCGGGAGTCTGTCTGACTGCCTCCCCGTTTCCAGCTTCAGAAAAATACAAAAAAAGAATGGAGTTTAACAAGCTTTGGGAGTCAGTAACTTTTTCTATTTAAAAAATGTTTAGGTTGCTGATTTGGGTGAATTTTAAAATATGAGCATCTTAAACTGTATTGCTTTTTATTTGGTTATAAAGTCTACTTCGTGTCACCCATACAATGTGTTTAAATGTAGAACCACGAGAAGACTCTGCGAGACGTGAAGCACAAATTGTGGAATTCACACATACATATGAGTTGACATAGAGGCTATAACTAGATAAAGTTATTCAATAGCTTTCCCAATGAAATAGTAAACCATGAAGACTCCCCCTGCATTTACCAAGTGAAAGTTACCTAAACTGTTGAAAAATAAATGAAAAAACAAAATTGAAACAGACTCATAGACACAGAGGGCTCTCTGGGGGATTGCCAGTGGAGAAGTGGTTTGGGGGACTGGGTGAAAAAGGTGAAGGGTTTAAGAAGCACAAATTGGTAGTCACAAAATAGTCATGGTCGTGTGAAGTCCAGCATAGGAAGGCACTTTGTTTCTTTCTTTAAAACATCTATGCAGTGTTGGCATCATCAAAACTGAAAACAAGGTTTTTCTCAAGCACTTTATAGCATCTGTCTGCTGTCTTTGATATTCATGGGAAATCAGTGCTTTTAATTATAGAAATGAAAGCCAAAAATAATATGAGCCCATATACTCATACCTTTCTCCAATCTCTCTTTACACATCTCCCCTGGATTATCATTAAATAACATTTTCATTTAATATTCTTTAAGTCTTCGAAGTCTCCCAATTGACTATACTGCACGGTGCCAGGTAGGTACTGAAAATATTGTGGAAAACACTTTGTGAAGTATATGATTGTCTAACTACTATATATGATTGTTTAACTTCAGTTAACTAGAGGAGAGAAATTAAGCATTTTGGGGAGAAAGCACCATCAGAAAGACACTAAGAGAACCAAAAACCCTAGATCCTTGATTTAATTATAGTTTCAAGAAAGAAACTTCATGATTTAAATTTGAAAACGTTACCAAGATTTGGTATTAAAATAAACATTATTAGTTAAGTATTTGTGAAAAAGCTACCAAATTGTTGCCCTTTGGTAGTTACCTCATTTTTAGATTGTAAACTTGTGTTCTGTATATTATTAATTACTTATGTATTTAAAAACAGAGCTCTATTCTATATATTTTAAATTTTTATTTATAAAATTAAGTTTATGGGGTGGCATTGATTAATAAGAGTACATCGGTTTCAGACAAACATTTCTTGAACTGTTGATTGTGTTGTGTGCCCATCACTCAAACTCAAATCATTTCCATCACTGTATATTCGTCCCTCTTTACTACCCTTCTCTCCACCTCTCTCCTGACCAAACCACTCCCCAGTAACTATTCACTTTTTTTTTTTTTTTTTTTGTATTTTTCTGAAGCTATAAACGGGGAGAGACAGTCAGACAGACTCCCGCATGCGCCCAACCGGGATCCACCTGGCACGCCCACCAGGGGGCGACCGCTCTGCCCACCAGGGGGCGATGCTCTGCCCTTCCGGGGCGTTGCTCTGCCGCGACCAGAGCCACTCTAGCGCCTGGGGCAGAGGCCAAGGAGCCATCCCCAGCGCCCGGGCCATCTTTGCTCCAATGGAGCCTTGGCTGCGGGAGGGGAAGTGAGAGACAGAGAGGTAGGAGGGGGTGGGGGTGGAGGAGCAAATGGGCACTTCTCCTGTGTGCCCTGGCCGGGAATCGAACATGGGTCCCCCGCACACCAGGCCGACACTCTACCACTGAGCCAACCGGCCAGGGCCACTATTCACTTTTATCTATGTCCATGAGCCTCATTTTTATACTCCACCTATGTGTGAAAAAATATAGTTCTTAGCCTGTTCTGATTTACTTATTTCACTCAGTATAATGTTTTCAAGGCCCATCCATGTTGTTGTAAATGGCAATATGTCATCATTACTTATGACTGAGTAGTATTCCATTCTGTATCTGTACCACATCTTCTTCTTCTTCATTTTTTTTTATTCTATCAAGTGAGAGGAGGGGAAATAGACAGACTCCCACATGTACCCTGACCGGGATTCACCTGAAAACCTCTGTCTAGGGCCAATGCTCTGCCCATCTGGAGCCATGCTCTCAACCAAGCTATTTTTAGTGTCTGAAGTGAAGGCTTCATGGACCCATCCTCAGAGCCCAGAGCCTATAAACTTGAACCAATCAAGCTGTCACTGTGGAAGGGGAAGAGAGAAAACATGAGAGGGTAGAAAAGCAGATGGTTGCTTCTTCTGTGTGCCCTGACCGGGAATCAAACCCTGGACCCCCACACACCAGACCAATGTTCTACCATTGACCAACCAGCCAGGGCTTGTACCACATATTCTGTATCCACTCCTCTATTGAGGAATACTTTGGTTGTTTCCATGTTTTGGCAATTGTAAATAATGCTGTGGTGAACATGGGGGTGCTTATGTCTCTGCGTACCAATTTTTTTGAGTTTTTTTGGGTAGATACACTGTAGAGGGATTGCTGGGTCATATAGTAGGTCTAGTCTTAAGTTTTTGAGGAACAACCATACTTTCTTCTATAATGGGTGTGCCAGTTTACATTCCCACCAGCAGTGAATGAGGGTTTCTTTTCTCCACAGTCTCCCCAACATTTATTACCTGTCTTGTTAATAATAGTCAATCAAATAGGTATCTCATTGTAGTTTTGATTTGCATTTCTCTAATAACTTTTGAAAATGAATATCTTTTAATATATCTGTTGGCCATTTGAATGTCTTCTTGGGAAAGGTATCTGTTCAGGTCCTCTCCCCATTTTTAACTGGATTTTTTTATTGTTGCTAAGATTTGTGAGTTCTTTATATATTTTGATTATTAACCTCTTACTGGAACTGTTGTTTATAAATATCATTTCCCATTTGGTTGGTTGAATGGATTAAAAACCAAAAGATATGACAAGGAGACTTTGGGCAAAATCCTTTTCTAGTTTGGTAAAATGGACAAAAAAAAAAAAAAAAAGAGACAAGATGTTTTCTACTACTAAGGCCATAAAGACATCAACGTCATCTTATGGATTCTTACCTTAATTGCAGGCACAGTACTTTAGGACTTTAATAACCTCTTGAGAAATGATATAAATACTAAAAATAAGAGCTATAATTTATTGTTCACCTACTATATACCAGATTTTTATATTATTTGCTTTATATTCATTATCTTTCATCTTCACAACAACCACTTTGTGAAGTAGATATTAATCCTCTCCATTTTATACATGAACACCTGAGGTTCAGAGACATTCAATGATTGGTTTAAAGTCAAACAGCTATTGGCTGACCTCAGTGGACTCCTGAGATCATTTACTGCTGTGCCACTGTTAAAACCTAAAATGTAGAGTGATAGCAGCAAAAACTACTCCATGTTTATTAATAGTTTCAAATTCTTAATGTCTGCTTCCCTTATTGGTAGTTAAAAAAATGCAGTGTAGCCACACTCTGAGTTTGTACAGAGAAGGAAAAATATGTCTTTTTCTCAAAACTTTTCTTCCTACCCAAAAGATTTGCAGACTAAAAAAAAAATGCCACCTTCCCTGTTACCCCAAAAGATTAGAGTTGATAGTATGTATTTGTAAGATATGGAAATATGGGGTCTTAGGTATTTAAAACATATAAGAAAAACCCCCCAGCTCTTCTGATGGCTGATTCTCTTTGAAATATAAACATGACCTTAAAGTTCTTGAAGTGGCTCTGGGTTTACTTGGCAAGGAGATGAATACCTTCTGCCTGAAGGATAGCTACTGATGCTAGAAGAGAAGCTGTGGAAAGAAAAGGTTACTTCTTAGTGAGATTTGTTAATTAACCCAACAAATATTCACTGCCAGCTTGCTAGGATACAGGCACTAATGCTCAAGATACAGCAATGAGCAAGACAAACCCAAAACCCTGCCTTCATGGCATTTATATTTAATCAATTGATGAATTGATTTTCAGGAAAAAAAAAAGAGATTCTAGGAGGAATTAATCTATTAGTGCTAAGGGAACAGGTGGTCAAAAAAGCCCTAAAAGTGTGACCAGATAGAGACAAATAAAAAATGGAATGTGGGAGCAGGGGGCGGGGCTTGGGAGGCAGGAAATGCTGATGGAGATAAATGGCCCTGCTTGGGGGGAGCTGAATTAGGAAGTAGGTACTAGACCCCAGGGGAAAGGCCCAGGGGAAGTTTCTAAAACAGAATCTAAGATAGTGCTGGCAGGTAACAGGAGCATGAAGCTTTAAAAAAGGTGGACCTGGGGCCCAGGCAGAATGAGCTGGCATTTCCAAATATCTAAGGATGGCAGAGGGAGCACCCATCTCTGTATGCTGGAGGAAATGGAGAGACTGGCAGCTCCCTCGGGAACGAGCCATTTCCGAAACACTGAAGTCACTCTCGCCTATGAGCCAACCCCGTTCCTTTACTATTGGACAGGGATTGTCGTAGTGTGTCTTCAGCCAGGCCACCAGCTGCAGCTGGATTTTCCTCACTGCCTAACAGTCCACAGTCAGAAGCTAGCAATGCCTTCATATAGTCATGAGTTAGTGACTCACTTTCTCTCAGTTAAAACCACACTGAACCCCAGTGAAGGCTCACACAATCTTTTTACTGGAGAGCTTAGGTAATTTCCTCAAAGTTCTACAAGTTTGTGGGTGGAGGAGGAAGTCAGGTACCTTGCCTATAGTCCACCTCTATGGTTTTCTCATACTCACATTCTCACAGGGGCCAAGGTTCATTTGTCTGGCCTTGAGAACAGGGACAATCCTTTTCTTAATATTTCTTCCTTCTTTTATTTTTACCATTTCTTTTCCTTTAAACCCTTCTCTGTTGATGTTTTTGACCCATTAAAACTCTTTTCTAGGATCCTCATTATAACAAATTTCTAGTCTCTCAGTCCTTTCTTGTGGATTACAGATTTTACAGCTTCAGGCATTATTGATTGTCAGTACCTAACATAATTATCTCATTTTATATTCTCTTGAACAATTACTCTGGTTAATATTGCTAGCACAGTATGCACTGATTCTTTGACCCTGAAGTACATTACAATATGTTCTCACCTTATCTAGTGGTAAATGATGTCTGCCTCAAATAACTTCCTGCTAACATTTAGATTCACTCTCACCCTTAGGAGTAGGGAGAAGATGAGAGGTGGTTCAGATGACTCTATTACAGTATCTTCATAATTTGAATATACTCTGAAATCCACTGCCTTGATTCTGGGAAGGCTCTGTTATATACTTGAACCAATTGTCTGCCAGACTTTAAGAGAAGGGATGGATGGAAAGGGAGCAGTGGACAAGGTTATATAGAAGAAAGGTCCTTGGGCCAGTAATTATTTTTTTAAACCTTGTGGGTAATTTCCACAGAAGTTAAGTTAGGGCAAAGGTCAGTGGGGAAGGTGATTGGGAAACCTGTGTGACCCCCCCCCTTCCCCAGTAAAAGTCCTGTTTTGGTTCAGTTGCACAATGAAAAACATGGGAGTGTGGCTGCTGTGCTCATGTACCACTGGGCTCTTGCTGGACAGAGGCAGTTAGGAGAGGGGCAGAAAGTCAACTATGTGGTCAATACTGTCAAATTCCACCCATATTTTATTTCATCCAATTCTCACAAGAATCCAGTGACATAGCTATTATATTATCTCATTTTGTGATGAAGAAATAGATGAGTAGAACCACACCCAGTTCATACAACCAGGATGTGGCAAGACAGGGAATTAACTCATCTCTGAGCAACTCTGATGATAATGGTCCCACCACTATTATTCTCTGGGTATATTCTTCAGGGAAGATAACACCCAGGTAGGACTAGCATTCTTCTGGCTCTTGACCATCACTCAGTCATGTGGCAATAGCTGCTATTCCAACAGTAGTCTACTTCAGGGGTCGGGAACCTTTTTGGCTGAGAGAGCCATGAACACCACATATTTTAAAATGTAATTCTGTGAGAGCCATACAACGACCTGTGTACCTTATGCATTATCCAATAAAAATTTGGTGTTGTCCCAGAGGACAGCTGTGATTGGCTCCAGCTACCCACAACCATGAACATGAGTGGTAGGAAATGAATGGATTGTAATACATGAGAATGTTTTATATTTTTAACGTTATTATTTTTTTAATTAAAGATTTGTCTGTGAGCCAGATGCAGCCATCAAAAGAGCCACAACTGGCTTGCGAGCCATAGGGTCCCGACCCCTGGTCTACTTGCTTTAAAGTAAGGTTTTTAAGCTCAAGGACAGATAGGGAAAGTATAGAAAAAGGATAGTTTCCTTTGCTGATATTAAGACAGAAGTTAAAATTTGATAGAATTGCAAGGTAAATTTCTATCACACCTCTCTCTCCTCCTACCAATCTCAGGTAAGTCCTCCTTCTCATTTTGAAAATAAATCTTTAAAATACTTTTAGATAATCAATAAGCAGACCCTAGGAAAAATAACAACATGACAGATGATAAAGCAAGCACTGCAAATTAGAAGGGAGAGGATAGATTAGTCACTAAATGATTGGGAGACTTGATTATTAAAAAAAAATGCATTTGAATCCTAAGCTTACACCATACACAATGATAAATTAGAAATATCTTGAGATTTTTTTTATATTTTTTTAAAAAATTTATTTATTGAATTTGAGAGAGAGAGAGAGAGAAAGAGAGAGAGAGAGACAGAGAGATAGGAGAGAGAAGGGGGTGACAGAGGAGCGGAAAGCCTCAATTCATGCTATTTTGTGAGCAGTATATACACATAGTTGCTTCTCATATGTGGCTTGACCAGGCAAACTCAGGGTTTCGAAACTGTGACATTAGTATTCCAGATTGACACTTCATCTAAAGTACCACCACAGGTCAGGCATATCTTAACAATTTAAATATAAAAATTTTAAAGTATAAGAAAATGGTAAAAGTATCAATAAATTTTTACCTTCATTGTAGTTGAGAAAAGTCATTCTAAATACAGAAGTATTGAAAAATTGCAAAGGAAAAGTATTTAGATTTCACTGTTTAAGATACCAACAATCAAAAAGACAATTGTAGGGTAAAATATGAGATTATATGATAGATAAAAAGTTAAAGACACCTCAACTTTTATGAGAAAAATATTAAAACGAGGATTTATTCATTTATGGTATAAATATGTTTTAAAATACAGCTCATTATTTCATCTTGCTGAGATCTTCTTGGAGCTAACTCAGTCAACAACACATAATTTTAAGTGTGCAAATTTGATATCCATGTTACCCAGGTCGCCATGGTACGCAGCCCACACTTCTTCATCAGTACTCATGGAGGTTATGAAAGAAATGAAATAAACTCAGTCTCATATGTCTTGTTCTTAGCGCCTACGTCATATTTCTCGTGAGGCATCACCTAATCTTTAGAAGTTCACCATCCAACCGTTTATTAATCTCTTTGATAAGATAAGATTTTCATGACTCATCTAGAGTTTGTTGCCTCTATCTTCATTTCTCTTTTGGAAATAAGGGCTGTGACTTGTTTTTATTAAGTTGTGTGGCACAGCTTCCCGGTCTCTCTTTAAACATTTTTGAGATTGCTGCCCTTCATATTCTCTCTCAAAAGAAAAAAAGAAAAGAAAAGAAAAAAAGCATATGTAAATTACCAGTAACTCTGAAAAGCATTTTCTTTAAACTTGCGTGTTTCTGCCCTGTAATGTACAATCCCTTTCCATGACGTTGGGGAGAAAGCTGAGCCTTGAGTCTGCGCCTGCGCATTTCTACAGCTTCTCAGAGTCCCGGCGAGACAAACCATGAGGAAACATCTGAAAAAACACTTCCGTGTTGTTTATAGGAATTATCACCTTCAAAGCAATGAGTGTACGAGCTGGGGAAGAGGTGGATGAAGGAAGGGCAGATGGGACCAGTGGTTTGCCTTTATTCTCCTATGCATGTCTGGGGCCTAGAACAAATGAAGTCAGAATTTTATTATGTTGAGTTTACTCTTCATTTTTTCTACCTTTAATTAGTATTGGTTTGAGTGTAGGCTTTTAGGGGGGAAGTTTTATAGAAGAGAAAAAAATTAGGAATTTGTTGCCTTCATAGAAGATCCTTCTACATTGTGAATCTTTGAGCATGTGACTTCAAAACCAATTTAAACAGAACCAAGTTAAACTAAATAAATAAATAAGCAAACAAACAATAGCTATTTCAAATCACAAAGAGGATAAATAAAAGCTTGAATGCTTCTAACCTTTGTTTTTGATAAAAACTATCACAAATGAAGATGCCTCTGCCAAAAATTCAGTGTCATAAGGCTTTGTCACTAACAATACGGTTTTTCCAAGTTAAAGTTTTCATCTCTAACTGATCTATGAATTAAAAGACCATCATTTATATTTTTTGAAAATGCCACATTTGTCTTTCTTTCTTTTTTTTCCTTCCTTCCTTCCTTCCTTCCTTCCTTCCTTCCTTCCTTCCTTCCTTCCTTCCTTCCTTCCTTCCTTCCTTCCTTCCTTCCTTCCTTCCTCTCTCTCTCTTTCTCTCTCTCCCTTTCTTTCTTTCTTTCTTTCTTTCTTTCTTTCTTTCCTTTCTTTCTTTCTTTTCTTTCTTTCTTTCTTTCTTTCTTTCTTTCTTTCTTTCTTTTCTTTTCTTTATAATGGCAGCTAAGTGCTCTTTTATAAGCTTGACATTGTACGTGTTCTAAATTAAGCTCTGGGGTTTGCTATTTCAGTCTTCCTGCTCAGTAAGCCCCATGTCTTGTGACATTACTTCTGCTCTGTTTACCAATACTGTGAGTCAGGGCTGTGGTTGTGGCAAAGCCAGCCCCACAGCAGCTTTATCTCCTATGACCAACAGACTGGAAGGGAAACATCATCTTCACATGGTAACCTCTGCCCTAATAAAGTTTTGAAATTATAGGCTGGATTGTCCCTGGCATTTATAAACCTAAAAGAAGATTCCTGTTTATGAAGTGTTTCTTTTGTGAAATGCCACACAATCATTACTTCACAGCTGAATTTTGGTATAAAACTGCTTCCTTTGCTTATAATCTTGAACCCACTAAGCATATTGTCATCAGATTAATCTTTTGAAATGATTACTCTGATTGTTAAGATGGTGACCACTCCTGCCCCCTGCCTGGACTGAATTTGCTTCCTATCTGGAAAAGTAAAGAAAAAGATTATATGCCCACTTTATAATCATTAATCATTTTCTTGAATTAGAAAAGGTTTATTGATAAATTTTATTTTTTGGTAAATAAAATAGTTGCCTTTATAACAAATCTTGTGAGGGATACCTGAACAAATACATAATTCATAAGGTAATTTCAAATTTTATTTGAAATCTGTTAAAATTATTTCAGTGTTATCTAATTTATATCTTGAATTTTGGCATGGGAAAAATTTCAGTATAATTCAAAATGTGTGGACTTAACAAATAAGGCAAGCATGTATGTATAACTAATGCTAAGTAAATATATTTTCTTTAATTCTATAAAGTTGTATCCTGAAAGTATTGTTTTTGTTTTGAAATTTTAAATTATTATAAAACTTATTCAGTTGTGACCTAGAGAGCTAGAGCTCACCAACTTGTTTATGTGTTTTCCTTTAGTTCCTAGCTTCCTTTGCCATGGGTTGGGCTAGGTGACTGATTCTGACTGAGTGATAGTATGTGGAAGAGACATATATGTCTCTTTTGGGCCAAGGCAAATTGGTAGTCTACACATTCCAGGTAGTGACGACTCAAGATGATAGAACATCTCTCAGCTTGAGTTTTTAGGGCATTGTGTGTAGGACAGTAGTACACTGATACACTGACCATGCTGGACATGGAATAAGAAATAAAAGATTTTAAATTTAAGAGTTATCTTGTTACTTCACATAACTTAGCCTCTCTTAACTAATACACCAGTTAAACAGCAAGTACCATGTGTTAGGTATTCCTAAAACTGTACAGATTGATTATGAATTTCTTCCTCCTCCCCCAATGGTTTTCTGTGTTGTGAGGGACACCTGACTCCCATTGACTGCCAGTTGAGACATCCTACTATTCCATCTTGCAGTCCTTGGTCCTGAGCGTATTCTGAACCGAGGATGAAGACCCTGAGACACTGTCGGCCTCCTTGCCTGGCCGACTCTTAGCTGAAGGCAATCTATAGGGCTGACTGGTGGTAGCTCTTGCTCCTTCCTTTGCTGTATCTTGTCACGAAGAAGCTGCCTGCTCTTGGCACTCAATCATGTGCCTCAACGATTACAACTTTTTCTTGATTAAAGGTAACTGTGCTCTCTGAATGCTTTCTACAAAAGAGTCTTAAATTTTAGCCTGAAGTTCCAAAGTCTCATCCCAACCTACCTTTCAAATCTTAGGTCTTAGCATCAGCCTTCCTAAGGGACTTATTAGACATGTCTATCTTCCCCTACATCTTTTAGTCATGTCATTGCTTCTGTCTAAAAGTTTATCTTCTCTCTCAAGTCCTACAGAGTCTTTAAGGTACAACCTAAGTTTCATTGTTATTTTTTTAATTAAATTTATTGGGGTGACATTGTTAATAAAATTATGTAGGTTTTAGGTGTACAATTCTATAATACATCATCTGTATACTGTATTGTGTGTTCAGCACCCCAAGTCAAGTCTCCTTCCATCACCATCATCACCATTTATTTCTCCTATACTGTCTTCAACCTCTGCTGTACCCCCATTTTCCTCTGGTAATCACCACACTGTTGTCTGTGTCTATGAAGTATTTTCTTTTTTTGTTTTGTTTTAGCTCAATCTCTTCACCTTTTTCACTCAGCCCCCCCCCCCAACTTTCTTCTCCTCTGGCTGTGGTTGGTCTGTTCTCTATATCTATGAGTCTTTTGCTATTTTGTTGGTTAGCTTATTTTGCTCATTAGATTCCTCATATACATGAAATCATATGGTACTTGTCTTTCTCTGATTGGCTTATATCACTTAG
Source organism: Saccopteryx bilineata (assembly GCF_036850765.1). Lineage (NCBI taxonomy): Eukaryota > Metazoa > Chordata > Mammalia > Chiroptera > Emballonuridae > Saccopteryx > Saccopteryx bilineata. The sequence goes on from NC_089497.1 coordinate 30,836,523, forward strand.
CATTCTACTCTCAGGGTCCATCCTCTTAGTTTTCATTTCTTTAACCCTGCCTGCATGAGTTTCATTCGTTTCAGGGCTGCGGCAGATGACCAACCACAAAGGCATGTCTGACGTCACAAGCTGAGAAGTCCTGGATAATTGAAAACCGCTAGAAGTTAAACATACTCAGACTTCCATAAAGTCTGAGTATCCTTTGTCCAGCAGCCAATCGGCTGGTGTCCCGTGACCCTTCCTACTCCCCCTCCCCAAACCCTTAAAGCGCAGTCCTAGCCTGTGCCTGGCGCGACTCTCCCTCGCAAGCCAGCCCGGCAGGTTTCTTTTCAATAAAGCCTGTTACACTGGTCTTTTCGGACTCCAGTGGATTCTAACACATCCATACTGTCACAAAGCAGAAGACTTCCTTTTCTTTATGGCTGAGTAGTATTCCATTGTGTAAATGTATTACAGCATTTTTATCTACTCATCTTCTAATAGACAACTTGGGCTTCTTCCAAATCTTGGCTATTGTAAATAACAGTGCAATAAACATAGGGATACATATAATCTTTCTTATTAGTGTTTTGGGTTTCCTCAGGTATATTCCCAGAAGTGGAATTTCTGGATCAGAAAGCAGTTCCATTTTTAATTTTTTGAGGAAACTCCATACTGCTTTCCATAATGGCTGCACCAATTTGCATTCATACCAAGAATGCACAAGGGTTCCCTTTTCTTTACATTCTCATCAACACTTGTTTGTTGATTTACTGATGATATCCATTCTGACAAGCATGAGGTGATATCTCATTGCGATTCACTTTTTAAAATTTTTTTATTGATTTTAATGTATTGTGCTTACATAGATTGAAGTATTCTAGCGAATATATCTCCCTCCCCCTCTCCCCGTGTTCCCCTTAATACCCCCTCTGACCCCTCCCCCAACACCCTCCCCCCTTCCCTTCAGGATTTGTTGTACTGCTCTCTATAACGCTGTGATTCAATGTGCGTTGATACCTTCTTTGAACCATGTTAAACTTTCTACAGATTCATAGTTCCTAATCTTCAACTCCAAAATCTAAGAAGCTCTGAAAATGGAAAACTTTTAAAGAACTTCTTGGCAGCAAAACCCAAACTGATCTGTAAAAAAAATTTGCAGACAAAACTTGAACTTCACTCATTGTCCTTATTTTTCCGTAGTATTTATCTTCTATAGCGTGTATATTCATATTTTGTTTGATTGTGATGTGTTATCCTAGACCCTTCTGGGGATATTGTATAATAAGCAGTCTTTCTTCTCTAAAATCTGAAACATTCTGAGTTCAGAAACTCATCTGCCCTAGGGCTTTTGGTAATAAGATTGTGGCTCTGTTATTGTCCTTATGGAGAAACCATTGTATGTCTCTGTTTTCAAAGAGGTAAGACAATATCCCCAGAAGGGTCTAGGATAACACATCACAAACAAAATATGAATATACACGCTATAGAAGATAAATACTACAGAAAAATAAGGACAATGGGCCCTGGCCTGTTGGCTCAGCAGTAGAGCGTCGGCCTGGCGTGCGGGGGACCCAGGTTCGATTCCTGGCCAGGGCACATAGGAGAAGCGCCAATTTTGCTTCTCCGCCCCCCCTCCTTCCTCTCTGTCTCTCTCTTCCCCTCCCGCAGCCAAGGCTCCATTGGAGCAAAGATGGCCCTGGCGCTGGGGATGGCTCCTTGGCCTCTGCCCCAGGCGCTAGAATGGCTCTGGTCACGGCAGAGTGACACCCCGGAGGGGCAGAGCATCACCCCCTGGTGGGCAGAGCATCGCCCCTGGTGGGCGTGCCGGGTGGATCCCGGTCAGGCGCATGCAGGAGTCTGTCTGTCTCTCCCCGTTTCCAACTTCAGAAAAATACAAAAAAAAAAAAAAAAAAGAAAAAAAAAAAAAGAAAAAAAAAAAGAAAAATAAGGACAATGAGTGAAGTTCAAGTTTTGTCTGCAAATTTTTTTTACAGATCAGTTTGGGTTTTGCTGCCAAAGGAGTTCTTTAAAAGTTTTCCATTTTCAGAGCTTCTTAGATTTTGGAGTTGAAGATTAGGAACTATGAATCTGTAGAAAGTTTAACATGGTTCAAAGAAGGTATCAAAGCACGTTGAATCACAGCGTTATAGAGAGCAGGACAGCAAATCCTGAAGGGAAGGGGGGAGGGTGTTTACAATCTATCTGAGCAGTGCTTTAATAAAACTAACTTGAATAGATTGGGATTTTAAATAAAAAACTATTTTTTATAGGTGTTTGGATACAAATTTCCACAAGTCGTAAATTTAGTTGCACAAAAATGTGCTTTATTATTTTTATACCTTGTCTTCATCTCCACCTGAAGAAAACATTAGGTAAATTGAGTTATATAGTGATTACTTAGTCATTTAGGGTTTGGGCTTGCACTGCATGATTCGCAATTCAGGGAAGTAAAACTGAAATTCTTGTTCCAGTCACAGGGCCCTCCTCATTCAGCCACTTCTCATGCCTGTCTTGGAGGCCTGGGAAGCTTTTGGATACTTTTCTTGGGCCCTTCTGGAGCCAGAGTCTTGCAGTTTTTCTTTGTTTTAACTCTATTGTTGCCAGACCATAGTGATGTGGAGTAAATGGGTCAAAATCTGCACTAGGTTTGTTGTCTCCTCCATCTGCTCATGAGGACTGAGGCCCAGCTTAAGAATTCTCCAGATGGACGAGAACTCGGATCATTCTTTTGTGTGTGTGTGTGTGTGTGTGTGTGTGTGTATTTTTCTGAAGCTGGAAATGGGGAGGCAGTCAGACAGACTCCCTCATGTGTCCGACCAGGATCCACCTGGCATGCCCACCAGGGGGCGATGCTCTGCCCATCTGGGGCATTGCTCTGTTGCAACCAGGGCCATTCTAGCGCCTGAGGCAGAGGCTATAGAACCTTTCTCAGTGTCGGGGCAAACTTTGCTCCAATGGAGCCTTGGCTGCAGGAGGGGAAGAGAGAGACAGAGAGGAAGGAGAGGAGGAGGGGTGGAGAAGCAGATGGGCGCTTCTCCTGTGTGCCCTGGACGGGAATCGAACCTGGGACTTCCGCATGCCAGGCCGATGCTCTACCACTGAGCCAACCCGCCAGGGCCTGGATCATTTTTACTTCTCACCCCAAGGAGTTAGGAAGGGGGCCAAGCAGTCAGATTGCCCATGTCTTCTCTGAGTCCAGAGAGATTATTAAATAACTTTTCTTGGCCCTGGCCGGTTGGCTCAGCGGTAGAGCATCGGCCTGGCATGCGGGGGACCCAGGTTCGATTCCCAGCCAGGGCACATAGGAGAAGCGCCCATTTGCTCCTCCACCCCCCCTTCCTCTCTGTCTCTCTCTTCCCCTCCCGCAGCCAAGGCTCCATTGGAGCAAAGATGGCCCGGGCGCTGGGGATGGCTCCTTGGCCTCTGCCCCAGGCGCTAGAGTGGCTCTGGTCGCGGCAGAGTGACGCCCCGGAGGGGCAGAGCATCGCCCCCTGGTGGGCAGAGCGTCGCCCCTGGTGGGCATGCCGGGTGGATCCTGGTCGGGCGCATGCGGGAGTCTGTCTGACTGTCTCTCCCCGTTTCCAGCTTCAGAAAAATGCAAAAACAAACAAACAAAGAAATAAATAAATAAATATCTTTTCTTCACTCCAAGCAACTAGGCAAGAATTCTTCTAATAAAGTTATTTTTTTATATTGATAATTCAGTTTTGATATTTAAAAAGCCACATTGTACAGAACTATTTTATATGGTATGGATTTATAAAATTATACTTTGCGGCTTAAAATATGCATAACTAGAACTTACGTGACTTCCTTCTCTGGCTGTCATTGTTTTGGCTCTGACCCTAGGAATTAATGTTATCTGGCTCCTGGGTAAAGGCTAGAAAGCAAAGAATAGGTGGGAGGTGGGGGAGGGTTAGTTAGTCTACTGATTTAGAAGCTCATTCTACTACATGTGTACTCCTATTTGATAGCATTCAAACTCCAACCTGAAAAAGCTGCCTCCTATACGACAGCAGAAGTTTTCTTTATCCTTGCATAAGTGGTTTTTAAACTGGTTTCTAGAAGAAGCATGAAAAAGGCTGTTGAGAGGAAATGGCTCTGCTTCCCTTCCCCATATTCACCTCAACCACAGCACATCCATATTTAGTCAAAAACAGTTGAGCCTTTTATGTCTTTATATATTGTGGGTCTGTGCATTATTTAATTTAAATAAAGATTGCTGCTAGTAAGAATATCTTGAAAGTCCTTGTTTGTATCTAAATAGGGTTATACAAAAGATTTTTCAAACACCAGGTCTATTTGGGAATCTGTTTCACCTCAGTGTAATGAATCACTGCTTCAGAATCAAGCCTCTACTTTTAGTTGTGGGTGAACAAATCAAGGAGAATCTTCTAAGTCAGTGGTGGAACTTCAGTCCTCAAGTCCGGCGCTTTGATGTTTCAGGCTCTGGGAAGTTTAGAAGCAAAAGGTCTTGTAGTCAGCTCCTTTTCTGCTCTCCGTATAGCATATAGACACCTGGCTGCTCGTTTGCGGAGTTAGGGCAGAGAGGCTCTGTCATCTTTTTATTGTGATTTCATCGCCTCCTGGGAGCCACAGAGAGAATTAAACTAAAGAAGCCTTTCCTCCGCTCCCTTGATGCTCCCATTCCCGCTGACTGAGAATACACTTGATCAGTTTGGATTTGGGGCCAGTTACGTTGTAACTACTCACACCTTGGTTCCCACGCCCCTCGTCTGTCACCTGGAACCTCGTCCTCACTGCCAAACTGGCCTCTTTTTCTTTATTGTTCCCTGATCTTGTCCACTTCCAAAACGTCACCTGAGTGGTTTTGTTTTTCTTCCTAAAACGTACATCTCTTCATATCACCCTTCAAATTTTTTAAAGGTTTAAAGAATCCTTTATTGTTTTTGCATTTTTACAGGATATAATTCATATTTTGTTCTTTAGATCACAAGATTATTCATGATTTACAGCATAATACTGGTAATTGATAATGACTGTGTGCCTCCTGTACTAGTCAATAGGATAGAACTTTTTGCTTAACCTCATTTAACCTTCCCAACAACTCTGTGAGGCTAGTAGTTTTTTTTTTTTAATCTTCATTTTTCAAATGAGAAAGCTGGACTTAGATTAAATATATTTCTCAAAGATAATAAACAGAAGAATGTTTTCTTCTACCGCTGATCTTTCCTATGCATCCTTATGTACTCAAAGCACCATCGTCGTCACCGAAACCAATGCTGAAAGACGCACTACTTCGATGATTCTCTGGCTTCCTCATTCTGGGTCTTCTGCCTGCATTGAGGAGACATCTTAATCGCTAGTCAATAATTAAATAAGGTTCAGACTCCAGATCACTAGTTCCTTTCTCTGTTGTCAACAGAGAAATGGGAGGCACAGTGAGGTGCACTCTCCCTTGTGAACCAATAGCCCCTTGTGGATATGTCACGTCAGTAGGTGGTGAAGCTTATATATGCCGAGTGTCCTCCGTGTCCCCTCTCCCCCTCCTCAGTTAGGGACTGTTGATTCCATCAGAAGACAGTCATTTCAGGAAACTGAAGGAAAGTACAACACGGAGGAATTTTTACGTTACTGTGGTATTCCCACTGTAGACCATCTAGTACCTGCTGATGACTTCCTCTTTGAAAAAACATGTTTTATATATATATATATATACATATATATGTATATATATATTTGATAAATTGTTTTGATATAAAGTATTTTCACTAGAAGGTGTTGTTGCCCATGTATTCAAATGTCCATAGAGCGATTTCTCTTATTTTCTCAGTGCTTATTTATTTAAAAATTTTAATTGTGAAGAAATACAGATAGCATGAGATTTACTGTCTTAGCCATTTGTTAAATGTATAGTTCAGCAGTGTTAAGTATAGTTACATTGTTGTGAAACCAAGTTACAGAACTTTTACATTTTTCAAAACTGAAACTCAATGCCTGTTAAACAACTCCCCATTTCCACTCCCGTTCCACCCCTAACAACCACTGTTCTACTTTCAGTTTCTATAAATTTGTCTATTCTAGGTACTATTAAGTGGAACCATATAGTATCTGTTTTTCTGTGGCTGCCTTATCTCATGTAGCATAATGTCTTCAAGGTTCATTCTTGTCTAGTATATGTCAGACTTCCCTTTTTAAGGTTGAATGACATTCCATTGTAGGTGGAGATCACACCTTGTTTATTCATTCATCTGTCATTGGACACTTGGGTTGTTTCGACCTTTTTGGCTATTGTGTTAGGCGAACGTGATAACCACTACACTACGGAAACACTGCTGTTTTTGGCTATTGTGAACAATGCTGCTATGAATATAGAAATGCAAATATCTCCTTGAGATCCTGTTTTCAATTCTTGTGGGTATAGACCCAGAAGTGAATTTGCTGGATCATATGATAATTCTAGTTTTAATTTTTTGAAGAGATATCATACTGTTTTCCATAGTGATTGCACCATTTTAGCTTCCCATCAAAAGTGTACAAGGATTCAAATTTCTCTATATCTTCTATAACTATTTTCTGTTTCTTTTTTTAATTTGTTTTTTAAATACTAGTCATCCTAATGGGTGTGCTAAATCTGGTTTTGAATCAAGAGAAAACTTCTCTAAAAGTTCTCTTATTAAGTTCTTTGTACTATGAGCCTCTCTGACTTAAGGGTTACGAATCAACAATTACTATTCTTTACTATTTCAATAAAATATCTTGTTCGCAAGAAAAGCAAAATCGAGTAAATAAATAAGCTAAGATATTTATCCATGTCAAAAACACTTGTGTGAAACCAGGTTGTTCAGCCACAAAACCACAGCCCATAAATGATCCTCCTCTTAGAGGCGTCTTCCCTTAGGTGCAGTAACAGTGTCTAAGAGAAACTATGCAGTTTCTAGGTTTTGGCCTTAGAAATATGACCTTATAAGGTATTAGCAGTTGTCAAACTCCTGAACTATACCAAGAATTTCTGGAGTGGGGGCAAGGATCATTCCTGTAAATTTTTGTATCCCCCTAGTACCTAGCATTGTACAAGGCAATTCATCAGAAAAATACATGTCTAGTTCTTGCCTAGTGCCAATTATCATCCTGAAAGTCACTGCAGATATGGCAGTGAACAAAATAAGCAAAAATCTCAGGAATGGAACTTAGAGTGCAGTGGTGGGGACCTACTATAAAGGCATGGAGCCTGACCTGTGGTGGCGCAGTGGATAAAGCGTCGACCTGGAATGCTGAGGTCACGGGTTCAAAACCCTGGGCTTGCCTGGTCAAGGCACATATGGGAGTTGATGCTTCCTGCTCCTCCCCCTGTTCTCTCTCTATCTCTCCCTCTCTCTTTCTCTCCCCTATCTCTCTAATAAAGATGAATAAATAAAAAAATAAAATAAAATAAAATATAAAGGCATGGATGTGTATGTAGTAGGTGCATAAGTATATGTGTGCTATGAGAAAAAAATAACACAATAAAGAAGAATAGTAAATGACAAGATGGGTGGTTGCAATTTTAAACAGGATTCAAAGAAGGCTTACTGAAAGGTAGCATTTGGCCAAATATCTAAAGGAAGGCAGGTGGTGAGGCATGCTGATTGCTTTCCAGGGGAAGTACGATCTAGGTAGACAGGGCAGAAAGCCTGAGGTGGAAGTGTGGCTGATGTGCTGGGGAACAGCAAGGAGACCAGTGTGTCTAGAGCAGAGTGGGCGGGAGGGAGGAGAAAGGGTCGGGGACATAACAGGGCGCCTGAGGGCACAGGGCTTTTTAGCCACCAAAAGATTTTTGATTTGGGAAGACTTTGGAGGGGGGATAAAGTGGGTTCTGAGCAGAAGAGAGATAATATCTGATCTACATTTACATGGATCCCTGTGGCTACTGCACTGAGGTTAGACTAGAGGCCAAAGGCAGCAGTAAACCCTCAAAAGACATTTATTGGTCGGTGGGAGTGGTATCCATGGTGTTAGGACTTAGGTGCTGTATGAAGCGTGGGCAGGGTTGGCAGTCTCCATAAAATGGACTACATATATCCCACAGACGCTGGGGCCTAGGGAAAACTGTTCATGGATAATGTGGGTCAGGTGGGTATTCTCCACAGATTACAACCTGGTGCCTCTGAGGGCGGGCCTGGAACCTGGAGTCCATGCTTGTTGTCTGCTTTGCAGGCCTTGTGATCTAAACAACATGTTGAGATTAGCAAAAAGGACAAAGACAACTGCCTCAGAGAAGCGCGTTCTTTCTGAGTGAATGGGTCCAACTCACCTTTGACCAATTTCTGTAAGGCCTAGGTCTGATGGAATGTGAATAAAATGTCAGTGGGTTTTCAGCAGTGGCCATGGGTGGTGGACCACAGCTGGGTGGTTCCCACCAGAGAAATTCTTCCTAATTCCTTCATCGGTGCTAATGAAACTCACTGTGGTGAAAGGAAATCACTAGACGAAACCACAGCTGTTTCACTGAAAGTACTTCTCTTTTGAGTTATAAAGTTGTCCATAACCTTTAACCTTGAGCTGGTGCCTCAAGGAAATAAACCCGGGCAAACAACCAAAGAATTAATTTGTACAGGTGTGTTTTGAGTTCAAAAGACAATATAACTGAGAATGATTCAAATGTTCAAGAAGAAAGCAATAGCTAGACAAATAAATAAAGATATTATAAGAGGGTGGAATGCTACAAAGTCATTAGAAAGAAAAGTTCTGGGGGATCTTTTGGTGCACTGAAACATACATAAGAGATTATTGATGTGGATAATAAGCAACACAAAATAAGATATTTGTGTTGTTACACCTATATCAAATATGTGTGTTTGCCAACAAGTGGATTCACAGAAATGGAAATAGAGTTTATAAGTGAATTTAGAGAAAGAAAAATTGAGTTTAAATGCTTCAGGGTCTTTTATGTAAAGTGATTAGATTATAAAAATATAAAATATAAAATGAAAATCTTTAAAAGTGATGGGAAGTAGGCATTGAAGGTGCAGAATATGGCTTCTTCCCTTTAGTCCTCATATCCCATTTGGACTTTTTAACTGTCAATTTATTAGGATTACATGGTTGGCCAAACCATACAGTTTTCAAGAGTACAACTCAATGTAACACCTTCTACACACTGCATCAGACCCTCAACTCCAAGCAAAGTCTCCTTCCACCTCCATTCCCCTCTTCCTTTTCTCTCCTCCTCCTCCTTCCACCCTCCTTCACTTTCCCTCTGGCTATTGCCACCCTAGGTCTGTAGACATGTGTTATGTATGTAAAACTTTTTTGGCTAATCCCGTTACCTTCTTTCATTGCCCCTCTTCCCTCTGACAGCTGTCTGTCCACCTGTTCCAGGTATCCATGCCTCTGTGTTTTTTTTGTTCGATAGTTTATTGTGTTCATTACATTGATAAGATGTTAATATCCAAAATTTATAAAGCACTTATAATACTGAAGACCATAAAGACAGCAATCCAATTAAAAAGAAAAAGGACCTGAAAGGCACTTCTCCAAAGAGGACATACAGATAACTAATAAGCATATGAAATAATGTTCAAGATCACTAATCATCAGAGAACTGCAAATTAAGACCATAATGAGACAGCACCTCACACCTGCCAGAATTGCGATCACCCACAAATCAACAAATCACAAATATCGGTGAGGATGTGGAGAAAAGGGAAGCCACGTGCACTTTTGGAGGGAATGCAGACTGGTGCAGCCACTGTGGAAAACAGTACGAAGTTTCCTCAGAAAATTAAAAAGGAATCTGCTTTTTGACTCACCTTTCCCACTATTTAGAATTTTATGCCTCATCTTCCCTAATAGAGCTCAGAAGACCAAGGAAAAAGCAGATAGAGTGAAAACACTTGACTGTTAGCCTTGAAAGCACACCAGAATAAAGGGGAAATTCCTAGCTTCCCTGTGTACTTGCTCTTTGGTGAGTTACCTACCATTCCAAAAGACCCCATACAGCTTGGCCAGCTCTAGGAAGAGTCCCGCCATTTGACTCTGGAGAGAAAGATCAGAAAGCTTCCTCTGTGTAGCTATTGTACTTTGTAAACAAGCCAAGATAATTACAAAGAGGTGGTTAAAAATAGTAATAAATTTTTACCAAAAAATTCCTCTGTTTATCAAAGATAGTGATAAATATGATAAGAACATATATTTTTTTCCTCCAAAGAGCTCAATAAACTTGTAATGAAAGTATTTTTTTGTGATATATTGTATTTAAAATACAAATCACCACCCTGGCTGGTTCGCTCAGTGGTAGATCGTCAGCCTGCTGTGTGGATGTCCCAGGTTTGATTTCTGTCCAGGGCACACAGGAGAAGTACCCATCTACTTCTCTACCCTTCCTCCTCTCCTTCCTCTCTCTCTCTTCCCCTCCAGCAGCCAAGGCTCCATTGGAGCAAAGTTGGCTGGGGCACTGAGGATGGCTCCATGGCTTCTGCCTCAGGTGTTGGAATGGCTCCAGTTGCAATGAAACAACACCCTAGATGGGCAGAGCATTGCCCTCTATTGGACATGCTGGGTGGATACTGGTTAGGTGCATGCCTGTTCATGATCTGTCTCTCTGCTTCCCTGCTTTTCACTTCAGAAAAATACAAAAAAAAATACACACACACACACACACACACACACACACAAAATACCATGGATGGTAGAATTCATGAGTAATTTTACTTTCTTCTTTAACTATTCCTGTATCATTTGGATTATTTAAAACAATATACTATTTTAAAATAAAAGGTAAATTTTTTCCTTTTGAAAAATAATATTACCTAGTTAATATTTTAATTTTTCTTAAATTGGCTCTTATAAAGATTAATGGATCAGACTACATAAAATCAAAACTCTCTATGTGACAGCTCTCCTGCACTGTAATAAACATCCGCCATGAATACTGTTTAAAGATAGGTAATAAACTGATAAGAACTATCAATTAAGATCTTTAATACTCAAAATTATTTTGTAATCACTGAAAAATGCTGAGATAAGGTCTGGAGATATCAAAAAGCAATTACTGCAAAAATAGCCATAAACATGCAAAAGGGGCTAACTTTATTTGTGGTTAAAAAAAGTTAGAACAATAAGTTAGCTATGGGTTTTCATCTATTAGAGTGGGAATGGTTAACTAATTTTCATTGTTCAATACAGTCAAAGACTATAAGTATTATCTTTCATGCCAGGAAGAATGTAAATTGGTACAAATTGAGAGCAATACCTATTACAGTATTTAGTACACACATTATACTTCTAAGTAATTTACTAAGGAAAAAACTATAAAGTTTACACAGGTTTATGATTAGGTTGCTTATTGTAAAATTACTGTATTATATAGTGTTGGTCAAATAAGTTTGTAAATATGATATATATGTTTGCTCGCTTATAGTTTGCATTGGGTGTGGGGCACAGGCTGTAAGCAGGCAGGGTCGTTATAACCTAAGGCTTAGTTTTAAGACTAAGCCTTTCCCACCCTTTTAATATTAAGATGGTCTCAAAACTGAGCTTTTTCCCCACACCCTTGACTGTTGCATGATGTGGGTGGTGCACTCTCATGAGGAATCCCATTATGTCTCAGATTAGTGATTTTGTATCAGAGACTTCCTTGTTTGTATATTGGATTAAAGGTTTTGATTTATACACTATATAATGGGCAGAGGAGCCCATGCTGGAGGAGAGCAAAGAAAGGCCACATGGAGGAGAGGAGAAGCAGGCAAGACGGTGGAGTGCTGAAGGAGAAGCCAGTTTGTGCAGAGTTTGTGCAGAGAGAAGGAGATGGGGAACAGAGGTGAATAAGGCTGGTGAGGTAGAAACCTTTGATTTTAGGAAACTCAGATAAGTCAGTGGCTTTGGGAGCCCTGAATGAAAAGGAAAATGTTTTCCCACTGTGTGTATTTCTTGCCAGCTGAGTGCAAGCCAGGATTAAAGCTAATGGGTCACCAGTTCATGGCTCTGTTGTTTCATTACCATTTGCCTGAACCAAATGTGAACCTGCATAGGCCCGGTGGCTGTGATGGTGGCCATGGCTACTGGCCATACGTATAGCCATTAAAAATAGAATTGAGAATTACAAAACTGAGTACCTACAGGATCAAGACTTGAGGGAGCATAGGAAGTGGTGTGTGTGGGGAGAGCTTGAGCAACCACTCCAAGTTCAAAGAGTGTTGCAGCTCCTGCTCAGCAGTTCACCCTTCAGGATTGGGATTAGTGGTGCCAGATCTTACAGTTTTTCAAGCGAGGGTCAGGTCTATAAGATCACTCCTGCATACCAGAAGTGACTGCAGGAAGCAACCCATACTATACGCTGGTGTGATGCTCTAAACTGCCTTGTGCACCTCCCTGGTCTCAGGGTGAAGCTGCAGTGCCCCCGAGACTCTCTTCTCTGACTGTTCATGGCCATCCATCCATATTTTAAAATGTTGAATGTGTAACTCTATAAGAATGCACTGTATGAAAATACCATGTTATTTGTTCATAAAGATATCTATACTTTAAAACAACATATGTAGAATTATTTCGCTTTAATAAAAAGTATGTGTGTGTATGTATTAATATATACATACGCACACATACATGTACACACATATATTTTATATATACATCCTCATACCTGTTTTGGAAGTCTGTCACACCATAGACTGTGACAATTATATGACTGATATGATTAAACCTAATCTGAAATTCAGTATCATGGCCTTGAAAGAGATACCTTTTCAAAATACTTGTCAATTCTTGGTGGTAGTTTCTTTATGATTTCATATTTCTACCTTTTTATGTGCTTATCTCACTCATGTTCAATGACATGAAATTCAAATTTTTCATTGGTTCTTATGAATTTAGTAATTTTTGAAGAGTGACTTCAGGGAGCCATGAGGAGGTCACATCGTACAACCCACACCTTCTACCTTCACTGGCTTTATTCTCATCCTGTTCTTAAATTTTCTCTTGTTGTTCTGGGCCATAGACAATTTCTTCCCACTGTTTCACATAGAGAGGATCTACTAAAGTCAGGACCTTTCAGGATTTTACCTAATATTTTAAGTAAGACTCATCAAATATTTTATTCTTCCATATAAAATTCTTTAAGAGAAATTCGGTAAATACAAATGGATATCCTTTTTATACTATAAAATGAATGGTTGGGATTATAAGTGATTTAAAGAATCTTTAGTATAAGATTTTAGAGTAATTAAAATATGTTGTACATGTAAAATTAGAAAAATTATGGCAAAGAAATAACAAATTTACATTTTAGGAAAAAAATACCATGAACGAGATTTAAAATAGGCCTAGAAATTGGTAATGGTAACCTTCAGATTGTTTTGAACATCATGCACAATAAGAAATATATACGTAGCTACCTAGTAAACTCAAGGGAAACAAAAGTTTCATGAAACAGTATTCATCCTTAGTATGTAAGAAAGTGATTCACTAAATTGATTTCACAACTCAATAATAAATCTTTACTTGGATTTTGAAAATAGAAAGCTACTGGTTTCTTCAAATTTGTCAGCTAATCTTGAAAATGAGAAATAAATTAATTTAATTATTTCTCATTATTCATAAAAAATCAGAGAAAATGTATTTCTTATTTTCTTACTGCTTATCATAATCTCATGTAGACCCACTCTCATAAAGAAATGTGGTTTGTGCTCCGTCTATAGTCCCCTCTGCTTTTTTTTTTTTTTTTTTTGCCAACAAGGTTTATTTGTCAGATTGTCTACTTTGATTCTGCCTGTGTGAAGTCATAATTACAGTGTCACTTAAGTTTTTCATTTCTGGGAGAAGATTTTGTGTTTGGAAAGGAAGGAGTATATGTTATCTTAAATGAGTATACAATTAATTAAAGTTATAATTAAAACATGTTGTTTATCTTAAGCCTTTAAGAGAAATCTTCAAATTTATATTCTATCAATGGAATGTTTTCTATTAAAAGAATTACTATTCCCACTTCTTCCATTACAAATTACTCAAAGACTTGACCACATTGAAAAGTTAGTAAATGGAATTTCCTTAAACATTAAAAAATACGTATAGAATATTGTTATCCTGATTTTCTCAGACACATCAAATGCCTTTCATGGTCCCATCTTTTCAAGTCCTTAAGCAACTCTTGTGTATCTAATGAAGCAATTTATAAGCTCTAGTATATCAGGTCCTCAACTTTCAAATGCCATTCACACACACACACACACACACACACACAAAATCAAAACATTTTATACTCTTTGGATTAATATTTTAAATCAAGTATTAACTACACATTTCAAATTAAAATAATAAGAATTATAATGTCAAGCCTTGACCATGTAGTTGGCTAGAGCATTGTCTTCACATATACCAAGTTTCCGGGTTCAATCTCTCTGATCAGCGCACGTACAAGAGACAGCCAATGAATGCATAAATAAGTAAGACAACAAATCAACGTTTCTCTCTCTCCTTTCAACTCTCTAAAACCAATTAAAGATTTTTTCAAAAAGAATTATTTGTCAGATTGTTTCAAATGTACTAGCAAGCACTCCTAGATTATCCTCATGATTAAAAAATGTATTCTCAAATTCAGAACACAAAATTGCCTTAGTTATTTCCAGACCACCATAGAGTTTAAAGTTTACTTATCCAACTAAGGAAAGATCTACCATTGCATATGGCTGAGGTAATTCCATTCTGAGTTTTTAATTCTGCATTTAAAATTTCAGAATGCAATGTAGATTTAAGACTGAGTTACAGAGTCGTTCTTCCAAAAATCACAGGTGAGCAGGCTGAGCTGAGTCATCAATTTTCAGGTCCATCGAAAGGGACCCTACCCTAGATCTTACAATTGGTATTTGGTTTTGTAACCTGGTGTATTATGTGTGGGTACTCTACATCTGTTTCAAGTTTATTTCTTTTTTCTTCTCCAAATTTTTATTGTATACACTTTCAATGTCTTAGCCTCTTTTTATTAGAAATGTTTTAGTATGCGAAGGGAGTAAGAATGACAAAATGAACCTCTACCTACCTATTAACTAGATTTAACAATTATTAATTAATGACTGATCTTCTTTCAACTATATTCCCATCCACTCCCCTTCACATTGTTTATTATTTAGAAGAAAATCTCAGAAATGCTATGTCATTTAACAACCCATTTAAGGCATTCAAAAGACCTTAAAAATAAAAAGAACCACAGTGCCATGATCTCATCTAAAAATTACCAATACTTTCTTACTATCATCAACTATTTAGGTGATGTTCAAATTATAAATTGTTTTATATGTAATTTTTTTTGGTTTGTTTGACTCTGTTTTCAAATAAGGTTTTTGTGAGTGACTGGTTGATATATTTCTGAAGTTGCTTTTAAAGTTTTTTTTATTGAATCCATTGGGGTGACACTGGTTAATAAAATTATGTAGGTTTCAGGTGTACAACTGTATAATGCAACATCTCTATATTGTATTATGTGTTCATCACCCAAAGCCAAGTCTCCTTTCATCACCATTTATGCCCTCGTTTAATCCCTTCACTTTTTTCACTCAATCTTTTAACCCTCCTCCCCTCTGACAGCTATTAGTCTGTTTCCTGTGTCTGAGTCTGTTTCTATTTTGTTTGTTAGTTTATTTTGTTTATTAGATGCTACATATTAATGAAATCATATGGTATGTTTCTTTCTCTGACTGTCTTATTTCACTTAGCATAATACTTGGCAGATTCATCCATGCTGTCCCAAAAGGTAAGATTTTTTTCTTTTTTTAATGGCTGAGTAGTATTCCATTTTAGGAACATACCACAGCTTTTTTATCCAATCATCTATTGATGAATGTGGGCTGCTTTTATTTTTTTTATTTATTTATTTTTTAACAGAGACAGAGAGTGAGTCAGAGAGAGGGATAGACAGGGACAGACAGACAGGAACAGAGAGAGATGAGAAGCATCAATCATTAGTTTTTCATTGCACATTGCAACACCTTAGTTGTTCATTGATTGCTTTCTCATATGTGCCTTGACCGCGGGCCTTCAGCAGACCGAGTAACCCCTTGCTGGAGCCAGCGACCTTGGGTTCAAGCTGCTGACCTAGGGGTCTCGAATCTGGGTCTTCCGCATCCCAGTTCAATGTTCTATCCACTGCGCCACCGCCTGGTCAGGCGAATGTGGGCTGCTTTTAAATCTTGGCTAATGTAAATATCATCACAATGAATGTAGGGATACAAATATTCTTTTGAATCAGTATTTTGGGTTTCTTCAGGTATATTTCCAGAAATGAAATTGCTGGGTCATAGGCAGTTTCATTTTTAATTTTTTAAGGTAACTCCATACTGCTGTCTACAGTGGCTGCACCAATCTACATTCCCACCAACAGTGCACGAGGGTTCCCATTTCTCTACCATCTTGCCAACACTTGTTTATGATTTCTTGATGATAGTTATTTTGACAGGTATGAGGTTATATCTCATTGTGGTTTTAATTCTCATCTCTCTGATGATTAGTGATGTTGAGTATTGCTTCATATGTCCACTGGCCATCTGTATGACCTATTTGGAAAAATATCTATTTGGGTCTTTTGCTTATGCTTTATTTTGATTTTTTTTTGGTATTGAGTTGTATAAGTTTTTTTTATAAATTTTGGATATTAATTTCATATTTTTTCCTTGATATTTATTTACTAAAAAAACTAGATCATTTGTTTCATAGTTTTCCAGTCTGAATTTTGCTGAATTGATCTCTATAATATCATTTAATGCTAACTTAAACCTTTCTTTCTCCTATAAATTGGTTGTTTGATCCAGAGCCAGATTTGAGTGTGATATTGTGTGTGTGTGTGTGTAGCTATCACAAGACTAATTCTTTTTTAAAAAAAAATTTTTTTTTAAAGACTTTATTCAATTTTCAGAGAGGAGAGAGAGGGAAAGAAGGAGAGAGAGAGAGAGAAGGGGGAGGAGCAGGAAGCATCAACTCTCATATGTGCCTTGACCAGGTAAGCCTGGGGTTTCGAACTGGCGACCTCAGTGTTCCAAATCTTTATCCCACTGCACCACCACGGGTCAGGCAAGACTGATTCTTAAGTATTAGAATTATAATAATCCATGACTAGTGCCTAGTTGTCCTGTCAACATTTTAAAAGTCAATAGACTTGGGTAAATCATCTGGGGCACCCCTATCTGAGTTGAAGCTATGTGTCTGCCGCATGGTGAGTTATTTGAGTTTTATTGTCCTCTTTCCTCTTTGTAACACTTTTCCCTTTTTTGTGGGAGAAGTATGGTAGAATTTCTCATCTTTTATCTTTTACTTTGTTACGTGTCTTGTAAACCACATTTTATAGTTATGTTAACAACAAGCTACCAAGAGAGCTGAGCTTCATTCACTGACAGGAGAAATGAGCCCAATGTTCCACCCTCCCAAACCTAAATAATGCTTGTACAGGTCAGATATGTGAAGCAGGTGGAGCAGAACTTCTTGAGTTTTAAACTCACTTGTAGAAAAAATGGGTGACTTTTAGGGCTCTAGGGAAATCCAGAGCTTCAAAGTTCTTCCTCCTTGACTTAAAATTACAAAAGGATTTCTTCAGCTCTTTGACTTAGGCTTGAGTGTCATTTAAAATATGTGTAAGTTGTCAGTATTAGATAATCTTAATGTGGATAATTTTTTGATGATTTTCTGAGATTTGACCTTTTAAGGAGGAGGTTAAGGAGCTAGGAGCTGGTGCTTATGATGGATGCCTGGTATGGCCTTGTGAATATACCCAGGAGTCACACACAGAGTAGGTTAAGCCAGCTTTAGGGTAAGCCAACAGGAAAAACAACAACAACAACAACAACAACAAGAAATGGCCGATGAAATACTTTGGATTCACCTGAATCTTGATTTAGAATCTTTGATTATTCTTAAATCCAACCTGTTTCTCTAAGGTTTATTACCTTTGAATCTTGAATAATAATTCTTTTATGATCTGTCAGCACAAGCACTCTGCTCCATTAGCAGTTACACAAAAACCCACCTGCCTTAGGGAAATCTATGTCTCTATTATTGTTGAAAAATTAATAAATGAAATGCTTGTTTCAGTTGGCGATGCTCTGGAATAACAATAGCTGAGAATATAGTGTGGCACTAGGATCCGTAACAGAATATATTACTGACTTCAAAATAGAAGGCACTGCAAACGAATTCTAATAAGTAATTTTTTCTGCTCCTTTGACAAAATCTGTTTCTAGAGAACAAATAGCTTCTGACATCAATGCTTAAATGGCTGTTATTTGTGAGGCACATCATCCTTAAAAGAGGTTGTTTCTTTAGCATGTAGATGAGTAATACCTACCAAGGATTCCTCATTGGATTCGTAATGGCCTCATTATTATCCTTGTCTTGCCGGCAACTTATCTGCAGGAAGCGAGTATGTGGAAGTCACTCTTGAATGTGCTATCAAAATTATTTCTGCTGAAGGCCATTTCAATAACAAAAGGGTCTGAACGTTTTCTTCTTAGATATCTTTCAGTATGAGGCATTGCAATTTTTGGTGGAGGTGAATTTAAAGGCAATGGCACAGAAACCCTAGCTACAAAATCTTGATTGGCTTAGGGTTGAATTGTGGTCCTTCACCAGATTCTTATGTTGAAATCTTAATCCTCAGTACCCTAGAATGTAACCTTATTGGAAATATAATTAGTTAAGGTGGCTTCATACTGGAATCGAATAGGCATCTAGTTCAATATGACTAATATTCTTAGGAAATGAATGCTGGCCCTGTCTGGTCAGCTCAGTCAGTTAGAGCATCATTGTGAAACACCAAGGTTGTGGGTTTGATCCCTCATCATGGTATATATGGGAAGCAATGAGTAAATGCACAAAGAAGTGGAACAACAAATGAATGCTTCTCTCTCTTCCTTCCTTTCTCTGCCTTTATAAAAATCAATAAAAAATCAATAAAAATAAATAAAATGAATGCCAAGTGGAGAAACAGATATACACAGAGAAAATATTATGTGCAGGCACAGGGTGAATGACACCTATAAGACAAGGAACATGATGAGATCACCAGAAGCTAGGAGATAGACATGGGGCAGAGTCTCCCTCACGGCCCTCAGAAGTAACAACCCTACTGACACCTTGATCTTGGACTTCTAGCCTACAGAAAATCCCCTTTTACTCTGGACATAAAAAAAAATGATACCAAGAATACCTTAAAGTGTGCCAGAGATACAATAACAACTAAATGAAATGCACTGAAATAATATCAGATTTATGCCAAGTGAAATAAGTCAGAGAAGAAAAATGCCTTATGATTTCACTTATATCTGGAATCTAAAGAACAAAACAAACAAACTAAACAGAAACAGACTCATAGATACAGAGAAACAGTCTGATGGTTAACAGATGAAGGGGTTTTGGGATGGGTGAAGAGTTTATGAAGTCAAAACAGGTAGTTACAGAAGAGTCACAGAGATGTGAAGTACAGCATAGGGGTATAGTCAATAATATACTGTAACTATGTATGGGGCCAGGTGTGTACTTAAAATATTGGGAGGGATTGATTTGTAAAGTATATGATTGTCTAACCATTATGCTATATACCTGAAACTAATATTGAATATATGGAATGTGAACTGTAGTTAAAAATATATGATTTATCATCAATAATATTAATACTATAAAACTAAAAAATTCTGGTACAAATGCTATAGTACAGATATAGTTATATTCCAAACTATGTATCAGGAATTAAAATTAACATATTTTCAGACTATAAAGATGTTGGAATTTTTCACATATAGACCATTGCTGAAAGGTCTTCTACAGAATATATACTCCATCAAGTATTAATAAGTGGAAATTGATAAAAACACTTTGGTGAATTAAGATATTAATTAATTCTAAAAGCAGAAATACCCAAAGCATAGGTTTAGTAATAGCGGGGATTAAAATTCCACTGAACTATCACATAGTCAACGTGAAGGGGAAATATTGAGGGAATCAAAACCATGTTAAGTTTCTTATCTTGTTCAGGAATAAAACAGAAATAGTGAACACATTTAACTATATTAGAAAAATATACTTAAGAACCCGTGGTCAAAATTTAAGGGCAGTTATTGAAATTATAAAAATATATAATTGTACTTTCCAAGAATTCAGTTAAAAAAGCAACAAAGTAAAATAGGTTAATATAACAGAATGTAGGAAAAGAGAAAGAATAGAAACAATGTAAAGAAATAGTATAGAGAAAATACAAAGTAACAAGAACACATATAACAGTAACCACAGTAAGGTTGAAAGGTTAACCCGCTCTGGGAGAAGAGGGCCCATATCTTTCCTGTTCATCCTTTAATCCTTGCCGTCAAGTCTTGCACGTGCAGGCATTTGTCTTGTGAATCAGAGAGCCTCTCAGATTGGATTTTTAAAAATCCAGCAATATCCTGGTATAAAAGGACTCCCTAGAATCTATGTAAACACAATAAATTAAAATCAATAAAAAAAGACTCACTTTTAAGAAGGCAATATTATTGTAATAACCGTGAATGGTGTCAGGTGGGTGCTTGAAATATCAGGCGGATCACCTGTATTGTGTCTGATGGTCTGACCACCATGCTGTATACCTGAAACTAATACAAAATGATGTTGAATATAAACTGTAACTGAAAAAGAAAAGTTAAAAAAAATTCCTGGAAGGTTGAAAATCCAGGGAAGAAAATGATATGCCTTCAGCCCAACTTTGCTGGGAATCTAAAACTTCTCCAAAAATAGTCTGTTAAAATTATATTTAAAAAGTAGATCTTCAATTAAGTGTTATTATAGCCCCCCTGCAAAAGACAACCCACAGAGAATCACAAGAAAAATTTTGGAGGTGATGAATATGGTGATGAACTCACAGGTATATGCTTATATCCAAACTCATAAAATTATATACATTAAATATGTGCAGTTTTCATGTCAATTAAACCATAGTAAACCTGTTAAAAATGATTTGCTATTCTTTGAACATATGTACCCCGATTTATTGATGTCACCCCATTAAAATTAATAAAAATTAAAAAAAAAAGATTTGCTATTATCATCAGAAATGACAAATATCTAGTATAGTAATATCAGAATCACAGATAATAAAATTTAGGGCAAAACACATTAAAAGAGAGAGGTTGGCATTTCATATTGATAAAAGAAAAATCTACTAAAAATACCCAATCATTTTAGACTAGTATTGACATTAAAAACAGCCTTCCGTTATAAATAATTAAAGTGGATTTATGAAGCTGCAGCTGGAAATGACAAAGTATAGTGGGGGATAAGAATGAGACTCTAGCTTGACCTGTGGTGGCGCAGTGGATAAAGCGTCAACCTGGAAACACTGAGGTTGCAGGTTCAAAACCCTGGCTTGCCTGGTCAAGGCACATATGGGAGTTGATGCTTCCTGCTCCTCCCCCTTTCTCTCTCTCTCTCTTTCTCTCTCTCTCTCCCCCCTTTAAATAAATAAATAAATATTAAAACACACACACACACACACACACACACACACACACATATATAAAAAGAATGAGACTCTATTTCAACCACTGAAAAACCAGCAGCTCAGTTAAGAAATGGGTACCGAGCTGGAATAGACATTCTTTAAAGAAAATATACAAATATTTAATAAGTACTTGAAAAATGTTCAACATCACTCATCACTAGGGAAATGCAAATCAGACTCAGAAAGTGATACTACGCATTTGGAAGGCTACTATAAAAACAAACAAAAACATAAAATAGCAAGTGTTGATGAGAATATGGAGAAATGGAAACTTTGTGGCCTGTGAGTGGGAATGTAAACCGGTGTAGCCACTAAGAAAACAATATGGCAGTTTCTCAAAACTTAAAAATAAAATTACCATCTGATCCAGAAATTCTACTTCTGGGTATGAACCCCCCAAAAATTGAAAGCAGAGCCTTCAGGAGATTTTTGTTTACCCATGTTCATAGCAGTATTTATCACAGTAACCAAAAGGTGGAAGCAACCCAAGTGACTACTGACAGATGAATGAATAAACAAAATGATGTTAGTGTGTGTATAATGAATAAAAGAAAGGGAATGCTGAACCATGATACAACATGATAAACCTTGGGAATACGATACTAAGTGAAACAAGCCAGATGCAGAAAGACAAATACTTAATGAAATCACTTATTTGAACTACTGGGAGTAGTCAAACTTACAGACAAAAAATAAAATGATGGTTTCAAGGGGAGCTATTGTTCAATAGGTACAGAATGTCAGTTTTCAAGATGAAAAGCATTCAATGCATGCACAGTGATAATGGTAGGAGAACAATGTTGGCATCCTTTATTTTTTATTGATTATTATTATTATTATTTTTTTGTATTTTTCTGAAGTGAGAAGTGGGGAAGCAGGAAGACAGACTCCTACATGCGCCCACCCGGGATTCACCTGGCATGCCCACCAGGGGGCAATGCTCTGCCCATCTGGGCATTGCTCCGTTGCAACTAGAGCTTGAGGTAGAAGCCATGGAGTCTTCCTCAGCGCCCGGGTCAACTTTGCTCCAGGGGAGTCCTGGCTGCGAGAGGGAAAGAAAGTCACAGAGATAAAGGAAAGAGGGAAGGGTGGAGAAGCAGATGGGCACCTCTCCTGTGTGCCCTGACTGGGAATCGAACCCAGGACATCCACATGCCGGGCTGATGCTCTACCACTGAGCCAACTGGCCAGGGCCAATATGAGCATTCTTAACACCATTGACTACATGTTTAAAATGGTTAAAATGGTAAATTTCATGTGTATTTTACTACACATAAAATTTTAAAAATGAGATCACCTTGATATGGTTGGAGAATGGTTTAATGAAGCAAATAAGATGGAGCAAGAACAGTTGAAATTTTTTTCTGCAAATCAGGGAAGAGATCATTGTGATTTTAGTTTAGATGTAGTTTAGACAAGTGAGGTTAAAGTTAAAGGTAAGGACTGAGAAATAATTTGATAGTAGGAATGAAAGGATTCAGTGATTGACTGGATGTGAGTGGAAAGGGAGACAAAACACTTTTGATGCATGGTTTCAGGTTTGGAAAATCGGATGGATGTTGTCTATTTATTGAGGTAGAGCCCCCAGGAAGAGGAGCAAGACTGGAGAACAAGATGGCGAGTGCAGCTTTGATAAAGTGAACATGAGATGTCTCTTTCTTCAATTGCTTCATACTCTCTTTACTTCTACCACTAACACACATTTGGCTTTCTGTGTACACTTTACACAAAGAAACAAAGCTTTTTTCACTTTGGGAGTGTTACTTTATCACTGGAACTTAGAGCTTAGAGGTAGATGCTAGGGTTACTCAAATATGTGTTTGTCCCAAAGAGAGTCAAGTTCCCTAAGGTCAAAGAATGCTTAATAAAATCAAACAGAGTATGTTTCCAACGGACTCTGGAATCCAAGAGGCAGAACATTGACATGAAGCTTGCACAGGCACAAAGCCAAGTTCATTTCATTCTGTTTCACTGTAACAAATCCCTTCTAGAATTTCTCTGATGGTGGAGATAAAGGAGATTCACAGCAGTCACTGGGACTAACCAACTGTTCTCTTTTCCTTCCTGCACATACAATGTTTTTGTAAAAGTAACATAATGGGTCTCTAAATCTGGATTGTTTATAGTTAGTGATGATTTGTGATGCTAACAGAGCACATTCAGGACACAACACCGAACAGCAAACCAATGATGTTTTGATGTTATCCAATTGGTAGCAGGCATTGTAGATGCTTTTCCTACACAAGTGCAAATATAATGGGAAACACAAAGGCCCTGAATTCAGGTTAACTGGGAACAATCTTGGCCAGTAGTGGGTACCTGAGCAGATAATGTAGCAGCTTAAACCTCAGTTTCTTCACCTTTCATTTAAAAGGGGAATCAAAGCGCCTGATCTGTATGGTAGTTGTAAAGATGAAATGAGATATATGCAAAATGTACTTAGGGTACCTCACCTACACTAGGCACTTAATTTTTCCGGTGAGCTCTTTTATGGTTAATTCACATTTCCCCAAGGCATCCCAGCCCCAAGGCAAAAATGGGACCACGACAATAGTATAAATGTCCCCACCATTTTAGGTGGGGCCTTACAATTTCCTTTCAAGGAAATTCTCCAAAATTTTGTTGAGTCCTCAGTTTATTTCACACATGCTAATGTACACAGCATTCTCAGCTCAAACCCAGCTTGTCCTGTTCTTCTCTGCTTTGGCAATGACCACTTGCTTCTGGGACTGCTGATCCTGGGGGAAGCACATGCAAAAGGTGCCAAGAACACTCAGGTGGCTTTGGGGAGAATTTGGGAAATCCCCTCCTCCCACTGGCAGCTTCTACCTCCTATCATCAAGGTTAAACATTGGACAGAGCTAATGCCATGCACGGGGCCCATGTTACCATGGCTGCTTTCTCTGTGCACCAGCACAGCTTCCTTTTCTTCCCAGATGGAGTGAGCATCTCTTTTTTTGTCTTCATATTAAGTGTAATTCTTTCTGTTTAACCCTTTTCTCCCTGGGGACTCTTATCATGGGTCCTTGGGGCCTGGGCCAGTGGAAATTTTGATTAATTGGGAGCATACTGAAAAATCTGTCCTTTTTTTTTTTTTCTAATACTGAAGCTTTATTATCAGATCACGCTTTTCTACGAGGGCCTCTCATCTCTGACGAGTTATTTTTCAAGAGTTCAAGTCAACCTCCCACCTCCCACATCCTTTCGGTCTACCTCAACAGTCTCTCAGATATTCTAAGGTGAATCTTTCTCATGCTCTAGTGGAGGGTCCTGCTACAGTTTCATGTCTGGCTAGGAGGAGTTTTAGAGGATTTTTTCCTCAGAAGAGAAGGCGGGAGACTAGAAGAAGCAGCAACAGCCTTATGGAATGATAGTGTTATGTCTGAGGGGGCGGGGTCTGAATGTGGAGAGTGGTCCTGGGAAGAGAAATAAGTAGATGAAGAAACTTGAAGAAAGAACCGACAGATAAAACCAGTGACTAGACTGGAGAAAGAGGCCCTGATGGTTCTCATGGGTGACTCTGAGTTTTCGAGGAATTTCTGAGAAATTTGATTAATCTATACCATAAACATTGAAATTCCAGCTCTTTAAGGGAATCTTTTAGAATCCTTTACCCTCAACCCCCCACCCGACCTTAAAACTACTCCCTCAAATTTCTCAGCATCTACATTGGAGGCCCTCCTTACTTTGCAGTTCTCAAAGCACTGAGCTTGTAAGGGAGTTGCTGTAACTTGTCTGCTCACCTGTGTGTAATGGTGACACAGAGATGCTACTACCCTTATGAACCCGCTGGTGACTTGGATTCCCAGGGCAATCTGTCTGTGCGTTTTGGTTGTATATATTTCTCGTTTTTGGCATGAGTTGGAAGGAAGACCCCTGAGATTGCTCTGGGACTGAAGCTAGATATAGCTCTCAGCATTCAAATAGACATCGAATGAGCATGTCCACGTTCAGGAGCAAGTTTAAGGGTAATTGGGAACAGAAGGTGGATTAGATTTCTCCCCTAACTCTTTTCTATATTTCTAGGCTCCAGACTACTGAAAACATTTTGTGAAGGATTTGACACATTTCTGAACTCCTAATCTGAACCTTTACACAAGTGTACGTACAGGAGCATGACAGCTTCTGGTGATGCTCTGAGTGGCTCTTCAGGAACCTGTGCTCAGCTGCTTCCTCTTCTTCATCAGGGTCTGAAGGGAATAGGCGGCTTCAAAGAAAAACATTAAAATGGTTTATTGAGTGTCTGGCATTATGCTTTTCACATGTTATCGCATTTAGTTCTTATATACCAATTTTAGGAGAGAGGTCATGTGATTTACAAGGGCCAGAAATAGGACAGGACTACAGGGTTTCCCTTGTAAGTAACACAACGTTCAATCTCTTCATTCAAGGAGTGATTTCTGATGGGGATTTCAGGAATCAAAGCAAACTCTCAGAGTCTCTGTCTTTGATATGAACTTTATTCTAATGAAGCCCTATTCTCTTAAACATGCTTTTTAATGAAGTAAACTATTCGCCAAACTCTTTACCTGAGAAAAACTACATATCCTAATTCAAAAATGTTTCTTTGGAATCTCATAATTTGTATTTTTTTTCAGAATATAGGGGCAGGTGAGCTGTTATCTTTAAAAAATTTTAAACCATTTTTTCTTAAAAAACAAAACAAAACAAAACCAAACCTAACTCCTTATCACCTCTCAATAAAAGTTACTTCATCACATTTTGTTGAAAAGAATGAGCTAGAAATGTGGTCTGTGAGAATGTTTGCCGTCATTGGCTTTTCGGTTTCCTGATTCTCAAAAACTTTGTGCGGGTTGTTTGTCAAACTCCTGAGGACCTGCCGAGCACAGAGCCCTTTCATGAACTGGGCCCCAAGCAAAATTGTCAACTGGCTGCAGCTTGAAAACAAGCACACTTTTAGTGCTTCTTACTTCTTTCTCTCCAGTCTTTCCCTGACTTTTTTTGCATTTAAAAAAATACAGGAAAGATGGATGTTTCTGTCTGTCTGTCTCTCTGCCTTCTTCTCTGGGATCAGTAAATAAAAATAAAAATAAAATGCAAATAAAAGTTTGCTTTTTCTCTCAGCCAGGAAGGAATTTTCAGACCAATTATTTTGTGATTCCAAGTAAATGTGATTTTTTTTCTTCTCCTGACTGGAGAGCACAGTTGGGTAGAGCATCATCCTGCTGGTTCGATCACCAGTCAGGGCACATACAGGAACAGACGGCTGTCTCTGTCTCTCTCTCCCTTCCTCTATCTCTAAAATCAACAAATAAAAAAATTATTTTTTTCAAAATAAATGTGATTTTTAATCTCATGACATTGACATTTTCAGCTATATCTTTAATCACAGAATAAAATACTTTCTTTTTCATCTCTGGTTAAAGAGATTTTAGATTAAGGAGCTTTGGGAGTGAAGGAATGGGCGACACCAGAAGGAAGAGAGTGGGATAGAAATTGCTTCTCCCCCAAACAGATACGAAGCTTTATGAGAAGAGACTTGAAGGTAGTCATTTCTTTACTTATTATTATTATTATTGTTGGATTTTAGCAGCTCTGCTCTGTCAGATGAGACTGAAGGCTCATTTTTCACTCTGCATGGCAGGGTAAGAATGGGAAAGGTTTAAAGGAAATAAAGCTATCCTCTGCTCTGGGCTTGTTGATCTGGGCAAGGTCCTTACTACCTAGTGCCCTCAAGGGGTGGAGGGACTAGTTCCTGCCACAGTCTGATAAGGGTTTAGAGACTAAAACAAAGTTTGCAAAGTAAATTAATTGAACAATCAAGTGGAAAAGTTTTCAACAAATACAAAAGATTATTAAAAACTTAGTGAGGGAGCCCTGGCCGGTTGCCTCAGTGGTAGAGCATCAGCCTGGTGTGCAGGAGTCCCAGGTTCAATTCCGGGCCAGGGCACACAGGAGAAGCACCCATCTGCTTCTCCACCCCTCCCCCTCTCTTTCCTCGCTGTCTCTCTCTTCCCCATCCGCAGCCGAGGCTCCATTGGAGCAAAGTTGGCCTGGGTGCTGAGGATGGCTCTGTGGCCTCTGCCTCAGGCACTAGAATGGCTCTGGTTGCAACAGAGCAACACCCCAGATGGGCAGAACATCGCCCCCTGGTGGGCATGCCAGGTGGATCCTGGTCGGGCGCATGTGGGAGTCTGTCTGACTGCCTCCCCATTTCCAACTTCAGAAAAACCCAAACAAACAAACAAACAAAAAAAACCCAAACAAACAAAAGAAACAAACAAAAAAAACTTAGTGTGGGTTATGTGAAGTAGTTCTGATTTGAGACAGTCTCTTAAAAATTGAGTTATTTTCTCTTCTTTTTTCATAAAAATACTTAAATGCAATACAGAATGAGCTCTTCCTTCATCTTGTTTTATCCCCATTTCACAAAGGCAGTAGGGAATGGTGCGGAAGTAGCAGTGAACGTATGATGGCTTGTTTGGGATACCACAAAAACCTTACAGTGTTTTACTGCCCACTGCATCAGGGAGACCACTCTTACGTTTTTGCCCAGCCAAGTCCGCCTACCTCCTGCTTTGTGGCTATGAGTTTTATGGTAGCTCAAAGTTTCTTATTTCTTTGGACCATGCGAAATAGCCATTCCATGTCACTGTTAAGCCTTTTTCATGTTCATTGAAATTATTGAGACCTGACGGCTCCCGTCTTACAGGGCACTATTAACCTGCAAATCTACTTGATCTCAACCAGAAAATAGAGTAACAACAACAACAACAAAAACAACAACCCCAAATGAACAAACCAGAACAAGAAGATAGAAATCATGAGACAAAAGAAGAAATTAAATAAACAATCCAAGTGATTCAAGATCTCATAAAGAGAAAACAGACAAATTGAAGGAAGAAAAGTATATAAAAAAATAGAAGAGAAGATCAACAAATTTTGCCTAGTGCCCAGTATCACAATTGAAACAAACCAAATCATATCATTGTGAGATTTCAGAAAATTGGGAATAAAAAGCAGATTTTAAAAATCTTCTAGAGAGAATGAGAAAGAAAAAGAAAGGTAAAAATTTGATTACATGTACAATGAAACAGAAATCAGAATGATGTTTGATTTCTAAAGAAAAGAAAGTGTACCTGAATAATTCTACATAAGTAATTGTAAACATATTTTTAATTGGTGAATTTTTTTCTATGGCCATGTTCAAGGAAATGTCAAGAAACCTTTTTACTTGTTCTGTATTAAACCCAAATTACTAAACACAATTATACTTACTAAGTTGTATTGTATTATGCATCAGTACTCAACAAAAGTTCAAGGAAAAAGAAGATGGAATAAATGTGATATATGTCAGCGGAGTTCGTTGCCACCAAAGAATTATACCATTGTGTTGGTCAGATGACATTTAGATAACAGGATTTTCTTCTAAGCCACAGAACAAAAGAGAACTCTTTTAGAAGACAGAGAATAAGAAAGCAAATAAGTTGGAGTCCAGTCATATGAGAAAAGGATAAAGGAACTAGAAATATAAAAGCTGAAAAAGGAATGCATTAATGAGGTCAAGATTTTATCTTGAAATTATTGAAGTGCTCTCATATAGAAGAGGAATTAAACCTACTCAATGTGAACCAAAGACCAATGAGTGCAAGCTTCAGGGAGAATCATTTTTGTTCAATAAAAAGTATATTATTATTATTATTATTTTGTATTTTTCTGAAGCTGGAAACGGGGAGAGACAGTCAGACAGACTCCCGCATGCGCCCGACCGGGATCCACCCGGCACGCCCACCAGGGGCGACGCTCTGCCCACCAGGGGGCGATGCTCTGCCCACCAGGGGGCATCGCTCTGCCGCGACCAGAGCCACTCTAGCGCCTGGGGCAGAAGCCAAGGAGCCATCCCCAGCGCCCGGGCCATCTTTGCTCCAATGGAGCCTCGCTGCGGGAGGGGAAGAGAGAGACAGAGAGGAAGGAGAGGGGGAGGGTGGAGAAGCAGATGGGAGCTTCTCCTGTGTGCCCTGGCTGGGAATCGAACCCGGGACCTCTGCAAGCCAGGCCGATGCTCTACCACTGAGCCAACCGATCAGGGCTATATTAGTTTTTTTTTTTTTTTTTTTTTTTGCTGCTGTAACAAATCATCACAAGCTTAGTGACTGAAAAGACACTAGTTTCTTATCTTACGGTTCTAGAGGTCAGAAGTGTAAAATCAGAAGTGTGGAACAGCCTGTACTGGGCTAAGGCGAGGTGTTGGCGGGGCTGCATGTCTTCTGGAGGCTCTGTGTGAGAATCTGTTTCCTCACCTTTCCGGCTTCTCCAGGCTGCCTGCGTTTCTTGGTTTGCGGCTCTTTTCCTCATCTTCAAAGCCCTCTTACAATCTCTGATTCTCTTTCCTGTCTGCCTCTTATAGGGATCCTTGTGGTTATATTTTAAAATTGTGCATGCACAATCTAAAAGTTAAGTAAGAAAAATATATAGTTTGAGGTTCTACCTATAGAATCATCAAGCAGACGAGAATAATAGACTACAAGCAGTATGTTCCATTGGTCAGTTCTAATGATCGAATGTCTTTTTATTTTATTAAAATTTTAAATTTTTATTCTTTTTAAAAAATTGTTATTAATTTTAATTTCTTGTGTTTACATGGATTCAAGTGACCTACTGAATGAAGCTCCCTCTACCCCCAGCCCTCTGTCCCTTTTAATATCCCCTCCCCCCCCCCAACGCCCTCCCCTCTCCCTCCAGGATTTGCTGTCCTGTTATCTGTATCTGTGGATTAGAATGTCTTTTTAAAAAACATTTCCTTATAAGTTGAATTTACTGGTTTTATTCTGCATCTGAAGCCACAGAGATCAAGTTCAGCCCCCTCTACTTACCACAGCCCTTCAGGTATATGAAGAGATATCATATCCTTTAAGTCTATTTTTTTTTCTTTTTTTTTCTTTCTGAAGCTGGAAACGGGGAGAGACAGTCAGACAGACTCCCGCATGCGCCCGACCGGGATCCACCCGGCACGCCCACCAGGGGCCATGCTCTGCCCACCGGGGGGCGATGCTCCACCTCTCCGGGGGGTCGCTCTGCGCCACCAGAGCCACTCCAGCGCCTGGGGCAGAGGCCAAGGAGCCATCCCCAGCACCCGGGCCATCTTTGCTCCAATGGAGCCTTGGCTGCGGGAGGGGAAGAGAGAGACAGAGAGGAAGGAGGGGGAGGGGGTGGAGAAGCAAATGGGCGCTTCTCCTATGTGCCCTGGCCGGGAATCGAACCCGGGTCCCCTGCGCGCCAGGCCGACGCTCTACCGCTGAGCCAACCGGCCAGGGCCATAAGTCTATTTTTTTAATCTAGTTATCTTCTATGTCTTTGAATAAGCTGTAGTGCATATACATTTATTTTACATTAAATTATGAACATCTTATTTCTTTTCAACATCATCTTGTTGATTAAATCAGTCTGTTAAATTTAATCTCTTTGGTTCACTGTTCCAGCCAACAATATATTTAAAAAAATTTATTCATGCCCTGACCAGATAGCTCAGTTGGCTAGATCATTGTGCTAAAGCACAGAGGTCGTCAGTTCGATCCCCGGTCAGGGCACATACAGGAGCAGACTAATGTTCCTGTCGTCTCTGTCTCTTTCTTCTCTCTCTAAAATCAATAAAATAAACATTAAAAAAAAATAAAAAAAATTATTCATTCATCAAGGTTTTCAATGTTTAGAGCCCATGAACAAAACATTATTTTCATGAAACTTGTAGTTGAATGGAGGTTTTTATTTGTTAGAATTTATTCCTCTATTGGGTGAAAAGTTTTACTAAATGTTTGAGATAATTTGTTCAGCAAGTTTTATTGAGCACTGCTAGGGTAAAACAATTTGGCAGATATAAGGACACAGCCTTTGCTTTCAAGGAGCAGTTCTGATATACTGTGATACTGTGCTTTGTCAGGCTGGTCATAGGACCAAACTAATTTCTTATCAGTAATATACACAAGAGGTTGCTTTCCACTGGTGAAATTCAAGAGAGCTGAACTCTGTTGGTTGGTTTATTCCTGCATAACTCAAAATGGGAGGGGAATTAGGAAGCATATTTGTTTATTCTAAAGAATTATGACACTTCAGAATAGAGTATTTCCTCCGTCATTATCCCTGAGACACAGGGATGCTTAAAGGTCAAGATTAAAATAAGGCATAAGAATACCATGCAGTCAATAGTATGGTATTTACTCGAATATATTTATATTTTTCACATTAGCCTGCTCCTGATATCGGATCTTCTGCTGTTTATGATTCATTACTTTATGCTTAGCATTGTCCACTTTCAGTAATTTCTGTTGGTATTCTTTTTTTTTTCTTTCAGCAGATCTCTCAGTTTAAATTAATTATTTTTCTTGTTTGTTTAGCAATTTTTATTTTTATTTATTTTTTTACTTTTTAGTTCCTGTTGACAGTCAATATTTTTTATATTAGTTTCAGGTGTACAGCCTGGTGATCAGACATTTACATAACTTACTAAGTGATCCTCCACAGAAGTCTGGTACCCACATGGCATCATATATAGTTATTGCAATATTATTGACTATTTTCGGTATGCTGTACTTTAAATTCCTGTGACTGTTTTGGAACTACCAATTTTTCTTATTAATCCTTTCACCTTTCTCACCCAGCCTCCCAATCTCTCCTCTCCTCTGGGAAACATCAGTTTGTTTTCTGTACTTATGAGTCTGTTTTTGTTTTGTTTGTTCATTTATTTTGTTCCTTAGATCCCACATATAAGTGAAATCAGATGGTGTTTGTTTTTTACTTATTTCACTTAGCATCATACCCTCCAGGTCCATCCATGTTGTTTCAAATGGTAGGATTTTATTTTTTTATAGCTAGGTAATATTCCATTTGCAGATATATTGCATCTTCTTAATCCAATTGTCCATTGATGGGCACTTAAGTTGCTTCCTTATCTTGGCTATTGTAAACAATGCTGGTTCCATGTGCACTTGAAAAAAAATATATCCTGCTGTTTTGAAGTGAAATGCTCTAAAAACAATAACTAAATTCATCTGCTATCATGTGTCATTTAAGGTCACTGTTTCCTTGTTGATTTTCTGTTCTGGTATTTCTACCTGTTGTTGACAATGGGGTATTAAAGTCCCTTACTATGACTGTATAACTGTTGATCTCTCCTTTTATGCCTGTCCATATTTGCTTTATATATTTAGGTGCTCTTATTTTGGGTCATAAATGTTTATAAGGGATATATCCTCTTGTTGGATTGCTTCCTTTATCAGTATAAAGTGTCCTTCTTTGTTTCTTATTATAGCCTTTGTTCTAAAGTCTATTTTGTCTGGTATAAGTATTGCTACCTCAGCTCTTTTTTGTTTCCATTTTCATGAAATATCTTTTTTTCCATCTTTTTACCCTCAGTCTGTGTATATCTTTTAATCTGAAGTGGGTCCCTTGTGGTTAGTATAAATTAATTTAATAAGGCAATTTTATTCTTTAGGTTTTAGAATTAAGTTGCATGACTGGTAAAGTTCTTGAACAGAAACTTTAAAAAAGAAGGAAGCAAAGACAGGAGTTTGATATTGATAATATCAACCTATTTTATGTTTATCTACCATCTTCTCTGTCTAAGAGGGTTTGTATTGTTAACTCTCTGGCCCAGAAGACATTTGAACTTGGCAACTAGAGATAATTGCTAAATAAAGTTTTGAAAGTCCAAAATAAAATATAAACTTGGTATTTTGAACCATAAACAACACTTAAAGGTAAAAAGGCCCAAAAGTTAGTTAGCATTTGGGTCAATTTTAAAGCATACACATACATAAAATTCTGAAGAAATAAAGTATACTGCAATAGAGTTATGGGGGAAAAAAACCCTAGATTATTTAGACACCAAATATTTACCTTTCTTCAATTTTCTGGCTAGTTTAAGCTAAAGAAGCACATAATCTACATTATTCAAATAATCCTATTGCCATTCATTTAGATTTTACTCAGGAGCCATAAATAACATATGGTTTTTTTTTTTTTTAGAAATAATAATTGTATAAAGCAATCTAGTTTTTAAACTGCAACCAATTCACCAGACTTCATAAGAATATAATGCATAAGTATTACATATTTTTTGGTAGACTTTGTGAAGATTTTTTAGAGCCCTAAAAAAGGGTGACATCACACATGGCAGTCCATCATTTTGTTTATTCTCTTTCCCTTCTTTCTTTACTTTCTACTTTGGACAACCTGAATTTCCCCTGAAGCTCTCAATTCTTTCTCTCAATGATGTAGAGCAACTTTTATTTTTTTCTACAAAGTTTTGTCACCACCCAATATCAGGGCCCATGAGCCTTACCTAAGGCTACATGTGTATTTATCAAAGCATTTTCCCTCAAGAAACATCTCTTTTCTGTAAGAGGAAGTCTTATACAGCTATGCCATGAAAAAAAAAAAACAAACAAAATAAAACTATCTTATTGCTGATATGATAAAAGTGAGGAAATACCTACTGAAGCTGATATCATCAGGCATCAGTAGGAAATACCAAGTGCTTTCACATTTAATTTATGACTTTCTCCATCCATTAAAAGAAATCATTAAACTTTTAAGCTTTTTTCATCTTTAATTCAGTAAATTTATAATGCATATTTTAAAGTTGATCTTTTAATTTAAGTTTTTATACAATTCTGTTTCAAGAATTTGAGCAACATAATCAGTTTAAATATTTGTTATACCAGTGGTATTGAACAGTGAATTTCATGAGGAAAAGTTTATAGATTAAATTATTAAAAAGCCAATATATTTTTGTATCGCGGTAAATAACTTACAACATGAGATCCACTCTCTTAATGAATTTCTAAATGCACAGTACAGTGATCTTTAACTATAAGCATAATGTTGTACATCAGATCTCAAGAACTTTACATCTTAACACAACTGAAACTTTAAAGCCATTGAACAACAACACCTCATACTCCCCTCTTCCCAGGCCCTAGCAGCCATCATAATGCTTTCTGCTTCTATGAGTCATGCAGCATTTGTTCTGTGACTGATATTTTTTTTTACTTAGCATAATGTTTTCAAGGTTTATCCATGTTGTCCTATATGACATGATTTCCTACTCTTTAATGGCTGAATAATGTTCCATTATATGCACATACAACATTTTCTTTATCCACTAATTTCCTTAATGGACATTTAGTTGCTTCCAAATTTTGGCTATTGTGAATAATACCGCAATGAACATGGGAGCACAAAAAAAAAAAAAAAAATATATATATATATTGTAATTCTGGATATATACCCAGAAGTGGAAACTGAATAATATAGGAGGAACCTCCATATTGTTTTCTACTTTAAATGTACACTTTTACATTCCCATCAACAGTACTCATGGGCTCCAATTCTACACATCCTCAATGTCAACACTTGCATTTTGTCTTTTTTATGATAGCTATCTTTATAGGTTTGATAGCTCATTGTGTTTTTTTATTGCAGTTTATATTCAATATATCTTTTAATTTATTGAATTTTAGAGAGAGAGAAAGAGAGGAAGAGAGACAAATAGAAAGAAAGAGAAGAAAAGAGAGAGAGGGAAGAGAGAGAGGAAAAAATCAATTTTTGTTTTACTTATTTATACATTGATTGGTTGATTTTTTTATGTACCTTGAGTGGGAATCAAACCCACAACCTTGGCATACCAAGATGACGCTCTAACCGAGTTACCCAGTCAGGGCCTACATTTAATATAATTCTGTATTAGTTTCAAGTGTGTAGTACAGTGGTCAGACAATCATATACTTCACAAAGTGCTCCCCTAATATTTCCAGGACCCATCTGGCACCATACAAAGTTATTACAATGTTATTAACTATATTTCCAGCACTGTACTTTATATTCCTGTGACTATTTTGTAACTGTCAATTTTTACTTCTTAATCTTTTCATCTTTTATCTTATGGTGGTTTTGATTTGCACTTCCCTGATGATTAATGATGTTGAGCATCTTTTAATACACCTGTTGGCCACTTATATGTCTCCTTTTGAGAAATACCTATTCAAGTACCTTACTCTCTTTTAATTAGGTTATTATTTTTTGTATTGAGTTGTAGAAGTTCCTTATATATTTTTATTAGATATGTGGATGTACATATTTTCTCTTACTCTCGAGTTTGCCTTTTTATTCTGCACATTGTTTTCTTTCTTTATTTTTCTCTCTTAAGTGAGAAGTGGGGAGGCAGAGAGACAGACAC
This sequence comes from Saccopteryx bilineata, assembly GCF_036850765.1. Lineage (NCBI taxonomy): Eukaryota > Metazoa > Chordata > Mammalia > Chiroptera > Emballonuridae > Saccopteryx > Saccopteryx bilineata. The sequence goes on from NC_089497.1 coordinate 30,872,138, forward strand.
GCACATGTGCTCTGAGAAGAATCCACTTGGCAAGACCCCTATGGGGCGATGCTCTGCCCATCTGGGGTGGTTGTTCCATTGCTTGACAACTGAGCTATTTTTAGCACCTGAGGCAAGGCCATGGAACCATCCTCAGCACTGGCACCAATTGAGTCATAGCCATGGCTGTGGGAGGGGAAGAGAGAGATAAAGAAAAAGAAGAGGGAAAAGGATGAAGAAGCAGATGGTCGCTTCTCCTGTGTACCCCGACCAGGCATCAAACAAGGGACATCCATATGCTGCACGCATGCTCTACTGCTGAGCCAACAGGCCAGGGCTATGCTCACTGTTTTATTTGCTGTCCAGAAGCTTTTTAGTGTGATGTAGTTCCCCTTATCTATTTTTGCTTTTGTTGCCTGTGCTTTTGATGCCATGTCCAAGAAACCATTGAAAAGAATAATGTAATAAAGCTCTTCCCTTATCAAATTTTCATATTTTTAAAAATTACCAGTTAGTGTGGACAATAGATATTGTTACTCTTTCCCTGAATCTTACCTGTTGCTTGACCTCCACCCATCACTGACACATTGTATCAGGGTTGCCTATGTGCATGGTGCCCCCTAGGTTGGATAGTGTACCATTTTGAAAGGTGGCCTCAAAAGGAGTAAATCTGTTGCTAATTGTTGGTATCATTGTTCAGTTGATTAAATGCTCATTAAAAGGGAGAGAAAGGGGGGCATGAGGTGGTTGTAATGATGGAGTGAGGCTTAGAAATGCTATCTTTTTTCACAAAAGTATACTTAAGTCTTTTTATTTTAAACTTTTCTGGACCACTTAAATTACTATCTTTATATTCTTGTTAACAAAGGAGTCTAAGTTTACAGCCTGTACTTAATTACCACACACATACCTCTTACCCTTGTGTAGTCTTTTTCCTACACATCATGTTGTTGCCAAAGACACTAAAGACATCTCAATCACCAAATCTTCTCTCTGGAGACAGCTCTTTCATAGAAAACACCTCCTCTTGGGATCCAAAATCCTCTTTAACTCAGCTCATCTTTACTGAGTGCTTATTATGTGTCAGGGACTTTGAGGGGTATGGAAACCAATGTAATTTCTGAGAGATGGGTGCATAAGATGTAGGTGTCACTCTGACAAGTAAAGATCAAAACAATTGACATGAAGATAAAATGTTCTTCTAGAGCAGCACTATCCAGTAGAAACATAATGCAAACCAAATAGGCAATTTTCTTTTAATTTATTTGTTTAATGTATAGATGTTATACAATCACTTATTGGTCATATTAGTTTTAGGTGTACAATATAATGATTCAACATTTTTACACCTTATGCTGTGATCACCCCATTAATTCTAACAATAATATCACTGCAAACTAATCACAATATTACTAGTTATCATCGTCTTCCCCTTTTAATCCTCCCCGCCTTTCTGGTAACCATCCATTTAGATTCTGTTTCTATGAGTCTGTTTCTGTGTTATTTGTTTTGTTTTGTTCTAGGTTCCACATCCACATATAAGTAAAAACGTAAAGCATTTGTCTTTCTTTACCTTACTTATTTTACTTTGCATAATTTTAAGCTTCCTAATAATCACATTAAAAAGTAAAAATAAATAGGGGAAATTGGTTTTAATGTATTTTATTAAACTCAATATATCCAAAATGTTATCATTTCATCAATAGAAATTTATAATTAAGATATTTACAACCTTTTTTTGTATTAAGTCTTTGAAACCTGGTGTATATTGAACACTTAAAATTCATCTCAATTTGAACTAGTCACATTTCAAATAGTTAATAGCACATATACCTGGTATTGAAAGATGTCAATTTAAGGAATGAAAATAGAACAAATAAAAATGAAAGATTTTTGGGCTGAGGAATAGAATAATTTTTACTCAAAATTAAAAATTATTGGCTCTGGCCAGTTGGCTCAGTGGTAAGGTGTTGGCATGTTATGTGGATGTCCTGGGTTTGATTTCTGGTCAGGCACACAGGAGAGGTGATTATCTGCTTCTCCTCTCTTCTCCTCCCTCTACTATCTCTCTCTCACTCTCTTCCCCTCCTGCAGCCATGGCTCGATTGATTCAAGTGCATAGGCTTTAGGAGCTGAGGATGACTCTGTGGAGCCTCCACCTCAGGTGCTAATAATAGCTCTGTTGCCTGTGAGGCCCAAGATGGACAGATCATTGACACCAGATGGGGGTTGCTGGATGGATCTGTGTCAGGGAAAATGTGGGAGTCTGTCTTTTTATCTCTCTTCCTCTTACTTTAAAAAAGTAAAAATAAATTATAAAAGACAATTGTGATTGTCCAGTAATGCAATAAACCTCCTTCCAGAAGAAGTTTTAAGTGAGAATGAAGCTCAAACTAGTAATATAGTAGTTGACCTTTAATGTCCTTCAATTAATTACCTTAAAAAAACCAAACCAAAGTAATGCATTTTAGGGCAGCAATTTAGACAATGCAGAGTGTATAAAGAAATGTTTAGGAGCTCCAAGATGGCAGCGGAGTAGGCGGATGCACAGACGCCCAGCTCTCAACACCAAACTGGAATACAAATCAATTTAGGAAAAATCAGCATGAAAAACCAACACTGAACTGCAAGAACAGCTCTCAAAAACCAAGGAGCAAAGAGGAAGCCACAATAATCCTGGTAAGGAGTGCCTGAATCTCCTCTTCTTACAGGAACGGAAGGAGGGGGTGAGGCTGAGAGCCCACAGAGGATTTCACAGAGGAAAAAGAGCAGAAACTACTGCTCACAGCCACTTACCTGGCGACCAGGGAGCAAAGTGGGTTGAAAAGACCAGCTTATCTCCCAAGTGGAAAGGACAAGGAGAGGGACAGACTGTGAGGGGTTAAGGTATGCAAGAAACGAAATAAAAAAGCTGACTCATTTGTGCTGGAGGCGGCCATAGCTGGGGGAGGGACTGAACCTTTCACAAAACAGAGCTGAAGTGCTTCCGGATCAGAGATCTCCGGACATCTATCCAGCTCCAATCAGCTCAACAAGACACAGCTGAAAACAAGAAGTGGGGAGGAGGGGCAGTAACTCAGGTCTCCATGGAGATCTGAGATACACCACCCCCTACTGAAGCTGAGAAAAAACCCTGCCCCCAGTGAGATTAGTTGGTGGAACAGACCTTCAGCGTCTCAGGTTACACCCACAGCATTCCTGGTTACAGTTTCGAGGAAGCCTCCTGCTGAGATCAGTTAACAAGACTATCACCTGTTAAGAAAACAAACAAATCAAGACTTCAAAGCTGCCCAAATCCGAAAGTGGATTACAAATAATAGCTGATACCAACCCAAGAAGACCTAGAAATAACACAACTGAAAACTGGAGGCAGACAACACCAAGCCTAGACTCAACCAACTCTACAAATAAAACACCATTATGAGAAGACAAAGGAGTGCAACCCAAATGAAACCACAAGAGACACCTTTGAGAGATGAGCTGAGTGATGTGGAAATAATCAAACTTCCAGATGCAGAGTTCAAAATAATGATTGTAAGGATGCTTAGGGATCTTAGAACAACAATGGAGAGGCAGCTTGAAAACCTAAATAAAGAAATAGCAAGTATAAAAAAGGATATTGAAATATTAAAAAAGAATCAGTCAGAGATGACAAATACAATATCAGAAATGAAGACCACAATGGAAGGAATTAAAAACAGGATGGATACAGCTGAGGATCGAATCAGCGAGTTGGAGGACAACTGGAATGAAGGCATGAAAGCAGAGAAGAGAAAAGAGACTCAAAAAGTCAGAGGAAACACTTAGAGAGCTCTGTGACAACATGAAGAGAAATAACATCCGCATCATAGGGGTTCCTGAAGAAGAAGAAAAAGAACAAGGGATAGAGACTTTGTTCAATCATATCATAACTGAAAACTTCCCTAAATTAATGCAAGAGAAACTCTCACAAGTCCAAGAAGCACAGAGAACTCCATTAAAGAGAAACCCAAAGAAACCTACACCAAGACACATCATAATTAAAATACCAAAGCTAAGCGATAAAGAGAAAATATTAAAAGCTGCAAGAGAAAAAAAAGTTATCACCTACAAAGGAGCCCCCATAAGGATGACATCCGACTTCTCAACAGAAACACTTGAGGCCAGAAGGGAATGGCAAGCAATATTCAAAGTAATGCAGAACAAGAACCTACAACCAAGACTACTTTATCCAGCAAGGCTATTGTTTAAAATTGAAGGAGAAATAAAAAGCTTCCCAGACAAAAAACAACTCAAGGAATTCATTACAACCAAACCAATGCTGCAAGAAATGTTAAGGGGCCTGTTGTAAACAGATCAAAGTTGGAAAAGAATACAGCAAAAAAAGAAAAAAAAAGAAAAAAGGAATACACCTTTAAAGAAAAAAAATGGCAATAAACAACTACATATCAATAATAACCTTAAATGTAAATGGATTAAATGATCCAATCAAAAGACATAGGGTAGCTGCGTGGATAAGAAAACAGGACCCAGCCCTGGCCGGTTGGCTCAGCGGTAGAGCGTCAGCCTAGCGTGTGGAGGACCCGGGTTCGATTCCCGGCCAGGGCACACAGGAGAAGCACTCATTTGCTTCTCCACCCCTCCACCGTGCCTTCCTCTCTGTCTCTCTCTTCCCCTCCCGCAGCCAAGGCTCCATTGGAGCAAAGATGGCCCGGGCGCTGGGGATGGCTCTGTGGCCTCTGCCTCAGGCGCTAGAGTGGCTCTGGTCGCAACATGGTGACCCCCAGGATGGGCAGAGCGTCGCCCCTGGTGGGCGTGCAGGGTGGATTCTGGTCGGGCGCATGCGGGAGTCTGTCTGACTGTCTCTCCCTGTTTCCAGCTTTAGAAAAAATGTAAAAAAAAAAAAGAAAACAGGACCCATACATATGTTGTCTACAAGAGACACACCTTAAAACAAAAGACACACATAGATTGAAGGTAAAAGGATGGAAAAAACCTTTCATGCAAACAGAAATGAAAAAAAAGCTGGGGTAGCAATACTTATATCAGACAAATTGGACTTAAAAACAAAGGATATAGTAAGAGATAAAGAAGGCCACTACATAATGATAAAGGGAGTAATCCAACAGGAAGATATAACTATTATAAATATCTATGCACCTAATATAGGAGCAGCCAAATATATAAAACAGACTTTGATGGATTTAAAGGGCGAGATCAACAGCAATACTATAATAGTAGGGGATTTCAATACCCCACTAACATCACTAGATAGATCCTCAAGAAAGAAAATTAACAAAGAAACAGCAGACTTATTGGAAACACTAGATCAACTCGATTTAATAGATATCTTCAGATCCTTTCACCCTAAAGCAGCAGAATATACATTCTTTTCAAGTGCTTATGGTACATTCTCTAGGATAGACCACATGTTAGGGCACAAAAGTGCTCTCAACAAATTTAAGAAGACTGAAATCGTATCAAGCACTTTCTCCGATCACAACGGCATGAAACTAGAAATGAATCACAGCAGAAAAGCTCAAAAATTCTCAAACACATGGAAACTAAATAGCAGGGTGTTAAATAATGAATGGATTAAGAATGAGATCAAAGAAGAAATAAAAAAATTCCTAGAGACGAATGACAATGAGCATACAACAACTCAAAACTTATGGGACACAGCGAAAGCAGTGCTGAGAGGGAAGTTCATAGCACTACAGGCACACTTTCAGAAGCTAGAAAAAGCTCAAATAAACAACTTAACCCTGCATCTAAAAGAATTAGAAAAAGAACAGCAAGTAAAGCCCAAATGTAGTAGAAGGAAGGAAATAATAAAGATCAGAGCAGAAATAAATGACATAGAGGCTAAAGAAACAATACAGAGGATCAATGAAACTAGGAGCTGGTTCTTTGAAAAGGTAAACAAGATTGATGAACCTTTAACTAGACTCACCAAGAAAAAGAGTGAGAGGACTCAAAAAAAATAAAATTAGAAATGAGAGAGGAGAAATAACAACTGACACAACAGAAATACAAAATATTGTAAGAAAATACTATGAAGAACTGTATGCCAAAAAACTAGACAACCTAGATGAAATGGGCAAATTCCTTGAAACATACAATCTTCCAAAAATCAATCTGGAAGAATCAGAAAACCTAAACAGACCGATTACACCAAATGAGATCGAAACAGTTATAAAAAAACTCCCAACAAAGAAAAGTCCGGGGCCCGATGGCTTCACAACAGAATTCTACCAAATATTCAAAAAAAAAAAAAAACTAACTCCTATCCTTCTCAAACTATTTCAAAAAATTCAAGAGGAAGGAAGACTTCCAAGCTCCTTTTATGAGGTGAGCATAATTCTGATTCCAAAACCAGGCAAAGACAACACAAAGAAAGAAAATTATAGGCCAATATCTCTGATGAATATAGATGCTAAAATCCTCAACAAAATATTAGCAAACCGGATCCAACAATATATGGAAAAAATCATACACCATGATCAAGTGGGATTTATTCTGGGGAGGCAAGGCTGGTACAATATTTGTAAATCAATCAATGTGATTCATCACATAAACAAAAAGAAGGAGAAAAACCATATGATAATTTCAATAGATGCAGAAAAAGCATTTGATAAAATCCAGCACCCATTCATGATCAAAACTCTCAGCAAAGTGGGAATACAGGGAACATACCTCAACATACCTCAATAAAAGCCATCTATGAGAAACCCACAGCCAACATCATACTCAATGGGCAAAAATTAAAAGCAATCCCCTTAAGATCAGGAACAAGGCAGGGGTGCCCCCTTTCACCACTCTTATTTAACATAGTCCTGGAAGTCCTAGCCACAGCAATCAGACAAGAAGAAGAAATAAAAGGCATTCAAGTTGGAAAAGAAGAAGTAAAACTATCATTATTTGCAGATGATATGATATTGTATATAGAAAACCCTGAAGTCTCAGTCAAAAAACTACTGGACCTGATAAATAAATTCAGCAAAGTGGCAGGATATAAAATCAATACTCAGAAATCAGAAGCATTTTTATACAACAACAATGAACAGTCAGAAAGAGAAATTAAGGAAACAATCCCCTTCACAATTACAACCAAAAAAATAAAGTACCTAGGAGTAAACTTAACCAAGGAGACTAAAGACTTGTATTCGGAAAATTACAAAGCACTGATAAAAGAAATCAAGGAAGATACAAACAAGTGGAAGCATATACCGTGCTCATGGTTAGGAAGAATAAATATCATTAAAATGTCTATATTACCCAAAGCAATCTATAAATTCAATGCAATACCAATTAAAATACCAATGACATACTTCAAAGATATAGAACACATATTCCAAAAATTTATATGGAACCAAAAGAGGACACGAATAGCCTCAGCAATCTTAAAAAAGAAGAATAAAGTGGGAGGTATCACACTTCCTGATATCAAGTTATACTACAAGGCCGTTGTACTCAAAACAGCCTGGTACTGGCATAAGAACAGGCATATAGATCAATGGAACAGAACAGAGAGCCCAGAAATAAACCCACAGTTCTATGGACAACTGATATTTGACAAAGGAGGTAAGGAAATACAATGGAGTAAAGACAGCCTCTTTAACAAATGGTGTTGGGAAAATTGGACAGCTACCTGCAAAAAAATGAAACTAGATCACCAGCTTACACCACTCACAAAAATAAACTCAAAATGGATAAAAGACTTAAATGTAGGCCGTGAAACCATAAGCATCTTAGAAGAAAACATAGGCAGTAAGCTCTCGGACATCTCTCGGAGCAATATATTTGCTGATTTATCTCCACTGGGAAGTGAAATAAAAGACAGGATAAACAAATGGGACTATATCAAACTAAAAAGCTTTTGCACAGCTAAAGACAACAAGAACAGAATAAAAAGACAAACTACACAATGGGAGAACATATTTGACAATACGTCTGATAAGGGGTTAATAACCAAAATTTATAAAGAACTTGTAAAACTCAACACCAGGAAGACAAACAACCCAATCCAAAAATGGGCAAAAGAGATGAGTAGACACTTCTCCAAAGAGGACATACAGATGGCCAATAGGCATATGAAAAAATGCTCAACATCACTAATCATTAGAGAAATGCAAATTAAAACCACAATGAGATATCACCTCACACCAGTCAGAATGGCGCTTATCAACAAAACAACACAGAATAAGTGCTGGCGAGGATGTGGAGAAAAGGGAACCCTCCTGCATTGCTGGTGGGAATGCAGACTGGTGCAGCCACTGTGGAAAACAGTATGGAGATTCCTCAAAAATCTGAAAATCGAACTGCCTTTTGAACCAGCTATCCCACTTTTAGGAATATACCCCAATGACACCATACTATGGCTCGAAAAGGAGAAATGCACCCGCATGTTTGTGGCAGCATTGTTCACAATAGCGAAGATCTGGAAACAGCCCAAGTGTCCGTCAGAGGACGAGTGGATTAAAAAGCTTTGGTACATATATACTATGGAATACTACTCAGCCATAAGAAATGATGACATCGGATCATTTACAATAACATGGATGGACCTTGACAACATTATACGGAGTGAAATAAGTAAATCAGAAAAAAAAAAAAAAACTAAGATGAATCCATACATAGAAGGGACATAAAAATGAGACTCAGAGACATGAACAAGAATGTGATGGCAACAGGGGCGGGAGGTTGGGGAGGGGGGAGGGGGTGAAGAAGGAGAGAGGGGTTAGGGGAGGGGAGGGGCACAAAGAAAACCAGATAGAAGGTGACAGAAGACAATTTAACTTTGGGGGAGGGGTATACAGCACAATCAAATGTCAAAATAATCTAGAGATATTTTCTCTCAACATATGTACCCTGATTTATCAATGTCACTGCATTAAATTTAATTAAAAAAAGAAAAAAAATTAAAAAAAATGTTTAATAATCTTCTCTGTTGAAATCCCAATCTCTGATTTAACAAAACTAACAATCTGATGCGTATCATTCCAGACCTTCTTCTATATTCATGCAAGAATATACAATAAAATGGCACAACACACACACACACACATACACAGTGTTTTTTAATTTTAACAATGAGATCATGAAATATAAGATGTCCCACAGTTCACTTACTATCACTGACATTTTTCTAGATCAACACATGTATATCTCACTGATACTTAAATACTTCTATCACCTTCCATATAAATTACACACCATGCTTGTAGGTGGATGCTTGAATAAATATTCAATTTTCCTTTCAGTGATATTAGGGAGATGAGCATCTTTTCATATTCATAAATATTTATTTTCTTCAAGCCATTAAATGAAAATAAATTCCAAGCATAAATATTTAAGCATCCACTTACATATGGATATTATAGCAAATCCACCTTGGATTTTGGCCACACTTGAAGTGAACAATTTCAGGCAACTGCAGAACCAGCTTAAGCCCACAGCATGTTTTTTTCAAGAATGTGCCTGAGTCTTTTTGCTTTTCTTGCTCTGGAGCTTCTCTAATGGTTGTGCTCCCACCTCCTGACCTCCAGTGGAACAATTCTGTAAGTCATTCAAGTGGCAGAACCAAGGGCCTGTTAGCCTAAGCAGTGATCACGCTCACTTTGACTTTTTAATGTTCCCTGTCTCACTCTCTGTGGACCCTCAGTCCTGTCTCTGAAATCACCTTCCAAATGAGCTGCAGGCTCACAAGTTCTTCTCAGATGTCTAATAGACGATTTCTACTCTTAAGAACGTGTTGCTTGAAAAGTCTTTTAAAAAAAGTTTTATGTAACAATCAGTGCTTGTTCAAATTATTGGGTATTTGATTTCCAAAACTAAATGTGTTATCAGATTACATTTCCAAAAGATTAGAGCAAATCTCAGGCCTGTAGCAGTGCATACGAATGCTCATTTATACACATGATAACCAGCACGGGTGGTACCACCCTATAATTTTTGCAAGTCTGATGTGAGTAAAATGGTACTCCACATTGCTGCAATTTTCCTTTCAGTGATATTAGGGAGATGAGCACCTTTTCATATTCGTAGATATTTATTTACTTTAAGCCATTAAATGAAAATAAATTCCAAGTAGATTAAAGGTATAAGCGAAGAAACAATAACAATATTCAAAGGTAATTTAAGAGAAAGTTTGTTTAATCATGTGTACTGGAAGACATACTTCAGCATATGGAATGAAATTAACCACAAATAAAGATGCACAGATTTGACTACATGAAAACTGTGTTTAAAATTTTTGGTTGAACAAATAATATTGAAAGAATTTTAATTAAAAAATATAATTGTCAAAAGACAAATAATGAATTTTCTGAAAGATTCATAAAACATTTAACAGATGATACAAATTTATATGAGAAAGTTGAACTATCTTACAGAAAAAAAGAGGTAAAAAACAGAGAAAAGGTATGGTGTCTTTCTTGCTATTATCAGTATAATTCTACATGTTATTTTTAAGTGCACACACAAACAGGTCCATGAACACAGAACCAATCTCTCCAAGAGAATTTCAAGACAGAGCTTACTTGCACTTGGGAAATACAGGTCCACCGCTTTGGAATTTGAGCGCCAAGTCTATGTGATACAATGGAAGTTAGAAATAATCTAACAAGGGTTTGTCTCCCTAGACATGAGAATAATATTCTTTTTATTATCTGCACTGCTGTTGAAACACCTAAATTCAATTGGTTTGGCCTGTATCATTCTGCTGTCTGCTCCCAATATATTGGAAAAGGCAATTTCTAGATCTTATAAATCCACTTTATTGTGTATATAATACCCCATAATAGCAGTTCCCAAATAGAACTCCCAAGGTACCTCCAGTCAGCATAATTTATTTTGATATCTTAAAAGCATTAAAAAAAAAACCCTCATTTTACCCCTCATAGAACATAAACTAGATAGATCACAATAGAGTGATGCCAGGTTGGTTAACATTTGTACTTCTCTACTCAATGTTCTATGGTGGTGAAAGAACAGTATTTCTTTATTCTTGTTTGTATTGACTTGAAAAAAATGAATTATGTTCTGCCTCCAAAGTGGAGCTACAGGGCCATAGTTATGTTCATGCACAAATAAAATGATTATCTGTATTTAGCTTTTGGACATGACTTTAGTGCAGAAAGATCTCATGAGATCTCAGATCCACGAGCTGCATCAGGCGTGCCGGAGATTATGTGGACATGTGCTTTGTAGATTCAGTCGAAGTTTCAGATTTTAATAGGTCAGTGAGGTATAAAACTTAGGGCTCATTTTCCTTCTTTGCTGAACCAGTCACCTTTTGCACATGCATCTATTTTTTTGTTTAAGTTTAGAGAAAGGGAAAAGCCTCTACTGGAATTGCTGACTGGGAAGTGAGACAAGGAATCGGTTCTTTCTGTTGCGGTTGAAGTTTTTCAATTCCAGATGGAAAGATGGTTTCATTAGGCGGTGAAAAGTGACATCAGACCATGGTTTTGGAGCCTGACACAAACAGAGACCTGATATAGCTAACTATATACTCAAACAATTGAATTGGTTTTGTTAAATTTTTGACAAATTGAAAAAAAACCCCTTAGCTTTGAGGATATTTTTCAGTAGCTTAGGTTCAAACTTAAATTCCTTAAAAACAACACATGCATATTTAAAAAGAGAAATGAAACTTCTCTCTAGGTTTCTCTATATCATTTGTTTTATGTTCGCACCGAGAGATCATGTACATTGTCCATGGTTGGCCATATGACTCATAGTATGCGAGGATTTAGTGTATTTTGTGGTTAACGGGTAACTGCTGGCGAAGTCCAGGAGGGTAATTTTATGGTCTTGACATGAAAGCCCACAGCACGGGTTTATCTGTGAGGCGTTATAGTAAGGTTATAAAGTGATCTCAGTTGACTACTGTGTCTTTCACTGACGTCAAGAGCATTTCATAGTTTGAAGTTGGGTGTAATTATAGATTCTCGAGGCAGGGCTGATGTTTTTAGTAGCATTAAAATCTCTGACTCACTGATTTCTTGTTAACCCCTACCATCTGTTTTTAATAGAGAAGCAGCTATGGATGTCAAAACTCTTCCAATCTGTAAGAGATATTTTTTACTTGGAAAAAGAAGTCGTTAAATATTTTGCTCACATGATATAAAATTAGTAAATTTCTAATTTCCTAATGATTGAGGACAAGAGCAGGGGACGTGGAATCCTACAGTGCAAGTGTCACTTACTTTGTTTGCATGTATTCTTCAATTCCGTGTGTGTGTGTGTGTATGACTGAATTTCAAAATGTCAATGTTTTAAATAATATTTGACTTTAGTTATATAGGTCAGTTTCTAATCTTATGCATCCGTATGTATCCAAGTGGGATTTGAAAAGGCTGAAGACTGCTCAGTGGTAATTGAGCATGCCTCCACTGCCATCCCGTTTCATTATTTGAAGAACCAATTAAGATACTTGATGTAGAAGGCTGTGGTGTGGGAATCCAAAAGGGCTTTCTATTTCTTGTCCTACAGTTTGATTGGTATAATCTTGCGTAAATCATTTAGGTCCTGGGCCAGATGTAAAAGAAAGAAATAATGTTTGCTCCTGGGAAGTGCTATGAATTTCTTTGACAGCCACAAAGGCAAGGTTTTATGTAAAAATAGGTTATAGTGTCTTCTCAAGAATTTGATATGGCTATGTGAAATAGGTGGGTAGATCGTTATCAGCTGAAAATGATCTCCCTCCAGCACTGTTACTTTGCTCATTTGAAGTTTCACAGCCATTTCTAAAACACAAGGTAATAAAAATTTAACAGCACTAAAAAAAACTTTAGGCTGAAAGGTGTAAAGAAGCTATAACATGTGCTAGGTACAGTACTTTATTTTACAGGTATAAGGACAAGGAAAGGTACTTTACGGTTGCAATAACTTTTCTATTTATTCTAAGAGACAGACCTTAGTGTGTCTTACCAATTGTGAGTACATATAGGTCAATTTCTGATTACCCCATGTGTAACATCTGGTAACAAATAATGCTGACCATATAATGTGGATAGGATAATTAGATAAACAGACTTATGGAATAACTCTTTCATAAAGTCCAGAAAATTGTTTATAACTCAAAATTGACTGGTTTTATTTTTAATAAAATGCTACTTTAATATTATTGTCTGAGTTGATGACTTAATTTTTGTTAACTTTAGCCTTTCTATGTTTTATACAGTATTTCTCTCGAACACATATATACTAACTTTTAAAGAAATAAATAATAGACATGAGAAACACAAATTCTATATGATATAAGTACTAATGATATCATTTATTGAGTGCTTTTGGTGTGAGCATCTCTGTGCTAAACATTTCAGCTGAATTATTTCATTTAAGCCCCTTAATAAATATATGAGGTATGCCCTATTGTTGTCATACCAAATTTGCAGGGGAATAAATAGTCCAAGTGAGGTTAATTAACTTACACATGGTTACACAGCTGGTGCATGGCAGAACAGGGCTGAAAACCAGAGTGTATGGCTCTCAAACACTCCTTGAAGTGAGCATGTACTAAGATCTATACTAGACAAAGCAGTAGCTTATGATTTCATTCAAATTAAACTAGAGTCCCTGTGGGTCTTGATTTCCCCTGGTCAGTAAAGCATAGCTAGCAGCTAAGGCCAGTCCTGCCAGTGCTCTGGTGTGGGGTTGGCTGAGCAAGCCAGTATTAGGAAGCCATCCTAGCTGCTCATTCTCACCTATTGGACTGATGAGTAGTCTTGGCCCAGAACTCTCAGAGGGTGTGTGACCAGGAGTTCCGAGAACTCTGGTCTGCTCAATCTGATAGCCAGTTCTCCCAAGGGAGCCCTTTGCTCCTGAAATGACTTACTGGAAAAGTCTTCTGCCATTAGATATGATAATATCAGACAACTTAAAGGGCAAGTCATCAATTTATAATCCTAAACCTGGATCTTGAAGATGACAAAGAAGAGTGTGAGCTATGTGATATACACAGATCTAAATTATGCCCCCCAACACTCCTGTGAGGGGCAGGCTCTGGCCTTCTCACTCCTGCCTCAACCTTTTCAACATTTTTCTGCTTACTATCCACTCTGAGGTTCTGTAGACACTTTCACAGGCATACATATTCCCTGGTAAAAATACACTTTAGTGTGGCATGGAGGTGGATTCATTAGTCCAGCAGGGAAATGTGCTCTTAAGCTCAAGGGGTGCATTTATTATTGCATCCTTTCACAGGTCCTTAAAAGATCCACATGAAGGATACAGTTAACAAGATATTAAAATATGACCCTTTCTCAAATGACAGAGCTTTCTTTTATGCCTTTTCCTTATTAAGATATTAAGTCTAAGAAAGATTTGGAAAAAAAAGGCATTTAGAACAGTCTTGCAAAAATATTTTAGAGAAAAGGAAACCCTTTTATAGGTTGGTGTAAATGGGAAAACTTTGGCTTTTATTCCGGAAAAAGTTCATGCATGGAAAATCCCCAGTTAAAAGGTCACTTTTAACTGAAACTGAAAGAATAGAAACAAGTTCAAAGTATAAAATCAGAGAAAGAGAGACAAGTTAGTATTCTTACAGATGAAAAGAAATGTGATATTTGTCTAAAACGTTACCTTTGGAAAACTTATGAACTATTTTTCTGGATGTAAATGACTTGGTCATCTGTCCAGAAAACAAAATTAAATATTTCTAAGAGAATTGAGGAGAATAAATCTAACCTTAAACAGAGGGAATCCACTTTTTTTTTGGAGGGAGGTGTTTCTTTAAAAGGAATTCTTATTATTGAAGGAAAGGTTTCATGATCATTGTATATGAGGATCCTTTAAGGGTGTGTCTTAGGGGTAGAGGCTCTGTAATGAGGTTCGTGTTTGGCTGTGAGCATTTTCTCTGTAACGTGTCAGGAGGGATTACTTTATCTCAGGGGTCCCCAAACTTTTTACACAGGGGGCCAGTTCACTATCCCTCAGACTGTTGGAGTGCCAGACTATAAAAAAAATATGAACAAATCCCTGTGCACATTGCACATATCTTATTTTAAAGTAAAAAAACAAAACGGGAACAAATACAATATTTAAAATAAAGGACGAGTAAATTTAAATCAACAAACTGACCAGTATTTCAATGGGAACTATGCTCCTCTCACTGACCACCAATGAAAGAGGTGCCCCTTCTGGAAGTGTGGTGGGGGGCCAGATAAATGGCCTCAGGGGGCTGCATACGGCCCGCGGGCCGTAGTTTGGGGACCCCTGCTTTATCTTCTAGGGTCACAGAATGGTTGGGGAGATGATCATACGCCCTTGAAAATTAACTGTGGTCATAGAGTTGTCTCAGGGACCAAAGAGGTGTATGACTGGGTTCTTTTCTGAGGAGGATGTGGCTTGGAGATCTGCTTACCTGTTGGAGTAATTCTGGTTTCAGAATTGTCTGCTGGCACACCCTTATAAATTCTCCCCTGAAACAGTGCAAGTGAAAGCTTGGGAGCTATGTTTCTCCAGCTGTTTTTCCAGCAGGGTTTCAAATCGGCAAGGTTCATGCCAATGAGCAATCTCCCATGGAGTTGCTAAAGTGGGAGGGACAGATTTTTTTTTCCCTGTCCCCTGGCTGTGGCGGAGGGCGATGAGTAGGCTTCCCAAATATCCAGGACATGAGTGTTTGCAATTTCACGCACTTTGGAGCCTCCAGAGAAGCCGAGAAGATGGCCGCAGCTCCGCGCTTGGTTTTGATTTGGAGTGGCAGCCTCTTTCTCTCTCTTTATGGCCACAACACCCGAAACTTATGGCAGCTCCTCCTGACTTTTACTCCTCCAGAATTTTCAATAGTTTTATAAGCACCCAATTTCTTATATTGAACCCATTCCTGGTTAAAATACTTAGCATGGTCTCCAATTTCCTGGCTGAACCCTGGCTAACATAGAGAATTTTCTCCACATTTTAATTTTTCCTCTGAAGACAGCTTTCATTCCTTGTTGTTGGAATCTACTAAGCTTTAGAAGAGAAATTGTCATATGGGTTTCTTCTTTAGCAAAGCCAGAGATTTGGTTCCATTTTATTTTTTTAACGTCAGTTCAAGAGACAACGCAGTTTTTAATCAGAATAACACAAGGTTAATGAAATCTCTTTCTAGTTGAATTTACAATGCAATTTGTGCATGTCAGTATTTGAAAAAGCAAATTAAGCTTTTTTTTTTTTTTTTTTTTTCATTTTTCTGAAGCTGGAAACAGGGAGTGACAGTCAGACAGACTCCCGCATGCGCCCGACCGGGATCCACCCGGCACGCCCACCAGGGGCGAAGCTCTGCCCACCAGGGGGCGATGCTCTGCCCATCCTGAGCGTCGCCATGTTGCGACCAGAGCCACTCTAGCGCCTGGGGCAGAGGCCAAGGAGCCATCCCCAGCGCCCGGGCCATCTTTGCTCCAATGGAGCCTTGGCTGCGGGAGGGGAAGAGAGAGACAGAGAGGGAAAGCGCGGCGGAAGGGTGGAGAAGCAAATGGGCGCTTCTCCTGTGTGCCCTGGCCGGGAATCGAACCCGGGTCCTCTGCACGCTAGGCCGACGCTCTACCGCTGAGCCAACCGGCCAGGGCACAAATTAAGCTTTTAATACAAATGCCACTGTAAAACATATTTAATAACCAAGAAAGGAAATTTGTCTTGTCATATCTACGCTCTTCCTTTTCAGTGGTATGGCTATTGGTAACAATAAACAAGAAATATCAAACACAACATTTAGAGCCATCAATAATTAGTAACCAATGTCCATCTGAAATTGACCTAATGAGGAGATTATTCACCCTCTCTCATGGTCTATGGCTTCAATGTAGAAAGTATATTGCTAAAGATAAAGAAATCATAGAGCTTTGTCAGGAGCAATGTGTGTCTGTGTTTTTGTTTTTTTTCCAGAGTGTTCCTGGATCAGAGAAGTTTTTCCCACCTATACCCGCAACCTCCATTGAAAATTCCAGGGGAGTATTCTTTGGTTGTTCTCCTTAGTCTCATGGTTGAACTCATGGAAAGATTCTCTAAAGCTGTTGATAGCTTTTGTTAGTGCAGCCGAAATTGAGGGCCAGCCTGATGTTATTGCAGGCTGGGAAATAAGGACCTTGTTTCTTGGTCCCTGGAGAAAGTGGAGTATGGGGGGCATAGAGTAGTTCAGCTTAGCAATTTTCAGCTGCTGCGTCACAACATCCAGGTGAGTTCTTAGATAGTACGAGAAGGGAGGTGGAATAAAGTGCAGTGAGCACCTGTTTTTGATTGGCATGCTGTTTATATAATGAATATCCTTAGAGAACCACTGTGAGGTGACCTTACATGTTTCTTTCACTCTGAAAAACTAAGGAAGTCTTAGGAATGGTTGGATGTAGAGGGAGAATCACTTCACTAAGAGACCAAAAGCAAAATTTCTGGCTTCCACTTGATCTCAGAGGAGGCTGAGAGACTTACATATTTCTCATACAAATATTGATTGACTTACGACCTATGCAACTTACGACCATTCGACTTTACGACCACAATCGCTAGCCAAGACTGCTCCTTGTCCGGCAGCGCAGGCGTTGCCCAGCTGGGCGAACAACAGTGCGGACCAGCTTCCGGCAGCACTACCATCTCCGCGTGCACCATTTCAACTGTTATCCCAGACTCGGTACAGCAATTTGTGTTTTGTGTCTTGGATATTTTTCATCAAACCACGCCCAAGATGTCTACCAAGAGGAAATTGTCTTTGCAAATATTAAACCAATTGTACTGGTAATGCAGTGTTTTACTTAAACTTGACAAATGTAAAAATAAGAAATAAAATGGTGTAGAGATGATACAAATGGCATAAAATGAACAAAGAAAATTATGATATATAGTAATAATGAAAGAAAATTATGATAAAATATGACTTAAAGATTTTTATAACATCACTTCACAGTACTGTACATATAGCCTACTCAACTTACAACCAAATCGTGTTACGACCAGTCTGTCGTAACCAATCGTGGTTGTAAGTCAAACACTAGCTGTAGCTTATCAGAGGGGAAGCAAAGAAATTTTGAGTAATGCAAATAGATGTTGCATTTCTTTCTATTAAGTCCTGTTTTTTATTCCCTAGCTTTTTTGAAGTATAACTGAAAAATAAATATTACATATATTTAAGATATATATACACCCATATATATGTAATAAATATTACATATACTTAAGATATATATATACACACACATGCTGTATATCTATTGTAAAATATGTATATTGTAAAAATGATTACCACAATCAAGCTAATTAACATATTCATCACCTCTCATAATTACTGTTTTCTTTTTGTGTGTGTGCTGTGAACACAATATCTATGGTATTAGCAAGTTTCAAGTGAAAAATACAGTATTTTTAGCTATTGGCACCATGCTGTACATTAGGTCTCCAGAACTATTCCTCCTACTTAACTGAAACTTTGTGCCCTTTAACAAATATCCCCATTTTCCCTGCTCTTCAGCCCCAGGTAACCACCATTGTATTCTGCTTTTGTGAGTTTAACAATTTTATTATTTTATTTTATTATTTTTATTTTTTCAGAGAGGCAGGGAGACAGAGAGACAGGTACACCGAGCTGCTCCTATATGTGCCCTGACTGGGGAGTCAAACCAGCAACCTTGCCGTTTCGGGACAATGCTCTTAACCAATTGATCTAACTGGCCAGGGCAAGTTAAACAGTTTAAAAGTCTACATACAAGTGAGATCATGTAGTATATGTCTTTCTCTGTCTGGCTTACTTTATTTAGCATAATGCTTCCAGGTTAACTGATATTGTCAAACTACCCTTCTTTTTTATGGCTAAATAATATTCCATAATAATATATACGTTATATCACATTTTCTTTGTGAATAAAGTTGCAATGCACATGGAAGTGAGAATATTTTTTTGAGATATTTATTACATTTGCTCTGGATATATACCCTGAAGTGTTATTACTGGATAATAATGTAGTTCTAATTTTATTTTTTTGAGGAAACTCTATTCTCTTTTTTATATGGAAAAAAGTACCAATTTACTTTCCTAACCAACACTGTACAAGATTTCCTTTCTTTTTCCACATTGCACCAGCACTAATCTTTTGTCCTTTTGAAAGTAGCCATTTTATCATGTGAGAAGATATTTCATTGTGGTTTTATTGTTCATTTCCCTGATTATTAGTGACATTGAGTACTTATATATATATAATTATATGATATATATATGTTGATCATCTCTATATCTTTTTTAAGAAATGCCTAGTTAGATTCTTTGTCTATTTCTTTTTAAATCAGGCACTTATAAACAAGAATGCATACATTAATTACATAAAAGTACTTCTTGAACAGTAGAGTAGGTCATCATATTGTATTAGTGGCAGCAAAGGAGAAAATAGGGATGGCAATACAGATGCTTCTACTAGATACAAAAGTAGAGCTGTGTTTTTTTCCATTTTTTAATTGGGTTATTTATTTATTTACTTTTTGTTATTGAGTCGTAAGAGCTCCCTGTATATTTTGGATATTAACTCCTTATCAGATACATGGTTTGAAAATATTTTCTCCCATTCCAGAGGTTGTCTCTTCTGTCTGTTGACTTCTTCTTTGGCTGTGCAGAAGCTTTTTAGTTTGATACAATCCCACTTGTCTGTTCTTGTTTTTGTTGCCTATGCTTTTGGGGTAAAATAAAAACAAAAAATCACTGCCTTGACCAATGTAAAGAAGATTTTCCTCTATGTTTTCTTCTAGTAGTTTTACAGTTTCCAATTTTTCCTTTAAGTATTTAGTCCATTTTGAGTTGATTTTTGTTTATAGTGTAAGTTCTATATCATTGTTATGCATATGAACATCTAGTTTCTCTAACTATACTTATTGAAAAAACTGTCATTTCCCCATTGTGTATTCTTGCCAACCTTATTGAAAAACAGTACAAGAAAAGAAAGATACAAGTCAATATCCAATTAACATAAATAGAAAAATCCTCAACAAAATACCTACAAACTAAATTTAACAGATACATTAAAAGGACTAAACACCATAATCAAGTGGGATTTATCCCTAGGATGCAAAGATGGTTCAACATAGGCAAATTAATAAATGTGATACCCACATTAACAAAATGAAGAATAAAAAGTATATAATCATCTCAAAAGCATTTGACAAAATTCAAAATCCTTTGATGATAAAATCTCTCACCAAATTAGGTATAGAAAGAATGTACCTTAATATTTATATAATAAAGGTTGTATATTAAAAACTCACAGATTACATCATACTCAAAAAGTATAAGCTCTTTTTCTACGATCAGAAATAAGACAAGGATGCTCACTTTCACCACTTTAACTCAGTCTAGAACTAGAAGTCCTAGTTGGTGCTATTAGATCAAAAAACAAACAAGCAGGCCCTGGCCGTTTGGCTCAGTGGTAGAGCATCGGCCTGGCGTGCAGAAGTCCCAGGTTTGATTCCTGGCCAGGGCACACAGAAGATACGCCCATCTGCTTCTCCCCGCCTCCCCCCTTCCTTCCTCTCTGTCTCTCTCTTTCCCTTCCGCAGCCGAGGCTCCATTGGAGCAAAGATGGCCTGGGCGCTGGGGATGGCTCCTTGGCTTCTGCCCCAGGTACTAGAGTGGCTCTGGTCGCAACAGAGCGATGCCCCGGAGGGGCAGAGCATCGCCCCCTGGTGGGCATGCCAGGTGGATCCCGGTCAGGCACATGCGGGAGTCTGTCTGACTGTCTCTCCCCGTTTCCAGCTTCAGAAAAATACAAAAAAAAGAAAAAAAAAAAGAAAAAAGAAAAAGCAAAAAACAAAACAAAAAGAAAACATCCAAATTGGAAAAGAAGTAAACTTGTCCCCATTTGTAGATTACATGATCTTATACATAGGAAGCCCTAAATGTTAGAAGTAATAAATAAATTCAATGAAGTTTCAGGATACAAAATCAATATATATAAATCAGTTGTCTCTACACACTAAAAACAAATTGTCTGAAAAAGGTATTAAGAAAATAATCCTACTTATAACAGCATTAAAAAAGATAAAATAGTTGGGAATGTTTTAACCAAGAATGTGAAAGATCTTAACACTGAAAATTATGAGACATTGATGAAATAAATTTAAAAAGACAGAAATAAATGGGAAGAAAATTTGTGCTCATGAATTGGAAGAATTAATATTGTTAAAATACTACTTAAAGCATTCTACAGATTCAAAATGCCATCTCTATCAAAAGTTCAATGACATTTTACATAAAAATAGGAAAAAAATTCTAAAGTTCATATGGAACCAAAAAAGACCTCAAATAACCAAAGAAAGCTTGTGATAGAAGAACACTTCTTGACTTTAACTATATTAGAAAAATGATATACATGTAAAAGCTACAGTCATTAAAATAGTATGACACTGGCATAAAAACAGACATATAGATCAGTGGAACAGAATAGAAAACCCAGAAATAACTTCATGCATTTACAGTTAACTCACTGTATATTTTTTATGGATGAAAATAAGAAAAATAGTTCTTGGATACTTTTGGAATTCATTTACTCTGTTTTATTTATCACAGTATTTTTTTCTACGTGTATCCTCTACCTATTCAAAACAAATATTTATCAAACACATAGTATGTGTTTCTGATTGTTAAGTTTTGAGGCTGTCAAAATTACAGGATATAAAATCTTCTCTGAAATTATCAGATAATCTCCAGGCTTGAGATTAGCAGGAATGTGGGGTCATTGAAAGCTCTCTTATTCAGAATTATAAAAGTAGAAAAGAAATATGATTATTGAGTAAAACTTCTACATTAGGCAGAAAGCCCAGAGTTTTAAATTTAATTTAATTTATGTCTTTTTAAAATCATGATATTTTTCCAGATTAGAAACTTTTAATATATTAATTTATCTGTGAATATAAAGTTAAATATATACTGCTCACAAAAATTAGGGGATATTTTATTGCTTCATATTTATTTTGCAATATCCCCTAATTTTTGTGAGCAGTGTATCTAATTTATATGTCTTATAATTAAGGTGACATTTCAGAATAGATATTTCTAATATACTAATTTATCTGTAAATTTATAGTAGTTATATATTTTTTTCATCTGATTCATATTCTACTGTGTCTTATTGATGCTTCCCTCCCTGCTATTTCACCTGTTAGCCAATCCCCGAGATAATCCACTCTTTGTCCTGCAATATATTACTGATGGCTGCCACTGGGAAATGTTATCTAGAGCAGCACTGTCCAATAGAAACCTAATGTGAATCACCAATATAATTAAAAATTTTAAGTAGCCACCTTAAAAGAATACAAAGAAACAAGTGAAACCAGTTTAAACAATACATTTTATTTAGCCCACCATATCCAAAACATTATTTCAGCACATAATAAAAATGTATTTGTGAGGTATTTCACATTCTTGTTTTTCTGGTACCGAGTCTGGATTGAAATCCGGTATGCATTTTACACTTACAGTGCATCTCAAAGTGGACTAGTCACATTTCAGGTGTTGAGTAGCCACACATGATTAGTAGCTTCCATGTTGGACAGTGAAGGTCTACAAAAATATTTTCTACCCTTTTTATTCCTGATGAAGAAATGATGATAATTGTTAACCATTAACAATTTCCAGCCACTCATTAACCTCATTTATTTTTCAAGATCTTGTTCCTAGATAAGTGAATCTGGTTGTTCTGTTACTAGAATGATTGATCCTTTTCTGATTTACCTCTTCTCCCAAACCCCTCATCTGCCAGTACATCCATCTTACCTGGTTCAAGATCTCAACCCATTTCCTCAGGAATCCTTTACCAGATTTTGCTCTCTGCTTTCCTTTGTACCAAGGTTGAGATCAGGTTGCCAGTCTTTACCTACATGTGGATATAGAACCCACTTAACCTCATCTCCTCAACGAGAATCCTTTGATTCTTTTATAATCTCTCTTGACACAGGTCAAAATAAGTTTTCATTGATTGATAAAAATTTGGTATGCTGAATTTTATAGAAGCATAAACAAACTACTGAACCATATAGTTTATTCTGTGCAAATTTATTGGTTCATTCATTTATTTACCAAATGTTAATTGATTACTTATTAGGAATCAAAGACTGTGCTGGGCAATAGCATTATAATATTCCCGATTCATCATGTGCGTCTTTCAATGTCGACACAATGTCACACTCTGCATTTCACAAGTGTGGAAACTGAAGTTCATAGAGGTTAAGTGATTTAGCTGGGTTGTAGAACTTATTGGTTGTGGCACTGAGATTAGAAATAAGGTCTTAATTTTTCCTCCAGTATATTATACTTCCTCGTCATTGTGATTACTGGAATCAGCACATAGGTTACAAATCCTGCGTAACATATCTGGATTTCATATCAAACAACCCAATTAACACTATTGCCTACTGGAACCAATTTTCCACATAAAAAATTCTGTTCTATGCACTTTTCCTTCTCTCTACTATGGTAGTTTTTCACAAGTACTGAAATTTTATGAGCAAATCTTAACTTGTAAATTAGTGGCAGTTACAAGTTAATTACAAATTTCATTTTTTGATAATTTTCTGCCTTCAAGATTTTGACACATCAGTCAGTAAAACTGGAGGTATGCCTGTCACCAACAGAAGATCTACAGGAGAATTTGATGAATACAACTTCCAAAGATAAATTTTATCTTATTATTTTTTAAAATTTAATTTATTGTGTTTACATAGATTCTAGTGTTGCCCAATTACATCCCCCCTCCCCCATATTCCCCTCAACATCTCCCTTGCCCCCCTCCCAACAGCTCCCTCCCTCCTTCCCTTCAGGTTTAATTCCGTTCCTCAGTTCACATTGTTCCTTGGATTCCTCAAATGAGTGAGGTCATATGATATTTTTCTTTCTCTACCTGGCCTATTTCACTTAACATAATAGTTTCCAGGTCCATCCATGTTGTTGCAAAAAGTAATATTTCCTTCTTTTTCATGGCCCCATAGTATTCCATTGTATATATGTACCACAGCTTTTTTAATCCACTTGTCCACTGATGGACACTTGGGCTGTTTCCAGATCTTCGCTATTGTGAACAATGCTGCCATAAACATGGGGGTGCATTTCTTTTTTTGAATCAGTGATTTGGTGTTCTTGGGATATATTCCTAAAAATTCAAAATGGAACTACCTTTTGACCCAATGATAAATTTTAGTTTAGCCTAAAGTTAAACTTAGGTGAGAAAAATCCAATTTCACAACATTGCCTTCCACTTTAACAAGCAACAGAATAGAGTACGTCATCTTGACAGATGTCTGTAGTATATACATATAATGGTTTTCAGTTACTGTCTGAGTCTATCACAGGGAGGTCATTTTTTAAACAATAAATCTAACTTTTTCTGCTTTCAGTGTTTTAAAAAAGTGTTTTCCTCAAGTAAGGTGCTATTTTTAAAGTTATCATTATGTAGAGCATTATCTTCACAATATATGTTTTATAAATTACTTAAAATGATATATTTTAAGGTATTATCTTTGTATTACTGCATCTGAGTAACTTCAGGTGCTTATTCCTGGTGCTCACTACAGACATACTGGATTTACTTTTTAAAATAAATCTTTTAGATTATTTTTATGCAAATGAATTTCTAGGAACTTCTGATTTGAAAGCAGAGAAAAGTGTAAGTTTAAAAATTTTTTGTACCTGGCGACACTGATGTTTTCTTTGCCAGCTGTTTTAATATGTATGTTACTGGATTTAAAATCAACTGCTATTTGTTAAGTTGATTGAAATGACATGGTAGTCTGAAGATTCTAGCTGAATTATTTGCACAGTTCAGTGCATTTATTTAGCTTATTTTCAATAAATTAAGTATTAAATAGCTCTTTTTGGAATAACTACTCAAGCAAAGCTTTGCAGAGAATAAGCACACATATCAGAGAGCTGAGCTTGCAAAGCACTTCGTTAAAACCTCTGTCATGAAGAGTGACGTCACGGAAATGGCGCTGTGAGAAGCGCGTCCGACAGCTCTCCCCTAAATCACAACAAATTTATCAACTAGAAACAGAAAAATTTATCCTCGGAGCATTCCGGAGTTCCACACAAACTGAAAGCAAAAGGACTGTTATCACTTGAATCTGAGAGACGAGGGTGTGGAGGAAGCTACTGCAGCAGCGACGCTCATTCAAGCCGCGAGGGAGTGCGCCTGCGGTGAGTCAGCCCATATACTTGGGAACCGCGAGCCACCGCGAGCCCCCGCGAGCCGCCGCCGCGAACCGCCACTGCGAGCGGCCGCCAGGAGCCGCCGCGCGCGCCCGGTCCGGTTGAGCACCGCTGACGGTCCCAGCGGCCCGCACACTGCGAGTGGGAGTCGCCGGCCACCGGTGCCCGGAGCGCCCCATTCGCACGCGCGTGCCTTGGGCATTCCACGAGCCCAGGGCGCCCTGCTGGCCCGCACACCCAGGGGGCTCCATTATCCTGCGCCTGGTGCAGTCCAGCCACCAGCGGCGGGGCGAGCGGGAGAGGCTTGGGAGATTCTCTCCGTGGGCGGGGCACCTCACCCAGCCATTCAAGCTAACAATCAAGCCTTGGGGGAGGGGCGCGCACAGGCAGCCTAAAATACCTTCGGAAGCACAGCTGCGACCCAATCACTGAAATTAGCTTAACCCATAAAATCTGCGCACCCTCGGTTCTAATTGATAAGATCTCTCTCAGTTCAGCGAGCCAAGACAAGAGGCGTGATATTTTTTAGTGCCTCTTGCTAAAGGGGCGGGGACAACTTCTGATTGATAGAGCCTCCATATTCAGGGATAAACGCTAACAAGAAGGACTTGGCATATAATAAGGTCTATACTACACTAGTCGTAAGCAGAGACTAGTGCCTCTTCTTCCCTGCAAAAACAGGCTACAAAGTGTGGAAAGCCTGGGTTGAGAGGTCCAACTAAATGATAGGCGCTGAACAGTCACCTTGACAACAATTGACTCCCACCCCCGCCTGATTACACTGGAGGCCCTGACTCTCAGAGCCTTTCCCAAAGCCTTGCACTGAGTGGGGATAGAGTGGGGATTTCCCAGCTCTTTGAGCCTCTTACTCCCCAGGCAGAAGCAGTTGCAGCCTTATAGCTGGATCACCAGGCTGCTAATTCAGAAAGGGGGGACTAGGAGAGAGAATCCAGGAAAGCAAACTCTCTCATCGTTGGACCCTGCAAACGCCAACAAGCCTTTACTTCCAGCAAGACTAAAGCCAATTATATGACATTGCCATAAAATCCCATCAACTGCAAATCCCTACCTAAGAGTGACACAGGGGCAGAGCCTGGGGTACAGAGTCACCGACTAGGAAGAGGGAGAGAAAAGAAAAAGGAAGAAGTTAACCTCTCAAAATCAAGAAAAACCCACAGACTTTACAACTTGATCCACTAATTTTTTTTTTGTTGTTGTTGTTGTTGTTTGTTTCTTCTATCTTTTTGCCTTTATTTCCTCCACCTTAGTCCTTCTATTCTCTGCCCATCTTATGCTTCCCCTTTCTAGAACTACACTACCCATGAGTGTTGCATTTTATTTTTCTTCTTCATCCTCACCCTCCTTTAAGGTTATACTCCAAAACACTTAACTCTCACTCTCTCCTCTTTTGTTTTTTTTTTGTTTTCTTTTTTTGTCTTGCTTTATTTTGTTTTTTTCTCCTCCTATTTTATTTCTTCCTTCGTTTTTCTCTTTTTCTTATTTTTTCCTTTCTATTCGTTTTTTCTTTTCTCATTTTACTTTCCTCCCATATAATCCTCAATCACGAACAAATTAGTTAATTTGGGACTCAAGGCTTTTTTTTGGCTTTATTTCTCTTTTTTGCTTTTGTTTTTACTTTTTTTTCTCTTGTTTGTTTATTTTTGTGGCATTTTGGGTCCTCCCAACCCAAGGTCTCCATTGTATTTAGTCTTCGCTCCACTTAATACAACAGATTTTTACTTATTATTTTTATTTTTTCTTCTTTATTATTCTTTTTTGGTCCTTTTTTCTGATTCCCTCTTATCCCTCTCATTATATCTCTTAGTTGACCATCACTTACAAGCAAATCATCTTATGCTTGTCTAAGATTTTCTTCCTTTTTTTTTTTTTTTTGCATTTAGTAGGTCCCTACTCCCTTTATTTTGCCCCTTGAACTCTTCACCCCAAATCAGGCCCTCCATTATAGGCACGATATTTCCCTGAGGAGGGGAGAGGAGGGAAAGAGAAGAGAGAAAAAAAGGGGGAAATAATAAATTATTACTGTTTTTTTTTGTGGGGTGTTTTACCCTTTTTTTTTTTCTTTTTTTTCTTTTTACTCTTTATTAATTCTAATTAGTGCTATCAATAAGACCACCCTCAGATGCCGATAAGAAAGAGGAAATCGAATATTATGGATACAAAAGAAAGAGAGGTAACACAAATAGATGTGGAAAAATCTATGGAGAAAAGACTTAACATATTGGAAGCCTTGGAGCTAAATGACAGAGAATTTAAAATAGAAATCTTAAAAATACTCAGAGATATACAAGAAAACACAGAAAGGCAATATAGGGAGATCAGAAAACAACTCAATGAACACAAAGAATATATTACCAAGGAAATTGAAACTATAAAAACAAATCAAACAGAAATGAAAAACTCAATTCACGAGCTGAAAAACGAGGTAACAAGCTTAGCTAACAGAACAGCCCAGATTGAAGATAGGATTAGTGAAATAGAAGACAAACAACTTGAGGCACAACAGAGAGAAGAAGAGACTCAAAAATAATAAAAAATGAGAAAGCCCTACAGAAATTGTCTGACTCCATCAGAAAGAATAACATAAGAATAATAGGTATATCAGAGGGAGAAGAGAAAGAAAATGGAATGGAGAATATACTCAAACAAATAATAGACGAGAACTTCCCAAGCCTGTGGAAGGAACTAAAGCCTCAAATTCAAGAAGCAAACAGAACACCAAGTTTTCTTAACCCCAACAAACCCACTCCAAGGCACATCATAATAAAGATGACACAAACCAATGACAAAGAAAAAATTCTCAAGGCAGCCAGGGAAAAGAAGAGTACAACATATAAAGGAAGGCCTATTAGATTATCATCAGATTTCTCAGCAGAAACTCTACAAGCTAGAAGAGAGTGGACCCCAATATTTAAAGCCCTGAAAGAGAGGAACTTTCAGCCAAGAATACTATACCCATCAAAGCTATCCTTCAAGTATGAAGGAGATATAAAAACATTCACAAATACAGAAAAGATGAGAGAATTTATCAACAGAAAGCCCCCACTCCAGGAAATACTAAGGGGGGTTTTCCAACCAGATTCAAAGAACAAAAGAAAACAACACCACAAGTAACAGCTCCACTAAGAACACAATAAAACCAAACTTAAACTGTGACAACAAAGGAAAAAAAAGGGGGGAGACGATGGAGATTAACAGTAGCAAAGGATGATGAAGTGCAGAAATACTTATAAGATAGGGTACTACAATGAATATGGTAGGTACCCTTTTCATTACTTAATGGTAACCACCCTTAAAAAAAACCACCACAAAAACACTTGACTTAAAAAAGGTAGCAACAGAGGAAAGAAGTATGGAACACAAACAAACAAAAACAAATGATAGAAAAACAAAAGAGAAGAATCAAACTAGATACAAAACTAACAGAAAGCAATTTATAAAATGGCAGTAGGGAACCCACAAGTGTCAATAATTACACTAAATGTAAATGGATTAAACTTACCAATAAAAAGACACAGAGTAGCAGAATGGATTAAAAAAGAAAATCCAACTATATGCTGCCTACAAGAAACACATCTAAGCAACAAGGATAAAAACAAATTCAAAGTGAAAGGCTGGAAAACAATACTCCAAGCAAACAACACCCAAAAAAAAGCAGGTGTAGCGATACTCATATCTAATAATGCTGACTACAAGACAGAAAAAGTACTCAGAGACAAAAATGGTCATTTCATAATGATTAAGGGGAAGTTGAATCAAGAAGACATAACAATCCTTAATATATATGCACCAAACCAAGGAGCACCAAAATATATAAGACAGCTACTTATTGACCTTAAAACAAAAACTAACAAAAATACAATCATACTTGGAGACCTCAGTACACCGCTGACGGCTCTAGATCGGTCATCCAAACAGAGAATCAATAAAGATATAGTGGCCTTAAACGAAATACTAGAACACCTGGATATGATAGACATCTACAGGACACTTCATCCCAAAGCGACAGAGTATACATTTTTCTCTAGTGTACATGGAACATTCTCAAGAATTGACCATATGTTGGGCCACAAAGACAATATCAGCAAATTTAGAAAAATTGAAATTGTACCAAGCATATTTTCTGATCATAAAGCCTTGAAACTAGAATTCAACTGCAAAAAAGAGGGGGAAAAACCCACAAAAATGTGGAAACTAAACAACATACTTCTAAAAAATGAATGGGTCAAAGAAGAAATAAGCGCAGAAATCAAAAGATATATACAGAGAAATGAAAATGAAAATACAACATATCAGAATCTCTGGGATGCAGCAAAAGCAGTAATAAGAGGAAAGTTCATATCACTTCAGGCCTATATGAACAAACAAGAGAGAGCCGAAGTAAACCACTTAACTTCACACCTTAAGGAACTAGAAAAAGAAGAACAAAGACAACCCAAAACCAGCCGAAGAAAGGAGATAATAAAAATCAGAGCAGAAATAAATGAAATAGAGAACAGAAAAACTATAGAAAAAATCAATAAAACAAGGAGCTGGTTCTTTGAAAAAATCAACAAAATTGACAAACCCTTGGCAAGACTCACCAAGGAAAAAAGACACAGGACTCAAATAAATAAAATCCAAAATGAAAGAGGAGAGATCACCACAGACATCATAGAAATACAAAGAATTATTGTAGAATACTATGAAAAATTATATGCCACCAAATACAACAATCTAGAAGAAATGGATAAATTCCTAGAACAATACAACCTTCCTAGACTGAGTCATGAAGAAGCAGAAAGCCTAAACAGACCAATCAGCAGGGAGGAAATAGAAAAAACTATTAAAAATCTCCCCAAAAATAAAAGTCCAGGCCCAGACGGTTATACTAGTGAATTCTATCAAACATTCAAAGAAGACTTGGTTCCTATTCTACTCAAAGTCTTCCAAAAAATTGAAGAAGAAGCAATACTTCCAAACACATTTTATGAGGCCAACATAACTCTCATACCAAAACCTGGCAAGGATGGCACAAAGAAAGAAAACTACAGACCAATATCTCTAATGAATACAGATGCTAAAATACTAAACAAAATACTGGCAAACCAAATACAACAACATATTAAAAAAATAATACATCATGATCAAGTGGGATTCATCCCAGAATCTCAAGGATGGTTCAACATACGCAAAACGGTTAACGTAATACACCATATCAACAAAACAAAGAACAAAAACCACATGATCTTATCAATAGACGCAGAAAAGGCTTTCGATAAAATACAACACAATTTTATGTTTAAGATTCTCAACAAAATGGGTATAGAAGGAAAATATCTCAACATGATAAAGGCCATATATGATAAACCATCAGCCAACATCCTATTAAACGGCATAAAACTGAGGACTTTCTACCTTAAATCAGGAACAAGACAGGGTTGTCCACTCTCTCCACTCTTATTCAACGTGGTGCTAGAAGTTCTGGCCAGAGCAATCAGACAAGACAAAGAAATAAAAGGCATCCATATCGGAAAAGAAGAAGTAAAGCTATCACTTTTTGCTGATGATATGATCCTATACATCGAAAACCCGAAGGACTCCACAAAAAGATTATTAGAAACAATAAACCAATACAGTAAGGTCGCAGGATACAAAATTAACATACAAAAGTCCATAGCCTTTCTATATGCCAACAATGAAATATTAGAAAACGAACTCAAAAAAATAATCCCCTTCACGATTGCAACAAAAAAAATAAAATACCTAGGAATAAACATAACAAAGAACGTAAAGGATCTATATAATGAAAATTACAAAGCACTGTTAAGGGAAATCGAAAAAGATACAATGAGATGGAAAAATATTCCTTGTTCTTGGATAGGAAGAATAAATATAATCAAAATGGCCATATTACCCAAAGCAATATACAAATTTAATGCAATTCCCATCAAAATCCCTATGAGATTTTTATAGAAATGGAACAAAAAATCATCAGATTTATATGGAACTATAAAAAACCCCGAATAGCCAAAACAATCCTAAGGAAAAAGAATGAAGCTGGAGGCATTACAATACCTGACTTTAAACTATATTATAGGGCCACGATAATCAAAACAGCATGGTATTGGCAAAAAAATAGACACTCAGACCAATGGAACAGAATAGAAAGCCCAGAAATAAAACCACATATATATGGTCAAATAATCTTTGATAAAGGGGCCAACAACACACAATGGAGAAAAGAAAGCCTCTTCAACAAATGGTGTTGGGAAAACTGGAAAGCCACATGCAAAAGAATGAAACTCGACTACAGCCTGTCCCCGTGTACTAAAATTAATTCAAAATGGATCAAAGACCTAAATATAAGACCTGAAACAATAAAGTCCATAGAAGAAGACATAGGTACTGAAATCATGGACCTGGGTTTTAAAGAACATTTTATGAACTTGACTCCAATGGCAAGAGAAGTGAAGGCAAAGATAAATGAATGGGACTACATCAGAATTAAAAGTTTTTGCTCAGCAAGAGAAACTGATATCAAAATAAACAGACAGCCAACTATATGGGAACTGATATTTTCAAACGACAGCTCAGATAAGGGCCTAATATCCAAAATTTACAAAGAACTCATAAAACTCAACAACAAACAAACAAACAATCCAATAAAAAATGGGAAGAGGACATGAACAGACACTTCTCCCAGGAAGAGATACAAATGGCCAACAGATATATGAAAAAATGCTCAGCTTCATTAGTTATTAGAGAAATGCAAATCAAAAGTACAATGAGATACCACCTCACTCCTGTTAGATTAGCTATTATCAACAAGACGGGTAATAGCAAATGTTGGAGAGGTGTGGAGAAAAAGGAACCCTCATTCACTGTTGGTGGGACTGTAAAGTAGTACAACCATTATGGAGGAAAGTATGGTGGTTCCTCAAAAAACTTCAAATAGAACTACCTTATGACCCAGCAATCCCTCTACTGGGTATATACCCCAAAACCTCAGAAACATTGATACGTGAAGACACATGTAGCCCCATGTTCATTGCAGCACTGTTCACAGTGGCCAAGACATGGAAACAGCCAAAAAGCCCTTCAATAGAAGACTGGATAAAGAAGATGTGGCACATATACACTATGGAATACTACTCAGCCATAAGAAATGATGACATCAGATCATTTACAGCAAAATGGTGGGATCTTGATAACATTATAAGGAGTGAAATAAGCAAATCAGTAAAAAACAAGAACTACATGATTCCATACATTGTTGGAACATAAAAATGAGACTAAGAGACATGGACAAGAGTGTGGTGGTTACCAGGGGTGGGGGGAGGGAGGACATGGGAGGGAGGGAGGGAGAGAGTTAGGGGGCAGGGGGAGGGGCACAGAGAACTAGATAGAGGGTGACGGAGGACAATCTGACTTTGGGCGAGGGGTTTGCAACATAATTTGATGACAAAATAACCTAGACATGTTTTCTTTGAATATATGTACCCTGATTTATTAATGTCATCCCATTACCATTAATAAAAATTTATTAAAAAAATAAAATAAAAAAATAAACCTCTGTCATATAGTTGTCCCCTTGTATTTACCACATTGCTCTGCTACTGTGCTCATCGCCCTGCCTGGATGGTAATTCCATCATGGTTAGAAAGCAAATCTTACTCTGTTTTGTGTCTCCAGCTCCCAGGACCATGCTTGGTATGTAATAACCACCTATTGTATAATATCTATGTATTTGAATTTTGAATGAACAGATATGCTACCAGAATATGTTATAGAAGTAGGATAGAATGATCAAGTGGCTGCCTTTAAAAGCCAGAGTATGTTTGAAGAGCATAGTTAACTCTAGGAAAATGTTCAAGAAAAGAAGTATAGGTGGGTTTTCAATTTATGTTTATTATTTTAATTAAATGTAATGAAAAGATACTCAACTAAATTTTATATGATACTTTTCCACATATTATCATAGTATGTAGTATTTTCAATACTATTGAAAATTCTCTAAACAACAATAATAATTGTACAATGTTTAATTGAATGTGTATATATATATATTGTACCAATCTCAGGATTTTCTTAAGTATCTTCTCTTTTTTTATCTTATAAATGCTTCGTTGAACATTTTTTACAAAGTTCTTTTTATGTCTTTGAATTATATAAGACCAAATTATATTCATATATTTTAAGACTTTAAATATGAAATCAAATCATATTAAAAGTCATATAAATTTTTTTCTACATATGAATGAATGAATATGGCATTTAGAAAAGATATTCTTTAAATGCATTGCTCAAAATTTAGTGATTTTTCACAGAAGTGACATTCTGAACTGCAGTTGGGTTCCCAGGTTGCATTCTGAACTTTACTTTATCTGTAGAACTGACTGAAATGTCATTTATAACCAAATTCTAACCTTCTCTAAGACATTCAAATATTGAAACTTGGACTTGATTCCAGAATCTAAAGACATCATTACATAGTTGAAACCATACCACAAACACAATCATTTACTTTTATTTCATTCAATATTATGTCAACCATGTCATTAGTGGCTACATAATCTTCCACTGATGTCTGAGTTTAGCACATGTTTTTGAATTGTCAAATATTTATGCTGTTGCTTTAACTTTATAAAAAATGCTCTGATAAATAACTCAACATTTTTCCTCATTGAATTATCTTAAAATATATTCACAAATGTGTATGAACATTTTTATACTTGAACTTTTCTAAAGTTAAACCAACTTAAAGAAAATTGGGTACCCTAGTTTCACCACTGCCTTGGCGATACCAAATGAGAACATTTTAAGCATTATGTTAACTTTTAAGGTATTACATGATAATAACTATGGTAGCAATAATCACCATACTAACAATCATTTATTCAACACTTACTTTGTGTTAAGTATTTTACTAGGTACTTTGACCAGGTTATCTTATTTCATCCTTCAAATAACTGCATGAGGCAATTATAATCACATGATGAAAAAACTGAATTGATAGATGTAAACACTTTGCAAAAACCTTATGACTGTTAGGTGGCCATATTAGAATCTGAGTTAGAGTCTGACTGCATACCTGTACTCTCCATTAATTTTCTATTTACTTTATTGTTTAATTTGTATTTATTTTTATTACTAGCTATATTATGCATTTCCTCCATTTATTTATTTGTAAATTATATTTATTATGATATAAATTATTTGATTGTGTCTTGTCAATTTATCTATTGGAATATCAATGGCTTTTCTCATCATTTTATATAATTTTAAAAATATATGCTATAGATGGGAATACTGTGAATAATATTTGTTAAGAGTATTGTTGTCTACTTCATTTCTAGGTTATTTTAAATTATAATATCAACTTCTAATATTCCTGTTCTTTTGTGTATATAATTCCTCTAATTAATCAAAGCATCAAACATTATTCTTTCAAAACATTGATATGCTTTTCTTCTTTTTTAGAATTTTGATGTTTAAATTTTAAAAATATTTATTTAGTCTAAATTGAATATATCTATACATACATATATATATGTATATATATACACACACACATACACAATCTACTTTTGGTATATTGACTATTTTAACAAATGAATATGAAAGTTGGATGGAGTTGTGTGAGGGAATGGATTAATGCATATGCAATGTGTGCTCTGTGCTCCTCATTTAACATCTCGGCATATAATCTGATTAGGAAACTTTTTTATAAACCTGCTCTTGATATGACAAGAGCTTAAAGTAAAGTGTTTGCAATAGGAGAAGAAAAAAAGGGTCAATAAGACAGGCTCAGATAGCTTCTACACCTCTCCTTTTTTTATGCCATACATTGAGTGTGTAACACTATATCAGCTGGAGAAAATTGAAAAATTTCTAGTAATTTTGGGTGTTACATAGAAAAACATTATTTTATGGTAAAAATACTTATATGAACAATTCAGGTAAAAGAAGATTTAATTTTTTTGGAACAAATTGTGGGTCTTTAGAATTGATTTTATCTGAACAAGCTACTAATTGTGAGATTATTGTCTACTGAACAAGAGAAAACATATTGGCATCTGTCTGTTGTGGACTTTAGCATTTTAAAGAGTTTAGTGTGACTGGAAAGAGATCATTGGGAGTAAATTATGGACTTGCTTGCTCATTTTCTGGTTTCTGTGAGTAAATTATGGACTTTTGCTCTTTAGTTATCATCTAGACTTACTTGCTTATTTTCTGGTTTCTGTGACTTGTTCCAGGGACAGATCTCATGGTGTTAAACATCGGTGAACAGAGTGCAACCCACAATTGGTCTCACTTAAAACTAGTTAAACTAGTTAACCCAGTTACCTTTACAGTTTGCTTGACAAAGATTTATAATATTTGAGAATTATAAGGAAATAGTAACTACAATAATGGCTAACACTTGAATAAAACCTTACTGTTTACACACGATTTCACAATACATTATGTTTTCATAATAGCATAAGATAGAATTA
Source organism: Saccopteryx bilineata (assembly GCF_036850765.1). NCBI lineage: Eukaryota > Metazoa > Chordata > Mammalia > Chiroptera > Emballonuridae > Saccopteryx > Saccopteryx bilineata. The sequence continues at coordinate 30,907,748 of NC_089497.1, forward strand.
TCTTGAAACGAACCTGATTTCACTTTCCATGCATTACACAAAAAAGAAGGGTTAATGTTGTCTAATGACAAACTTTGATTATAAAGGGTTGTGACATGAAAGAGATTCTCTACTTTAATTTAGGAAAGAAAAATACAAACAAATGTATAAACAGAAGGAAAAGGGCAAAAATTTAAAAGAATATCTGAGACTTGACAAGGTGGTGGCCCAGTGGATAAAGCATCAAACTGGGATGAAGAGAACCCAGGTTCGAAACCCTGAAGTCACCGGCTTGAACATGGGTTCATCTGGCTTGAGCGCAGGCTCATCAGCTTGAGTGTGTGGCTGCTTGCTTAATTGTGGGATCATAGACATGACCCATGGTTGCTAGCTTGAGCCCAAATGTCACTGGCTTGAAGCCCAATGTTGCTGACTTGAGCCCAAGGTTGCTGGTTTGAGCAAGGGGTCACTTGCTCTGCTGTAGCCCTTTAGTGAAGGCACATACAGTATGAAAAAGCAATCAATCAATGTCTAAGGAGCCACAACAAAGACTTGATGCTTCTCATCTCTTTTCCTTATTGTCTGTCTGTCATTATCTATCCCTCTCTCTGTTTCTCTCTCTCTCTGTCTCTGTCAAAAAAATATAATAGCTAAAGACAATATGAGCAGATTAAAATGACAAACCACACAATGGGAAAATATATTGGACAATACGTCTGATAACGGGTTAATAACCAAAATTTATAAAGAACTTGTAAAACTCAACACCAGGAAGATAAACAATCCAATCAAAAAATGGGCAAAAGAAATGAATAGACACTTCTCCAAAGAGGACATACAGATGGCCAATAGACAGATGAAAAAATGTTCAACATCACTAATCATAAGAGAAATGCAAATTAAAACCACAATGAGATAGCACCTCAAACCAGTCAGAATGGCTCTTATTAACAAAACAACACATGATAGGTGCTGGCGAGGATTTGGAGAAAGAGAAACCCTCCTTACTGCTGGTGGGAATACAGACATGTGCAGCCACTGTGGAAAACAGTATGGAGATTCCTCAAAAAATTAAAAATGGATCTGCCTTTTGACCCAGCCATTCCACTTTTAGGAATATATCCCAAGAACACCATATCACCGACTGAAAAAAAGAAATGCACCCCCATGTTTATGGCAACATTGTTCGCAATAGCAAAGATCTAGAAAAAACCCAAGTGTCCGTCAGTGGATGAGAGGATTAAAAAGCTTTGGTACATATATACAATGGAATACTATGGGGCCATGAAAAAGAAGAAAATCTTACCTTTTGTGACAACATGGATGGACCTGGAAACTATTATGTTGAGTGAAACAAGCCAGGCAGAGAAAGAAAAATGGCATATGACCTCACTCATTTGAGGAATCCAAGGAACAGAGAGAACTGAGGAATGGAATTGAGACAGAGGAGGGATCAAAGGACCAGAGGAAAAGAGGACAGAGGGAAAGGGGATGATAGGATGGGATAAATCTGAAGGGAAGGGGGGAGGGCGTTATGGGGAGGTGGCAAGAGAGATGTTGAGGGAAATATGGGGGAGAGGGATGCACTCGGGGTACCCTAGAATCTATGTAAACACAATTAATTAAATAAAAAATAATAAATAAAAAAGGAAAAAAATATAATAAAAAAATAAAATAGCATATCTGAAAGAGAAATTTCTTGTAGCGGAAGTTTTAGCATTTCTTCTCTGGTTGAAGCTACTGTTTTGAATGATTCATAAATCTTTAAGCCTGATAGTTAGAAACTGAATAATTGACATCCCCAAATCATTTGAGAGAATTTTTTTAGTGACTCCACTCTTAAGTAATAACATCATCCAGTGATGATGATAATAAGGATGATGCTGATGCTGATGGTGAAAGTTAATGTTTATTGAGACTTTCCATGGGTCTTGTGCTGTGCTGACAGAGTTACATGAAATATCTCATAATCCTTACAATCCTTACAAACTAATAAAACAAGCCCTATTTTCAAACGAAGGAAAATGAAGCGTAAAGAGGTAGAATAATAGCTGGTAAGTGGCTGAGTTGTGATTGGATATGAGATGACCTGACTTCAAACTTTGCATGTTGAATGATTACACTCTATTATTGGACTGGTAGTAGGGACACCCTAGCAGAGTATCCTGAACAAGAACATTGCTATTTAACAATCTATTCTACCCAGGTGAGTTGCTCAGCCAAATTTCACACACTAATCATTGGATATTCAAGTTAGTGACCTTCACAAAGTCGCCTGGAAACCTCCTGTTGTGCAGGCCGTAGGACTGAGTTCACTTCTCCAAATGGACCACCGAGAAAAAGCCTGTGTCTTCATGAGGCTTCCCGACACAGCCAGGAGTGGGAGGAGGGCGGGCCCGTTTGGCAGAAGCTCTATCATCTCAACGTTTGGTTTTGTTCTATTACCGATCATGCCTATTTCATAGATAAGAAACTGGAAGTTCAGAAAAATTTGCCTGGTTTTATTACATTAGTCCTTTTTGGGAGAGCAGGGAACAATGTTTTAAACCTGAAGAGGTTTTCATTACCCATAAATGGTGTGGAAGATAAAGTTCTCAAGGTTTTCTCCTTTGGAAAGCTTCTCTGGAAACTCAGTCAACCCTGGCACATCTATTAATCTAGATAATTTCTTTAGGGAGTAAAATGCTTTCTGTATTTGGTTCTATTCTAAAAACACAAGGCTCTAATAGAGAAGAGATGTTTCTCTAATGAGAAAATAAAATTTGTTCTTTTTCTTTTTTTTTCTCAGAATAGTAACTTCCTTGTTTCTTGCCCTTTCAGAGACTGTGTGTTCTGTCAGCAGCTAAGAGCACAGATCTGGGTGCTGATCAGAACTCTGAAGCGAGGCCTGAGAAAACACAGAACTGAGGTGAAAAGTTCCAGGAAACTCTGTAAAGCCTGTCACGATGTTTTGTGGTATTTCAAGTGCTTAGCAAAAGGTGAACCTGAGGTGAATATGAAGAAGGTAAAAGCTCAATTTTGTATGAGAAACAGAAAACTCTGATAAGCAAAATGTGAACATTTATTTTCTATGTAATGTAAGGATGGATCTTTGCTTTCATTAAAGAATAGAAGCAGTTTGGTGAACCATGTCAACCTAATGAATTAAAAAATACATTAAAAAAAAAGAAGGAGAATAGTAGTCAATTTGAGTTTGAGGCACACTTTGGATGAAATCTAAGTCCGTCACTATGATCCTCAAGGCCTTTCACTATTTAGCTTCACCGAGCACATCCTGTGCCATTGTTTCCCTCACACACTGTGCTCTTGTCGCACCGGCCTTCATTGATTTTCTTGTACACTTGTTTTGGGCTAAAGATCTTTTGCCTTTATCATTCTCTCTGTCTGAAATGCCTTTTCCACTGCATTTTAGTCTACAGGTTCATTCTCATTACTCAGGTCTCAACTCAAATACATCTTCTTACAAAATCTTTCTTAGACCACCTTAATCAGCCTTTATGTTTTATGCATCCCCCCCACCCCCATGCCATATTGTGTGTTAATCCATAGTGCTCTTTCCTTTGAGACACATGGGAAGATAATACTTTCTTGACACCTTTGCAGTTGGGCAAGACTCTAGGCCAAATTTTAACTGATAGGACATAGATGAAGGTGATGTGATGATATAGTCTCATCAGCCTCTGTGTTATCCAGGTATGAAAACAACAGGGAACAGAGCCCTTCTGCTATGTGGTATGTAGGGGTATGTGTAAAAAAAAAAACTCCACTTTAGTGTCTTAGGATTTTCAGATTTTTGGGGGTTACTTCTAATTGCCAAATAACTACTCCCATTTGGTCTAAATCAACACCTTTCTAACTTATTTTCTTCAGAGCACCTGTCTTTGAAATAATCTCATTTATTTATTATTAATATGTCCCACTATTTAAAACATTGCCAGGCATATCAGTAGTACACAATCTACTAAAGGATTACTATTCCATATTTTGTATGGATTCCCAATAATCTTAGACTGTCTAAACAAGCTTTTTTTTTTCTTTATTTATTTTTTGTATTTTTCTGAAGTTGGAAATGGGGAGGCAGTCAGACAGACTCCCACATGCACCTGACTAGGATCCACCCAGCATGTCCACCAGGGGGTGATGCTCTGCCCATCTGGGGCATTGCTCTGTTGCAATCAGAGCCATTCTAGCGCCTGAGGAAGAGGCCACAGAACCATCCTCAGTGCCCGGGCCAACTTTGCTTCAATGGAGCCTTGGCTGCAGGAGGGGAAGAGAGAGACAGAGAGGAAGGAGTGGGGGTGGAGAAGCAGATGGGCGCTTCTCCTGTGTGCCCTGGCCGGGAATTGAACGCGGGACTCCTGCACACCAGACTGACGCTCTACCACTGAGCCAACCGGCCAGGGTAAACAAGCTTTTTAAAACAGGCATCTATATTAGAAAGAAGTAAAGTTATCACTTTTTGCAAATGATATGACCTTGTATATAGAAAACTCCAAAGACTCCACAAAAAAACTATTGGAAACAATAAACAAATACAGTAAAGTCATAGGATACAAAATCACTATATAAAACTCTACAACTTTCCTATATGCCAACAATGAAACTTCAGAAAATGAACTAAAGTAATTTCTTTTATAATTGCAAAAAAAAGAATAAAATACCTTGGGATAAACTGAACAAAGGATGTGAAGGACCTACTGAAAACTACAAAGCATTATTGAAAAAAAAATTGAGGAAGACACAATAAAATAGAAAAATAGTCCATGTACATGGATTGGAAGAGTCAACATAGTCGAAATGGCCATATTATTCAAAGCATAGAAATTTAATGCAATCCCTCTTATAATCTCAATGCCATTTTTATTTAATATATATATTTATATATATATATTTATTGTGGCAAAGATAGAGTCAGAGAGAGGAACAGATAGTGACAGACAGACAGGAAGGGAGAGAGATGAGAAACATGAACTCTTCATTGCAGCTCCTTAGTTGTTCATTGATTGCTTTCTCATATGTGCCTTGACCGGGAGGCTCCAGCAGACTGAGTAACCCCTTGCTCAAGCCAGCGACCTTGGGTTCAAGCTGGTGAGCCTTGCTCAAACCAGATGAGCCTGCGCTCAAGCTGGCGACCTCGGGGTCTCTAACCTGGGTTCTCCACATCCCAGTTCGACACTCTATCCACTGCGCCACCACCTGGTCAAGCTTTCAGTGCCATTTTTAAAGAAAATAGAAAAAAATATCACCAAGTTTGTTTGGAGCCATAGAAAACTGTGTAAAGCCAAAGCAATCCTGAGAAAAAAGAATGAAGCCAGAGGTATCACATTACCTGACTTCAAATTATACTACATAGCCACAAAAATAAAAACAGCATGGTATTGGCAGAAAAACAGACATACAGACCAATGGAACAGAATTGAAATCCAAAAATAAAACCGCATATTTGTACAAATAATTGTCAACAAAGGATCCAAAACCACACAATAGAGAAAAGAAAGCCTCTTCAATGATTAGTGCTGGGAAAATTGGAAAGCCACATGCAAAAGAATATAACTCAACCACAGTTTGTTCCCCTGTGCAAATTAATTCCAAATGGATCAATGACCTAAATATAAGATGTAGAACAATAAATTGCACAGAAGAAAACATAGATACTAAACTTATGGATCTTGGCTATACAGAACAATTTATGAATTTGACCCCAAAGACAAGGGAAGCAAAGGCAAAAATAAATAAGTGGGACTATATCAAACTAAAAGCTTCTGCACAGCAAAAGAAACAGACAATAAAACAAAAAGTCAGCCAACCCAATGGGAGATGATATTTACAAACAGCAGCTCTGATAAGGGGTTAATATCCAAATTATATAATGAATTTAAAAAGTTTAGCAACAAGCAAACAATTCAATTAAAAAATGGGGAGAGGACCTGAACAAACACTTCTCCCAAGAAGACATACAAATGACCAACATATATATGAAAAGATGATGATATTCACTAGCTATTAGAGAAATGCAAATCAATACTACAATGAGATACCACCTCACACCTGTTAGATGGACTATTATCAACAAGACAGGTAATAACAAGTGTTGGAGAAACTGCAGAGAAAAGATAACCCTCATTCAGTACTGGTGGGAAGATAAACTGGTAAGGCCATTATGGAAGAAAGAGTGGTGGTTTCAAGGAAAATTAAGAATAGAACTACCATATGACTCAGCAACCCCTCTACTGGATATCCACCCAAAAAACTAAAAAACATTGGTATGCAAAGACAAATATACCTCCATGTTCATTGCAGCATTAGTCACAGTGGCCAAGACATAGAAACAACCCAAGTGTTCTTCGATATAGGATTGGATAAAGAAGATGTGGTACATATATACAATGGAATGCTACTCAGCCATAAGAAATGATGACAATGCCATTTACGACAACATGGATGGATCTGGAGAATATTATACTGAGTGAAATAAGTAAATCAGAAAAAGCTAAGAACTATATGATTTCACACACAGGTGGGATATTAAAATGAGACTTATGGACTTAGATAAAAGTGAAGTGTTACCAGGGGAGGGGTTTGTGGAGGAGGGATGTGAGGGTGAGGGAAGTAAAGTGGGACAAATATATGCTGATAGAAAATGATATGACTTTGGGTGATGGGTACATAACATAATGAACAGTGTAAATGCTATAGAAATGTTTACCCGAAATCTAGTTACTTTTATTGATCAATGTCACCTCATTAAATTTAATTTTCTAAATATTAAAAAAAACCTAGTTCTTCGGTTTTCTGCTAATCGCTTTGGCATAAATGTGTCAAATAAGGAGATGCCCATGAATGATCCTTGATGAACTAGGCTAGGTGCCCACTGCGTTGATACTCTTCCTGCGCCTAACCATTTCTCCTGAAGGAGGCAGCTGTTTAACTTATTCCAGAAAGGTTATGAACTGAGAATAACCAGACAAAACGGATATTGTTTCCCATTCCTAGTGAGCGTTTCCTCCAAACATGTATTCTAGGAAAGAAGAGGGTAAGTGTTTTCAGTCTAGACAATTCTGTTCTCCCCATACTTCACCCTGTTGAGCTAGACAGAACTGGTATCTTCACAGGTCAGGGGAATATGGTGACCCTGTTTCTTGCAGTTCACCAGCCCTGCATTATATATGTTTCTTTTTTTTTTTTTTTTGTATTTTTCTGAAGCTGGAACCGGGGAGAGACAGTCAGACAGACTCCTGCATGCGCCCGACCGGGATCCACCCGGCACGCCCACCAGGGGCGACGCTCTGCCCACCAGGGGGCGATGCTCTGCCCCTCTGGGGCGTCGCTCTGCTGTGACCAGAGCCACTCTAGCGCCTGGGGCAGAGGCCAAGGAGCCATCCCCAGCGCCCGGGCCATCTTTGCTCCAATGGAGCCTTGGCTGTGGGAGGGGAAGAGAGAGACAGAGAGGAAGGAGGGGGGGGGGCGGGGGTGGAGAAGCAAATGGGCGCTTCTCCTATGTGCCCTGGCTGGGAATCGAACCCGGGTCCCCCGCACGCCAGGCCGACGCTCTACCGCTGAGCCAACCGGCCAAGGGCCTATATATGTTAATTCAGTGTAAAAAACCTTTAAGGAATGGCTCTATTAAGAAAATTAAAAGTTTTCACTGCACTAATAGTTTCCAAATTCTGATCCCAAGGTATAGCAAGAGGAAGAAGAAAGGGATAATTGTGAGTCAGCCCTAATGGGCTTTCCCATCCTCGCTCCCTTTTCAGCTAAAATATCTGTTTTAAAAAATCTGTTTCTTATACTATATAGTTTTTTTTTTTATTTGAAAGGGAATCTGTTGCTTTGAAATACATTTTAAAAACTGGACTAGCCTGACTAGGTGGTGGCACAGTGGACTGAGCGTCTGACTGGAATGCAGAAGACCCAGGTTTAAAACTCCAAGGTCGTTGGCTTGAGTACTGGCTCACCAGCTTGATTACCGGGTCGCTGGCTTGAGTGTGGAATCATGGACGTGACCTCATGGTCTCTGGTGTGATCCAAAAGGTCACTGGCTTGAAACCCAAGGTCACTGGCTTGAGTCCAAGTTAGCTTGCTTGAGCAAGGGGTTACTGGCTTGGCTGTAGTCCCCCGGTCATGGCACATATGAGAAAGCAATCAATGAACAACTGAGGTGCTTAAGAAAGAATTGATGCTTTTCATCTATCTTCCTTCCTATCTGTCTGTCCCTAACTGTTCTTTTGTTGCTCTCACTAAAAAAAAAAAAAAATTGGACTAGATGTTTCCTAAGAGCTTTCTCCTTTTAATGTTCTAGAAATCTAGGAGGCTAGTATGTTCAAAGTACTGTGCTTGGCACAGGGCACAATAGGCACATAAAAATGAAAAAAGACATCACTTCTGAGTTTTTTTATTCAGAAGAATAAAGAAGCTTTTGCATGAATAGTATCAGGAAATAAATAAAGGTGAGAAAAGAGGGAAGAGAGGAGAGTACCAAGCGTGGACTGTCTATGAAAGTCACCACCAAGTGATTTTTATTTTATGGGCCCTTGCAAACCTCATCTCAGTAGAATGGTTGATGAACCTTCTCCAGGTCTTGACAGAGGACCCTTATTTCTTCTAAATCAATTTTGGTACCTTAGTTTCCCAGGACTCAGCTTCTTGCTTTGTTTTCTTATCTATGAGACTTTTTGTCTATATATTCCATGTGCTTAGCTTCTTATTTCTAACTAAAAGTATTGGTAACCCATATCTTGACAATTTTAATTAGAAGTCAAACACTTTTATTAGGGTATAAACTTCACTTTAATGTTAAGATTCAGGAAGAGAAATAATGACAACTAAGGAATATCAAATTTATTGACTTCAAGGTCCCTGGCCACCCTGCTACCTTTGATGACTTGAATATGAAAGTGTTTCTGTGTTTCATTTCAGCTGAGTTGTTCAGTTTTTGATGGTTCTCATGTAGACTCTGCCACGGTCTTGGGATTTGGGGTTGTTAAAAGTTCTCTTGGCTTCCGTTTTCTTTGTGCATAAAGAGGTTAGATCTTATTATCTTATTGCATTTTAATCTTTCTCTAATTTTTGGTCATGCATTGACTTATTGAAATTTCTAAATTTTAAAATAGGCAATATATTCATATGTCTTAAATCTAAATGTTACAAACATACATGCAGTAAAGGACACTAGTATCATTTATTTGTCCAGTTCTCACACTCCTATAGGTAACTATTGTAAGGTATTTTACCCCGTCGAGGAAGAAGGAAGGGGCCAGAGCCACGAAGTGTGGAATAATAAAAGGTTTTATTGAGTAGTGTTTCCCGCCAGATGAGGTTCCTTAGTTCCGGGGACAGAGGCTAGGGAAGTTGCATAGGGTGACCCGTGTGGGGGATATTTAAAGGGTCTCTAGGGTGGTCAAGCTAATATGATGTGGTGAAATCTCACTGGCTGATGAACAGTCACTTTTTTCCAAAGGGACCCCTGGGAAGTTTCTTTTGGTGGGCCTGGATGTGGGCGGCTCTAGCCAAAGTTCCTGGGTCTGGGTTCCTCACGTGACCTTCCCCCATTGCTGACCACCCCACAACTATTTTTATTATTTTTAAGGGTTTTTTTTGGCCTTCTTTCAGAAATCCTTTCTGCAAGCACTGTCAAATACACATATCTTGTCCCCTTTTTTGATTACTATAAATAGAGCATATTGAATATATTGTGTATATAAAAAGTCTATTTTTTCCATAGGTAGAATGTTCCCTTATTCTGCTGGTTAGCATTGAATTTTATTAATATAGGTTAATAAATTTAACTAGACTTCTGATGATAGCTCAATGGATTCCTTCTTATCTTTTGCTATTATAATACGTCATATTAAATAACATTATTCATACATCATTTCTAATGCATAAAAATATATCTGATAACAAATTCCTAGAAGTAGGATTTCTAGGTCAAAGGGCACATATCTTTAGTAAATTTGTAAATTTAATAGCTATTTTTAAATTGACCTCCAAGGCATTATATACCACTTGACCCTTCCTAAGAATGTATGAAAGTGCCTGGTTCCTCATAGCCTCACCATCAGAATGTGCTGTCAAATTTATGGATTTATGCCAATCTAGTAGGTTAGATACGGTATCCCAATACAATTGTGATTTGCTTTTCTCTTTTAGGATTCATGCTAATCATCTTTTAAGTGTTGAAGTACCATTTATATTTTAAGATTTTGTTCTTGATCCTGAGACTTCTCATAAGCTCTGGCAAAAACACTTCTCTGATATAGCTACAGCTTCATCAAACTATGTCCCTAAACTCTGAAAGCCCACTGGTCTCTCCAGCCTTTCATTGATTTTCTATTTGGAAACACTCTTAGCCTACCCTTATCTTCTCTTGTTCATCGCTTTCTAATTCAACATTATGTGTTTATTTGGCCTTTGTTTGGAACTGCTTTCCAGTAGTATCTCTCCGAGCCAAACGAAGCACCTGCTGATACATTCACTAGGATTACCTTATTGCTTCACAGTTCCTTGCAGTCTTATTAACCATAAAAAACCAAACACCCAAAAAACAAGCAACAATAAACAAGAAAGAAAGAACTTCCCCTCTGTGTTCAAATACAGAAGATTGGTCATTCTTTCACTGAAGAGCGAGTGATCCGTATTATCAATATATGGAATTTCCTGTGGTCTTGGCCTGTTGAGATTATATGTACATAGTTACTGTGTAAAGTCATACTCATATTCTGGATGCAAATGCATGGTGGGGATGTAGAAGGACTTGGCAAAGAGGATTGATATATGAGAGTTCTTGGCAAATGTGAATAGATATGAAAAATGATCCTGGGGTGTGGTGGCATCTGACCTTTATATCCTGATGTAGATCTCTCTATCAACTTTGTTGTGTCTGGGTTATTTGATATTGGGCCTGACATAATATCCAAATTCTCTGGATAAGGTCTTTCAAAGACACAGCACAGTATCCTAGCTTTTGCATGTAGTAAGGACTCAATCACATTATCTAGATAGTAATGCAGATAGTTTTGACAGAATAGGTGCAACCCAAGGCTGGCTTCATTGGCATGTGAACTGTATTGTTGCATAGGGCCCCTGGTGCTCAGTAAAGTCTCATATTTGGTTTAATGTTCTACTGTCACCATCATGAACTCCTTAGTAATTTTTTAAGTAAGGGGCTTAATTCTCATTTTCATTGTGATTGAGCACAGCAAATTATATATCGGGTCCTCATGCGATCTGAAGTTAGACTGCTTGGTAAATCAAATCAGTTTGTAGAGCGGAATACAGTGGATTTGTGCTATTTATGATGCATCTGTCAATATCCTTCTTTTTATTAAGGTAGTTGACATTTCTGTTTATAAATTTTGTTTGGAAGTGACAACTCTGTTGCTGGTTTCAACAGAAAAGTATGTATATTTATTTTAATCTTTCACACCTTAGTTTCAAAAGCAGACCAGAAACACATCCAATGAATGAAATATTTTTTTCTATGCTCCTGTGTGAGTCAATATAGAGAACATCATTAAGAAGTATTCCAAGTTTTTACTAAGCATAGCTATTTCTTACATAGACATAGTAGGTCTCATTCTCATATGTAAATTTAAGTTAAAAAAAAATCTTAGTTCGTTACTTGCAAAGAAGATATTTGAAGAGACCTGAAGTTTCAAATTTGCCTTTTTGAGCCTAGACTTTTAACCATCATTTGATAAATGATTACAAAATAATCCAATACCAAAATAACCTTCCAAATTAAGGTACTAAAGAGTTTAACCTAAAGATATCTTAAACAATCAGTTACTTTCCCTTTGTTCAATCTACAATTTAAAGAGAAAGTGAATGATCTGTATTCAGAGGGTAAAACTCAAAGCCAGCATGTGTTGTACTGGGTTGGAACAACAACAACAAAAAAACAAACAAAAAACATACACACCCTTTAGAAGCAAAAACAAAGTTTGGCTGACTTTAATGTTACACAATCAGTTCTGTGTCATAATTGGAAGTGTGAGAACCTGTTTAATAAGAAGAATCCTCGTCTCTTTTGGAGCCCAAGGAAAGGGAGGAGTACAGGATTTCTGTGGTTTGGTGAAAGCATGATTTATAATATATATGGTAGAAAGGCCATGATGTATAATGCATTACTTTATTCTGTGGGCTCTTGTACTCTACAAGATTAAAAATCATAACACCTTAAACACAAGGCCAAAATTCAATTTTAATCAGCATTTCTAGCTTACATGTAGTATTACTTTTGAAAACTCCTCAAATAAATATTGCTTAGGTTCTGGAAGATCTACAATGAACTGAAGAAATTGGTTACTTGTCTTTATCTACAAAAGCAACGTGGGAAGTGGAGTTGAGGGATTTTCCCTAGAAGCACATTCTTTTTATGCATATAAACTATTTTTGAATTAATCCATTTTTAATTTAGATAACTCATTTTCTTAAATTGAACACATTTTAATTGGTAACTTTTTGGTTGTCTTTTATTATCTCAACAAGAAGTATTGCTTTTTAATCTCCTGTAATTTTTAAACACATTTAAACAAGCAGTAGAGTAAATTTGTTGACTAAACCTAACTTCATCAAGCTCTGTTTACAATAATAATTTAAAATCTATTGCTTTAATCATTAGAGCTTGATCAATCCAATAAAAGTAGTTAATTTAATTTCAGGTGTTCTGAGTCTTTTTCTTATTGAGAATCTGTCTTTGAATAAGATTACATTTGCTTGGTAATTTTAATGAATGATTCTTGGGAAACTTGAACAAATAATCATGAATTTTAAATAATCTGAGCTAAAGTTGAAATAGCAAGTAGAGGATGAGGTGGTGGGGAGCTCTGTAATGTATTAAGAATTTAACAAGTTATTGAAAATCTAGTGCATAATACTAGTGCCACTTATTGGCTTTCTTCTGCACAGTAAGCCTTTACATACATGTATCATCTAATGTTCCCAATGACCACAATATTATTATTTTCAGGGACTTAGGACTTACTTGAACTCACAGAAAATAACTGTGTTGAATCTGCCCTGACTCCAAAAATCCAGGGTTTTAACCCCTGTATCTTACTTAAAATCTCTAATATGAAAACCAAATAATTTTTATTATTGAGTGATATTAGGGTTCAATTATTTTCTTCAAACCTTTTGGTAACTAAATAGTAACTTCTTATCATAGGCCACATAGGTTCTATTTAATACCATCTGTGGGTTTTTTTTTAGTCTTTACTTTGTCCTTATGGTTTTACTGAAAGACAGATATATCACACATGTATTAATACATTATTACTTTCAGGAGGAGAAACATACTTATTGGTAACGCTAATTTCCACTTATTACAAAACACAAAATATGACCAACACAATCCAGCTATCAAGGTATCATTTTTCATCGTTAGTTATAGTGAGTCTAGGGGCAATTCAAGGCACCACCATCATCAGCATGATCAATAATAGCAGAAGCTTTTTATTGAGCATTTTATTTACTCCTTGTCCAGTCCTACTCTAAGTGATTTATAAATATTGTATTTATTCCTCACTGTCACAGTACAAAATGGGTAATAATAATATTCTTATTTTTTTAATAAAGGAAGCTAAGATTCAGAGTTAAGTAAATTTGCCCAAGATAATGGAAAGAACTCATGACCTAGAATTGGACATCCTGAATTCACATCTAACTCTGTATCCTAGTAACGTCTAATTCTGTAGCTTTAGATACTTTATTTAATGTGTCTAGGCTTATACTTTTACATTCTAAAAGCAATAAATGTTCATGACAGATAATTTGAAAAATATACGAAAATTATTTAGAAAGACAATCACCCAGTTCCTACTACCTAAACACTGTCACTGTTAACATGTTGGTAGCTATTGTTTACTTAGTAATAAAAAATTTGTTTTCCTTTATATTTTTAAAATAGAATTGTTATCCTGCCATATGTAGAATTTTAAAATTATTTTTATTTATTGGTTTTAGAGAGAGAGAATATGAAAAAAAGAGAGAGAGAGAGAGAGAGAGAGAGAGAGAAACATTGACTTGTTCCACTTATTTACACTTTCATTGGTTGATTATTGTATGTGCCTTGACCGGGATGGAACCTGCAACCTGATAAGTGGCGTATCAGGATGACACTCTAACCAACTGAGGTACCTGGCCAGGGAAATATGTAGAATTTTAAAAAATAAATTTTATGTTATGGAACTATTTCATATTTGAAGAAATATTTTGTAAGTGTGTAGTTTCCAAATTCGTTACAACATTAGTACAGTATTATAATGTTATATAATGGTGGCTTTCAACCCTTGTACACTTGGAGACCAGTGAACATAGGAGACTTATTTCAGGGACTGCTAAGGCAGAAATCACTCTGAGCATAAGAAAATTCATCAAAGATCATTGGATCTATAGTCTTCATCCAACATCAGGCTAGTTAACTCTTTCATGAACTAACATGAAATTTCTGGGGACTGGCACTGGTCTGTGGACCGGCAGTTGAAAAACACTGTTATGGGTTATATTATTACAATGTCTAATGTATTCAGATTTTTAAAAGTTTTTGTTATGTCTTTTTTTAATTAAAAAGGTCATCCAGGACACCACATTCCATTTAATTGTTTTGTCTCCTTAGTTTCCTCTTGGCTGTAACAGTTTATTATTATTGTTTTTAATTGCCTTGACAGTTCAAAGGAGTACTAGTTAGGTATTTTGAAGGATGCCCTTCTATTGAAATTTGCATGTTGTCTTTTTCATGATTAGACTGTGGTTATGGGTTTTTGGAAGCAAGACCAGAGGTAAACTGTCGTTTTCATCACATCATATCAAGGCTTTAGACTCTCAACATGATACTGACCTTGATCACCTGGCTGAAGTAGAGTTTTCCAGGTTTCTCCACTTTAGTTAATCTTCTTCACCCTTTCTGTTGTTGATTTTTCTATTTTGTATTCTTTAGAAAGAAGTCATTATACATAATATGTGCTTAAGGAGTGGATATATATATATATACACACACACATACATTATATGTATACACACATATATAATTTTATTTCTTAAACATTAACTATCATTAAGTATTTTACATATTCTAATAAACATCATTTGATCAACTGCACACTATGCATGGTTTAATAAACTACATTTTTACAGTTGGATATTTAGGTTGTTTTTTTGTTTGTCTTTGTTTCTTTTAAGAAAAGGTCTTAGGAGTGACATTGCAGGTTAAAAGTATAGATATATTAAAATTCTTGGTGCACATAGGTTCACCAAGGAATGGCACCAGTTTATACTTCAACTAGCTATACAAAAATGAGTCTTCCATTTGCCCTTTAGTAACATTGCTTAGTATTATTGATCTTTATGGCTAAGTTTTTGGAAAAATGGTTTTTGCTGTAGTTTAATGTGTATTGACTTTATGATCACGAAGATAAGCAACTTACCCATGTATTTTTCTTTTTGACCAGAGCTTCATCTTCTCCATGGGTATAATTAAAATAATAATTTCTAGTTTATAGAGATTTAACAAGAGTTAAATGTTATGTGTGAAGGACCTTGTAAATCTGGAAGGGTTTGTTGAATGTTGACAATAATTTTAGATGGAAGAGTTTCAAGTAATAGAGCTTGTTATCACACTAAGAATTTTGATTTGGGGAAAAATATCGTAGCCTTAACAGTATATTAAATAAGTGATAATTGTTAAATATATCTAGTGGGTTGAAATTTGCAGCTTATATAGAAATATATTTAGAAAATATATGAAGTAGTTTGTGCGATAAGACAAAAATTAAGATGTCGGGCCCTGGCCGGTTGGCTTAGCGGTAGAGCGTCAGCCTGGTGTGCGGGGGACCTGGGTTCGATTCCCGGCCAGGGCACATAGGAGAAGCGCCCATTTGCTTCTCCACCCCCTGCCCTCCTTCTTCTCTGCCTCTCACTTCCCCTCCCGCAGCCAAGGCTCCATTGGAGCAAAGATGGCCCGGGCGCTGGGGATGGCTCCTTGGCCTCTGCCCCAGGCGCTAGAGTGGCTCTGGTCGCAGCAGAGCGACCCCCCCTCCCGAGGGGAAGAGCATCGCCCCCTGGTGGGAAGAGCGTCGCCCCTGGTGGGCGTGCCGGGTGGATCCCGGTCGGGCGCATGCGGGAGTCTGTCTGACTGTCTCTCCCCGTTTCCAGCTTCAGAAAAATACAAAAAAAAAAAAATTAAGATGTCGGGGTTTTACAATCCATCTGTTTTTCATTCATGGGACACAGTGTCAAATTAATTAGCTAGCTAATTACCACTTAGTTAGCTAAATGCCAGTTTAGCTAATGAACCTCATCCTAATCTTTGGGGATAAAAAGGGCAAAAATGATGTGTGTAGTTTTTCTCAAGAAAATATTTTAGAGAAAATGAAAAATGCATTCCCCTGGGGCTTGTATTCAGTGAGGGGATGGTACATACTAGATGTGTTCAATAGCATTAATACCAAAAATTTAAGGTATTATGTGTTTGTCTCACCTTTGATCTTATTGACATTACTGTATTGGTGTAAAAAAGACTCAGAAGTACAAATTAAATATGTTGAGGCTGACATTGTTGCTATGTATAAATGGGGTCACAGAAATAGTAACTGATTTTCTTTAGATTCAAATTTTATCTGTCTTAGCTCACATGGCCAAACAAAATATGATAGACAGAGTGACTTAAACAATAGCAATTTATTTCTCACAATTCTGGAGGCAGGGTGCTAGCAAGGTATATTTTATTCTAAGGCTTCTTCTCTTGACTTTTAGGTCAGTGTGTACTCACATGACCTTTTCTTTGCATACACTGAGAGAGAGAGAGCGAGCAAGTTCTCTGTCGTGTCTTATTAGTGCACTAATATCATCATGGAGCCTCACCTACATGACATCATTCATCCAACCCTAGTTACCTCCTAAATGCCCAATCTCCAAATGCCAACTCATTGGGATGCAAGGCTTCAACATATGAATTTCCAGGGGACATATACATTTTGTCCATAACATTATCTGAAAGTTCACACACACACACACACACACACACATACACGTGCACATGCACTGTGGATATAAAAGGAAATATACATAGTAGATCATAAACAATATATTGATTACTTCTGTTATTTTCCATTTAAGCTACTACATCAGTTTTTTTTATCAGTTGCATTTGAGAGTAAACATGAATGTTAGTAATTAACTAGACAGTGATTGATTTTCTCATGTAATAAGAAACCCAGTAATAGATGGTGGCTGGTGTTGGTTCAATAGCTTGAGACTATTGGAGCTGAAGTCATTATGATTCTCTTGACCATCTTTCCTGGTTTCAAGTTGTTGGCTACAGCTATCTTTCCAACCCTTGTATCCACATTCCAGCTAGGAGAAAAGCAAAAAAGTGTATGCCAGCTGGGTGTTTTCATTTTTTTTTACCCAATGACTTCAGCTTATATTTTATTGACCAGAACTATGTCGTGTGGCTACTGTTTTCTGTAAGGAAGGCTATAAAATATGTTTTATCTGAGAATATTAGTATGCCTTCGAACATGTGGACACTGTTATTAAGTAAGAAGAGATTGAATATTGGGTTGAAAAAGCCAGCAGTCTCTGCCACAACTACATATCAAGAGCTGAAAAAATACTGTGAATTGATAGACCCTCTTTCAGTGGGTCAATAGTCCTCTCACAGAGCAAAACAGAAGCTTAGAAAATTTCTGCCCCAAAGGGAAACTTAAAAAGTATTACTCAAAAGAAATTTTTAGGGATTGGAGAAGACAAATTTTAAACAGTGGAGTCTTTACCTAAAGGACGGCCACTAGTTTAATTCAATTGCAATGTGAGAAAATTTTTTGTCATCTGCAGATGTGCTGCTTCAGGACATCCTTTTTTTTTCTCAAGGTGGCTCCTGCTTCCCATTTCCTGTGGTTGGAGTACACTGTTTTGTTTCATTCAGAGACATCTTGTTCTTGTCTGAGTCACTTCACCATTACTCATCTCGTGTTGGCTCCTTGTTGAAGTTTCCATAAGGTTATCCAAAGAGATGCAGGGATATGAAAAACACTGAACTTCTGAAGATCAAGAGTAGGATGTTGAGATGGGCATTATTTGGAGTTCTCTGAGGGTCACATGGAACGAGTCAAGGTTTTAAAACCTTCAAGTCTATGAATAGCTGCTTTACTTTATGCTATAAGAAGGACGGGAAGAAAATTCACTTACTGGTACTTTTTAAAAGAAAAGCTAGGGTTCTCAATCACGGTGGTTATAAGAATGCCATGAGTTATGTGGAGGGTGAACTAAAAGCTGGGGACATGCAGATGGGCATTATGGTGTTCCAGGGGAAGGGTTGTGAGAGAAAATAGGAGATTCAGGCAAGAAATTTCGCTGGGACAGAAGCACAGGATATTACTACTGATCGGACATACAAGAAGGAGAGGTAGAAGAGAAGGCAGAGGGAGGAGTCCAAGTAGATTCTGGCTTCCAGATCTGAGTCTGAGGGAATGGAGCTGCCTGAGAGGTAAAGAAACTCAGAGTGGGATTTGTTAGGGGAGATGTGTTCTGTCCGTGTTCCCCGTCTACTTGGTGGAGGTGTTGGAGGATGGCAGTCTGGCTGAATAGACCGACTGAGAGAAGGTCTGGCATGGTTACTAAAGTGCTTAGTTGCAATTCTCTTCCCAATCAATTTGTGACAGCATTTAACTTGAATTTTGAATTCAGATCCACTAGGTAAAACTCATTTTACATGAAAACATAGCAAGAATTTGTATTTCCTCACTATCCCATCTCTTCCATATTTCTGAGCCTAAATGATCACATACTCCATATTAATGTCCTACATATGTTTTTCTTTAAAATTTTAAATAATATTGCCTATTTCAGGTTTAAAAGGACATATTTTAATGTTTGCCAAATTGCCACCATGGTTTACCAATTTAACAATTTCCAACTAGCTTTGAAAACAGTGAGCAAGTTGCCTTCACAGCCACCTCCACACATCATTCTGGTGATAAATCTTTAATATGCTCCCTTTACAGCATGTTTTCTATTGATGAACAATGAATTGATGAACCATTCTTAAATTATGCAATGATATAGAGTATTGAAAATATGTGAAGATGTTTGACTCTTCTGATAAATAAAAATACTAATTATATTTTTAAGCTTTCTTTTTTCTCCCCAGGGCCCCATACTTAAGTTAGTCCAAGGAGTTGGTTTTATAGAGTGGTACCGAGGCAGACTAATGGAATTGAAATAGATTTTTTTTGTGACAGAGACAGAGAGAAGGACAGACAGGAAGGGAGAGAGATGAGAAGCATCAATTCTTTGTTGTGGCACCTTAGTTGTACATTGATTGCTTTCTCATATGTGCCTTGACCAAGGGGGCTACAGCAGACAGAGTGACTCCTTGCTCAAGCCAGTGACCTTGGGCTCAAGCTGATGAGCCTTGCTCAAACCAGGTGAGCCTGCGCTCAAGGTAGTGACCTTGGGATTTCAAACCTGGGTCCTCAACGTCCAAGTCCGATGCTCTATCCACTGTGCCACTGCCTGGTCAGGTGAAATGAGTTTCTTTACTTCTTTATTCTTGTCTTATTTTCTGATAGGCCTCTGTACCTAAGCCATGTAGTGGGACAGCAGCTACAAGCTTAGCTTCATCACAATTGTGCCATTAGAGTATAAAGAGGCTAACATCAATATCTATCAGTTTTCCCTCTTCCACCATCCCTGCCAGATTAGGACACATTAAAACAGAATTCTATCTTTCTTTGTGGATGTTTAACCTCTATATGATATAGCTCAGCTAGCAAGCTCTGCTAGCAAATATATATATTTAGTATATTTAACTCTAGTTTGGTTCCATCTTATGTTTCCATCGTTGTTTATTTGAATCTGTTTTAAATAATATTTTATGAATCTTATATATCTCATTGTAAATTTCTTTAAATAATTCTTAGAACAGGAAACAGCTGTACAGGCATCATTGAACCCCAGAAGAGATACCAGACTTTCCCTCAAGTTTGGTTATGGTAGTGGATTTGAAATTAGTGATAGAAATCTTTTCCGTTGCTCGTGAAGAAATTATTTGTTTTATATATTTTCTTTTTTTTTTTTTTTTTTTTTTTTTGCTATTTTCTGAAGCTGGAAACAGGGAGAGACAGTCAGACAGACTCCCGCATGCACCCGACCGGGATCCACCCGGCACGCCCACCAGGGGCGATGCTCTGCCCACCAGGGGGCGATGCTCTGCCCATCCTGGGCGTCGCCATATTGCGACCAGAGCCACTCTAGCGCCTGGGGCAGAGGCCAAGGAGCCATCCCCAGCGCCCGGGCCATCTTTGCTCCAATGGAGCCTTGGCTGCGGGAGGGGAAGAGAGAGACAGAGAGGAAGGTGCGGCGGAGGGGTGGAGAAGCAAATGGGCGCTTCTCCTGTGTGCCCTGTCCGGGAATCGAACCCGGGTCCTCCGCACGCTAGGCCGACGCTCTACCGCTGAGCCAACCGGCCAGGGCTGTTTTATATATTTTCTTATCTATCACCAGTCAGCAAGAACATATGGTATTCAAAAAACAACAAGAAACAGACCTAACATTTATTGAGGATTTCTTATGTGCCAGATACTCATCTAAGTGCTTGACTTATTTAATCGTCACTATAAATCTGTGAATTAGGTCCTACTGTTATCCCTATTTTACAGATGTGGGAACTGAGACCCAGAGATGTTAGTGGATGGTTTTCACAAGGTCACATAGCTAGTTACTGTGGAATCTGAGTTTGAACCCAGGCCATTTGATTCCTGAACCCATATAATTAACAAAAACAAAATATTGTTTTGTTATAGCAAAAGAAAAACAACAACAGGTATTGTATCATATGTGCTCACAAAGCATTTAATTATTAGAAGGCACCACTGCCAGATCCTTCACGTCCTCAGACATTAATGGATCTTAGAATCATTGAGAAGCCATTGCTGTGGAATGGGGCAGGCTAATATAATGACGAGGCTTTGAATGGCAAGGCCTCTTAATCAAATTGACTTTTAGGAGGATTTTGTAAATGGACATAAGCAATAGATATATTTATATGTGTAGATGTGAATGAACAGAACCTTTTGGAAAGAGGGCTTTTGATGAGTTAGGCCCTGAGCCTTGGCCTGGAATATGCTCTGTTACCAAGGCAACTTCCCAAGCCCTGGGGTTGTAGACCAGGCCCCTGCACTGGCACTGTTGGCTTTGTAAGCCAAAGAATGTTCCCATATGCATGGTAAGGTGTTGAAGATGGCTGTCTGAAGGCAATATGAGGACCAGTTTTCAGGAAGAATGAATAATTATATTAGAAGGAGCTGAGAAATAACTAACATAATGCAGTACTCAGCATAATAGAAGCACAGTATACACTTATTAGATAAATAAAAGATTGAATACATGAATTAAAGTCAGTGGCAACCTAAGGTTCTGTATGGACAGAAGTTTCTTGTTCTCAATTTTACTGTTATTTGGAAAGCATTTTCCCTAGTTCCTTACTAGGTGGGGCATAGAGGGGCGAGCAGTTTCTTTACCAACTGAATGAGGAATTTTGAAGCAATTTGTAGCTGTGCTCAGCAGTGCTACAAATGATAGATACCACAGGGATGTTGATTTTCAAGCTTGTGAATGAGTTTGCACATTTGAACGAAGTAGGCTGACATGCAGAGTCTATATAGCTACATGACCAGTCTCAGTTTATTGGTAATGTGATGTGGCAATAGAAATGCTTTAGTTGTTATGACAATTCATGGTTTTCAAGAACTATGTAATTAACTTTATATATTTAACATTTCTCTTATTCTCATACTCACTCCATCTTGTCTCTCATTTCTCCTTTGTCTTTCCTCCTTATACAATAGTTGATTTTGTAATTTGTATTTTTCTTCACTTCATTCATCATTTATTTAGTATATTTTTATATACCTACAAAGTATATAGCTTTTGTTGGATCACTGGGAATATCATGGTGATCAATGCAGGTATACTATAGCTTATTTAACTGGTCTTCTATTGTTCGATATTTACAATTTTCTAAAATGTTTGCTATAACTAATATATAAGTAGCTAAATTTTTACAAGCATTCATGACAATTTTTTGAGGAAGTAGAATTGTGATCTAATAAAAATTGTAAAATGTTTTGATGGGTTTTTAACAAATGACCCTCCAAGAAGATATAAAATAATCTCACTGTTATTCAGTATTTTGAAAACTTAATAACTGTTTCTTTTATTTGCCCAGAAAATCATTGATAAAAATGTTAAACAAGAGAGAACCAATGAGAAGATTTTGGAGAAAACTAGTAGATCATTCCTTTCAAAATTATGTTAGTTCATTAATCAACATTCTGTGAGAACAGTTCTTTGCTCAATTGTTGTATATCTTATGAAATGATAAAAATTTTATTAGTTCAGTGTAATATTCTCAATAAATTATGTTGATTACTAATGCTCACTACTTTAACAGCATTGTCCAGTAGAACTTTATGCAATGATGAGGATGTTCTATGATCTGTGCTGTCCAATATATTAGCCATTAGCCATATGTGGCTATTGAGCCCTTAAAATATGGCTGGAGTGACTGAGGAACTGATTTTATTTTATTTTATTTTATTCATATGAAATAATTTAAATTTGAATAGCAAGATGGGACTATTATAGTATATAGTATATAGTAAGACGGTTACCATTTTGAACAGCAAAAGTTTACAATATATGACAAATCATTTTTCTAATAGCTATAATTTAATTGGAGATTAATATTAAGCTGAGAGACTTGTGATTCCTGAAATGCAAGAGTTTCTTTCTCTGTCTCTTTACTGCACCAACTCATAATTTCTTAAAAATTTCTGACAATGATTTTGTGTCAATGCTTAATATCAGCAAGCTGTTTTTCAGACCTTGCCATACAATTGAATCTAGTAATTATCATTTTCTTTCAAATAAACCTGATTTCATTTCCTCTAACAAGATTTTTCTACCCTTTATAATGTGAATATCATTCTCCTTGATATAGAAAAAAAGGTAAGGAAAAAGGCTGAATAATTTTGTTTGGTACTTTCATCTCTGACATTATTCCTATTTTTCCCAGTCAGCTTTCCCTTTAATCATTGTTCTTGAAGTTGACATAGCTAACGGGGCCCTTTATGTTTTCAAAAGTATTTTATTTTTTGCTTTTCAAGCCCAGATCATTCTGGTTATCAGTATTTCTACAGAATAGTTTCAGCTATGTACTATTCTTCTATGTCTATCCGTAATCATGTGCTTTTTATTTCCTCCCCAGTTTTTCTTCATGTCATTTAAAAATTTTAGTTCAACAAGAACATGCATAGCCATATAGGTTTCTTTAACTCCTGCTCCCTTTGATTATATTTTAATTCATTTGAACCTGTTCAGTGGTGTTGACTGACCCTAAACTCCCAGGCCCTGGGTTGAGGCTGGAGATTTCTAGGTAAATTAGACATGGACTTTGCCACCAAAGACTTATACTTTATTAAGAGACTCGAGCGTATATACTACAAGCCATGGCCTGTGGAGTACATGCTCATTAACAGTATTCACAATGTCCTGGGGTGGCAGAGCTGAGACGGGGTTAATTCTTCCTGCAATGCATGTAGGAGGGTTAGGGAGATTGAGAAGAATCAGAGATCTCTGTCTAAACTGGAAATAATGTTTTAAAAAGAATGAATAAGAGTTTCCAGGACAGAGAAGCTGGGTTACATGGTATCCTACTCATGAATGAATAATATGAACAGAGGCCAGAGAAGATGATATAGTCTACATTCCATGACTAGTCTTGCAGCTGGAGTACAGCATACTTCTTGAGGGAGTGATGAGGCTGAAGTTATAAGCTGTTAAATGTTGAGGGACCTTGTGTATTTGCTGAAGAATTTGGCTTGATTCCTAATGGGATAGACTTTAACATTCTTGAACAGATATTGGAAGTGATTCCTCTTTTAGAAGAACAATTCTAGTGACATCAATTTAAAATACGTTAGATTTTGGAAAACTTGTGGAGAGGAAATCATTAGTCAAGCGGAAGAGGAAAGTACTAATCAGTGCAACGGCAGACTAACAGAAGAATTTTAAACAGTGATTTAAAGGAGGTAGAGTTGATGAGATTGGGTGGCTAATTACGTATGGGAGCGAGAAAGAGGCAGGAAGATGATTCAGATGGTTTCGCATATGGTTGTTTTTCTTAGAGTCCACATTTTCTCCTGAATTACTTTCCCTTTAGGATCTCTGGATGTGAGATCATGTCTGTCTTTTCTCTGAACTTTTGGAAACTTTTCTCAATGTCCAGTGAGTGCACACTGATTTTATCCAGTGTTTCATTTCTCCTGTCCTAGAAATTCCAGGATGTGTTAGTCAAATTTTTACAAATGTCTTTATTTTTAGATCATTTTAGACTGATAGAAGAGATGCAAAATTAGCCTAGGGAACTGCCAAATACCTTTCACCCAGATTCTTTTTTTTATTTTTTATTTTTTTATTTTTTACAGAGACAGAGAGAGAGTCAGAGAGAGGGATAGACAGGGACAGACAGACAGGAATGGAGAGATGAGAATCATCAATTACTAGTTTTTCGCTGCTCATTGTGACACCTTAGTTGTTCATTGATTGCTTTCTCATATGTGCCTTGACCGCGGGCCTTCAGCAGACCCAGTAACCCCTTGCTCGAGCCAGTGACCTTGGGTCCAAGCTGGTGAGCTTTTGCTCAAACCAGATGAGCCCGCACTCAAGCTGGCGACCTCGGAGTCTCGAACCTGGGTTCTTCCGCATCCCAGTCCGATGCTCTATCTACTGCACCAGCGCCTGGTCAGGCTCACCCAGATTCCTTTACATATATCTTACATAATCATAAAACAATTAGCAAAATGAAGAAATCTGCTTTAGAACTAAAATACTATTAACTGAAATACAGAATTTATTTGTACTTTACCAGTTTTTCCACAAGTGCCTTTTATCCTATTGCAGGATGTAATCAAGTATCACATATTGCATTTTGTGTCACATTTCCTTAGTACCTTCCAATCTGTGACAATTCTTTTCTTTCCTTCCCTTTTATGACCTTGACACTTTTGAATAGTACCGGTCAGTTTATTTGGGTTTTTTTTGTTTGTTTTTTTGTTTTTTTTTTTGTAGAATGACGTTTCTGATGTTTCCTCAAGTGAGGTTTCTAATGTGTTCTCACAATTAGATTGAGGTTCTGCTTTATTGCAAAAGATACGACAGACATGGTGTGCCCTTTGCAGGGCTTCTGAGTAGGAGTTATAGGATATTGATGAGTATTACTGGTAATGTAAACTTTGATCCCTTAACTAAAATGATGATTTACAGGATGTCCACTACAAAGTTTTTAATTTGTAATTTTTATTACTCAATATTTTAATGGAGGTACTTAGAAAATATGCAAATATCTTGTTTTTTCTTAAACTTTCACCTACTAATTTTAGCATTCTTCGTGTACCTGTTGCAACTATTACTGTGGTGTTATAATAGTTTTTATTTATTAATTAAAATGCTTCTTGTTTTCATTTATTTATTATTTATTTATTTATTTACAGAGAGAGAGAAAGTCAGAGAGAGGGATAGATAAGGACAGACAGACAGAAATGGAGAGAGATGAGAAGCATCAATCATTAGTTTTTCATTGCGACACCTTAGTTGTTCATTAACTGCTTTCTCATATGTGCCTTGACCGTGGGCCTTCAGCAGACCGAGTAACCCCTTGTTTGAGCCAGTGACCTTGGGTCCAAGCTGGTGAGCTTTGCTCAAGCCTGATGGGCCCGCGCTCAAGCTGGCGACCTCGGCATCTTGAACCTGGGTCCTCCACATCCCTTTTCAATGCTCTATTCACTGTGCCACCCCCTGGTCAGGCGCTTCTTGTTTTTAAATAAATAAGCTAATTAAAGCAATACATGTGCCAATTTTTTCCAGAAATTATTTGAGATTTTATCAAATAACATATGTAAGTTTAAACTGTACAATGCGATAACTTGATATCCATATATACTGAAAAAATGATTGCCATAATAAAGTTAAACACCTATATCCTCTCACATAATTATCATTTTGTGTGTGTGCTGATAACATCGAGATTTAGTTTTTTAACTTTCAAGTGTATAATATATTATTGCTAACTCCATTCACTATGCTGTACTTCAAATCCCTAGAATTTATTGTATCTGGAAGTGTGCACTATGACTGACACCTCTCAGTTTCTCCCACTCTCCCAGTACCTGGCAACCACCAATACACTCTCTATTTCTCTGAATTTGGCATTTTTAGATTCCAAATATAAGTGAGAACATACAGTATTTGTCTTTCTGTGTCCGATTTATTTCACTAAACTTAATGCTTTTAAAGTTCATCCATGTGGCTGCAAAAGCCAGGATTTCTTTTTTTTTTTTTCTTTTTTTTTTTTTTTGTATTTTTCTGAAGCTGGAAACGGGGAGAGACAATCAGACAGACTCCCGCATGCGCCCAACCGGGATCCGCCTGACGAGGATCCACCCGGCACGCCCACCAGGGGCAATGCTCTGCCCACTAGGGGGCGACGCTCTGCCCCTCCGGGGCATCACTGTGCCGTGACCAGAGCCACTCTAGCGCCTGGGGCAGAGGCCAAGGAGCCATCCCCAGCGCCTGGGCCATCTTTGCTCCAATGGAGCCTTGGCTGCGGGAGGGGAAGAGAGAGACAGAGACGAAGGAGGGGGGGTGGAGAAGCAGATGGGCGCTTCTCCTATGTGCCCTGGCCGGGAATCAAACCCAGGTCCCCCACACGCCAGGCCGATGCTCCACCGCTGAGCCAACCGGCCAGGGCCCAGGATTTCTTTTTTTTTTTTTTATGTCTGAGTAATATTCCATTGTGTATGTGTGTTTCTGTGTATATTCATATATCACCTTTTCTTTATTCATCTATCAAGGGGCACAAGTTGTTTCCATGTCTTGACTATTGTGTATAATGCTGCAATGAACATGGGGGTGCAGATATCTCTTCCATATATTATAATAATTTTCTTTGGCTAAATACCTTGAAGTGGGATTACTAGATCATATGGTAGTTCAATTTTTAATTTTTTGAGGAACCTTAAAACTGCTTTCTACACTGGCTCTAGCAATTTGCATTTCTACAAATAGTGCACAAAGATTCCTTTTTTTCATATCCTCACCAACACTTGTTCCTTGTCTTTTTGATAATAGTCATTTTTACAAGTGTGAGGTGCTATCTCATGAAATACTTTTTTGAAAAGGATAATTGTCTCTTCTTTCCATTTACTTATTTATTCAATCATTTATTTACATTAGGATGGATTCATGGCTATTAATTTTATGATTAGGATTATAATCTTATATTACTGTTACTTAATTTGTTGATAAAGTTTCTTCAACTCAGACTGTTGTGTCCTTTGCACATGTTTGCATCCTTTATTTTCAAGTATGTACTTATTTTCTAGCAGGGTTTTTTTTTCTCTTTTGTATTCTCCCAGCCCCAACCCTGAAATAAACCAGTTCTGCAAGGAGTGTTCACGTCTCTTAGCATGTTCTTATCACTTCTGCTTCACCAAGCAGTTCTTCATTGCTATTGGAATTAAGTCAAAAATAACAGAATGACAGATTAAGGATTCTCTTTTATACTTCCTTAAACTTTTGGGAGAGAAATATTTTTCTGTAAGATGTTGAATTTGCATTTCATAACTATTTATTAAAAGCCTACTCTATGTCAGTGCTGAGTTAGGTATAAAGATTCATCTCCCTCGTACTTAAGAGTATTCTCTAAGCAGCTTGTTACATATTTTAATACCTTATCCTAGTAGCAGAACAATTTTTTTTGTGTGTGACAGAGACAGAGAGAGGGACAGACAGACAGGAACAGAGAGAGATGAGAAGCATTAATCATTAGTTTTTTTTGAGACACCTTAGTTGTTCATTGATTGCTTTCTCATATGTGCCTTGACCAGGGGGCTACAGTAGACCGAGTGACCCCTTCCTCAAGCCAGCAACCTTTGGCTCAAGCTGGTGAGCCCTGCTCAAACCAGATGAGCCCGTGCTCAAGCTGGCTAGCTTAGGGTTTCAAACTTGGGTCTTTTGCATCCCATTCTGATGCTTTATCCACTGCGTCACCATCTGGTCAGGCGGTGGGTTCTTTCTTCAGCAACCCAAGTTTTGCTTTGTCATGCTTCATCTGATAACATGGGACTTCATTAACCTAAAATGTCCCCCAAATCCCAATATGTTGAGGTGAACTGTGGAGGTGTCTCATATGTGCTCATAAACAAGGCCAATGAGTCATGTTCAGTTACCATGAAGAAACCTCTGTTTGTTTCTTGTTTTGTTGATCTAGCTCCCTTCCTCTATTGTGAGTCAATAGAAAATAATAGTTATCCCTTTAAATAACTTCTAGCTAGTATGGCTCCAAAGCAGTTTACTTTGCCCCAAAGTCTTATAGCATTGCTAGTGAAAAATGGTACTTTTGGTGGTTACGTATGTCACTTACCCATCTACCTAGCTACTTCTTTTTCTTAAGATCTAGTCATGAGTTCCTCATGTGGTTGGATCGGGAGGCATCACCATATATTTCTCAGAGTCCGCTATTCTTTCAGCTAAAGATAGTTTTGTTTTTCAGTCAACATCTTTGTGCCCACTGCCTTCTTCACTTAAAACAAGATAACATCAAGAGATTCCTTGCTCTCACACAGGTCTGATCACCCAGTGGGATGTTGTGCTTGAGCTAAAGCTGGAACACAAACCACATTTATATTGAGTTGAAAACAATCACTCTGCATTTATTACCCAAAGATTCCTACTATACTCCTTAGGTCTTCATGGAACAAGAAGTATAATTTCTTTCTACTGTGTCCACCATCCAAGACTGAAAGCAGGTTTGATTTCCTACTCCCTCAAAACTATTTTCCAAGTGAAGGATACTCATGACATTTGCCATACGTCATATAACTTATTTCATGTTTCCTCACCGTTTGGACCCCTTTCCTCTGAATATGCTCTGTTCTGTCTATGACTTTCTAAAAATGTGAGGCCAAAGAGAATATCTGCCTGACCAGGGAAGATTAGAATATCACCTTTTTTGTTTTATCTACTATGCAGATTGCGGTAGATAAACATACAATTATTTAATATTGGATTTATAGTTAAGTCATCTCTCTACACATAACAGAAGTTCTAAATTTAAAAGTGATTATATAATAATCAAAGATGTGATGAAAAGCAACCAGACTGAGTTTAATATTTAAAAAATAACACAATTCTCCAATTATGTTTAGTTAACATTTTTGAAGATGTAAGTTCTAAAGAGAAACAATAATAAAAAAATAGAAAAAAAAATCCAGAAAGGATAGGAAAGATTAGTTATGTAACTTCTGGACATTCTACAACTATGCATATTTTCTTGAATTTTTTTTCAACACGTTAAAAACAAGTATGTTTATGGACTGAGCCCAACCAGAATCAGAGCCTGAGTGAGTCTGTTGACACATTTGGACTGATAATGTGCAACATTCCTGGTCACAAAGCAAGATGAGAATAGCTCTGTAAGGGTAATCAGTTCATATCCAGAATACTGTAGGAGAAGGTCACAAAAAAAGAAAGTGGAAAGATGATGGAATTGTAATTTATGTAGCCTGACTCAGAATTTAAGAATTAAATTGTTGGTCATTAATTTTATACTTAAACCAAACTAAGTGGCATAATTCTTAAGGGTCTTTTCTCTTGAAGGGCAAAGTTTAAGAAATCAGTATTGAAACCAGAGAGAGTTGGGTTCAAATTTTGGCCACATTCTATAACTTTTGTTTTCTTAAAAAAATTATTAGTGTTTCTAATCCTATAGTTCTTCACCCAATAGGAGTGTCTGCCTCATTATTAATCAAAAGGCTTAAATTAACTGGTTCATGGGAAATTCTTAATAGAGAACTTCTCACATTAGAAAGCATTCAATAATCTCATCTATTGTTATTTTGAATTATTACTTGATGAAATAATATCCTGTGAGAAATATTCATATATTTTTATCTCATCTGTTTCTTGTGACAACTTGTCAAATAGGCAGGTAGATATTATTATTACAATTAGAAGAAGTTAAACATGACTTGCCTTAACTAATTAGTAGAAGACAAACTGCTAGAACCCAGGATACAGACTCAAAATCCAATGAACTTTCAAATAATTCATAATGCCAGTATAAATTCTATCCATGGGGAATAGACAGAGAGCTGATAGGAGATCTACTCTTATTTGTGTGTGACAAAGACAGAGAAACACAAAATGTACATAGATGTTCTTTTGGTGGGAATACTTTGAAAATAATATGAGGAAGATGGTCCAGAGTTTACTTCTGGGTAGTACATTCTTGTCACAAAATGCAAAGGTGACTGATAGTCTACAGAATTTTTTTTTTTTAAGAAAGAAATTAGGGCTCAGAATAATTAACTTACAAACAACCATCTTGGAAATTCAGTGACCAGAACTAGGTTCTGAGTTGAAAGAAAAATAATTATTTTCTTTAAGGAATAAGGTGTCTCATTAATTTAATAGATCTAAGTTCTAGAATGACTTAACTATCTACTGTGGGTTGTTGGGCTGTTGAATTACTTTATTCACAGTCTTTACCTCACTAATGATGACTTGATTGAAACTGACCTAAGTATAATTCATTATTGAAGTGAAACTTCCTTGGGCAATCAGATGTAATTTGAAAGTTAAATTACCTTGAAGACTAGAATACACCTAAACCACTCAACTTAAAGCTTACCTTGCTTATTTTATAAGTTTTCCAGAGAAGATTTAACAACAGAGGCATAGGTAATGAACCAATTAATTTTCAAAATAGCATTTTTTTGTACTTTTATTTCTTCCTTAATAAAATAGGAGTAAGTTATCCTGATTACAAAGCCCTATAAAAGCCATAAAATTACACTAATTTGATGCAAAATTGTAAATAAAAAATAAAACTAAACAAAATATATGCAAATAAATTATAATAGAATATTCTATAAAATAATCAACAGAGAATAAGCAGGTTTAGTTCAGGAACATGGCACAGTAAAAAGAAATAAGTTGTAGGAAAAAATATATTAATAAATGTACAAAACCCCCCCCCTGATTTAGTGCCATGTCTACTTAAAATTCTTGGGAAAGTAAGAGTAGAAGAAACAGATTTAACCAAATAAACAGAGACCTTTGTTTATTTAACAAAACAAACAGAGAGGAGTCTCATGGACCAAGAATGAGAATGTGTCATGAATCAAGAGTTTTGATTAGTTGAATTTCATGCCTTAGGTTGGGAGAAAAAAGGAAACGTGTTAGAAATCACTACTAAAAAATTAGCTGTTTAAGACTTAAAGATATTCTTACTTAATGTCTTAAGTAAGATAAAAATATTTTCACTCTATATTTTCACAGTTTTGGAGATTCTAGACAATACAATAAGCATAAAAATTAAGCAAGCAATATTGATCCTAGAGAAGAAGAAGAAACTATCATTTTTATTTTTATTTTTTTATTATTTTTTTTTTGTATTTTTCTGAAGCTGGAAACGGGGAGAGACAGTCAGACAGACTCCCGCATGCGCCCGACTGGGATCCACCCGGCACGCCCACCAGGGGCAACGCTCTGCCCACCAGGGGGTGATGCTCTGCCCCTCTGAGGCGTCGCTCTGCGGCGACCAGAGCCACTCTAGCGCCTGGGGCAGAGGCCAAGGACGGGCCATCTTTGCTCCAATGGAGCCTTGGCTGCGGGAGGGGAAGAGAGAGACGGAGAGGAAGGAGGGGGGAGTGGAAAAGCAAATGGGCGCCTCTCCTATGTGCCCTGGTCGGAAATCGAACCCGGGTCCCCCGCCCGCCAGGCTGACGCTCTACCGCTGAGCCATCCGGCCAGGGCCACTATCATTATTTTTAAATGACATAATTTTATACATAGAAAATTTAAGAGACTATATATGAAATGTATTGGAGGTAAAAAGAAACTCAATTCATCGGTGCATTTCAAGTTTAATATGCACAATATAAACATTCTCTTATATTATCAATAACAAATTTTAATTGCAATGTGGTTTATTAAAAAAACTCTTTCACCTCCTCTCAGAGAGCAGTGGAATTTTTCCCAACTCCTATATACATGGGCTGGCTTTTAGCTTGATTCAACTAACAGAATGTGATGAAACTGATTTCATGCCACTTTGAACCTCCGGTTTCAAGAAGCTTTCCTTTTGGGACACTACTACATAATAGGAAGAGGTCTCTAGTATAGGATACAGGTCACATGGAAGAGAGATAAGCTAAAGCAGCTGGCACCCACTAGAGTAACCAGTTGACAGCCAGCACCAACCACTGGCCACCTAAATAATGCTGTCTTGGACAATCCAGTCCCAGTAAACCAACAGATAACCACAGCTACATAAATGACTCAGGTGAGACCAGAAAGAGTAGCCCTTCCCCACAACTGAGCTTAGCTTAAATTTTCCATCAATAGAATTAAAAATAAAAAAAATTAAGGTACTAAATTTTGGGTGGTTAGTACAAAAAAGATCCAAGGTTTAATAATAGTTAAAGAAAATTAGAAAGTATGTAGAAATGCATTTAAAAAATACTGCGTTAGGCCTTGGCTGGTTGGCTCAGCGGTAGAGCGTCGGCCTGGCGTGTGGGGGACCCAGGTTCGATTCCCGGCCAGGGCACATAGGAGAAGTGCCCATTTGCTTCTCCACCCCCACCCCTCCTTCCTCTCTGTCTCTCTCTTCCCCTTCCGCAGCCAAGGCTCCATTGGAGCAAAGATGGCCTGGGCACTGGGGATGGCTCCTTGGCCTCTGCCCCAGGCGCTAGAGTGGCTCTGGTCGCGGCAGAGTGACACCCCGGAGAGGCAGAGCGTCGCCCCTTGGTGGGCGTGCCGGGTGGATCCCGGTCAGGCGCATGCGGGAGTCTATCTGACTGTCTCTCCGTTTCCAGCTTCAGAAAAGTACAAAAAAAAATACTGCGTTAAACTTACTATATGAAGATCATTATAAAACTATAAGAAGAATATAAATAAATAAAAACGCATACAACATTTTCGGAAGGAAAATGATAAAGATATCAACTCTTTCCAAAAATAATCTTTACATTTAATAATATGCCTATCTTAATCCCCCACTGACAAACTGATGATAAATTTTATGTGAAAGATATTGGCAAGCTATAAAAAAACTCAGAAAGATAAATAATAGAGAATAGATTACACTATTGGTTATAAAAACACTCTAAAGCTGTACTTACATGGTAACCACTAATCAGATATGGCTGAGAAAATTTTAATTAAAATGGAATAAAATAAAAATTATATTCCTCACTTACAGTAGCTATATTCCAGGTGCTCAATAGCCCCTTGTGACCTATTGCTACCATATTAGGCAGTTCAAATATTTTTATCATCTCAGAAAGTTCTATTAGACAATGTTGCTTTAAAGCTATAGTAATTGAAATGGTGTAGTATAGATACAGATATGTGAATGTGTAAAAATAGAGTACAAAAATGGGCATATATATGTATATTTTTAGTATTCAGAGAATTATCATTTCATTAATAAAATAATTGCATTATTATAAAAATCATACATTGTTTAATAACTTGTGTTGGAACAATTGAGTGGCTATTTGGAAAAAATAAAACTAGATTCTATTTCACATCAATTACAAAAATAATTTTACATGGATTAAAAGATTTAATGATTGAAGATTTAAAATTAAAATATAAAAATTAAAAATGATTATAATTTATCATTTTGGGATGGGAAAGTATATTTTTATATTGTACAAGATAATAAATTATAAAAAGATTAATAGATCTGGTTCCAATTTTTATTTTATTATTCATTTTTATTATTTTTTTCAGTTGATACAATTTCTTTTAACATATATAGGTTCTTCTTATTTAAAATTTTTTTGACTGTTGTCCCTATGCTGTACTTTACACTTTGCAATTATTCTGTAACAACTAATTTGTACTTTTTAATTCCTTTATCTTTTTACTTATTCACACACCACCCCTCCCCCACCCCCAATCTGGCAACTATCAAAATGTGCTCTGTATCTATGAGTCTGATTCTGTTCTGCTTGTTCATTTATTTTGTTTTTTAGATTCAATTGTTGACAGATATTTATTGTCATTTTATTGTTCATATATTTTATTTTTATTTTTTCTTCTTAAAGAAGACCCTTTAACACTTCATGTAATACTGGTTTGGTGGTGATGAACTCCTTTATCTTCTTGTCTGTGTGGTTCTCTGTATTTCTTTTGATTCTAAATAATAGCTTTGATGGGTATAGTAATCTTGTTTGCAGGACCATGCTTTTCATCACTTTGAATATTTACTGCCACTCCGCTGGCCTGCAAAGTTGCTGTTGAGAAATCAGGTGACAGTGTTATGGGAACTCCCTTGTAACTGCTTTTCTCTTGCTGCTTTCAAAATATTAAGATTCTTTTTTTTCTTCTTCTTTTTCCAAGTGAGAGGAGGGAAAATAGAGAGACACTCCTGTATGTGCCCCAACCAAGATCCACTCAGCAAACCCCATCTGGGGGCAATGCTCTGCCCATCTAGAGCCATGCTCACAACTAAGCTATTTTTATCTTCTTATGCCAGAGGCTCGTGGAGGGAGCAATCCTTAGCACCTGGGACAAATGTGCTCAAGCCAATTGAGCCATGGTTGCAGAAAGGGAAGAGAGAGATAGAAAAGAGAAGGGGGAGGGGTGGAGAAGCAGATCATTATTTCTCCTGTGTGCCCTGACTGGGAATCAAAGCCACGACATTCACATGTTGTGCTGACACTCTAACACTGAGCCACCTGGCCAGGGCCAGATTCTCTCTTTGCATTTTAATTATGGTGTATCTTGGTGTCATCCTCTTTGGGTTTATCTTGTTTGAAACTCTGAACTTGTATGTCTAGTTCCTTCACTAGATGAAGAAAGTTTTCTGTCATTATTTTTTCAAATAAGTTTTCAATTTCTTGATCTCTCTCTTCTCCTTCCAGCACCCCCATGACGCAAATGTTGGTATGCTTAAAGTTGTCTAGAGTTTCCTTACATTATCTTCATATTTGGGGGGCTCTTTTTTCCTTTTTACTACTCTGATTGGGTTTGTTTTGCTTCCTTATATTCCAAACCACTGATTTAAGTCTCTGTAAATTATTCTTCATTTCAGTTAGTGTATCTTTTATTTCTGACCGGTTCTTTTATATGGTTTTTATGTCCTTATTCATGCTGTTGGAAATTCTCAGTAAGTTCCTTAGCATCCTTATAACCATTGCCTTGAACTCTGTATCTGGTAGTTTGCTTGCCTTCATTTAATTTAGTTTTTTTTCTGGAGATTTCTCATTTGAGACATGATTCTTTGTAACCACATTCCTGGCTGATGCTTTCTTGTGTTTGTTTTTATGTGTTCAGTGGAGATGCTATGTCTCTCAGACTTGGTAGAATGGGTGTCCTGTAGGCTGGGGATGTCCAGTGGCATATCTCCAGCCATCTGAGGTGGGTGCTACATGTGCACCCTTGTGTGGGCTGCGTCTACTGTCCTGTTTTAGTTAAGCTTTGATTGCTATTGACATCAAAGGGAGAGATAGACCCCCAGGCTGATGAGCTTTGAGGACTGGCTGTTCTAGTTCCTTGTGCTGCCTCAAAAAACACTTCAAAATTTAGTGGCTTACACAAAACATTTTGTTCATGAATCTGTAACCAGGATAGGGCTTAGTGGGAATAAATGTGCCTTTTCTTTAGTGGCATCAACTGGAGTGCAATGGGGCTGGATTATTTACTTTCAAGATGACCACTCATATGGCTGACTGGCAAGTTGGTGTTGACTGTCAGCTGGAAATCAGCTGAAACTGCTGAGGGTCTCAGTTTTTCTCTGTATTAGCCTTTCAGTGAGGCTGCTTAGGTTCCTCCCTACATGACAGTTGTATCTCAAGAACAAGTGTTTCAAGAGGCAGACAATGGAAGCTGCCAGTTTTTAAAGAACTAAGCCAGTTACTGGCCCTGGTCAGTTGGCTCAGTAGTAGAGTGTCGGCCTGGTGTGTGGAAGTCCTGGGTTCAATTCCTGGCCAGGGCACACAGGAGAAGCGCCCATCTGCTTCTTCCCCCCTCTCCCTCTCCTTCCTCTCTGTCTCTCTCTTCCCCTTCCGCAGCCAAGGCTTCATTGAAACAAAGTTGGCCTGGGCACTGAGGATAGCTCCGTGGCCTCCTGCCTCAGGTGCTAGAATGGCTCTGGTTGCTACTGAGCAATAGCCAGATGGGCAGAGCTTCGTCCCCTGGTGGGCATGCTGGTTGGATCCCGGTTTGGCGCAAGTGAAAGTCTGTCTCTCTGCCTCCCCGCTTCTTACTGCAGAAAAATACAAAAAATAAAATAAAAAAAGAACTAAGCCAGTTACTGACACAGTCTCATTTCTATCATATTTTAAGAATCCAAACAAGAGCCCACCCATGTTAAAGAGAAGAGAGCATAGAATCCACAACTGATGGTATAAGCATCAGGAATCTGTGGCCATCTTTTACCTACCTCAGTGGCAAAGAATAATATTAAAGAGGCCCCATAGGGATTAAGAAGTACAAATTGGCAATTACAAAATTGTCATAGAGATATAAAGTTCAGTAGAGGGTACATAATCAGTAATATTGTAGTAAGTATGTATGGTGTCAGATGGGTACCAGAAATATTAGAGGGAACACTTTGTAAAGTACATGATTGTCTAACCACTATGCTATACACCTAAAGCTTATACAAAATAATATTAAAAATAAACTGTAATTTAAAAAAAGAGAAAGAAGGAAAGGAAAAAGAAAGCAAATGTAGCATATGATAAAAATTGGAGATCTGAGTACAGGGTTTTATGGGAAAAATACAAGAAAACTATAGAGTCATGATTTAAGTTTAAATGTTCAAAGTATAATATTTCAACTTTAACAATTGTTTTTATGAATAAATATTCATAAAACTTTAAAAAGAAGAGAAAACTCTTAAAATTAGATAAGAAAGGCATAATTAAAGAAAAAAAGGAGAGAGAAAGCAATCTGAAATTCTTTTTAAACTTACATTTATATTTTAATAGAAATACATTCAAATTTCATATACTCTTAATAAAATTAAAATGTTTTAATCCTTTTTAAAAGTTCCCCATAAATCAACAAAAATTTAGATAACCCAAGAGAAAAATAGTGAGAGGATATAAGTAATTTATACAAGAAATACAAATGGTCAATAAGTATATTAAAATGCTCAATTTACCTAAGCAAAGAAACTTGAAATACTATATTGTATTTTTTCTCTTTATCAAATTAGCCAATTTTGGGGAAAGCAGGGATTGCATTACATTTGATTACTGTGTAGTCATAAAAGAAGTTTATATGTTTGCATTAGACAAATTTTTACTGTATATTATTAAATAAAATGAGAATGGCAAAAACCATCATATTACATATGTTATATGATGACACATGTGCACATATGTTATTTGTTGTAAACAAAAAGTGTGGAAAAATATAAACTAAAGTTTCAGAGTGGTTATTTTGTGGGCTGTTATTATAAGCCACAGTATGCAAAACTAAATATTATATTTGTATTTTTTAATAGTAAATATTAATTATATTTATTTTCCAAAAAATGTGAATGTATTTTCATTAAAGAATGTTTCAGTGGGAAGAAATGAATCATTTAAAACTTTGGCGAGAAGTCCTAATGAAATAATGTCTTTATGCAAGGACTATCGTGGCTGTTAGCAAGAGAGACAACCAGATATTGCATGCCTTCTAGTGCAAGTATGCATTCTTACAAATGATGTATTCTAGCCAAACAAAGCAAACCTTAATCAGATTAAGCTTCCATCTCTCAAAAATAGAGTTATTCCTCAAATTTTGAAGAAGCAAAGATTCAAGAAATTTGGTGTGAACTTTGCCAAGTCAGATTTCGAGGTCTCAGTGTCCTCATTTTGCAAAAACAGGAGAGTAGAGTGCACCAGTAAACAATATTCCTAAAGTTCTTTTTATGTATCTGATAGCTTATGGTCCCAACACCCGATTCACACTTTTATACATAGGCTTTACTATTATTTCAATGTGTTTCTCAATTAGTTGAATGTACTAATGTGTTTCCTCTTTATTTCTAATTTACAGAAAGTATAGACAAAATGGGAATGCAATCAACCAAATCTAGAATGTGGGTAGCTCTAGGGGTTATACGACCCGATTCCTTCAAGATAATAAGGGGGTGAGAAGAATGGAATCCTATAATTTATGGGTCAGGGTTTCTCAATCTCGTCACTATTGATGTTTTGCCTAGATGATTCTTTGTTGTTGGGGCAGTTGTGTGCATTGTTGAGTTTTTGTTGTAGCAGCAACCCTCTCTCTATGCACTACATGCCACTGGAACTCTGTATCCGGGCCCCCACGGTAGGACCATCAAAGATCTCTCCAGACAAAATTGCATGGAGTTGAAAAGAACTACTATAGATGAAGAGAAAGGAGACTTAAATGACACAATAAAACAAAAACAAAACAAAATTAAAGGAATACACCCCTCACAGCAAAAAACAAAAGAAAACTTTGTTTTCTTCCATCCTGATTTATATGAAACAATTATAAAGATTTATGAGATAACTGGAAAAATATTATCAATAACTGGATATTTGATGATATTTTAATAATTGTTAAATTGGATGTGTGATCATGATATTTTTGTTATAAATATATAAGATACCTGTTTTTTAAGTGATATGCATTGAATATTTATACTGGGATTTTTGTGGTAAAAATGACTTATTTTGTATTGCTTTAGAAAATACAGTTGAGCCTGACCAGGTAGTGGCTCAGTGGACAGAGCGTCGGACTGGGATGTGGAGGACCCAAGTTTGAGAGACCCCGAGGTCACCAGCTTGAGCACAAGCTCATCTGGTTTGAGCAAAAGCTCACCAGCTTAGAACCAAGGTTGCTGGCTTGAGCAAGGGGTTACTCTGTCTGCTGAAGCCCCACGGTCAAGGCACATATGAACATCTAAAGTGCCACAAGGAAAAACTGATGATTGATGCTTCTCATCTCTTTCTGTTCCTGTCTGTCCGTCCCTATCTATCACTCTCTCAAACTCTGTCTCTGTCTTTGTAAAAAAAAAAAAGAAAATACAGTTGAGGTGGGTGGGTGAATAAATAGGTGGGTGTATAGATGAAATAAAATTAGATATACATTGATAATAATTGAAACTAAGTGGTGCATGGGGTGGTGCTACTCTCTAATTTGCATGTGTTTGACATTTTGCATAATGAAATGTTTTAATTTGACAGTAGTACAAAAATGGTATTAAGACATATTTATGTATCCACCAGAAGAAACAGCTACAAAAAAGGGAGAGGTGAGGTAAGCCCAGGGTACTGCTTTTTTGTTACAATTTTTTTAGCACTATTTCACAATTAAAGTCATGCACATTAAATACTTTGATGAACAATTAAAAAAACCCTAAAATCCAGAAATAAACAAACGAAACATGGGAGAGTTACCATTGATTATATCAATGTCATTTCCTTGTGCAGATGCAGTTTAGTTCAGAAATAGAAAACTTTCTGTACATTGAAGGTCAAGGTACATGACCTCCTGAGGAAGCAGTCAGCTGAATCCAGAATGTGAGACATGGTATGGCACATGACTGACTTCTGAGGCAGGCCTGGCTATCCTCTTTTACCTTTTGTCATGAGCAGGCTAAGAGGGCAGGGGCCTTCTGAGGAGGGGCATTTCTCTTGCCTTCTTGTTGCTTGCAGTAAGCAGACAAGGAAGAACTATTCCCCTGGGCACGGCAACCCACTGCCTCTTTCTGCCTTGGTTCATGGCCCTACAGTGCAAGCTAGAGTCTGTTTGCACACCTGATCCTCTCTTAATTAGAGGGCGAAGAGTCTTTTCTTTTTTCTTTTCTTATGTCTCCTGGCCTAAGCTGCATTGGCCAGTTCAGCTTTTATCAGAGCCCTGTGTTGGGGGACAAGGAAACATTTGCCATACTCTTACAAAGAGCCTTATCTCTTATTTTGCCATTGTTGTTTGTGTGGTGCCTTGGCAAGGAGCCCAGAACGACAAAGAGTAAATGGATTATGATACCAACAACCCCACCCTGAACTCGAACCATTTTCATAGTTACAAGCAAAACAAACACGTCTTTTGACCTACTATTCCTATTCCCTGTCAGAAGCATAACATGACCTTTTGAGTGGTAACATGTGGTATTGAGTAGCCCAGGACTCCTAGGAGACAAAAACAACAGAGTGACCTGAGACCAGTGTGGGTGAACAAGCCAACAGGTAATGTGTTTTGAAAGCTCCAAAGGCTCTTGTGTCCTGAGGTTTGTCCACCAAAGTTTCCAGGCTACCATGGTGCTTAAAACCATCGCTTTTAGAGTCAACCCTTTGTGTAAATGCATGATACTTTTAGAAGTTTTCTGCTATCCAAATGTGTTATTTTGGAGAAGGAACACATTAATCTGTACATCTACAAATTGCCTAATTACGGATTAGTTTCTCAGGTTATTTAAGTTGACAGAAAAGCCCTCTAGGAAGGAATTACAAAACAGTACTTTCTATGAGGAACCCTGAGAAGGCTCAGGGAAACAAAGGCAAAAGAAGTGGAGGAAGAAAATCATGGGAAGATGACCTGGTAAGAAGACCCTTAGCCAAGGAGGGGATAGAGTTTAGATCAGCATTGTGCTTTAGAACCTTCTGTGGGGTGAAAATGTATATCTATACTATTAAACACAGTCGTTGCTAGCCACATGTGACTACTGAGCACTTGAAGTGTGTCAGGTGTGACTGAAGAACTGAATTTTAAATATTATTTATTTTAAATGAGAATTTAAATAACTACATATGGCCCTCATATAAGACAGAGTGTGTCTAGATAAAAGGTATGGGGGCTGGAGAGAAATCATAGAAAGGCAGCGTATGGGGAAACAAAGATACATTTTACTTTAGTCACAGTTTCTATGATATCACTTTGTATTTTTCCAAGCAACAAGTAGTTTACAAATTACAAGTTATTTTCTATTTAGCAAATTAACTTGTACCGTGAAAAAAAAAATTTTTTTTTTTGTATTTTTCTGAAGCTGGAAATGGGAAGAGACAGTCAGACAGACTCCCGCATGCGCCCAACCCGGATCCACTGGGCACGCCCACCAGGGGGTGACGCTCTGCCCACCAGGGGGCGATGCTCTGCCCCTCCGGGTCGTCGCTCTGTCGCGACCAGAGCCACTCTAGCACCTGGGGCAGAGGCCAAGGAGCCATCCCCAGCGCCCGGGCCATCTTTGCTCCAATGGAGCCTTGGCTGCGGGAGGGGAAGAGAGAGACAGAGAGGAAGGAGAGGGGGAGGGGTCGAGAAGCAGATGGGTGCTTCTCCTGTGTGCCCTGGCCGGGAATCGAACCCGGGACTTCTGCATGCCAGGCCGACGCTCTACCACTGAGCCAACCGGCCAGGGCTGTACCATGAAATTTTGTGAGGTTGAATAGACTGGATTCACCATGTCCTTCATGATCTTATTTTACTCATATGAACGCAGCCAAATGAAGGGAAGGAGAACAGGGACTCAATTGTCAGAAGGGGGATTCTTGGCTTAATATTTGAGAAAGGCTGCAATTACTTTTCCAAATATATAATTACCAGTTTTGATATATACATATATATCTGGTTTTGAATAACAATTGTTTTTGTTCATTGAGGATGCCTACATCAAGGTGCTTACAAGGGCCACAGTCACATTCACTGAACTTCAATTAAGGTGCAGTAAAAAGACGTCCTTCTCGCTGCCCTCAGTATTGCCAGCTTTAAAACAATCAATCAAACAAGCCCAACAACTTCTCTTTGAAAGCTTGTTGGACATATTGGCATAGAAATAGAATTTTCCTTCCTGGTATTACTGAGATGCATAATAAAAGTTTTTTTAAAACTTTTATTTATTTATTTATTTTTATCAAGAGTGAGGTGTTCAAAAAGGATTAAATTAACTGGCTCCAGAAATTTTGCCTAAATCACTTGGAGGATGTAGAGGGCCATGATACTTAGATGAGAATGAAAATAATCTCTGTAAGTGCAGCCTTAGCCAGAAAAATCTTTTTGTTTTTGTTCAGGAAGAGATAGAATTCCCTTCGGAATCTCTAGAAGGTCCTTCTAGTTAATGCGGTGATTGTTAGCATGTCATTCCCAGGCCAGATGGTTACCCTAAAGATAGAATTTTATCTACTCCCCATTTTTGGCCATGTGAAAATCCCCTGCCCCAAGATTTCTGCACATTCCAGAGTTCTTGCATTCTTGTGGTTACCCATGACTCTGAAATACTGTTTCCTCTGAGTTAATTAATTTGGATTGTGCATCATCTTGACATTCTGTAAGTGGTATTTCTCTTCTGTACAATAACAAACCAAATGTGAAACTCATTCCTTTCCTCATTTCCCACAAATTGCTGCCATCACAAAGCATGTGAATCAGAATTAAAGATTTTATTTATGTATAAGTTAAGACCTAAGACTCTTTCTGAAAATTGCATTGAAGTTAGTGGAGGTGGAAGGTCCTGTTTTGTGACAAATAGCAGGGAGGATCAAATAATGTGGTAACTTGTCAGGAAAGGGGTCAGAGAAGTAGATCTGTGGCCATCGCCAGCAAATTTCAAAACAACTTTTTGAAAAGGGTGGAGATATGTTTGAAAGTGGTCGTTTTATATAAACAAGAAGCAAGGATCCAGCATATTGTTGAACTTTTCTCTCACGACCAATATAATGTCTTAACATGGAAGGGCTGCTTTCCTATCAGCAGAAACTCAGTGTTCATTCTTTTAATAAAAGCACTTTTGTTCCGTGGTGACCTATAAGGAAAGGAGAAAGGAAGGTAAAATGTGAAAGCAGAAACAGTACTGAATTTACTCATCCTTATCAGCTCTCTTTGTGATCTGTGCCGTCACTCTTCCCTGTCCCCACGGGTTCACCAAAAGCTTCTTGGAGTTTTTGAGAAGTTCCATCCATTTTCAAATCCAAAATCAGTTTAATTGTCCAAATATCATACATATTACTTCTATTTTTTTCTCCTTATTCTGGCTTCTTTCATAGACTATTTCCCACCAGACTAGTCTGAAATTTTATTGAAAAGCTGTTTCATAAAATTTATAAAATTTGAAGGACTTTAGGTTAATCACCGAACCTAGCCTTTAAAAATATATATGTGTTAAA
Organism: Saccopteryx bilineata; assembly: GCF_036850765.1. NCBI lineage: Eukaryota > Metazoa > Chordata > Mammalia > Chiroptera > Emballonuridae > Saccopteryx > Saccopteryx bilineata. The sequence goes on from NC_089497.1 coordinate 30,950,923, forward strand.
TTACACAAGTAATTAAACATTCTCTCAATGGAAAGAGTGACCTTGAAAATATATATATCTTTTTTACATGGACAGAGAGAGAGTCAGAGAGAGGGAAAAATAGGGATAGACAGACAGGAACAGAGAGAGATGAGAAGCATCAGTCATCAATTTTTCGTTGCGACACCTTAGTTGTTCATTGATTGCTTTCTCATATGTGCCTTGACTGTGGGCCTTCAGCAGACCGAGTAACCCCCTGCTTGAGCCAGAAACCTTGGGTCCAAGCTGGTGAGCTTTTTGTTCAAGCCAGATGAGCCCACGCTCAAGCTGATGACCTTGGGGTCTCGAACCTGGGTCCTTCCGCATCACAGTCAGATGCTCTATCCACTGCACCACCGCCTGGTCAGGCGAAATTTTTTTTCAGAATATGAAATTTCTTAGGGAGGACATGTAGATTAGGTTATTAAGGAATTAGAATAACTTTTTGGAATGTTCAATAACAAATTATGCAGAGAATTTAAATGTACTTGTGATAGGAAGCTTAGAGTGCGGACTCTAAGATTGCTGAAGTTTCAATGGCCAGAAGCAGAAATAGATTACTAAATAATCTTTAAGATACAATTTATTTATAGTGAAATTCACAAATTCTAGGTATGAAACTGAATATTTTCATAAATGAATATATTTGTACAACTACCACACCAATCAACATAGAACACTTCCATCACCCTTGAAATTCCCCCATATCCTCTTTGAATCACCATGTCCTATAGGCAACCATTGTTCTGAGAAATTAATTTTGCATCATATAAATAAAATAATAAGCTTCTTTATGTCTAACTTCTTTCTTTCAGCATGATGTTTTAAAAATTAATTCATGTTGTTGCATCATCAATTTTTTTTTCTTTTTTTTTTTTTTTTAGTGAGAGGAGGGGAGATAGAAAGACAGCCTCCTACATGCACCCCAGTGAGAGTCCACCCAGCAACCTCGTCAATGCTCGAATTAACAGAGCTATCCTCAGCACCTGAAGCTGACTCTCAGACCAACTGAGTTATTTTCAGAGCCGGGCCCTATATTTGAACCAACTGGGCCCCTGGCTGTCAGAGGTGAAGAGGGAGAGAAGAGGGAGAAGCAGATGTCACTTCTCATGTGGGCTCTGACGGGGGATAGAACTCAGGATGTCTACACACCGGGCCAACATTCTATCCACTGAGCCAACTGGCCAGGCCAATGTTCTCTCTTTTTTTTTTTTTTTATGAGTAGTGTTTGTCATATGTCTCCATTTACGTAACACTTTATTTTTCATCAGTGTTCTGTCATTTTCTGCAGACAAATTCTGCACATATTTTTTGAGATTTGTACATAGTTGTTTCTCTTTTGGAGCTCTTATATATATGCTATATTTAGAAATTTCAGCATCCAATTGTTTATTATTACCATATAAAATACTATTAATATTTGACTGTTGACTTTGAATCATCTGGTCTTAGAATTTTCATTTTTGGAATGTTTATAAACTATAAATTAAATATATTTAATAGCTATAGAATGATTCAAAATATGTATATCATATTAGATGAGTTATGGTAGCTTGTGCATGTATAGAAATTAGTCCATTTAGTTTAAGTTGTAAAATTTATGTGGGTAGAGTTGTTTGTAGTATTTTGTTATCCTTTCACTTTCTTCAGGTCTGTAGTGATGTTTCTTATTTTGTCCTTGTTAATTTGTGTTTTCTTTTTTTCTTTGTCAGTCTGGTTAGAGGTTTATTAAATTTATCATTGTTTTTTTAAAAAGCAGTTTTTGGTTTTGTTGATTTTCTGTATTATTTTTGTTTTCAATTTCATTGGTTTCTGTTGTTTATTATTTTCTTCCTTTTGCTTACTTCAGGTATATTTTGGTTGTTTTTTAGTTTAAGGTAGATTTTTAAATTGTTGATGTGAGAAATAGTCTTTTTTCTAATATAAGTTTTGAATGGTAAAAATATCCTTCCAAACACTGCTTTAGACACAGCCCACAAATTTTAATATGTTTAATTTTCATTTTTATTCTGTTCAAAATATTATTAATTTTTCTTACAGCTCCCTCTTTGATCCATAGATTATTTAGAATTGTGTTGTATAGTTACCAGGTGTTCGGAGATTTCTCAGGTATTTTCCAGTTATTGAGTTTTAGTTTAATCTGATTATGATCAGAGAACATATTTTTGTGTAGTTTCATTTAAAAATTTTGTTAAGTTTTTAATGACCCAGGATATGGTTTATCTTTGAATATGTTTTATCTGCATGTGAATAGAATGTATATTGTCATTTGGTGGAATTTTATAAATATCGATTAATGCAGGTAGTTAATAGTATTGTCTGGTCTTCTGTAATTTTTGCTAATTTTATAAAAATTTACTTGTTCTATTGATTACTGAATGAATGTTGAAATCTTCAACTACAATTGGAAACAATTCCATATATTTTTGTCTCATTTATTCTGAGGTTCTGTTGTTGGATATTACATGTTTAGTATTGTTATGTCTTCATGGTAAATTAACCCTTTAATCATTACATAATGCCTCTCTTTATCCCTAGTAACTTTTCCTTGCTCTAAGCTTTCTGTTCTCTGATAGTAATTGGATCCTACTTTATTTTTATTATTATTATTAATTATTAAGTGAGAAGTGGGAAGACAGAGAGAAAGACTCCTGCATGAGCACCGACTGGGATCTGGGCAAGCCGCCTACCATAATGCTCTGCCTATTGGGGGCCCTTGCTCCATTGCTCAGCAACTGAACCATCTTAGCACCTGAGGTGAGGCCATGGAGCCATTCCCAGCACCTGAGGCCAACCCATTCAAATCGTGGCTGTGGGAGGAGAAGAGAGAGAGAGAGAGAGAGAGGTAGAGGGGTGGATAAGCACATGGTCACTTCTTCTGTGTGCCCTGTAGGAATCGATCCCAGGAACTTCACAGGCCAGGCCAATGCTCTACCACTGAGCCAACCAGCCAGGTCTGGATCCTACTTTTTTATTATTAGTGTTTGCATGCTACATCTTTTGTATTTTTTTACTTTAAATTTACCTATATCAATATATTTAACCTGGGTTAATTGTAGCATATAGTTGTCTCTCATTTTGTTCATCCTGAAATCTTCATTTTTAAATTAGTATATATGAAACATTTACTTTTATTGTAATTATTTGTTTCAATTTATACATGTTTAAATCAGGTCTATTCTTTTATTATTCTTTCAGTTGTTTTCCTCTGATTTTTATTTCTCTATTCTTCTTTCTGTCTCCTTTTGTGATATTTAAACATTTTTCCAGTATTTCCTTTTAATTTTACCATTGAGTCTTTTATTATACCTTTGTGTATGTGCATGTATGTATTTTAATGGTGACACTAGAGATTACGATATATTTATCCTTAACATTTCATAGTCTACATAGAATATTTTACCATTTCACATGAAATGCATAAATCTTACTACCCTGATCCTTCAATATTATAATTTTCTGATCTGATCTCTTAGTGTTGTAATTTTCATATGCATATTACTGACATATATTGAGACCCCATGAGATAATGCTATCTTTAACATTTAGCGTATTTAACATAATGCTGTCAGCCATCATAAATATTTAAAGTACTGAGGAGTCTCATATTTGTCCAGACAGTTACCATTTCTTCACTTCCAAAGTTTCAAGTTATCTTTTGATATCATTTGTCCTCTTTCTTCACATCTTCCGTTAGCAGTTCTTTCAGAGTAAGTCTGCTGTTGATAAATCTTTTCAAGTTTTCTTCATCTGACATTTAAAATTTCCTCTTTAGTTTTGAAGGATATAAACTCTGACTTGACAGTTCTTTTATTTGAGCACATTCAAAATTTTGTCCTTTGGGCATCCATGGTTTCTCATGAGAAATCTATGGTCCTTCAGATTGTTGTTTCCTGCTATGTAATGTGTTTTTCTCCGTTTGCTTTGAAGAAATGTTCTTTGTTTTCAATTTTCAGAAATTTGATGATAATGTGTTTGGACATAAATTTTATTTAGTTTATCCTGTTTGGGGATTCACTGAGTTTAAATATATAAGCTTATATCTTTTGCCAAATTTAGGAAGTTTTTTATATCATTATTTATTCAATATTTTCTCTGCACCTTACTCATTTTCTTCTTCTTTTGGCATTTAAGTGGCATGAATATGGGACCTTTTGCTACCGTACCACAGGCCTCTGAGATGCTATTTAAAAAATATTTTTATTCAGATTAAATAATTTCTATTGATCAATCTTCAAATGCAATAAAACTTTCCTTTATCACCTCCATATTGCTCATTCAGTGAATTTCTCTACTTGGTTATGCATGTTTTAGTTCTACAATACCCACTAGGTTTTTTACATATTGCATTTATACGCTAAGATCTTGCGTCTTTCTGTTTTGCTTCCTGAGTACTTTACTACCTGAAACATAGTTAAAATGGTGCTTTATAGTCACTATCTGATGATTTAAACATCCATGTCATTTTGAGGTTAGCACCTGCCAATTTCCTTTGCCTTTGCAAGATATTGAGATTTTCTTAAAATTTTATATATCAAATAATTCTGCAATGTATACAGGATATTTCGAATATTCTGTTATATGACTTTAGGTTTTGTTTAAATCATATGGGATTTTCTCCCCTTTTAGGAGGCCATTAATCTGTTAGGCTCAGGTCCTACTCACCTTCTGTGAACTGTGGCTTCCTGTCAGGCAGTTTTCAAAGCCTGTATAGTGCTTTCCTGATTGTCCTATGTGAGTATTACCAGTGGCCGGTCTGGGATATGGTTAGTAATCTATCATATATAATAGTTCAGTTCTCAAAACCTTTGTTATGCTACTTGGGGTCAGATCCAAGTGGGGAGCATCTAAGTGTTCACATAAAACTTTATAGGGTCATTTTCTCTTGCTCTAGTCTCTCTGTAATGCCCCTGAAACTTTCTGGCTCCTACTATCTTCCCCTTTACCACATTCCTCTGGGAGGAAAGCTAGGGCTTTAGTCTTCCCCTCCTGTCACACAATTTTCCTACAACTGCCTTTGTCTATGGGGTTAACAATGATAGGATAGAGAGAAAAAAAGCAATGGAACTCATTACACATTCTTGGTAATGCCAAGAATCAAGTTATTCTGTTCAAAGAGCTGGGTTCCCCTCCTGCTGCACAGTCACTATGGCTATCACTGCTACCGCCACTGTGGGATTGTCTGGGACCTGGGATGATTTGCACATTTAGTAATTTAATTGCTTGCTACAAAAACAAACTAACACATTTCAGAAGACAGTCATAGAATCGAGAGTCTCTATACCATACCAGTTACTATGTCTAGTATACAATGACATAACAAGCAATTAAATTACTAAATAGTAAACTGAAATTTGATTTTAAGTTTTATAGATAGAAGATTAGTTTCCAGTTTTGCTCGGTTGAGTGTGTGAAAGCCCAAAATATTTTACCAAACTTATTTTCCAGTCTTTAGACTCTTTTTCCTTAAAGAGCAAAGCAGATTGAAACTCTGCTAACTTCTAACCCTCGGGTTATTATTTTTCACTGGGATCCTTGGACCATACTCTGTTCTGACAGCTCAAACTAATAAGCCTTATAGATTTCTGCCTGAATTCTAGGTGAGCCAGGCAGAGTGAGGAATATCCTAAATGGAAAAGGCTTATATATTGAGAGTACACACAGTATAATCACTTCCTCCAGTTTCTATCTTCTTCTAGTCACTCTACAGTGACTTTGAATAGTTGTTTTTTATATCTTGCCCAGAGTTTATGATTATTATATAGGAGAAGATTTCTCTGCTACAAGGTATTCTGCAAATACCTGAACCAGAATTGTTCAACATATTTATTCATTTATCTACTACCTAGATTTATAATACATTAATATTTTGCCATATTTGTTTTCATTTTCTTTTTTAAAATAAAATCTTATTGAGTTGAAATTCTGTCTGTATCACATTCCCAATTCCATTTTTTACTTTTCTTCTTCAGAAACAAGCAGTATTTTGAGATTGGTAAAGAGCATTTCTACTCATGTTTCTGTATACTTACTGTTCATTCATATATTAACATAAAATATATTTATATAAATTATTTCTAATTTATATTATTCTAAAATATTCTTTTATTTTCCAAATCTTTCCATACCATAGATATAATTTATTCATTTAAACTAGCAGGTTACTATTTTAAAGCTGTTAGTTTTTATCTGTTGCTCTAAGGGTAAAGGTATAATTTGTCTTGGGGTAAAGGTTACATTTTTCTTTTATGCAAAACTTAAATGCCTTTTTAACTTACTCATGGGTAAATCCAAAAATGCCTTTCCAGAATGGAAAAGTTAAAGACAAAAAGAAGTTTGGTTATTTTCTAAAAGGAAACTTGACTCTATTGTGGGTAGTGTGGTATCACTACAAATTATGTGATTTCATATTGATAAAATGTAGGAGCAATGGAAGCTAAAGGACCATTTGGGATTCTTCTATGAAAAGAAGATAAGACTCTGTAATTCTTTAAGACATTAAAGAAGAAGACCAACCGAGAGACTTTAAGTCTTCTTCCTTTATAATGTCCTAATATTCAGTAAGGAAGCCTGTACTTTGGAGATGTACAAGAATACAGATCTTTGGAGCATCTGCCTGAATCAACAATGGATAACGTAACAGTTTACACAGATTTGCAGAATGTGCATCTGCAATAAATGGAACCCTTAAAAATACTTGGAGAGAGGATCCTGTAAAAGATTGAATATTATGTTGTACAAGTGGAATGAGAAACTGTGATTATTGCTATTTAAGAAGTAACGAGTAGAATCCTGAAGACTGAAGTCTTTGTAATATGCTTAATAAAAAAATAAAAAATGGATTTACTTCAGAAGTACAAAACGACCATCTCCCAAATTATTAATCTATTTAATTTCATTCGGCAACCACACAATATTTGAATTACAGCAGATATTTCTACAAGTGAACTTTCTGACAAATCATATAATCAACTACTTTGCTCCCTTAATGGGGTCAAGTTCTAGGTAGAGTTAATAAGTTCATATTTAATAGTTAACTAGAGCCAGCTACAGAAAAAATGCCTAAAAATATAATTCAGTGGGAAGAAAGAAATGTTCAATTTTCAAATATCTTATAAATTGGAAAATAATTTTTTTTTTTTGGTAAATGAACTACAGCAATATGTGGTGAATCCCACAGCAATTTTTTTTACTAATTATTTTTTATTGTAGATATTTTTAAGTATTAGTGCTTAATGTTTATATTTTATGCTGCATTGATAAATATTTCTAGATGAGAGTCTTAGAGCCATATGGGTTTATAACTAAGAACCAAAATAAAAACACTCCTCAAAATTGTAGTTTTAATTTTAGTTTAGTAAAATAAATTGCTCTTTATTATATTATTTTAAAAATCATTAGCCTTCTTTTTCATTCAATTTTTAAGATATTTATGTTGATTAAACCATCATTTCCAAATGTTCTGAAATTTTTCTTCATAGAAAAGATGACTATTTATTCCCAAATAATAATATCTATATTTACATCTACTTATAGAAAATCTGGTTATAGAATTTCTTGGCAGATTCTTTTTTGACCAGTGGACTAAAATATATATTTTTAAATTATAGTAAACATACAATATTACATTAATTTCTGGTATACAATTTCATGATTAGACATCACATAACTTATGAAATTATCACCCTGATAAATCTAGCACCTATTTGACACTATAGTTATGACAGTATTATTGACTACATCCCATATGCTGTACTTTACATCCTCATTATGATTTTGTATCTACCAATCTGTATTTTTTAATTCCTTCACTTTTTTCACCCATCCACTCAACCCCCCTCCTCTCTGGCAATGGTCAAAATTTTCTCTGGACCTTTGAGTCTGTTTCTGTTCTGCCTGTTTGTTTATTTTGTTTTGTAGAGTCCACATGTAAGTGAAATCCTATCTCATTGTCTTCCTCTGCATCACTTATTTTACTTAATGCAATACCTTCTAGATCAATCATCATCATTGAAGATGCCAAGATTTTATTCTTTTTTATGGCTGAATCATATTCCATATATTTGTGTACCACTTCTCTTTCCATTAATCTATTGATGGACACTTAAGTTGCTCCATATCTTGGCTATTATAAATAATGCTGCAGTAAACATATGAAAATATATATTTTCAGTTTAGTATTTTGGATTTCTTTGGATAAATACCCCAAACTGGAATTGTTTAATCCTTCTTTGTCTCTTGTTATAGCCTTTGTTTTTTTATTTTTATTTATTTATTGTGTTTACACAGATTCTAGCGTCTCCCCGAAGGCATCCCCCCTCCCCTGTATTCCCCTCAACATTTCCCTTACTCCCTCCCAACAGCTCCCTCCCCCCTTCCCTTCAGGACCTGGAAACTATTATGTTGAGTGAAATAAGCCAGGCAGAAAAAGAAAAATATATGACCTCATTTGAGGAATTCCTCATTTGAGGAATCCAAGGAACAATGTGAACTGAGGAATAGAATTAGTCTTTGTTTTAAAGTCTTTTTGTCAGTTATAAATATTGCTATCCCAGATTTTGTTTTGTTTTGGTTTTTGGTTCTTATTTTTATTAAATATATTTTTCTATCCCTTTACTTTCAATCTGTGTGTGTTTTTCAATCTGAAGTGAGCCTCTTGTAGACAGCATATGTAAGGGATTTGTTTTGCTATTCATTCAGCCACTATATGTCTTTTGATTGGTGCATTTAATCAATTTGCATTTAAAGTAATTCTTGATATGTATAATGTGTGTGTATATATATGCTTATTGCCATTTTATTATTCATATTTTAAAATCTTTTTATTTTTTTCTTAAAGAAAGCCCTTTAACATTTTTTGTATTACTGGTTTGGTGGTGATGAACTTTTTTAGTTTTTTCTTGTTTGAGAAGCTTTTTATCTGTCATTTGTTTCTAAATGATATCTTTGCTGGGTAAAGAAGTTTTGGGCATATGTCCTTGCTTTTCATCACTGAATATTTCTTGCCAATCCCTTCTGGCCTGAAACATTTTTTGTTGAGAAATCAGTCTTATGGGAGCTCCCTTGTAGGTAACTAATTGCCTTCTTCTCGCTGCTTTAAGATTCTCTATTTGTTTTTAACTATTGGCATTTTAATTATGATGTGTCTTGGTGTGGGTGTCTTTGAGTTCATCTTGTTTGAGACTCTCTAAGCTTCCTGAACTTGTATGTCTATTTCTTTCACCAGATAAGGAGCTTTTCATCATATATTTTTAAAATAGGTTTTCAATTCCTTACTCTCTTACTTTTTTTCCCCAAAATCCCCATGATGCAGATATTGATATGCTTCAAGTTGTCCCATAAACTCTTTATAATATCCTCATTAAAAATTTTTTTTTGCTTTTCTGATTGGGTGTTTTCTGTTTTCTTATTTTCAAATTACTGCTTTAATCCTGTGATTCATCTACTCTATTCTTTATTCCCTGTAATGCATTCTTCATTTCAGTTAGTGTATTCTTCATTTCTTACTGAATGAATTTCCTTTTTTATGTTTTCTACTTTCATTTTTATGTTTTCTATTTCTTTGTTGAAGTTCTCCTTAAGTTTTTCCACTCTTCCCCTAAGTTCATTGAGCATCCGTAGAGCCAGTGTTTTGAATTCTGCACCTAGTAGATAGCCTGTCTCCATTTTGTTTAGTTCTTTTACTAGAGCTTTGTTTTTCTTCATTTGGGACATGTTTCTTTGCCTCCTTATTTTGGCCACCTCCCTGTGTGTTTATTTCTACATATTAGGTGGAGCTGCTATGTCTCCTGAACTTGGTAGAATGGTTTACGTAGTTGGTGTCCTATAGGGCTCAGTGGCACAGCCTCCCTAGTCACCTGAACTGAGTGCTTCAGGTGCTCCCCATTGTGGGCTGCATGCATCCTCTTGTTGTAGTTGATTGAATATTGATTGATGTTGGCACATCAATTGGAGCTATTTATCCCCCAGCTGATCTGCTATGCAGATTGGCTGCAATTTCTGTGGAGGACTAGCTGTGCAGAGGTCAACCCCATGAAATAGAACTCACTTCAGTGGGGCTCAGTACTAGGTACTGGCCGAGACCACCCCTTGAGTGTGTCTCTTGTGGAGGTTATTGGGTACTGCTTTGGTGGGGTCTGGAACTGTCCACCAAGTGTGCTGGATCTGGGGCCAAGAACCTCCACCACGTGTATCTTGCCTGAGGCCACCCAGCATTAGCTACAGAGCCATCTGAAGGTGGATGGCACTTGTGCTGGGCTTGAAGGTGCCTGGAAGAGGCCAAGCTGTGACCCAAGGTTGGCTACTGCTACCTGGGACTGGGACCCCTTAGCAAAAGACACAAAGTACACAGAGGCTAGATATTGCTTATTTGAGAAATTTTAGGAAAGTTGGCAGTATGAGCCAAGAGAGGCCATTTGTATAGAAAAGCCACTAGGAAGGGATTGGGTGGACCCAAAAGTTGGGCAGGACAAAGTCTCAGGTAATCACTATGGCAGGGCGAACAGTGTTAGCTACGTTGATAGAGACTCAGATATGAAGCCTGCTTGTGGGGAAGGACTTATCAAAGGGACAAAGGCCTCTTCCAGCACTTCTCTCCAGGAGAAAGCTGCCTCTCGCTCTTGTTTTGATTCTTGACAATTTATTTCCTCCCTTTATGTCCATGGCACCTGTAAAGCTGCTGCCCGAGTGCTGGAGCTTGGAGGGAGTGAGTCTAAGTAAGTTCATGCACAGACCCTTAAGAGGAACTAACTGCCTGGGACTCTGGCATCCCTTAGTTTCACTCAGCCAAAATCTTCACTGGTTTTCATAGTCAGACGTTATGGAAACTTTTCTTCCTGGCAATCGAACCCTTGGCTAGGCGTTCTGATGTGGGGTCAGACCATTCATTCCTTAAGGAGAACTTCCCCAGCTCGAGATACCCCTCCTAATTTTTAACTTCTACACATGGATGCGGAACCAACCTTTTCCATTCGGTGTCTCCGCTGTTCCTACCAGTCTCAATGTCGCTTTTTTTCTTCTATCTTTAGTTATAAGAATTCAGTTCAACTAGATTTCAGGCAGTTCTGACTGATAGCTGTTCTGCAGTTTAGATGTAATTTTGATGTGGTTGCAGAAAGTTCCATGTGTACCATGTGTGCTTATGCTTGCCATCTTGATAGGAAGCTAATGATCATTGTTTTTCTTTTTTTTTTTTGAAGCTGGAAACGGGGAGAGACAGTCAGACAGACTCCCGCATGCGCCCCACCGGGATCCACCCGGCAAGCCCACCAGGGGCTACGCTCTGCCCACCAGGGGGCGATGCTCTGCCCCTCTGGGGCGTCGCTTTGCTGCGACCAGAGCCACTCTAGCGCCTGGGGCAGAGGCCAAGGAACCATCCCCAGCGCCCGGGCCATCTTTGCTCCAATGGAGCCTTGGCTGCGGGAGGGGAAGAGAGAGACAGAGAGGAAAGCGCGGCAGAGGGGTGGAGAAGCAAATGGGCGCTTCTCCTGTGTGCCCTGGCCGGGAATCGAACCCGGGTCCTCCGCACGCTAGGCCGACGCTCTACCGCTGAGCCAACCGGCCAGGGCGAAGTCTTAGGTTTCTGATAGTGTTTTCATTTACTTGAAATATAGCTAGGCAGTCAGTTTATTATCCTAATTACTGTTTAAAGGATTTATTTTTAAAAAAAGTATCCTGGTCATTTGACAGATGAATAGGATAATTTTAAACAGAGATAACATTGAGATAGAAGTGATTCATGGTGATCAGACGTAGAGTGACTGGTGGCCTCTTTAGATAGTATCTTCTCAGAGAGAAGACATTAAATCTGAGACAAGAATCGCAAACATTAGGTGACTCGTCTAAGAAAGAACTGTAGGAAAAGGATCATAAGAACCTGGACAAAAAATATAAAAGCCCTCAGACAGGTAGAAGTTTTGTGTACCTGAGGGGTAACAATGAAGCCAAGGGCTAAAGTGGGAGCAGTAAAGGAGATAAAAGTTACAGATAATAGGAGAGGTAAGCAGCACCTGATTACACTCAACCTGGCAGGTTACAAGGTGTTCTGTATTTATGAACGTGTAATTAATCCCAAGATATGGTTGAGTGAAAAAATGTTATTTCAAACAGCCTGAGTAGAAATATCTCTTTCATGTAAAACTGTGTACTCATTTCCATATGTGTCTATAAGCGTAGAAATACATTGAGGCATATATTCCTCAAAGTATAGATTTTTATTTAAAACTGGAAATCTGTGGGGGCTGCACTTCATGTGATACTCATTCTCCTTTTTGGTATTTCTCTTTATTGCCTGAATTGTTTACATAAAGCTATGGTTCTTTTTTGACTAAGATTGTGGCTTTCAAACTCATGCAAAGTGAAAAAGAGAGGGATTTATGACAAAGTTTGTTGAATTTCATCAAGAAATGTAAAAATAAAATAAACTTTATATCTTTTTTGGTTTTCATTGACTATGAATGATAGAAAAACACCTCCAAAATCTAGAAGTGCACAAAACATAATCAACAAAATTCTCTTATTGTGTACTAAAATAAGGTTTTCCACATTCAATCTGCAAAGTGTCAAATGAATAGTAAAATAAAAAAGAGCAAAAAAGGATAACTAAAGGACTGAAATGGAAAACTTAAAAGGATAAATAATATTCAAGATATGGATTAATTCCATTACTCATTCTTTGAATAGTTTTTAACATAATCTTCACTAAATAAACAAAGGTTGCATGCAAGAACTATAGGAGGATTAAGTTCTCATGGATGTGAAGAGTCAAGTGTGACCATAAAGGGAAGCAGGCCAGGCAGAAAGCAGGACACAGAGGCTGCTGCCTTTATAACAGAATGGTCAGACCCAGTCACTACCCTATCCAAAAACTAATGGAAAATTCTTCTTAGATTTCTTTCTTTCATCAGAATCTTCCACTGTTTCCTTTTATGCCCCTCCACATTCATGTATCCACATTTATTTTTTGTTTACATCCTCTGATTCCTGTGGTATCCATTGAGTTCTGGTACAGAGGAAACACTTAAACCAGCTTTGTATTTGACATGCAACCAGTTTCATGGAAAACCACTGCTTCTAAGAGAGAGTCCAATGTTGAACTAAATCCAAAGATAATCTGATGAAAACATTTTTTTTCTGCTATTAAAGGTGGGTTAATTTCCATTCCATATATGGAGAACAGGCTTTTCTGTCACTATTTAAGTAAACAAATGCTTGTCTTTTGGCAAGAAACAATAACAACAGCAGCAACAACAACAACAACAAAGCCCATAATCATTTTCAGTTCATCTATATCAGGATGTTTACTCCCAAAAGATGAAGATTCAATTCATATCTTTCTTATTATGACCCCTAGGTATTTTTATAAAGTGGATGATTTTAGAAAACTTCAAGAGAGGTTATTTGTAGGTACATTCTGCTTATAATAACATGAGGACAATAACCCAAGAATGGCTTGATAATTCTTGCAGACAACCTACTATTTGAACTGGTCTTCCATGACTACAGACTTCTATTTTTTTAATAAATCAAGTTTAATGGTGGCTTTTGAGGCTTCTGGCTGTTTCACACTCCCTGCCAATGTGCTAGATTGCTATCAGGGTTGGATCTTAACTCTGGTCATATTGAAACCCACCCTCTATCTTTAGCTCTGTCCCTTGATCCTGTAGGATTGTACTTAACTTTTGCTTACCTACTGGGGAACAAATTTTTTTTTCATTTTTCTGTTGCATGAGGTTTTATTTATTTATTTATTTATCTTGGGGGAAAAGGTAATTCTTTTTATTTTTTATTTATTTTTTTATTATTAATTTTAATGGGGTGACATTGATAAATCAGGGTACATATGTTCAGAGAAAACATCTCTAGGTTTTAGAACTGTTTTTATATATTTCTGCATCCCTGATTCCAAATCTGAAATTCGTTTCTGGTGCATGCTCTAGTTTTTATGCAATTTTAATTTCTTTTTGTTACAGTTAATGGCATGCATTGGAGTTAAAGGGCAACGACTTTTGGATTGAACATAACCACAAGGCAATTAATGTTTTACAAACATCACTTTTACATAATTGTAGTTGTTTTTAAATGTAAAAAAATTATTATCTGATAAAAAATATATCTGAAAAAATGGCATATGATCACATATCCAAATATTCCTTCAGCAATATGACCTATCCCACACTCTGAGACACTCCCAGTTCAAGTTTTCAATGGTTTTATTTCTTCTAAGGATGAAGAAATTGAACATGGTGATCAAGTGTATTTTGATAAGATGCATGAGGAAATGGTTATAGAATCTGAAGGGTCTTCTTCTGATGCCAAACAGACATTAACCCCTCAGCAGTTTAGCCAACCCGAATTGAATGACTTAGTAAGAGATTTGGGTCTATCAAAGAAAGCAGCTGAGTTATTACCCTCCAGGCTTCAAGAAAAGATGTACTTTTCCGGTCAGCTAAAGTATCCCATTTCAGGAAGCGTGAACAAATTTTTGTGGACTTTTTTTCCAAAGACAAACACTTTGTTTACTGCCATGATATCAGTAGTCTTCTCAGCCAGCTAGATGTTACCACTTATAGTCCAACAGAATGGTGACTATTTCTTGAGAGCTCTAAACAGTCTGAAATGTGTTCTCCTACACAATGATAATGTTTATGCAGTGGTTCCAATAGGTTATTCAACTCATCTGTGAGAAGATTATAATGACATAAAAATTGTCCTTGACTTTCTGAAGTATGAGGAGCATAACTGGATCATTTGTGTGGATATTAAAATGGTAAATTTCCTGCTAGGACAACAGAGAGATTTCACAAAGTATCCTTGCTTTCTGTGTTTGTGGGACAGCTGAGCTCGGGAGAAACACTGGACACAGAGGAGTGGCCAAAACGTGAAGCTCTGGAAGTAGGGATGCAAAATATTGTGAATGAACCTGTAGTTAATTGAGACAGGATCATTTTCCCCAACTTCAAATCAAATTTGGCTTAATGAAGCAGTTTGTTCAGGTTTTGAATAGAGAAAGTGAATGCTTTCAACATATTATTTCTGCTTTTCCTGCCTTGTCTTTCAAGAAGATAAAAGCAGGTGTATTTGATGGACCTCAAATTCGAACCCTCATATGTGATGAAGAATTTGCCAGGAAGATGAATAAGGAGGAGAAATCAGCATGGCAGTCTTTTGTGGCAGTTACAAGGAACTTCCTTGGCAACAAAAAAGCAGAAAACTATGAACTTCTGGTTCAAAGGATGCTGTTGGCTTTCCGCGACATTGGATGTAACATGAGCATTAAGATTCACTTCCTGAACAGTCACCTTGATAAGTTTCCCGAAAATCCTGAGGCTGTTAGTGATGAGCAGACTACTGCTGGAGCATCAAACGTGATTGTCCTCAAAAAGTATGCAAATGCAAATTTTTGCCTGAATAGTATTTAAATAAGTTCTGTGCAAATTTTATGATTAAAATAACCATTTTAATATGTTCTATGTTGAAATTGTACACAAATTCTGATGCAATCATATCTTTTAGTGTATTCATGTATTTACTGCATTATATAAATTATTATATTTTCACAAAGATGATGCCCAAGAAGACATTCTACTTCATTATGTTAAACTAAATGTTGAAAATTTTACAATAAGATGAAAACCTAAAATCTTGAGTTGCAAAAAAATTGTAGCTTACAGAGAAAAACTAATGTCAGATTTGAGATCAGCACACTCGAATTAGGTAAGAACAAGCATTTTTGTGGAGGCAACAAATATTTTGTTCTCCAGTGTATTCACGGGCTTAGATTTGACTCAAGTCTTGCCCCTGAAGCTGTTACAGGTGGCTTGATCATCATTGCCAACCTGTTTCTCTCTTAGACTGTTTCAACAACAGTATAAATAGCTGAAGCTGTCATCTAGACTACTGTGGAATGATCCATATAGAGGCCAGATTAGGTTGTGTGGATAAGAAGTGAAACTGTGAGAAAAAGAAAATATAAAGCCTGAAAATCCGTAAGTCATTATATAAACATAAAGAAAACAAAGACCCATGCTTGTGAAGGGTTGGATTGGTCACCAGTGACTTTCTGTAAATATACCTACCTCTTGACCTCAGCATCAAGATGAGGCAGGATTTTCCTATTAAAGGCTACAGTTGTTAGTGATTATGACCTTTTCCTAGGCAATTCTGACCACTGACTATGAATCTTTAATGGATACAGATGGAGTAGCTGAGTTGGTTAGCGAGTTATCTCAATATATCAAGGTTGTAGGTACACTTTAAATTACAGTAAAGAACTACAATTATACTATGATTATAATTTGAACAAATTATACTCTGTAGTATAATTTAAAGTTGATCCTTCTCTCTTTCTCACTCTAAAAATTCAATAAATAAGAATGGAAAAAGAGTCTTAAAAAGAATTGTAATATCTGATATTACTTGTTATCATTGCTGACTTGCAGATTTTATTTTCATGAATTTGACTCACTTTTAAATTAAATTAGCTAAGCTCCCATTTGATGGTGATGGTGTACATTAACTATGTTATGGAACTAGACATAATCTTTAATAAACTGATATTAACATATTTTCTTATATTTTAATTTTTAAATACATTTTTAAACACACATAGCCACAAAGTTTATTTAAGAAGAAAATATTTGTTGTTGAGCTTTGTGAGTTCTTTATATATTTTGGATATTTACCTCTTATTAGAGCTGTTGTTTGTAAATATCATCTCCCATTTGGTTGGCTGTCTTTTGTTGTCAGTTTCTTTTGCTGTGCAGAGCTTTTTAGTTTGCTATAGTCCCATTCATTTATTGTCAGCTTTACTTCCCTTGCCTTTGGGGTAAAATTCATACAATGTTCTCTATGGCCAAGGCCTATAAGTTTAGTACCTATGTTTTCTTCTATGTAATTTGTTGTTTCAGATCTTATATTTAGGTCTTTGATCCATTTTGAATTAATTTTTTGTTCAGGGGGACAAATGGTAGTCAAGTTTCATTCTTTTGCATTGGTTCCTTTTCATCATATCTCTTAGTTAGTTATCACCTTTTCTATACTATCTATTCCTTTGCCTCCAATCTGGGACCACAGTTCCTTTTCCCCATAGTACCTAGCACTGACTGTTCTAGTATTCCACATGGTGGGACCCTGGAGAATAATTGGAGACAAGATCCTTAGCATGAAGTTTTAGTATCCCTTAATTAAATAGTGGCAGCAGTGGGATAACTCCAGTGGAATTAATTTTTTTTTTCATTTTCCTAAAAGAATAATTTATTTAGTTAAAATATTTAAAAAGGTCATTTCTAAACATTTTTCTCATATAGAATCACTAAATATTAATGATAATAAATAAATAAATAAATACAATAAAAAAGCCAAGAAGTGATGGTAGGCATATATTATTCTATAATAAATGTTCATATTTAATAAATGTATTAAAAGCAAAAAAAGTTCCAAAACTTTAAGGTATTCATAGGTGTTTAATTATGCTTTTCTGTTTCATGATCTTTCTTGTTCCTACAATGAATTACAATTAGGCAAATTTTGGCTTATTGGTTAGAGTGTTGGCATTGTTTGGAATGACAATTTGCATTTGTTTTTCTTTTTTATGAATAATGAGGAAATGAGCTCTTGGTGGAGTATACTAAGGATATGAACAATTTAGGCAGACTTGCTTTAATTTTCCTTTCCAACAAATAGTAAATGGAAAAGTAAACTGAAGTTGTTACTCTGTGTAATGCAAGAATTAAAATGAGTCTACAATACCAATCTTGTACTCAAACAACTCATCTGTGTTGATGGTCCCAATAGACAAAGTCATTGGAATTGAAATCTATCTAGTTCAAGGATGAGATCTAGTCATGGTCTCAGTTATTACTATTATTTTTTCATTGTTGTTGTTAGTGAAACAAAATTGTGATCATTGGAGTGGAATTGTTTTGACTGGTAATTATATCAAGAGAGCTAAAGTGATCAAATTCACCACATCAAGAATCCATTTGGCAGCTATAATAATGATCACTTATAGTATAAACTTAATAAATGCTCTTTGAGTAGATATTTATAGCCTTGGAGATAGATAAGAGAGACTAACTTTATTCTAATTGAGGAAGAAAAAGAAAAAAAGTAATTTACCTACTGATTTGTTTCCAAGTTTTACAGAAAGTCAGGGTCAGGTCTCAGTAAGTTTCCTGGCATTTATAAAAAGCCTGTTTTTCTACCACCATTCTAAAAGTTCTTTACCTTAAAGCAGCAAAAAGAATATCTTCTTTGTTATTGGTTGTTCAGTTTCTGGATTTGTTGTTTTTAGATCTGGAAGGAACTGTCCAGAATTCACAGTCTGAAGGGTTGTTGGAAAAATTGGTCTGTCTTGTTTCTTTGAGTGAAAGAGAGAGATTCCTTGGCTTGCTGGCACACAATTTTAGTTGCCTTTATATTTGTTCACACCAACACACAAAAAATGGTTCACTCATATCTGTTAGTATGTTTATATTGTGTGTGCGTGCATGCGTGTGTGTGTGTGTGTGTGTGTGTGTATGCCTGCATATATTTTCAGATCGCAGTAATCAATATCTTTTTGGAAAACTAGCTCTAAAAATAACTTCCTTTTTTTTAAAGATGATTTCTGAACCTTGTCCTAGTCTTATGGCAATTCTTTTCTTACAGATCTGTAATTATATTAAAGGCCCTAGAAAGTCCCAAAGTAGAGAGATACTTGAACTTGGCTTGACCCAGAATTTCCTCAAATTTTTATTTGACCATAAAGTTCTTTTTTTTTCAGATAATGATTAATAAAATCTCAATTCTGTAAACATATTTAAGAAATGCTGAATTAATGATTTTTTTTCTGAAGAATTTGTTTGGCTACAATATATAGCCTAATGTACAGAGATATACAGAAGAATGTGAAAATGTAGGCCGACATATTTCAGTTTCTACTGGCTTCTTTAAGCTTAGTTTAGTTAATTCCACTTCTCTCAGCTTTGATCTGCTGAAGCACTACTAAGCCACTCAACTCTGTAAAATTCTTTCTATGCAGTTAGCAGCAAATAAAAGGGCTAAGGGCTACTTAAGTTTTATTATTGTTATTATTGAGTTTAGAGAGACAGAGAGAGGAAGAGGGAGAGAGAAAGAGAGAGAAAAACATTCATTTGTTATTCTACTTATTTGTGTATTTATTGGTTGCTTTCCATATGTGCCCTGACCCTGAGTACCAGGGATTGAAACCACAAACTTGGCTTCTGAGACAAAGTTCTAAGTGACTGAGATAACCAGCTTTTTTTTTTTTTCCAGTTAACTGGAATGTTTTTTTTCCTGAAGGAAGTTGCTAAGCCAATTCTAGTCGACGAATTAATACAGTTTCTGCCTGTTTCTTCTACCCTCTTCTACTTTTTGACACTTGGTGAAACTCTTCTACTATCTGACACGTGGTGAAATTGGGACCAAAAATGTATAGGGTTGCTTTCTTTGTTTTTGTTTTGTTTTGTTTTTGCTAGGAACATATGCTTATCTTGGTGGGGAGGGGGGGCGGTGAGGTCGGTAGGAGGGGAAACTAAGAAAAATATTCCTTAGTGTCCGAGGATTCCAATCCTTAGGGGTATTTGCAAATGTCAACAAACGTTTAACAAGACAAATTATTTTGATGCCTTAGATTACTCAGTAAATAGAAATTTGGGGTTATTTTGATTAAAACTAGGGAAAAAGAGTTTTGAATTTCTTTGACCTTTGGATGATATGGGGAGAGGAGATAAGAGAAGGGACAGGGTTATTAATTAACTCTTGTAAAAGATACTTTAGAAATATGCTGAATAATTAAGTGTGTACCTGAATTATTACCAGAATACCTTGCCAGGAAGTTTATTAACCTATAGGCTACGTCTTATGTCCCCTTTCCTTTGCCCCCTCCCACCTTTTTAGTATAACTGATTTTTTTTTAAAACATCAGCATGACTTCAAGAAATAACACACAAATACCGAAGAACTGGAATAAGGTTGAAATCTTTATTAAGGACACAGTATAAATGACTTCAATGTGATTGGAGTGAAAACTGCAGATATCTTTTGCAGGTTAGCTGCCCATGTGTAGGTTTCTGATTTACTTGAAAGAGACCATGATACAGAAATGATTAGAGTAGTCTGGATTAAATCAAATGGCACAGACTGGCGTGATATAGAGAATAAAAATTCCCTTTTCACCCCCTTATTTGTCATTTTCATATAAAAATCTTGTTTGGAGAAGATAAATATTTCCTTAAATATATTTCCTTTCATTTTTTTAAGTGTAGAAATGTTTTAGCCCACAAAAGTAGAAAGAATAGTATAATGAGCTTCTATATACTAATCAATTAACTCAACAATTATCAGCATTTGCTAATCTTGTTATTTCTTTTTATTTCTTCTTTTCTATTAATGCAAAACAAATCTCAGAAATCATGTCACTCCTTAGCATGCATCTCTAACATATAAAGGATTATATTTCATAATAAGTATGACATTACTCAATCTGACAAAACTAAAAATAATTTTTTAATGCCATGTAATACTGAGTCCACATAAATATCCTCTGTTATCCTCCCAATATTTACCCTGAGCCAAGTGTGGGTCATCTTAGCCCTTTAGAACTCTTACTTCTGAAAATGAGATTAAACAGGACAATGTAGAGCATCTTCGCTCTTTTTTCAGTCCAATGTATCAATTAAAAATCCATCATTTCCAAGTTTCTCTAATTCTGAATTTTGCTGCCACTACTTAGGGCAGGGTTTTAATATACAAGAAAGAAGAGTAAGACCAAGCTATCTGGGTAATAAATCAGAGGTTACATTCTAGAATTCATGCTGCTTTGAGTCTCCTTCCCAAGCCCTTTGGGACGCACATGAGCAGGAAGTAGGCCTAGCTGTTGGTGAAAAGGCAGGATTTCCTTATGGGGAGTTAAGTGTTTTCCTTTCATTCGGATGATATGTCTGTTTACAGTTTCAGGTAATCTATACAAGCCTTAGTTGGAGTGGGTCACTAGTTTATACTTTTAATAAACTACATATTTAATGTCAGTTGTGTGCAAGACATTGTGCTAGTAAGGAAAATACCAGCTATGAAGCTAAAAACACTGGACAGAAAATACAGTGGGAATTCAGATGCAAACTATTTTTACTTGATTTGATGACAGACAAAAGGAACATTTGACCTAAATCTTAAATGACTTCTAGAATTTGAACACTTGGAGAGGAAACTAGACCATTTTGGATGGAGGAAAGAGAGTGAGCAAAGGCACAAAGGTAGGAAACACAAGACATGGTCAGTGAGCAGTCAGGAGATCAGTCTAGTGAATGTGACTCTCAAGCAAACATCACAGAATATCCTGACTAACTAACCGTACAGCTAGGTGTAGAGATTATGTAATCACCAGTAAGCAGAGGTTCCAGTAACTGCTATCAGCCACTGCTGCCAGGAACTACTAATCAAGCAGCATGTTTAAAATATCACGACGATGATTGTTAATATGTGACCAACCAAGGAAACTAATCCATGGTAAAGGCACCCAGTGCAATGTGATATAATAATTAATTCAACTGGATAATATTTTACCTTTATATCCAAGCTAGCGGTTGGGTCAATAGGTGCTGACTCTGCCACTGTTCATTTGAGAAGAATTTGTTTGCCACTTGGGGAGGCTTGAGAAGTGCAGGCTCTATTAAGTGAAGCTTGTTTTTTTTTTTGTTTGTTTGTTTTTTTAACAGAGACAGAGAGAGAGAGAGTCAGAGAGAGGGATAGACGGGGACAGACAGACATAAATGAAGAGTTGAGAAGCACCAGTCATTAGTTTTTTTGTTGCGCATTGTGACACCTTAGTTGTTCATTGATTGCTTTCTCATATGTGCCTTGACCATGGGGCCTTCAGCAGACTTGAGTAACCCCTTGCTCGAGCCAGCGACCTTGGGTCCAAGCTGGTGAGCTTTTGCTCAAACCAGATGAGCCCGTGCTCAAGCTGGCGACCTTGGGGTCTCAAACCTGGGTCCTCCACATCCCAGTCCGACGCTCTATCCACTGCACCACTGCCTGGGCAGGCAAGTGAAGCTTGTTTCTGCCAAGGGGCTGGATCTTCCTTAGATCTTTCATATGGCAACCTCATATGATTGTTTTTTTCACTTTCTTTCAAAGGGCAAGCCACTAAAACTCTGTCACTGACATAGAAATATAAAAATCTTTTTGACTCTAACCCAAGCTTACAATTGTGATTATCTTTCAGCTAAAAGATGCATGCAAATGCATCTCTTCTTCCTCACCATTAGCTAGAGATGTGTTTTCAGAGAGCATTTATGGTGTGCTTATTATGTACATGACACTCTGTCAGGTATGTATCATAAGCATTATTGATTTAATCTTCATAATAACTATGACAAAGGTTATTATAATTTTCTCTATTTCAGAGATGAGGAAACTGGGACTTAGAGAAGATTAGTAATTTATACCAGGTCACGTAGCTAATAAGTGGAAGGGCTGGTTTTTGAGCCTTGCTGGTCTATTCTGGTAAGGCCATCAGCACCCGAGCAGGCCTGGAGACCTGTGTGTTGCCACGGAATGTGCAAGGAAGAGCCCTTTGCTTCCCGCTGCCCCTCTGTCTCTTCAGTTCCCACTCTACTCTTCCGCCTGACTCTTCACTTCGTGCTGTCTCTTACTTCAACTCCTCTCTCTCCTTGTTCTGCGTATAATTCTTTTTATTTATACAGGGTGGGGCAAAAGTTTGTTAACAGTTCTCAGTATGGAAAATAATACAATAATTAATAAAAAAATAAATAAAATCTGTTTCACATACCCACAACTGTAAACTTACTTTTGCCCCACCCTGTACATTTATTTACTTCCTTGTTTAGTCATTGATTTACCTCTAGGGTTTCAGGCTCTGCCTGTTAAGAAATTACAAGGAGAGCTAGCAAGAAAATGCTGACTAGGATGAATGCAGAGGTGCTTTCTGGGAGTGTTGAGAGAGTAAGGCCAGACCATGAAGCACTTGTATGCTAAGTTAAAAAGTTTGAATTTCAGCATGGGTGTTATTAGAAAATTATTGTAAGGTTTTAAGTTTGGGAAATGAATAATTTTGTATCTTGAAAATACCACTCTGACTGTAATCATCCCTTACATAGCTAACTTCTATGCCTTGGAAGAAAGGCCCTAAATTTGTACCAAGATCGCACACTACCTGCCTTGAGAGATTTCAAATCCCTCCATCACCCGATAATTTTTCTGATAAAAGAACTGAATCTTTAATCCTACTTCCTGAGCAAAGTTATGGGTGCAAGGCAGCCTTTGTAAATTGGTCCTTAAAGATGGAGTCACACTAGCCTTCCTGCGAGGCACAAGATGCTCAGGTTTCACACGACATTCAGATCCCATTTTCTCTCATAACTCTTCACATTCTCAGATCTCTCCAGGTTGTGGGCTACCAAATTATCGTCATAATTATTTAGTTTCTTTTTTTTCTTTGCTGTTTCAGTACCTAAAGTCCCAGAAAGTTTAGGTGAATTGCTCCACCGAAGGTTAATCCACGGAGTCAAGTGGGAGGTGTGCCGTTAGAGCAGGCTTAGCAGGTGGCATCAAACAAGCTACATCCCACAGACAATTTGAATATTTTAAACCAATGGACAACCGCACGGAGATTAGAACAATGATGGTCAAGTGTTTTTGCTCACATACCACTTAAAATATTTTGTTAACACTACACCTCATCAAACATTTTGAAGTTGACACAGTTTTTCATTATATTGCAGATGTAAATTCTAGTGTGTTGTACATAATGACGTTTTAAACTATTACTTATAACACTCTATTTTAAGCTAATAACTTAAGTGTGAATGCATATAAAAACTATATTTTTTATACTCCCTTACCCACATTTTGTCTTTGGTGTCACAATTTATATCTTTTATATTGTGTATAAAAGATACATCACAGATTATTGTGGTTATAGTTATCTTTAATACTTTTGTCTTTTAACCTTTATATAAGAGTTTTATATGATTTGAACCATCACCATTACAATTTTGGAGTATTTTAAATTTAGCTATATATTTACCTTTACCAGATGAGTTTTATCCTTTCATATAATTTCATGTCACTAATTGACTTCCTTTTTTTTCTGGCTTGAAGAAATCCCCTTAACACTTCTTGTAAGGCTAACATAGTGATGCTGATTCTCCTCCTTTTGGCCTATGAAGTTTCTGCTAAAAATTCTGGTAGGTTTATGGGGTTCCTGTGTAATTAAGGTGTTTTTCTCTTACTGCTTTTAAGATTATTTCCTTGTTTTTAACTTCTGAAAATTTAATTGGAACATGTCTTGGTGTGGGCATCTTTAAATTCATATTTTTTTGGTACTTTTTTGAGCTTCCTGGACCTGGATGTTTATTCTTTTCCTCAGGTTAAAAAAAAATTTCAGCCATTTTTCTTTGAATAAGCTTTCTGCACCTTTCTTGCTCTCTCTCTTCTCCTTTTGGGTTGATGTTGTCCCATAAGTCACTTAAGCTATATACACTTTTTAAAAAATGTTTTCTTTTTTTTGTATTTATAACTAGATGAATTCCATGGCCTTGTTTTTAAGTTCATTAATCCTTTCTTCCACTAATCTGGCTTGCTCTTGACCCCTTCTATTGAGTTTTTTAGTTCAAGTACTGTATTCTTCAACTCTATGTTATCTGTTTGATACAATTTTATATTTTTTTACTTCCTTGTTGATTTTTTACTTCGTTCATGTATGTTCTTATGACCTTAGTGAGCATCTCTATAACCATTATTTTGAATTCTTTATCAGTAAATCACATATCTTTGTTTTATTAAGATCTATAGAAATTTACCTTATTCTTTTGCTTTGAACATATATCTTTCTTTCTTCATTTTCCTTGACTCTTTGTGTTGGTTTCTGTGCATGAGATAATAACAGCCACCTCTATAAGTCTTGACAAGGTGGTCTTGTGGAGATGAACTTTATCAATTAGCTCAGACTGAGTTCCTGGTTGTCTCTCAAACATTTGTGAGAGGCCAATCCTTCTTCTTTGTTCTTAGTGACTCTGAGTAGTTGAAGGTATGCCAAAACCCATTAGTGTTTCAAAGGGGAAGGGGTTGCAGTCCGAACCTAGATGCAGTCTGATTAGAAGTAGCAACTGGGAAACTAGGAGACGGGCATGTTTGCCTGCTCCCACTGCACTGTATCTGAGTGTATAGCTGCTGGTGTGCACCTGTTTAAAATTGCTCTTGTTTGCTATAATCTTGTGGCACTGATGAATGCAAGTCTTGTTGGCTTTCAGAGTTCAATAATTTGGAGGATATTCCCTTGGGTAGCAGCTGTAGAAGTTGGGGCACTAGATGTGGATACACGTTCTTTTTAAGGAGATACAAGTGGATTGGTTTTTTTGTTAGAGAATGCAAGAGGGAGAAGATTTAATTAAAAGCTGAAACCTCAAGCAGCAGCTTGTGCAATATGCATATTTGGCCTCTTCTGTTTCCTCTAAGCCCCGGGAGGATAGCTGTGGTGAGTGCTGCCTGCCTGTTAAGTGATGTTTGTTTGCTTCAGTCTTGTGGGACTCATACTTGCAAGCCCCTTTCTATCAGAGCCACACAATCTGTGGTCCTGTTCCTCTGGTGTCAGCTGCAAGACTGCAGCACCAGGCAAGTGTTCAGGCTCCTTCCAGACAGATGCCTCCTTTAGCTTGAATAGTAGAATGAGGAAGAGCCTCCATATATCTCCAATTTAAGGGTGAAGAAAGGTATGCCAAATATTTTGTGCTTGTGTTTCAGCAAGAAGTGTCTTCCTCAAGGTAGGAAGCTTCTGAAGGAAAACTGGTCCCCTTTCTTTCTCAGAACTGACTTTAGCTTTGATGTCATTGTCATTCATCTCAGCATGATGAAAACCACATTCTTTAAAATTAAGAATTATAAAAACAAAAGACTAGATTTATTCATGCAGACAGTATACATGTTTTCCAGATTTCAGATATCTTGTTGATTTTTTTGGACAAGTTCTGAAAAATTCAGTAGCAATATCTTATCTATTGACCTCAGGTATTCACACTGCTCATATATAGTAACACTGGTAAGCATCAGAACACTAAACAGTTTACCTTCTTTTAGTACATGCATGACTACATTAATTATTTGTTTTTTATTTTCAGATTTTTTTTGAAAATAAGTTTCTTTGTGTTTAGAACAAGAAGTATGTTATGTTTATTTGTTGATTAATAGCATCCTTTTTATGCCACTGGGGAAGGACTTGACGGTTCTTCTGGGTCTATTACCGCTGTGCTGACTCCCTACTTCGCAGTAAACTTCTCCTCTTACTGGGTGAGTGCATAGGCCAGAGGGGTGGTAATTTTTAATCAACCAAATTCATCAAATAATCACCCCCTCCCTGGGTTTCAAACACTGTGGTAGTTCTGGGGATAAGAAAGATAGATCAAGTTCCTGTCTTAAAAGAGCTGGAAATTTTCAGAGACTAAAGGATTCTTCACACTAAAATACCACTTAACCTTTTGCCTTACAACTATCTCTAAATGTTAATATAGAAGGCGGAGCAAGAAGAAACAGGCTGTCTTTTTTTGAGAGAAAAGTCTATTCAAGTTTGTTGTCTGTTTATTAATATTTTTGCATATAAATAGTATAAGTTCCTTATATATTTTAGGTATCAATGCCTTAACAGAGATATAGTTAGCAAATATTTTCTCCCATTCTATAAGTTACTTTTCAACTCTGTTAATGCTTTCACTGTGCAGAAGGTTTTTAATTTGATATAGTCCCACTTGTTGATTTTTATTTTTGTTGCCTGTGCTTTTGTTGTCATATTTGTGACCATTGCCAAGACCAATGTCATGAAGCTTTTTTTGTTCTTTTTTTTTCTTCTAGGAGTTTTATAGTTTCAGTTCTGACATTTAAGTCACTAAACCATTTGAGTTGTTTTTGTGCATGGTGTCAGATAAGGTTCCAATTTCTGCATGTAAATATTCAGTTTTCCCAACACCATTTGTTAAATAGATTATCCTTCTTCCATTGTACATTCTTTGTATTCTCATTGATATCGTATATCTTTGAATTTATTTCTGAGCTCTCTATTCGGTGCCATTGGTCTATATATTGTCTTTATACCAGCATCATACTGTTGCCATTGCTGAGTTTTGTAATACAGTTTGAAATAAGGAAGTGTAGGGTCTCTGGTTTTGTTCTTTTTAAAGACTGATGTGATTATTTGTGGTCCTTTGTGATTCTGTAAGAATTTTAGAATTTTTTTTCTTATTTTTGCGGAAAATGTCATTGGACTTGAATACAAATCAAAACTACAATGAAATATTGCCTCACACCTATCAAGATAGCGATGGTCAAAAAACAAACAAATAAACAAAGACAAGTGTTGGCAAGGATATGGAAGCATTAGAACCCTTGCACACTGTTAGTGGGAATGCAAAAATTATGTGCATTTACTATGAAAAACAGTATAAAGTTGTGCAAAAATTAAGTTCATGTGATCCCATAACACCAACTCTAGGTATTTATCCCTAGTAATTGAAATCAAGACATCAACGGGCTATGAGCACTCTCATTTCATTGCAGCACTGCTCACACTAGCCAAAATGTGGAAACAACCTAACTGTCCATTGCGGAATGAACGAGTAAAGAAAAAATATATATACATATAATAGAACGTAATTCAGTCTTAAAAGGGAAAGAAATTATTCAATTTGTAATAACCTGGATGAAACTTTGAAACGTTGTGTTAAATATGCCAGTCACAGAAGAACAAATACTGCTCAATTCCACTGATAGGAGGTATCTAAAATAGTCAAATTTATAGAATCAAAGAATGGAATGGTGACTGTCAGAGTCTGAGGGAGGGAGAAATAGGGAGTTATTATTCAACATGCATAAAGTTTTAGTTAAGCAAAATAAATAAGTTCTAGAGATCTGCTGTACAATTTTGTGCTTATAGTCAACAGTATTGTCTTGTACATTTTAAAATTTGTTAAGAAGGTAGTTCTCATGTATTTTTACAACACTAAGATAAACTTTCTTTTAAAAAAAGAAGAAGCCTGCTCAGTTAAGTTTTTGGTTTCAGATGCCTCCAAAAATATTTTACCCTCACTGTGTAAGAAGGACTTTCAAAGTTAATCTTCTATGAAGAGAGAGAAAAATGGAAATAAAGTTTTGCAGGAAATGTAACTCAAGATAATTGTGTTTTCTGAAAAGGTTTTCTCTCTTTTCTCTTTGTACTATTCATTTATCTTTTTCTTCTTCAAAATGTTCAGTCCATGGAAACACTCCAATTGTCTACTTCCTACCACACTTATTTGTTAGGCAATAATCAGAAGTTCAGTGTATTAATAAGTAATGCAAAACATCACACAGAAGTGTAAACAAAACTAAAACACTTCAAGTTGGCTTCTCGTTAGAGTTGTAACTCAGGAAAGACTTTGAGTTGGAAGTGTTCTATGCAGTACTTTACATGCAGGTACATGCTCAAGGTTATCTTAGCTACGGTTACCAGGAGATTATTTCTCATACCTTGCCTTGGCTTTTATTACCAGACAACATGGTCTTTGTTTTAACAAATACTCATGCCTACAAAGAATTATGCTAGGAAGGCCACAATACCAATTTGTTTGAGACAGTATTTCTTGTAGAGAAATTTAAGCCAAACAAAATTTGTTTACATGGAGAATTTTATAAATGTAATATTGTGGGAGTTGGTGAGAAACGAGGGTAATAGGCTGTTTTAATCATATGCTTCTTCAGGTAATTGCTGAAGGTGATATTAAATCGTTTAGTCTCATCTGTGGAATGTGATGAGGCCTGTCTGCAGCAGGAAAGGGAAGATGGCTGCCTGTGGGTGTGGTGCATTGTGGCATTCAGCCAGGTCGCATCGGTTTGGCAGAACTGATACCTGATTTTTTTGTTGAGTTGGGTAAACCAGTTGTTAAAATGACACTTGTCATGAGGGTTCTCTCTAAGGTGGGCACCTGAGCAGCTGCCCAATGTTGAAATCACACATTTATATTCCTTACTCTTTTTTAATGTTCATCTGCACAACAGCGTATTCTAAGTGCCCATAGTAATGTTCTTTCCGTCCATAGGTGAAAAAAGTTTGCTGGAACTATTCTTGTAATATTTATTCATTCATTTTATAAAACTCATTATAGCTTTGATGAAATACTACATTTTAATTTTCTCATGTTTTTTACTTCAGTAAATAAACATATTACCTAAAGAAAAAAAGTGCCTAACAACCAGGAGGTTATAAGCTGTTAGTGGAAATATCTTAAATAGCAGTTTTATTTTTTTTGGTCAGGTATTATTTAATATTTTTTAATTAATATTTTAAAACTCTTTTTTATAACATCTTCTAGTTTGGTGTACCCCTTTTATTGTTCTTATTTAAGTATTAAATGAATGAAATAATAAACTACCTTTCGGTATATCATTTTTTTATATTTAAAATGGTCATTAGGGCAGAGAACTGGTTGTTATTGAATCCCACCACTGGTGTGGTATGTGAGAGAAAGAGCCCACTGCTCCAATTATGAGTCATTCTGGCCCCAAAGTTCCATATCTACAGTTCTAAGAGTAGAACACTGGAATAAGTTTTTTGATATTTGAAATACTAGTTAAAATAGGAACTCCTTACTTTGTGAAATTTCAGTAATATATAGTTTCTCTCGAATAATTGTTCTATAAGTTAAATAAAATGATATATGTAAAGTACATTGTAAATATATATTAGCTGCTATTATTATTATCATTGTTGTTGTTGTTATTATTATTATTATTATTGCATGCACCAGAATCCCTTGCACTTTCCAAAAGGGTCTGAAGAATTATCAGGTCAAACCTCACTTCTTTGTAAGGAATGGCCCTTTTTTTAAAAAACAGCTTTGTTGAGGTATAATTGACATGCAAAACATTGCTCTTGTTTAATGTATAAATTTGACAGACTTGGACATATGAATACACCTGTGAAACCAAAGTGTTTGGTTCTTTGTTTTGTGTCTCATGCCACTGCTATAAGTCATTTGCAAAACTAATAGGGGGTGCAGCTGTGCTTAGCTGAATAACGTGGGTGCCCTGTATTTTTCAATAACTGGATGAGACAAAACCTGCATGGAGCAGTTTAAGCCTAATAAAACATATCTTATTTCCAAGAGATGTATTTTAATTAACAAGCTTCTTTCTCTTTCTAAGATGTAAATAACTGAGGTCTCTCTCTCTCTCTTTTTAAATCCAGAGTTGATGACCAAGATCAAACAAAGCATGAGGATGTATATTGCTGCCTGGAGTGGTCAGGAAGAGTTTGGGACAGTTCATTTAAGACCGACTCTGCTGGGAGAAATGGCTTCATTGGGTGCCAAGTTCTAGGCGCCTCCAGAACCAGGCTGAGTGAGATGGAGGTAGGAGTGTGTGGGAGTGTACTTTGCCGAGGGCAGGTGAATAGTGATGTGTCACTGAAATTCCCCAGCAATTTGGCTGCGGTTCTCTGGCTGTGGGATAAGTTGCCAATGCCTGAGGAGAGATGTCAGGACTAGCTTGGAAGGCTGCAAATTAAAAATGATTTCTATCTTGTCCAGCTTAATTTCATCCAATCCAGGTTCTACAGTTTATTCCAGTTCAGGCCAGTATCTTTCTTCTCCATCTTGGCTCCCCCTTCTCGAAGGTGAAGTTAAAAAGGGAAAGAAAATGGAAAATATGGAAAAAGGGAAGAACATTTTCTCCATTTCTGGTGGAAGTGTAGATCAGACTTCTACAATAGATCCCTGATCTCTACCTTTTTTTTCACTTTTACTATACGCATAAACCAAGGCTTTTAAAAACCTATTGTTACTAATGTTTAAAGCCTTTGTGAGTTTTTTCAATTTGATTTTCTTTGAAGAAATGATTTCTTTCTCCTAAATGCTAATAAAAATAGCATTCTTTCAAAAATTAATATTCTAGCTCTTCTAAATATAAAGGTGGAGATAGCAAGTTATCTTTGCATCAAATTTTTATATTTACTTGAAAATTCAAAAGTAGTTTCAGCCTGACCACGTGGTGGCGCAGTGGATAGAGCATTGAACTGGAATGCAGAGGACCCAGGTTCGAAACCCTGAGGTCACTAGCTTGAGTGTGGGCTCTTCTGGTTTGAGCTAAGCTCACCAGCTTGAGCAAGGGGTCACTCAGTCTGCTGTAGCACCCCCAGTCAAGGCACATATGAGAAAAAAATCAATGAACAACTAAGGTGCCACAACGAAGAATTGATGCTTCCTATCTCTCTCCCTTCATGTCTGTCTGTCCCTATGTGCCCCTCTCTCTGATTCTGTCACAAAAAAGGGGTTTCACTTAGTTATGTAAACATGGGACTGAAATTTTAGGGAAAAGGTACCAAGGAATTTTGGAGGCTTTATAAAAGCAGAGTCTTTTGGTATCCTTGTTAGGTCAGCTGGGGATGACAGTTGTAAAATAATTCACAAAAAGTGGAGATACTGAAACAGAAGAATTTATTACTTTCCAAGAAAAGAAATGGTCAGGCACCAAGAGAATAGTACCTGCCCTGAGTGAGGTAGGGAGTTGGCTTTTATTAGTTTGTCAAAGGCAATGTGATTATTGTCAAGAAACAGCTGGGCTTAGGAGAGTAATTTGTTTCTTTGGTTGACCAGCTGCAGTAGGTCATTAAAATTATTTTGGGCAATGGCAACTGGCTTGAAAGCAGGATACAGTTTGGATGGTGTGTTCTTTTACACTCCTCTGTGTCTATAAAACAAGCTCAAAACTATGTCAGGAGATTGAGGTTGAGAGAGGCTTTTTGGTTCCATCCTTTCAATCCCCTCTTAGTTTGCAGTTCTCTTAGGAAAATTAGTTAGAATTTAAGTGATATATTAGAAAAATTAAATACACTTAACTATGTTTGTACCTTAGACTGGTAAGGTGGGTCAGACCAGTTATACTCCCAAGGATGTTATGAAAGTTCATTTAGGGCACCTGAGTGACTACTTGGAGGAAAACCAACAGACAGTTTATGCCAGGTTCTCAGAGAGCATTCCAGTTGACAACAGAGCAGTACTACTGGTTGAAGGAATATACCTAGAATCAACTAGGCACCGGGTGTACTTCTTATCATCTTAAGAGAGAAGGACCAGCTTAACTTTTATGAAAGTCACAAGGTCTAGAAGCCATGTTCATTTCACTCTTGGAGGATGAAAAAAGAGGCATTCTCTCTCCCCACCACTTAATGATGACACCTTTTCCTAGCCTTTCTCCCCTTACCCATCCCCTTAGGATGCAAAGGTGAATTCCACATAAGTAGAAGTTTTGTCTGTCTTGTTCCCTGTTGAATTTCCAGGGATTAAAATGGTACTTTGCACCTAGTGAGTACTTGAGAAATTATATACTTTTAAATCAATGAATGAATAAATTTAAACTTGGGGAAATAATCAAAGTTGTTGAATCACAGAATTAATATTTTACAGAGATCAGCTAAAATTATAAGGTGCATCTACCAAGATAAAATTTAATAGGAAAGTGTAAAAAACCCTTCTCTTAGGTTCAAAAATAAACTAAACCAGAACCCAAAGATTCAATCTTCTAAAGAGGAGAGGAGACGTGGTTTCAGAGCCGTGTTCAGGTAGATGGGCACCTTCCCTATTGCTGGGATGGTGCTGGGTTCAGAGGACCAATCAAAACATTATGGAGCCCACTACCAAAGAACAGAGGCTGATTTTTTTTTTTTTTTTGCATTTTTCTGAAGCTGGAAACAGGGAAAGACAGTCAGATAGACTCCTGCATGCGCCCGACTGGGATCCATCCGGCATGCCCACCAGGGGGTGATGCTCTGACCATCAGGGGGCGATGCTCTGCCCATCCTGGGCATCGCCATGTTGCGACCAGAGCCACTCTAGCGCCTGAGGCAGAGGCCACAGAGCCATCCCCAGCGCCCGGGCCATCTTTGCTCCAATGGAGCCTTGGCTGCAGGAGGGGAAGAGAGAGACAGAGAGGAAGGCACGGCAGAGGGGTGGAGAAGCAAATGGATGCTTCTCCTGTGTGCCCTGGCCGGGAATCAAACCTGGGTCCTCCACACGCTAGGCCGACGCTCTACTGCTGAGCCAACCGGCCAGGGCCCAGAGGCTGATTTTAATAAGCAACATTTGGAAGAAGTTGAGGAGTCCACGGGATCTGGAAGCCAAATCTTCCTTGACAAGAAGTCTGATTAAGTTGGTGTAGCCAAAAGAGGATTATGGTAAAATGAAGGAACCAGGGCTGGATGTCAAGTTGAACTGTCCAGGTTGATGCAGGTGGACACGGCTAGATTTGAATAAACAGTGAGTTTTTATTTTATCTTAATCCATTTTTACATTGAAATGTTTTTTCACATGTTTTCTCAGTAAAAATTACTTTTGCAGAAACCTTATTGAGTCATTCCATAAGAGTGTGGAGCTAAGAGGACAGGCTTAAGGCTATAGAAACAAACGGCTAAGTTTACTTTGAGCTCCACCACTTACTTCTGCATGCCTTTGAGCAAGTGTCTTTACCTTCCTAGGCTCCCGTTTCCTTGTTGTAAAGTCAGGTGATGGGAGTGCTTACCTCATAGATTTGTTGTGAGGATTAAATGAGATAATGTGTATAAAGCTCTTAACATAGTATTTGAGTTCGATCACTGTTAGTTCTGTGTTTATTATTGTTACCAAGGAGAAGAGGCAAGATGGCACTGTGGGATTTCTGTCTCCAAATGTAAAGGGAGACGCCCTGTCATATTTGAGAAGAAATAAACTCTGCTTTGGGTGTGCTGAGTTTAATGAGTCAGAGAGAAATCTAGGGAAGGGCCTGAAATTTAGGAGAGAGAACAAGGCTGAAGATTTAAATTTGTGTATCAAATGTAGAGGTGATGGGTCCAAAAACAGTATTTAAAATGATAGAAAAAGCAATCTCTGGGCACCCATCACCCATAGTCAAGAATTATCAGAAGAAAATGATTGTGAAGAAAATCAGAGGAAACAGCCAAAGGAAAACCAGGGTAGAGGAACACTGAGAGGTCAAGAGAGCAATGTTTGGTTAGAAAAGGGTTGGCCAAAAAAGATAAATCTAGTTAGTCAGGATTGGGGGTGGCCATCCGATCCAACAAACTGGTTTCCTTGGTCAAGCCAGGAACAGTGACAGGCAAAATACCAACGTGCTGTGGGTTAAAAAATAAAGGGGCATATTCATGACCTAGTAAGGGAAAAATAATGCTGTTATACCTAGAAAACCCTAAAGACTCCACCAAAGGACTACTAGATGTAATAAGTTCAGCAAAAGTTAAGATACAAAATTGATATTCAGAAATTAGTGGCATTTTTTTTTTGTCTATGGCCATACCACCCTGAATGCTCCCGATCTTGTCAGAAATTAGTGGCATTTTTATACACCAATAATAAACTATCAGAAAGAGAAATCAAAACACCAATCTCTTTTAATATTGCAATGTCAAATAAAATAAGGTTCCTAGGAATAAGGTTAACTAAGGAGAACATGGAAGAAAGAAATTGAGGAAGATACAAATAGGTGGAAGCATATAACATATTCATGGATTAGAAGAATTAATATATTAAAATGTCCAAAGTACTCAAAGCAATCTATAGAATACCCTTAGCAATCTTGAGAAAGAAAAAGTTGGAGGTATCATAATACCTGATATCAAACTATACTACAAGTCCATAATAATCAAAACAGCCTGTACTGGCATAAGAACAAGCAAATAGATCAAGGGACAGAAGAGAAAGCCCAGAAATAAACTCATGACTGTATGGTCAGTTAATATTTGACAAATGAGGCAACAGCATACAATGGAGTAAAGACAGTTTCTTCAATAATGGTATTGGGAAAATTGGACAGTTACATGCAAAGACCACCAGCTTACTTTATACAAAAGAATAAACTCAAAATGGATAAAAGACCTAAATGTAAGTTGTGAAACCATAGAAATCTTAGAAAAAAACAAGCAGTAAAATCTCACACATCTCTGGTAGCAATATTTTTACCTATATGTCTCCTCAGGCAAGGAAAACAAAGGAAAAAAATAAACAACTGAGACCACATCAAACTAAAAAGTTTTTCATGGTAATAAAAAACCATTAACAAAATGAAAAGGGAACCCACTGAATGAGAGAACAGACAGTGTGTCCATAGAGTCATGGTGCACTTCTGACCGGTCACAAGAAAGCAACAAAAGACGATAGAAATGTGAAATCTGCACCAAATAAAAGGAAAACTCTCCCAGTTTCATACCTATTCAGTGCAGTTTGATGTGGGCTCACGCACAGATTTTTTAGGGCTCCTTAGGTAGCTATCCCGTATAGCCTCTACAGACTCG
Organism: Saccopteryx bilineata; assembly: GCF_036850765.1. NCBI lineage: Eukaryota > Metazoa > Chordata > Mammalia > Chiroptera > Emballonuridae > Saccopteryx > Saccopteryx bilineata. The sequence continues at coordinate 30,986,264 of NC_089497.1, forward strand.
TCACTGACTGATGGCCTACCAGAATGGGGTTTCTCCACCAAACTGCCGGTTTCCTTCAACTGCTTATCCCACTGAGTAATGTTATTCCTATCTTGTGGCGCTTTGTTATAAACGCGCCGATATTCACGTTGCACTTTGGTCATGGATTCTAATTTAGTGAGCCACAGAACACACTGAACTTTCCTCTGTAGTGCCCACATCACGACTGGCATGGCCGTGGGCTGCTCCGCTGTATACATGGTGTTACGTCATCATCTGCTCATGCGCACATGCTGCCACATCATCCTGCAGAAACTGGGAGGGTTTTCCTTTTATTTGGTGCAGATTTCACATTTCTATTGTCTTTTGTTGCTTTCTTGTGATTGGTCAAAAGTGCACCATGACTTTAAGGACACACTGTTTTTGCCAATGGTACATCTGATAAGGGTTTAATTTCCAAAATATAAAAAGAACTTATATAACTCAAAACCAGAAAGACACACAATCCATTTAAAAAATGGACAACAGACCTGAATAAACACTTCTCTAAAGAGGACATACAGATAGACAATAAACATTAAAAAAAAATGCTCAGTGTCACTAATCATCAGAGAAATGCAAATTAAACCCACAATGAGATATCACTTTATACCTGCCAGATTGGTTATCATCAATAAATAAACAAACAACAAGCGCTGGGCAGGATGTGTAGAAAAGTGGGTTCTCTTTCACTGTTGGTAGAAATGCAGACTGCAGCAACCACTGTGTAAAACAGTACAGAGTTCCTCAAAAAATTAAAAATGGAACTGCCTTTTGACCCCGTGATCTTACTTAAGAATTCTGAAACACTAAATGGAAAGGATATATGTACCCCTGTGTTCACTGCAGCAGTATTTACAATAGCCAAAATCTGGAAGCAGCCCATGTACCCGTAAGTAGATGAGTGGATGCAAAAGCTGTGGTACCTTTACACAATGGAATACTACACAGCAGTACAAAAGGGAAATTTTACTTTTTGTGACAGTATGAATAGACCTGGAGTTTATTATGCTAAGTGAAATATACCAGTCAGAGAGACAAGCACCACATGATCTTACTTATATGTGGAATCTAATGAACAAAATAAATTGATCAGCCTTGCTTGGCCTGTTAGCTCAGTTGATTACAGTATTATCCTGAACATCAAAGTTAAGGGTTTGATCTCCAGTCAGGGCACATTCAGAAAGCCACCAATAAATGCACAACTAAGTGGAACAACAAATGAATGCTTCTCTCTCTCTCTCTCTCTCTCTCTTTCTCTCCCTCCCCATTCCTCTCTGTCTCTCTAAAAGTAATAGTAATAATAAAAAAGAACAAAATAAACTGTTGAACAAAATAGAAACAGAGACATGTATACATAAAACAAAGTGACCACTGTGGTAGGGGAGGGCATGGGGGGATTGGATGAAAGGAGGTGAAGCGATTAGCTAAAAAACATTTATACTTAACATACAGAAACAGACAACAGTCTGGTGATAGCCTGTAAAGGGGGTGAGGGCTAGATGGAGGTGAGCAAAGGGAGGAAAATGGGGATGGGGAGAGACTGCTTTGGGTGATGGGTACGCGGTTCCGTGTGCAGGTGATGTTTTATTGAGTTGTACACTTGAAACCTGTACTGTTTTGTGAACCAGTGTCACCATAATAAATTCAATGAAAAATAAGTAAAAAATAAAAGTCAAAATAAAATAAAGCACAAAGATCTATATGCCTAATATGACCCATATTTACTTAAAATGAAAAGAAATTAATAAAATTTTTGCAATGTCTTTAAAGCATACTTGGTTCTCTGGTAATACCAATTGCTGTCTGATTGTAAAAATGGAAGTCCAAGCTTTCCTCTGACTATTATTTTCAGTTCTGTGTTGTTTCTGGCAGCTTTGAATTTTGGACCTTGTACCCAGTTTCCAATCTGCTTTAAACTCCAGGGCTGAGCTCCACTTCCTGTGCCTGATGTTTTGCTGCCCTCCAAAGACTGATCAATTACACAGACCTGACTTCCAGTTGCAGGCTGTTTTGTATCATACTTCACCTCCACCCATCCAGCTTGACCCCTGGGACACAAATCCTAGCAGAAATATGTGGTTATGCCAGACAGCTCAAGGGGCTGGGGCAAGGGAGACATGTACTTAGGAGTCATGTGATGGAGACATAGGTGCTTCTAAGGAAGTTTTGAACCTTCGCAAATCAGAAAATTGAAGCCCCAGCAAAATTGGAGTGTTCTATGGTTACCATAGAAAACGTGTTTCCACAAAATCACTTCCACTTTCCCATGCTGAGTCATGTCCTGGTTTCATTTTTCTCAAGTCAAATAACAACTATTGTCAATGGACACAAACATTTTGTCACTAATTAGAGAGTTTTACACACTTGAAAACATGTTTTCTTTTTAAGGTCAGTTATGAGAGTTCTTAAGAAGCAAACCATGAGTTTTGGGCAATAAATGTTTTCAGTCATCTCAAGACTTTTCTCATCTCCACTGGTCTGTGTGACTTTGAACAAATTCTGAAGAAAGTTTGCCTTAGTTTCCTCATCTGTGAAAGGTAATTATGATACTAACCTTAACCATTTGTTGTGAGAAACTCATGGGATAATGGCATACCGTTGATTGCTGTTTTTGGTAAGCTTCCTGTAACTCTATCTCAGAAAGCACCTCATTTTTTTTCCTGATTGAGAAGTTCTATCCCATGAAAAGGGAACATCTAAGAAAATATAGCCCCTGACTTGAGCCATAATCTCCATCTAAAAATGTTCCTATATTCCCAACCTTTCTCTTCTCCTCTGTAATTCTCAGCTCAGCTTACCTTCTTCTCTCAGAAGTTGATTCTGTGGGATATGCCATTTGTAAAATGTTAACAGTATTATTTTTTCCTTTTTTCATCTTTGTTTCTTCCTTGACCCCATAAAAATAACTAGCCCTTACTCACTGTCTCAGGAAAGGAAAAGGGCTTTGAGATTTTGGATTAGGGCAAGAGAGACCTAAACAGAGGTGGACTGAAAAGTAAGGGTTAAACTTCTCACTTTTTGCCTACCTCATCAGTAAAGATTCCTTGGGAAGTCAAAAATAGAAATGGATAAGAAAGGCAGGAAAAATTGGGAGACTCCTGAGAAAGTTCCTTTGTCCAGCTTTGGGCCAATCCTGGGGCATTGGCAATAGCACCAGATGGCTTGTGAGATCTGAGAGCAGAAAGGGCTTAAGCCCCCTTTTCTTTACATCTCTGGATGGGAAATGAGACACTGGAGCAAATGGCTCCATGATATTATTCTAACCAGATGAGACTTTGGAAACCTCATAGAGTTTCTCACATTGTATTTTGGTGAGGGAGGTACTTAGCGTCCAAGTATGACATAAAAGGTGTTTCTGAAGGGACTGTGCAGGTAGAAACAAAGGACATTTCTGCAGCCCCTTCCCCCTCCATGGAGCAGCCACCAAGGATGAGAGTTAATAATGGATGGGCCAGCAGATGCCAATCAAATACAAATTTTTCTTTAATTCACCAACCTTATACAGATACACACAGACATGCAAACACATGGACACAAACACAGACATTCCAGCCTCATGTGTACGCATCAACCATGTACACATGCATACATATACACCTTAGGACAAGGTGAGATTCCAGAAATTAGATAAAATCATAACTCAGGAAAAATGAGATCACATTTCTACTGATCCTATGGAATGGGGCCCTCAGAAAGAGATTGGATTCTAGAAAAAAAAATTTCTACTCCTTACATATCAGAATTCATGGAAGAAGATACATATCTGTCATGCTTTATTAGCTATGCTTTATTTCTATTTATTTATGTATGTATTTATTTATTTCCTGAGATATAATTGACATTATATTAGTTTTAGGTATACTACATAATAACTTGATATTTGTATACACGCATTACAAAATGATCACCACCATAAATCTACTTAACATTCATTACTATACATTGTTATAAATTTTATCCCTTCTTTTCATTTTTCTTTCTTTCTTACTCTGTCTCTCTCTGTCTCCCTCCCTCCATCCCATCTTCCTTTTCTTCTTTTAATTTGCATTATCCCTCTCCTATCACCTGTTGTAGACTCTTTCACCTTGGTTTATGTGAATTCTTGACTCTCTTCTAAGATGGTTGCCAAACAGAGTAAAACCCAGGACCCAGCCTGGCACTGAGACTGCTGTCTGGGGTTCACCAGAATGAATCTTATTATCCTCTTAATTCCTGTTTGTGACGGATGCTATAAGAAGCCCCAATCTCCCACATTTAAATTCTCATACAACTTTGTAAATCCCCAATTTTGTGACATAACCAATCTCTCCCCAACTCTGAAATTTTACCATTGAACTCTTTGGAACTTAGAGGACACCATAGCCAAATCTTAATGGACTCCTTTGTCTATTTATTTTCAAGTCCATGACCACTCCTCCCTCCAGTGCTGTGTATTATGGGTGGCAGAGCTCCTCAAACCCTCCCTTGTCAACTGGCTGCCATCTCATTTCAGCCAATAAAAAGCACTGGTGGGGCATGAAATGGTGATAGGAAAGGAGAAGACAGGGCATCCCTCCCCATCCTTTCCCCCTTCCCGCTCCAGCAGTAGCTACAGCTTCCCTTTGGTTTCTGTTCCTTCTGGATGGCTATCCTCTGGGGTTTCAGTTCCCTCTGCTCTGCCTCCTGCTGGGAGACTCAGCTCCTGGATTCTGGTCTCATCACCTCCTCTTCTATATTCTCCATCCAAAACAGTGATAGGAACCTACTCTTGCTACCACCTGAATTGCTTCTCTGTGTTTGCTTGATCTTTTAGCTCTTCCAATACTTTTGTTAGTACATAGTTCTTAGAATAACAAGAGCTATCTGGTGTGGACTCTCTTCTCCTGACTGGACCCTGAATTATACAAGTTTTGTTCACTATTGGGAAAACAGCTGTGTTAGGCTTGCTTACTTGCACTTTGCATGATTAGTGCTTGAACACATAGCAGAGCCACATACATATGGTCTCTGTAAGGTTACAGATGCTTTGACTCAGGGCAGATTGAGGACTGCCTGCCCACCCCTGCGAAGGGCCGTTTCTTGCTGTTTGTTCATCTGCTGCCATGAGAAGCAATTTTCCCATCTATTTGTTGGTCCTGTTGCGAAACTCTATTAAAAGGGAATGGCCCAGTGCTCTCTGGCTCCACAGTCCAGTCTGCCTAAATCCAATGTGGATCTGCCTGACTTTGGCCACTGGCATTATACTTACCTTCCTGCTCTGACCAAAACCAAGATCTTCTCTGAGGATCCTACTTCTTCTGTAGTCCTTTCCACTGGGGACAGTTTTTATTCTCACATTGGGTCTAAATGTGACTTATGTGTCTCCTATTTTCTTATTGCTATTTTCAGACCGTTCTTCTTCCACTCACCCTAAACTCTTTACATTTTGAATGTCATTTAATTGGACTGTATTGTCTACTCTCCCTTATTTTCTGCACTTTGCGTCATTCATTTCTGGATGGTTTTAGCTACTGACTCTTTATTCCTCTCTTTAGTACTATTCCTGTCTTAATTTTGGTGATTTCAAGACCTGTGTAAATGATTCCTCTAACGTTTTTGCCTTTCCCACTTCTGGAGCTGCTCTACTCCCTGTTGGTGTTACAGCCTTCGATTCTACCTTAACCACCCCTTTCTTGTTGATATCCTAGCCCTTATAATTTCCAATAACTATAACAACTTCAAAATCTTTTTTTTCTTTTCTTTTCTTTTTGTATTTTTCTGAAGCTGGAAATGGGGAGAGACAGTCAGACAGACTCCCTCATGCGCCCGACCGGGATCCACCCGGCACACCCACCAGGGGCGACTCTAGGTCCACCAGGGGGCGATGCTCTGCCCCTCCGGGGCATCACTGTGCCGTGACCAGAGCCACTCTAGCGCCTGGGGCAGAGGCCAAGGAGCCATCCCCAGCGCCCAGGCCATCTTTGCTCCAATGGAGCCTTGGCTGCGGGAGGGGAAGAGAGAGACAGAGAGGAAGGAGGGGGGGGAAGCAAATGGGCACTTCTCCTATGTGCCCTGGCCGGGAATCGAACCCGAGTCCCCCACACGCCAGGCCGACGCTCTACCACTGAGCCAACCGGCCAGGGCCAACCACCCCTTTCTTGTTGATATCCTAGCCCTTATAATTTCCAATAACTATGACAACTTCAAAATCTTAACTTTGCATATCCTGCCCCCTGATCTCTCCCTCTGGTGACCTGTATTTTCAGCTCACTGTCTCTAGGACTCAAAGTTCACCGATCCTTTGATCCCAGCATGGATTTCAGTTTATTGATTTTTCTGCCTGTTCACTGTTTATAACCCCTTATTCCTTTACTTACCTCTTCATAGATATTAAGTTCCATGTCACTTATTACTCACTCTTTTGCACATAGCTGCAAATATTTCTACCCTTCTCTTGCTTCACTGTATTCACTTATCAGTACTTCGGCCCTGTTAGAACCAGGTTTCTGTCTGCTCCGCACTCGAACCTAAGAAAGTGCATATATGTGGGCAAAAATACAGCCACTTAAGTCAGAAACATGACTATCAAGAAGCCTCTAATGTTGATTGAGAAACTAACTATTTTCTTGGCCATTCATTGCCCTCTTTTCTAGATGATCATTTCACACCTGATCTCTTCATTACCTGTGGCAGCCGTGAAGATATGCCACTCAGATCTCCTATCAAGAGTACCTGTGGGCATAGGTGATGGGCAGGCTTTAGCCTCCACTACTGTTATTTACCATCTCCCTTGTATGCACAAGCAGCACATGAAGGCAGCCCCAATGCCAAGTCTGGACACAGAGACATCACCAGGCCCTGGAGAGACAAAGGCTTAGACTGCTACCTCCGAAGCAGGCAGTAGGAAGAGAACTCCATCTGGAAAATAAGGACTGTCATGTCTATTGAATGTCTAGTCTGGGTTTCCAGGTGCTGGGAAGAGAGAAGTTAATAAAACACAGTTTTGGCATCAAAATATGTAATGTGACTACTGCTTCTGGAACGCTGGGCAAATAATAGTTTTACCATCTGAGTTAACATTTACTATGAACACCTGGTCAATCTTCTTAAATTTAATAAGAAGTGACAATATCTAAGTCACTGCAGTGAGTTCTTTCTTACCAAATGCAAGGTATTCATGATTACTATTATCAGAAGAAAGTATAAGAATGTAAATATTTAGTTCTTTTAAAGGTTTATTTTCAAGTTTTCTAAATGAACTGTATGAGTAACCAAAATTTTTTTTAAGTCTTAACTCTGCCATCTACTAGATAAATATATCTAATGATTTGTTAAATTTACTATATATTTAATCTTAGGCACAACATTTTGCTCTTTTATACTTTAGTTTCTCAATTATAAAATGGGAATTAAAATGTTACAGCATACTTATTTGCTAAAGTTCTGTGAAGTTCAAACTGCATCTGGTAATTTTATTTTTAAAATAAAAACATGCAAAATACGCATTCCAGAGAAAAAAATCTCAACTCTCTGTTGTAGATTTTGTTCATAAATAGTGTCTATCTAGTGTAACCCAAAGGTTATGGTTTTCTGGCCCTGCCGAACATTATTTTGTATCTAATCTAGCAATGTAATAAATTATAATAAATCTAATTTAAAAATCATGTCAGACATATTACTTTACTTAAGATCTAATAACTTCTTATTTTTTCCAGAATGAAACCAGTCTTTTTTTTTTTTTTTTTTTTGTATTTTTCTGAACTGAGAAGCAGGGATGCAGAAAGACAGTCTCCCTCATGCGCCTGACCGGGATCCACCCGGCATGCCCACCAGAGGGCGATGCTTTGCCCATCTGGGGCATTGCTCTGTTGCAACCAGAGCCCATCTAGCACCTGAGACGGAAGCCATGAAGCCATCCTCAGCGTCTGGGCCAACTTTGCTCCTGTGGAGCCTTGGTGGCAGGAAGGGAAGAGAGAGATAGAGGGAAAGAAGAGGAGGAAGTGTGGAGAAGCAAATGGGCACTTCTCCTGTGTGCCCTGGCTGGGAATTGAACATGGAACTTTCACATGTGGAGCCAATGCTCTACCACTGAGTCAGACGGCCAGGGCCAAAGTCTTTACGATGGCAAGATTTCTTATGACCTTGGAGTGCTCCACTTCATTGTCTCACTGACCTTAGACCCTGCTCTAGCCACCTCCTAGCCAAACCAAGTACGTTTCTATGATAGGGCCTTTGCACTCACTGTCCCCTTTGCCTGGAATTCCCTTCTAAATGAATTTCTCACCTTCCTAATGTCCTTGCTCAAATCTCACCTTCAAAATGAGGACCACTGGATTGCCCTATTTATAATAGCAATGCCCTCAGCACTCTCGTCACTTCGTTCTTCTTCTTATTTTCCCCCTCGTAAAACTCATTATGTCTTAACATTCCATATTATTTATTTATCTGTTTATTGTCTATCTAAATAGTACATAAGTTCCATGAGGGTGGAGTTTTGTGTCCCCAGTGAAAAGAATGTTCCTGGAACGTAGCAGGTATTCAATGATAATGACCAAGAGGAACACGTGAAGGCTGGCATACACATTGGAGTAATGTCTAATAACTGAGGGAAAAGAAAGGTGGGTGCAAAGGAATGTCTTCTTAGGATGGGAAATTTTCACTTCTCAAATAAGCGAGTTAGATCGGTGCTGTAAGTTGTGAAGTTGCAAGTGATGTATCACTGGCAGTCTTGGGCCTTTACCAGGTCCTGGAGCAGTTCTCTGTGCCTGCAGACCTCAGGCTAACCCCTGAGAGTGCAGTCTGGTGGAGGACTTAGCTCAATGCTTCTGCCCGCATTATGTCTGGGAGCTTGTTAGAAATGAAAATTCCCATCCCCTGAGGGGGGAGAGCCTAGAGTCTGCATTTTGATTCAGTATTCTTGTTATTGTTTTAAGCAAGAACCACAATTCAAGAAAAGAGAACTGGTCTAATTTATGTACAAGAATCAAGGGTACTTAGTTTTCACACAAAAAAATTAATATCTTGTAAGAGTTTTAAAGACACATTTTAAGATTGCTTCGTTCCCAGAAGGAGGTGGGACAGACTTTCCTGGGCACTGAGGGATGTCCAGGGACCATCAGCTTGACTCTTAGTTTCTAGGAGGCTCTTTTCAAAAGCTTTCCAGACAGATGGAGTTTAAAAGCAATTAATTTTCAGAGTCAATTCAGTTCTGTGTATTCCATGCCTGATTTTTAGCATACAGTGTCATCTCCATCTGGCCCAAGTGTTTCTGAGGAAAAACCGAGTAACTCAGAACAGATGGTTCAGTGACAGGAATTATTCTGGCCATGTGAACTATCTTCACATCCTGATTCTGGTCCAGTAAGACATACTACTTTTCTGAGGTTTCCTGGGATCTTTCTGTAGATTCTTGCTTCACTTCTTGCAATCTCCATCCCCAAATCCCCACCTTGTGCCTATTTCTCAGTTAACTGGCAAAGCTTACGTTTGACATTTTCTGCTCCACACTTATGCTATACTGTTAACGTGTTTCACTTTGTTATGTTTCTTGCCCACTCTTATTTTATTTTTAAAATTTATCTGTTGATCTTAGAGAGAGGAAAGAGAGATAAAGACACACACACACACACACACAGAGAGAGAGAGAGAGAGAGAGAGAGAGAGAGAGAGAGAGAGAGAGAGAGAGATTTGTATAAGTACCGCGCGCTAACCAATTGCGCCACTGGAGCTCCAAACATCGATTTGTTGTTCCATTTATTTCTGCCTTCATGGGTTGATTCTTGGACATGCCCAGACCAGGGATTGAACCCGGAACCTTGGTGTATTGGGACAATGTCTCCAATCAACTGAGCTACCCAGCCAGGGCAGCTCATCCTTATTTTAAAGAAACAAACCAGCGAAGACATGTAAATATTCTTCAACTGTCATCTTATTTGCAACATTTTGCTTTCTTTAGTAGGATCCTAGGAGAGTCTCACTGATCCAGTCTCCACATCCATGAATCTTTCCTCAAAAGGGTCTTTTCTTTCTTTGCTCATTTGTTCCTATTCTGTTTCTCTTCACCTGTTCGGATACCCCCTTCGCACTTTCTGGGTTAAACCATCCTCTCTTTATTTTCACTCTTCTCTCTGAATTTGGGCTTCCTTTCCTCCTGAGCACCGTAAGCTCATAGAATATTGGAAATGGCAGGTCCTTAGAGATCATCTGTTTCAATTTCTCTCTCTCTTCCTTTTTCTCTTTTTCTTTTAGTAAGCGAGAGAGAGACAGACAGACAGACAGGAAGGGAGAGAGTTAAGATGAGAAGCATCAACTTGTTAGGCACTTTAGTTGTTCATTGATTACTTTCTCATATGTGCCTTCACCGGGGGCTCCAGCTGAGCCAGTAACGCCTTACTCAAGCCAGCGACCTTTGGGCTAAAGCCAGCTAACATGGGGTCACGTTTATGATCCCCCTTGCAAGCCGGTGACCTCGTGCTCAAGCTGGATGAGCACATGCTGAAGCCAGGGTCCTCAGAATTTCACCTTGGGTCCTCAGCATATCTGGTCTATGCTATATCCACTACGCCACCTCCTGGTCAGGCTCAATTTCTCATTTTTTAAGGAAAAGGAGCTGAAGCCCAGTGAGGTAACATAATTTACCAAAAATCCACAGCAAGACAGAGGCAAGAATGAGCTCCACCTTCTGAGTCTGGGGTCAGGTCAGGGCCCCTTCATGTTGGGCTCTCCTTTCTTTTGTTTCCCTATCTCAGAGCTTACACAGTGTCTTCTCGGGACCTACATTAACCCTTGGACAAGTTTTATTTGACTTGCATGTAAACAAAAAAATATTACTCTTTAAAAATAGAGGATTTCGGTTAAGATCTGAAGATAGACAGTGTAGTGTTTAAGAACATGACTCTCAGAGCAGAGTCCCAGGTCTAATCCCAGTTAGGCATCTTACTGGACCATGGAAGAGTTATTAGGCTAAACTGCCCTTTATTTTCTTCATCTATAAAGTGAGGTGGACGATAGTCTTAACCTCACTGAGTTTTTAGAGAAATAAATGATGATTTATGTAATAAAGCACTTTACAACAGTACCTAGTGCTTGGCACGTGGGTCCATTATCGTCTACCTGTTATCATCCTGGTCACGCTGTTGTGTTCTCACTCAGAACCAGGCGGCCCTTCTGGGCCCCTAGGTGTAGCACCCCCACTCACCTGTGTACACACCCTTTGTCCTCCAAACACTAAGTGCCTGACTCTGAGTTCTTTATCCAGGCCTTTTAGAAATGGTGAAATTTTGCAAACTCACTGTTATCTGGAAGGAAAAAAAACTGTCTGAATCTTTAAACATATTAATATAAATCTTTAAATGTATTAAATAATATAATATAAAAAATAAATGTAATTGTATTATTTCAGATAGGCAGAGTAATGTTGTGGTTGAGACGCAGAGCTGGGCAGTTAGGGTGAGAGCAGGGTGTTTCTAACTGCAGGTGTAGAGTCATTCGTGGAACGGGAAATCAATTCCTGAAACTTTGACTAGAATTCTAAATAATGGAACCAAATGAAATAAAATAGGTATGTTGTATTATGTCCTACATAATAAGGGCAAAAATTGATTTGTGAAATCCTTTCCCATTGCTTATTTATGTGTGTATAGGAACAGAATGCAAAATATATTTTTTGCTGTGAGTCTTCATAGACAGTGAAGAAGCCATTGTTCTAGAAAATCTTGTATTTTAATAAATAGATGAAAATTTTTCTTAACTGACACACTAATAGAATACTTCTAAATCCTTCTCTTTTGAAAGTGTTCTTCTTTATATTATTTATTTGTTTAACTAGCTACTTAGTCAAAGGTCAGGGGAAATTTCAATACCGGACGTTTGCATAAGAGACACGTCATCCAGTAGATTTGATGAATTTATCTAATCATGATACAGTCCCAAAAATAATAATAACTTTATACAATAAAAGCTTTGACTGGTCCTTGTCCATGTACCTGAGGATGGTTTGAAATCCTGCACGGCTTATATTGTTAGGACAGTGGGGAGGATTGAGCTGTTAACGATCCCTATTCTACCATCGGGCATAATTTCCTCGTCCCATTTCAGTCAGCATGTATCAAGACACCTATTCTGGCTACCTGGCAACAAATACCTTAAACATACAATAAACTTTAATGGCATTTCCTGTTCTTCCTCTAAGGATGCCTTTTAAATTCACTGTGACTTGATTTCATTTTTATAAATAGAGGGAAGGAGATTCCGAAGAACTGTTTAAGGTGGAAAATGAGGCTACATTAAACTTCTACCCTCCAACCTGAATCCTGTGGGCTCTCTATCAGATGAAACAAATTAGCCAACTAACTTAAACGTGTATACATACTTTATATGAATGCACTACTCTATGTATAAAAAGTATACAAATATATACATGTGTTATGTTCTATATGTTATAAAACACAAGTGTAGAAGTAAAAAAAAGACAAAATGAAATAAATCATATTTAAAATAATTTTTTTAACTTTTTTTTTTAAATGCTGCTAGAACTTTCTTATTTATTTATTTTTAATTTTTTAATTTTACAGAGACAGAGGGAGAGTCAGAGAGAGGGATAGATAGAGACAGGCAGACAGAAATGGAGAGAGATGAGAAGCATTAATCATCAGTTTTTCGTTGCAACACCTTAGTTGTTCATTGATTGTTTTCTTATATGTGCCTTGACCGCGGGCCTTCAGCAAACTGATCAACCCCTTGCTCGAGCCAGCACCTTGGGTCAAGCTGGTGAGCTTTGCTCAAACCAGATAAGCCTGTGCTCAAGCTGGCGACCTCGGGGTCTTGAACCTGGGTCCTCCGCATCCCAGTCCGACGCTCTATTCACTGTGCCACTGCCTGGTCAGGCTAAAATAATTTTTAAATGATAGAAATAATTATCTTGCTAATAACAACATTAATATTTTTGTCGTTAACTATATTTTCTTGAAATAATGTGATATTCATTCACAATCAATGTTCTGTAACATTTTGCATGTCTATTTTATCTTTTTTGCTGTACTGTTTTGTTTTCTAATGGTAGAGGGCAAAAATATCATGTGATTTGCTCTCTCCATAGCTTAGTCAGAAATTATTGTTTTTTATTACATTCAAAGCTTCCACACCATCAGTGTTAACTTAAACTATTTTTATATATACATTAGAAAAGTAATTTACCAAGTACAGTAAGTCTTCAAATACCCTTTTCCTTTAGTTGTTCACTAGAAAATTAGTGCTTCATATAAGTCATTATTGAAGAAAAAAATCTAGAATATACCATAAACATAGACATGTGAAAAGGCTAGCCAAGTATGCTTTCGTACAATTGTACAGCAAATTTTTCATCCTGGGTAATACTGATTTCTTTAAATCTTCAGTGGTTTTCTATTATTTAATAGTATTTTCTGACAAAAAAAATATATTTTAATTTGGATCATATTATTTTTCATGTATATTTTTCAGCTGTTTTTACTGCAGGGAAGATAATGTTTCCTAATGATATCTGACTTTTTCCTCCTTAAGTAGAAAATTTAATATATATTACATATTTAGAGGAATATTGTAAAGGCCTGGGTTAACCATTGCATGGTATTTGGAACCACTAGTAAAAATATTGTTGACATTTGTCTTCATTTTCTGCATAATTAGTGTCTTAGGAGTATGTTGGCTTTCAAACTACCATTGACTCATATTTCAAGATACAATATTTATTAAGGGCAAGATTAATCTTTAGAGATAGTAGATATAAATGCATATTTCATAGAGTCTTGATAATTTTGAATGAATTGGTGCAAATTTTTGTTAGATTACATTGACCTTGCTTTTATCTCTTAATGAAGCTGATGACTTACATGTTCTTATTGCCTTATATTATTTTAGAAAACCCATTAAAATGTTTTCCACAACTTTAGTACGGCATTTTAAAAATAAGTGAATATTAGAAGAGTATAATAAACCTGATGTGCCTGTCACCCAGTTTTAGTAACTATCACTGTATGGTATATCTTATATTCCTCTACTTACCCTCATCTTAGATTATTTTAACTCAATTCTCAGACAACATATCATTTTATCTATCTATCTATCTATCTATCTATCTATCTATCTATCTATCTATCTATTATCTATCTATCTATCTATCTATCTGGCTGTCTATATTTTAGTATGTATCTCTAAAGATTACTATAATACTAAACACATAAAAATTAATAGTACATTTTAAACATTATTAAATATTTAGTGTTTATTATTTCTTATAATTTTAATATTTTATTTTTGAAGATAAAAGAAATGGGTTGAGAATATCAGTCTGGGAAAAAAACTATCTACAGCACTTTCTGTTTGATTAGTTGAATGTGGGAGAAAAAAAAGACAGGAAGAATTTGAAGATGAAACTTGACTTTCTGGGTGAGTGATGATGTTGTATATTAAAATGAGGAAGGATGTAGAGGTGGTTAACATGAGAAAATAGAGTTCAGTTTAAGATACGTGGAAATATCAAAATGGAAATGACAAGTTGACATTTGGATAAATAAGTCTGGAACTCAAGAAGGGGGCATAAATTTAGGAATAAATGTAGTCTAGATGATATTTTAAAACTATGAGAACAAGAGCCTGACCAGGCAGTGGCGCAGTGGATAGAGCGATGGACTAGAAAACAGAGGACCCAGGTTTGAAACCCTGAGGTCGCCTGGTTTGAGCAAGGCTCGCCAGCTTGAGCCCAAGGTCGCTGGCTTGAGCAAGGGGTCACTCTATCTGCTGTAACCCCCCTGTAACTCTATATGAGAAAACAATCAATGAACAGCCAAGGTGCTGCAACAAAGAACTGATGCTTCTTGTCCCTCTCCCTTCCCTTTCTATCTGTCCCTCTCTCTGTCACAAACAAACAAACAAAAACTATGAGAACAAGAGAGATATCAAAGAGAGACTACAGATTAAGAAAAAAAGAGAACTAAGAACAAAGACTGTCTAGTCCTAACATCTTTAATGAGAATGAGAAGGGATGAGTGAAAGTAGAAAAATCAAGGGTAGAGTGCAGTGGAAACCCTGAGAAAAGATAGCTGAGGAGAGCAGGAGAGGATCAGCAGTGTTGGATGCTGCTGAGAGGTTTTATGCAATGAGGACTGGAAAAGTCCTCAACCAGTTTCAGACCCCACTGCTCCATTTCAGCTGTTGAGAAAGTCACCCAACTTATTTGAATCTGAATTTCATCATCTGTAAAATGGTGCTTATGAAAGGTGGTACTGGATGGTGGGAAGGGCAGGGGTGTGGGTCAGGAAGTGCCAGGCATTTCACTCAGCGCTGTAAGATGGTTGGTTAATTGTGGTGGAGAGGCTGGATGGAGTAAGGTGATCTCCTACCAACTCTAGAAATCTGTAAGACATGAGAATATGTAAAATAATATTTAACTTCACAGACCGATGGAGGGATTTTCTTTCTTTTCTCTATTTTTAAAAAATTGAATATATTGGGTAGCAGTGGTTCACATAATTACACAGAGTTCAGGTGCCACGTCTACAGCACATCTCTGTACACTGTATTGTGTATCTACCACCCCAGGTTAAGTCTTTGTCCGTCACCGTTTATCCCCAAAGAAGGGATTTTCTTTTTTTTTTTAATTTTATTTATTCATTTTAGAGAGGAGAGAGAAAGGGAGAGAGGGAGACAGAGAGGGAGAGAGAGAGGTGAGAGAGACACAGAGAGAAGGTGGGGAGGAGCAGGAAGCATCAACTCCCATATGTGCCTTGACCAGGCAAGCCCAGGGTTTCTAACCAGCGACCTCAGCATTTCCAGGTTGACGCTTTATCCACTGCGCCACCACAGGTCAGGCTAGAAGGGATTTTCTGAGTCACTCTGCAAACTACCAGGTAATTATAAGGTGTTGTTTGTGTTTATTGATAAGTCAAAGAGACAAAATATCAAAGGGAATTTTGTGACAGCTGTCTTCTAAGGTAAAAGTAACCATAATGGTGATTCCATGTAGAAGAAGCTGAAGATGGGATTGATTGTCGAGGCTGTGATCCTAAATGTTAGTGCAGCAACACCCTGAGAACTTAGAGGTCCTCAAGGCTTTGAGATTGGCTTGCCTCTGGTGTTATTAAGTGATATCCAGCAGGAAGGGTTGCCTTGCCCTTATACCGCAGAGCTATCTAGAAATGGTAGATAATCTAAAACACCCAGTTGGGTGGTCAGGTCAGAATCAGAACCCTGCCCACCTGCTTCTGTCATTTAATGCTATCTAGGGGAGATAGAGAAAAGAGGGGGAAGATCCCCGTTCCGCAGGTCCCTGCTGCGGAGATGGTGCAGAGGCGCGAGGAACCATTGTGTCCTCAAGCAGTGACCCCATGCATTAGGGAAGCCAGCTCAGAGCGCTTGGGGTCGGGAACTGAGCCGTGTTCTTCTCCAGTGCAGGAACCTGACCTGGGGTTCTCACACAGAAACTCGCCATCAGCGAAGGCTCAATAACACTGTTAAAAAAAAAAAAAGACTGAATTAGCCAGTCAGGCTGTATGCGTTAATGGAAGGCCTTTGTCACTGGCCTGTGATTTCATCTCTTTGGGATGATGTTGAAGATACTGTCAGTCATTCTGTCTCCCCAAACTGTTACCTATGGGGATGATTATACTTCTACTTTTGGAATTCCACCCTTTATGAGGCCTTGCTCTCTGACAAAACCCAAGTGTTCCAGGAGAGCAGAAAGGCATCATCAGATGTCGACATCTTCCTGCATTTGCGTCCTTTGGATCCTCACTGAGAGCAGCGTTTGACCAGGGATGCTGAGAAGAGGGAAAGTGAAAGTGACGGAGGGAGGAGGAAAGCCACCTGGGTGATGGTAACTCAAAAAATCTAATGTTGCAGACTTCAGAGTGTCCCTAGAGCTGGTCCTAAGCAAGTGTCCAAGGATGGCATGTATTCCCTGTTACTCATTTTTACTTTTTCATTTATTCTTTTACACTTTACTGTGAATAATAAACTGCTCTCAAAAATTAAGGGATATATTATCACTTCATATTCACTTGGAAATATCCTCTAATTTTTATGAGCAGTATATAATGAGTCAAATGCCATAGATACAGAAAGTCACATATTCTTTATACAGTTATACCTTGGTGCATAAAGAGGATTCAGATAATGGCTCTTAGTGTTATATCCCCAATTCAATGTAGCTGACTGACTAGCACTGTGACGTGAGCAAACACCACGCACCAGAGCTTTAGATGACACATCCCATTAACAACACTCAGGCAAGCAAAGAAAGATAAGCACTCTGGTACTTGGTGATTGCAAATTACAGATTAATGAATGTAATTTCTGGTTTCAGAGATTTTCCTAATTTGTTCTGTAACAGTGGGCTCAGCATTCACTAGCTCAGAAAGGGCTAGGGGAAGGCCTGCTAGGCAAGGCATCAAGGTCAGCTCAGCAGTCACTCAGTGTGCAGTCCGATCAGATAGAATTACCAAAGTTCATCTGACCTCTAGTGGCACGTTGTGAGATGAGCACACTTGAAATCCACTTAAAAGATTTGCTATGGAAATTCTGCCCACATCATTTCATATTAAAACTGTGAGAAACCTTAGTGGTGATCTACTTGGCAAGCTTCCCAAACATTGCCCCTCTCTACAGGTGAGGTCCAGAAATATTGGGTGATTTGATCAAGGTGGGAGACGGTAAAATTAGTAATGATAGAATACAGGTTTTTAGATTTCCATGGTATCATGACAGCGCCAGCAGAGAAAAAAAATGTTGATAAAGAAAAGCTTAGACATATGAAGTTCATGGCCTCTTTCTTTCTTTTTCTTTTTTTTTCCTTCCTTCCTTCCTTCCTTCCTTCCTTCCTTCCTTCCTTCCTTCCTTCCTTCCTTCCTACCTCTCTTCCTCCCTTCCCTCCTTCCTTCCTTCCTTCCTTCCTTCCTTCCTTCCTTCCTTCCTTCCTTCCTTCCTTCCTTCCCTCCTTCCCTCCCTCCCTTTCTTCTTTTCTTTTCTCTTCTCTTCCCTTTTCTTTCTTTCTTTCTTTCTTTCTTTCTTTCTTTCTTTCTTTCTTTCTTTCTTTCTCTCTTTCTCTCTCTCTCTCCCTTTCTGTCTGTCTATCTTTCTTTCTTTCTTTCTTTCTTTCTTTCTTTTTCTTTCCTTTTTTAGTGAGCAAGAGAAAGATAGACAGACAGAAAGGGAGAGAGATGAGAAACATCAACTCATAGTGGTGGCACCTTAGTTGTTCATTGATTGCTTTCTCATATGTACCTTGACTGGGGGGCTCCAGCTGAGCCAGTGACCCCTTGCTCAAGCCAATGACTTTGGGCTCAAGCCAGTGACCTGGGGTCATGTCTATGATCCCATGCTCAAGCCGGTGACCCCATGCCCCAGGCCTATGCTCTATCCACTGTGCCACCACCTGGTAGGGCTAAACTTTCAGACTTTCTAAAGGTGAGTCAAAAGCATCAAAATATTTTCAACTCAATCTTGGATATTTTAGCTCCAAGTATTTGAAGTAATCTGAGTCAAATTTATGGACCTGTTTAGCCATACTTAAATGTAAATGTCTTTGATGTTTTTCTCTTTGAGTTAGCTGTTTAGAACCATCATAGCAACAATCAAAGAATGGGATAATTCTAATAGTTTAATCAAATCAACATTAAATCATCCAATTCATTACTCAGTTCCAGATCTTAGGAATACTTACATTAGGACAAGATAAAAATATATGTCTGTATACTTAATTCCACACTCTTTATTTAAATTGCAGGCAAAGTAGAGAAAAGAATGTAGATTTCCAGTTTGAGCAGAGCTGAGTTAGCATTCTGGCTCATCTGTGCATTAATTTCTATTGCTGCTGTAATACATTACCATAAACCCAGTGGCTTAAAACAACACAAATTTATTCTCCTACATTTCTGGAGGTTACAAGTCTAAAATAAGTGTTAAGAGGCACTGCGGGGTCAGCAGAGCTGGTTTCTTCTGCAGGTTCCATTTCTTGCTTCTTCCATTTCTGGTGGTTGTTGGCACTCTTCAGCTCCTGGCTACGTTGCCCCAGCCTCTGCCTCGGTGGTCATACCACTTTCTCCTTTTCTGTAGTCAAATTTTCCTCTTATATGAACATATGTGATTGCATTTAGAGGACACCTAGATAACATATACTAATTTTCTCAGAAACCTTAATTTAATCACTGTTATAAAGCCTTTTTTTCTGTGTGAGGTAATACTCTCAGGTTTTAGGGATAAGGACACAAACTTTTTTTGAGGCTATTATTCAGCCCACCACCATGTCTTGGCTGTGTGATATTGATCTAATCATCTTAACCTCCCTTACAGAATTGGTTGTGAGGATTAAAATAAAGGATAAATAAAATATACCCAGCAAGTTGCCTGATACTCAGTAGACGTTGAACAATATTTTCTTTTAACCCTTAGTTTAATCAATAGATGAAATCTCCAACAGCAGATTATGTACATCAGAGTATTTACATTCAGTGGAGTCCGATATCTGGTTTCCGGAATTGGGGCTAACATCCGGTGGGTGAGGTGGACACCACAAACCCCTACAACACCATGCTTGTCGGTCCAGTGTTCCCTCAGAGATGCGCTTCCCTCTCTGGCCTCTGAATGGTACGTCCTGCATTCTAATTCTGGAAACCTGGGTGTTTTTCTCACCCCATTGCCCTTCTTCTAGTTTGCATTGATACAAAATTTCATTGCTGGTAATCAAATTTATTGTCTTTTGAAATAATTATGTCCTGTGGCAATCAATGAACAAGTCTACCAGATGGCACATAAAGTGTGTGCTGCATAGAATGACTATTGCAGTAAGTTAACCCTGTTTTACCATTTTTTGCTCTGCCATGGCTTTGTTGGCAGAAACACTTTAAAAAGGTACAATCGCATTTGGCCGAGTCTGCTGTGCTTTCATCATCTTTTTAGTGTTCCTGTTCAATGCAGACTTAGAGAGAATGGGTGTAGTAGAATGCAGTTTCTTCAGTTGGAAATGATTAATTGATAATCACTCTGAAGGCCTTACTCTGGAAGTCTCCCATGAACTACAGGCTGTGACCTGGCTGCTATCAAGCTGAATGGGACTTTCAGAAGTAGTGGTCTTAGACAGCATAGGGTTCACAGTTTTTAAATTGCATATACCTTCAGATGGGCAAACACTCCATACTTTTCCCAGTGGTCATATCTACTGTTCTGTAGGCCAACTACAGTATGTATGATTCCAGACATTTTTGCGACCTACCAGTTCCCTGAATTCATTTTTTATTCTGGGGCAGAAACTGACATCTATGGAAAAAATAGTGGGAAAAGAAAGGCTGATAGCTATTTCTCCTTAAAACGTTTTCTCCCGCCCCAGTGAAAACATAGTTCTGACCTTAGAGTCCCATGGACATTGCTGAATACGGCTTCAGTTACCCTCTGACAGCCCTTTCCCATTCAGAGTGTCACAGGTTTGATGAGTTGTCTTCCAATGGCTCTGCAACTACCTGGCTTCATGACTGTGGACAAGTTAGCAAAGGTACCTAGATCCTATTCATAGAATGCAGGAAATGGAACTAGATGACCAGCAAAACACTGTTTCTCAAACATTCTGTATTTTAATAATGTTTCAGTGGCAAAGGTAACTTTTTGCTGATAGAAACAAAACCGATAATAAATATGGGAAGGAGAAGAAGGCTGGATAGACAGGTGGAGTAGCCCTGGGGGAAGGAAGAGAAAGAGGTGGAGTAGCTCAGAGAATCTGTACTGGTGACTCTGGTGTGCAGCCACATTTCTTGTCTTTCCTCTGCTCTGCTTTGGTTTTCATCTTTATCAGATCATCAGGAAAATTTCTGCAGCTCAGAAACTCTTTGGTTCTTTTTTTTTTTTTTTTTTTTTTTGTATTTTTTCTGAAGTTGGAAATGGGGAGATAGTCAGACAGACTCCCGCATGCGCCTGACCGGGATCCACCCAGCATGCCCACCAGGGGCGTCACTCTGCTGCAACCAGAGCCATTCTAGTGCCTGAGGCAGAGGCCATGGAGCCATCCTCAGGGCCCAGGCCAACCTTGCCCCAATGGAGCCTTGGCTGTGGGAAGGGAAGAGAGAGACAGAGAGGAAGGAGAGGGGGAGGGGTGGAGAAGCAGATGGGTGCTTCTCCTGTGTGCCCTGGCTGGGAATCAAACCCAGAACTCCTGCACGCCAGGCCGATGCTCTACCACTGAGCCAACCAGCCAGGGCTTCTTTAGTTCTTTATTACTGCATTTCCCTTGGACTTCTATGCAAGTCATATCCCGGAGAGCACTCGTGGACACGCTTGTTCGTCAGCCACGGCTTTTATTTCTTCTGTCAATACTCTGTGATTCATCAGCATTTTATGTGTGCCCTGCAGTGCAGGAGAAATTCCTGGTGAGATCAGAATCCTCTAAAGGTAGAGTTTTAAATAGAAAATTCTGTAAACACAAAACCAATTTTACTGGACACTACTGAATCAACATGTTTGGAATTGCAATTCTATCCCTGAGCAGGACGGGTACCTCAAGGTATTGGTTTTTCAGAGCTAAGTGGATGCTCTACCCCATGAGAGGTAGGAGTGTTTTCCAGTCGCAAAAGCCTAAATACACAGACCAGTGATGACGGACCCAAGGGAAAGCCTGCACTCAACGCGGATTACAGGGAAGCCAGAGTTGCAGTTGACTCTTAGTCCACTAGATGGAGGTAGAGGAGCACAGGAAAGAAATCATCCTGGGCTGCTAATCAAGTTGATGTAGACGCTAAGAGGGAAGCTGATCTGTCATCAGGTTAAGATCTCCATGTAAAATTTATAATTTTCCTACAGTCAGATAGTAGTGGGAAACAGCGGCGTGAGGCATAAGGCTGTTTGTAAGACCTTTTGATTTTATGCAAAAGATCTTTCTATTCTTCCATCACCATCAAATAGCATTTTTTACCTTTGCTTGATTTTGGCATCTTTTAGATTTTTTGTAGCTGAATCTACGGATGGACTTTACTTTGAGTCCATGCCAGCCCCAAGTCCTGTTGAAATCCTGCGAGCAGCAGGAAGGGTAGCAGATGCCTCTGTGCAGGTGCATTTGATCAGCTGAGCTGAAATCATATATTTGAGTGGCTGACATTTCCAGCTTGCGGGTGGGATTAATTTCTACCTCTTACCAAGATTCATATGGTGAAGAATTCATCAAATAGAGAAGGGATTTAGATACTGGTTCATATATTGAAATACTGACCAACACTAAATTCAGGTGGTCGCAACATATTGGTAACTTAAGTACTAACTAGTATCCCAATTTCCTTCTTTTCTCCCCCTTTCTCTCCTCCCTCTCTCTGTCTCTGTTCTTCCTTCTCCCACCTTTTTCACTCCTCCCTCCTTCTCTTTCTCCACCCATCTTTTTCTTTTTTCTCTCTTCTCTTTCTCTTCTTTCCTGTCCAGAAGATCCTGCATCTGGGACCTGAAGGGTGAATCCTTGATAACTTTCCAGCTTCGGGTTCTCGAACTCTGTTTTCTCTCCCATTTGATTGTACCTTGCCCAGGATTCTTCTACTCAGACCTAGTGTGAAATCACACTTGTGATGGAAGCCTTGGTACCCATTCCTCCATCCTTTTCTTAGGGACTAGAATTCTGTAACATGAACAGCTATCTAGTAAGTAAAGCTGACCACTGCTGTGTCTTCCCCATGTATTTCTGTCCCTAGAATGTGTCTCCTAATGTGCGTCATTGTGTGGGTGACAACTGAGCTTTTTAATGAAGTGTAGGGTCAAATAAATACCCCTGGAAGTGGGGAGATGGTGGGGAAAAAAAAGGAGCAGGTCGAGTCAGAGACACAGCCTCAGGTGGGACAACACCTCAAAAAGACAATTGTTTTGGTGCCTTCTGTTTTTATTTAAAAAATGTCTGTGAAGTTTGCATTATACTAATATGCCTCCAGGTTTGTTTTACTATATTAAACTGTATTTAATTATGTTGTCATTGAGAAAAATTGTTCCAAGAAGACCCATCATGTTTATCTGTGACTTAACATCCTTCTGGCCATCATCAATAATTACCCCTTGCACCCGAGATTCCTAGTGAAGGCTGGGCAGGAGCAATGGGGAAGATGCTAGGCTTTGGAGTCAGACAAGCTGCGTTTATCTCAGCTGCTACAGATTAGTGGCTGTGTATCCTTAGGCACAGCCAGGCCTCTCTTAGCCTTAGTTTCCCCATTTATACATAGGAATAATTGTGAATACATGGGCTTATTGTGAGGATTATGAAACAAAAGGATAGAAAGTGGATAAAGCACTCAGCATAGCACCAGATGTACAGTAAGCACACTTAATAAGCATGTTTTATCATTTTTATGAACAAGCCATTTGCATACTACATGCAACCACCTGTTTGCTACATGTAAACTTAGTTCTGTCTTTTCAAGAGTACCAAGTTAAAATATAGCTTCTCATAATGCAAAAGCAAGCTAGAAAACATCAGAGCTGCTTTGATGCTGTTCCTTGTGACAGTTTGTGCCTCTTTCAGTGAGGCAACCTATATAAATAAAACATTTTCAGTTTAGAGAAAATGAGTGGGAGTGAGGTGAAGACTGGGCTTATTTTTCACTTGCAGAGCTCAACGGCTTGGCTCTGAAATGCTCGGGTGACTTGGAAGTTGGCAGCTAGTTGGAGCCATAAGGTTTTTAGGAGCTTGGACAAGACAGCATTTCAAGGAAGATGAAAGAGTAGCAGTTGGCTCTGGCTATATAGAACTCGGTTTTTAAGTTTGGTTTCTGACCTCCTGCAATGACTCTAGTCCCTTATCGCTCTCCCTCGCCAAACAAAGCAGGGATAGAAGTCCTGTAGGGTTCAAGGACTAGCTAATTCTTCATGGTGGCTCAATAAATTTTGGGAGAGGATCTGAGAAACAGTCATCTTAAATAATCTCTTGAACAGAACTTATTAATCTAGAAGAAGTAGGGAAATGAGTTTTGGCTCCAACCTGTTGAACAGTTTGTGTAGTGGTGAAGGAAGAGATAGTGCCTACTTCAAACACAAGTATCTCCCAGACACCTCTAGGATTAAGGTATTATCTTACATTCTTATGGAAACAAGAAATTTAACATGGTGGCCTGGCACCAAGTATATATTTTACACGTGAATGAGAAAAACAACGTATATTCATGCCACACTTTACTTAACATAATCACTGATGCAAGCTCCCTTGGCACAAGGATTCCCTTAATCAAATAATTAGTTAAACTAACAAAATACTTACATGGTCTGAGGCAGCATGCTGTGGATCTGATTCTACAAGATATAGCTCTTGCACTTAAGCTCACAGTCTAGTTGGAGGGAGACACAAACAAACAGATGATTACAACATGCTAGCTCTGCCTGAAGGAGTCAGGGAGAGGCCTCACAGCTGAATGCCTGGACAGTTATGTCTTTGGAAGGTATGTGGTTGTTTCAAACAAATTCAAAACAGAATTTGAAGAATTCTGGTACTGTGGAAGACTGGGGCTGGAACTAGAAGGTAAGAGATCACCGCTCCAACCATTTTACACTTTAAAATCTAAAGGAAGGCTTAAAGGTCTCTGTGCCTTGCCGGGTATAAAGTTGGGGAGGAGGGGGGGATAGTCCATGATGATTTCAAGGCAAAGAACTGGGTGCTCAGGAGAATCAGGAACAGGAAAGGAAAACAAAAGGAATAATTCTGCTCTGAGAGTAAGATAAATTTAGAGTTTACAGTTAACGCTGAGATGTAATTTCTCCGTCTATATTAAGGAATATAGAATGTAGCAAAGTAGGTTTAGAGTTGTTTATATGGAAAATAATATAATAGCCTGACTAGGTGGTGGCACAATGGATAGAACATTGTCGGGGATGCTGAGGACCCAGGTTCGAAACCCCGAGGTCTCCGGATTGAGCGTGGGCTCATCTGATTTGAACGTAGGCTCACTAGCTTGAGCTCAGGGTTGCTGGCTTGAGTGTGGGCTCATGGACATGACTGCATGGTCACTGGGTTGAGTCCAAAGGTTGCTTGCTTGCAGCCCAAGGTTGCTGGCTTGAGTAAAGGGTCACTGGCAGGGGTCACTGGCTCAGCTAGAGTGCCCCAGTCAAGGCACATATGAAGAAGCAATCAATGAAAAACTAAGGTGCCACAACTATGGGTTGATACTTCTCATCTCTCTCCCTTTCTGATTGTCCCTATCTCTCTCTCTCTCTCATAAATAATAATAATAATAATGTAAATAATAATACAAGAATATTCACAACTGTAAACCTACTTTTGCCCCACCCTGTATATTAGTAGCTAAGGCTCTTGGAGATTTATTAATAAGTCTTACTGCCAATACCCACTGATAATGTCTAAAAGTTTAAATTTATAAAATTAAAGTATACTTGGGAAGAAAGCAAGTTAGATGAAAATAAAGGTATTTTCAACATATACTAACAGGGCTATAAATCAAGGATTCTTGGAAATGCTAATTGAATGAGTAAAATGAGAAACATTAAAAATAATTAAAGTAATGCTCCCTCTGAAGTACGCTATAGAGGAAATCATTAATTTCCCCAAATACTCTTGGCTTTATTTCCTGAAAGTCTCTCAAATCTGTCTCTTTGTCCTGAATCACATTTCTTTGGTTTAGTTTCAGTTTTCTTTCTCCATCTTCTGGGATAATAGGAGACCGCTAACTTTCCTCTTTGCTCTAGTCTCACTGGCCCGGTCTTTTTTTTTTTTTTTTTTTTTTTTTACAGAGTCAGAGGAGAGTCAGAGAGAGAGACAGATAGATAGGGACAGACAGACAGGAACGGAGAGAGATGAGAAGCATCAATCATCAATTTTTCGTTGTGACACCTTAGTTGTTCATTGATTGCTTTCTCATATGTGCCTTGACCGCGGGCCTTCGGCAGACTGAGTAACCCCTTGCTCAAGCCAGCCACCTTGGGTCAAGCTGGTGAACTTTGCTCAAACCAGATGAGCCTGCGCTCAAGCTGGCGACTTTGGGGTCTCGAACCTGTGTCCTCTGTATCCTAGTCCGATGCTCTATCCTCTGCGCCACCACCTGGTCAGGCTTTTCTTACTGTTAACTGAGTGACCGCTTCAAAAGACACATTGCCACATAACAGGATTTGGTTAAACTCAGCTTTCAGCTCTCATTTGTCTGTCGCATCTTGGTGCTTTCTGAGATTCTAATATTTGAATTTTTCACAGTTGACCTGGGCTCTAGATACCATATATCCTTATGTATAAGACACACATTTTTTCAAAAAAATTTGAGGTCTAAATGCTGGGTACATCTTATACAGTGGTTGGAGATTTTTTTACTTACATTTCTCACTTTCTCGCTCTTGTTTTTGCACTCATTGTTGAAGATAGTGATTTGTCATCAGACACAGAAGAGGACAAGATAATGGATCAGAGTTTTCACAGTGATGAGGAGTTGTATGAATTTTATGATGAATAAAACTTGAGTTCAATAACTTTAGGTAATACTTTTTTTTTTTGTCAAATTTCAGGTCCCAAAATTAAGGTGTGTCTTATACATGGGGAATACAGTAGTTGTAAACACATTGATCTCCCCACATTAAGGTGTGTACTTTTTGAGCTAAGGGGTAATGCCTTATTCATTTCTATTTTTTTTTAGTCTATCACCATATCAGTGGTAAGATTCAGCCAGTTTACACGGGTTTGGCAGAACTGATACCTAATTATTTGTTGAGTTCGGTGGACCAGTTGTTCAAATGGCACTTGTAATCAGGGTTCTAAGGTGGGTGCCCGGGCAGCTGTCCAACGTGGAAATCACAAATTTACATTTCTTATTTTTTTTGAGCGTTCACCTGTGTGACTGTGTATTCTAAGCGCCCAGAGTAATGTTCTTTCTGTCCGTATGTGAAAAAAATTTGACAGAACTATACTTGTAATATTTATTTATTCATTTCATAAAACTCATTATACCTTTGATTAAATACTACATTTTAATTCCCTTTTGTTTGTTAGTTCAGTAAACAAACATATAACATAAAGAGAAAAAGTATATATGTACCACATCTTCTTTATCCAATCATCTATTGAAGGGCTTTTTGGTTGTTTCCATGTCTTGGCCACTGTGAACAATGCTGCAATGAACATGGGGCTGCATGTGTCTTTACGTACCAGTGTTTTTGAGTTTTGGGGGTGTATACCCAGTAGAAGGATTGCTGGGTCCTTTGGTAGTTCTATTTTTAATTTTTGAGGAACCACCATACTTTCTTCCATAATGTTTGTACTACTTTACATTCCATCAACAGTAGATGAGGGTTCCTTTTTCTCCACAGCCTCTCCAACATTTGTTATTACCTGTCTTGTTGATAATAGCTAATCTAACAGGTGTGAGGTGGTATCTCATTGCAGTTTTGATTTGCATTTCTCTAATAGCTAATGAAGATGAGCATCTTCTCATATACCTGTCGGCCATTTTTACTTCTTCCTGGGAGAAGTGTCTGTTCATGTCCTCTTCCAATTGGATTGTTTGTTTGTTTGTTGTTGTTTTGTGATTTCTTTGTATATTTTGGATATTATGCCCTTACTACTCAGCCATAAGAAATGATGGCATTAGATCATTTACAACATGGATGGATCTTGATAACATTATACTGAGTGAAATAAGTAAATCAGAAAAAACTAAGAACTGTATGATTCCATACATAGGTGGGACATAAAAATGAGACTCAGGGACATGGACAAGAGTGTGGTGGTTAGGGGGGGGAGAGGAGGGAGGAGAGGGGAGGGGCACAAAGAAAACCAGATAGAAGGTGACAGAAGACGATTTGACTTTGGGTGATGGGTCTACAACATAATCATATGTCAAAATAACCTGGAGATATTTTCTCTGAATCTATGTACCCTGATTGATCTATGTCACCCCATTAAAGTAATAATAAAAGAAAAAAATAAAAATAAATAAAGAGAAAAAGTGCCAAATAACCAGGAGTTACAAGCTGTTTTCATAGAACATATTCCTTTTGGTACATTTTTTTTAATATTTAAAATAGTTATTATGGCTGAGAACCTGTTATTAAATTACTTGAATCCCACTACTGTACCATATCTTTTTCATATTAGGTTCTCAATTAATATAGGTTTGTTATGGACTTAATTGTGTCCCCACAAAATTCATAAGTTGAAGGCCTAATTTCCAATGTTACTTTATCTGGAGATAGGGTATTTAAGGAGATAACTAAGGTTAAATGAGGTCCTATGGGTGGGGTACTAATCTGATGAATGAGTATTCTTGTAAAAACAGAGACACCAGAACTCTCTGTCTTTCCATGCACATACACAGAGAAAAAACCATCTGAGGTCCCAGAGAGAAGCCATTGTCTGCAAGCTGAGAAGTCTCACAAGAAACCAACCCTTCAAATCTCCAGAAGAGTAAAAAAGTACATTTCTTCTGTGTAAGCTGCCAGTCTGTGGTATATTGTTATGGCACCCTGAGCTGACTAGGACAGGGTTGAATTAGGCAGACATGTGGGTTGTCTCTAGTAGCCATTTGCCACAAAAAGTCTAGGGTGCTTGGTGGTGCAGATCATCTCAATATTTGTGTGACAGAAACAGAGGAGCAAGAAAGTGAATCACTGACTGTGGGCTGGAGGCTGCTGTTAGAGACTTAGCCCCCGATAAGCATCCCAGAGAACAGTCAGGTATTTTAAAGACATGCACACTATAAGAGAGATTTTTTGTTGTTGTTGTTGTTGTTTTTCCTGCAGTCTTACTTTCTTTACACAAACTGCTGGGATGTGATGATGACCCAAGGGAAGTTAATATTGTTAGAGAAAAGAGCAAAAGAAGAATTGCTGGAGGTGTAAGCATGTGTCTGCATGTGTCAGGACTCAGAGGGCTTTATAGGCTCATGAATCAAGCCTGTGGCATCCAAATTTTGATTTAAGAGCATCCACTGGGGAGCAAATTTTATTTTAACTTTGCTTAAACCTTCCAGAGCAAAGAGATCCTTCAGACATGCACTGTGAACTCCCTTGCACAGCAACACGGGACACTCAGGGGATGGATGTTTCCCGTAATTTACTGCCCACATCGACTAGACACACACCACTGCTCCCCTGCACAGCAGAACAGCGTTTGGAGAGGGGCTCTGGGCAATCTGGCCTCCTGTTTTCTGTGTGGTTGCTGCTCCATAGTTACTCTGGGAATTAAGATAGAAAGAAAGTCAAAGAATTATGATACTTAAAAAAAAAAAGGGTAATGGGGCTTTGTTAAGCTGCCTCACAAGCAGTGAACCCTCAAACCAAAACTTAGTGGGAAGTATCAAAGCTGAGTCTTACTTTCACGGCTGCCACAAGTTTTTAACATCTGCTACGTATTCCCTCATCTAATTTACTCCATCCACTTGGTCTGACTGGGTGCGTGTGTTTGTGATTGAGCTCTCTCCCACAGTGATGTTTGTGATGTAACGCTCCTGGTTATGAGAACAATACTTCCTCAGATTTGCATGATATAATTTGAAGAGTGCTTTCTCATCTTTTATGTAATTTGATTTATGCATTGGCTACATCAGGTTGCAAGTTAATGCAAGGACAGAAATTGTTTTATTTAATTCACCTCCTGGTGCTACACAGCCCAGCACTTTCCAAATTTATTCACCAATGATTCATTCAATAATTATGGTAGGTTTTAGAGACATAAAATTTTCGTTCAGATGAAAGACCAAACGTATTCCCACAGAGATGTTTTTTCTTAACATCTGATCTGTAGGCAACTCACATAGTTAAGAAAGCTCATGGTTTAATACGGACTCTTTTGTTTTGTTTCATGATTTGTTATTTGTTGAATTTTGCTTTGATTTTTGACTTTGAATTTTATCTCTCCTAAAGCAACTCAATGTTATGCTTAAAGGGTGTTTGATCTTTCGTCAATCATAAATTCTCAGGAAAACAGGATCTATGTGATTATTTTATGTGGTAGTTAATTGAGAAGTTTGAACAAACAAGAATTAGTGTTTGACTCTTTGCATGGTTCACTGAATTACATAAAATAGTGGTGATACTATCAGTTTCTTTATATAAATAATTCCATCTGAGTTTATTGCTTTTTTAAAAATTTAACTTAAATTGAAATATGTTTCTTGAGAGTTGTAGATAATGACATTATATACAGCAGATATTATGATCATGCCTAAGCTCATCTCTGAATGTTCAAAATAGTATATTTTTCTGTAAGCCTACATATTATCTTAACATATTATATTATAAGAGGAGAAGTTTTTGAAAAAGAGAAAAGTATACTATGAGTTTGTTTACTATTTTCTGTTAAAAATGAAGCTATATTCCAAAGCCTGTGAATGATCCCAAAACCATAAAATAAAGCAATGATGTTAATTTATTTTCTCAGCCATTATATACATTTTTTTTCTTTTTGCCCAGAATTTGTTTTAATGCTAGGAAAAACAAGCAAATAAAATACCCAGCATGGTCCCACAACCATAAGTTAATTGAATTTTATAAATCAATTAAAAGTGTGATTCATAGCATTAGTAGGAACATGCCTGTGGTGTTATAACAATTTGTGAGCACCTCTGCAATACATATTTCTTGTCTTCATTAATAAGGCCTGCATGTTCGGATGGTTACATAAAATATATTTAAAGAAAAGAGAGACAAAAAGTGTGCCGTTGCCTTTACTGCTGCTTGACCTTCCTTCTCAATTATAGTACATTTCAAGTTCAATGATACCCATCAAAGAAGCCAAAAATAGCTTAGTTTAGGTAGGAGGCAACCTAAAAAGTGTGTGGATCTCAAACCAATGCAGAAAAGGGTAAGATTGCCACTGCCAGGTGATGGCCACCAGATGGCAGTGTGCCTCAAGAAATAGGGGGAAGAGGGCTCTTCCGCATCTGGCTGTTGAAAATCGAGCAAAACACTATCTGCTGCTCTAAACCAGAGACAGCGACAGAGATCTGAAAGTGTTCAAATATTTCAAATCTTTCAGAAAACTTTGGAAAAACTGCCTCTTGCCAGCCGCAAGTGCTTAGTTGCTGAGGTTGAATACTGGGCGATTCTGGATGTAATATTTATTTATTAGATTGCAGATCTCTTCGGAACTGCCCTCCTCAGAATGCAGCCGAGCGTGTGGAACACTGCAGGGTCCTGGGCGAGGGCAATATCAGCTTTTTATTTTTCATCCTCTTTTTTTTTTTTTCCTCTTGAGGTAATCTCATTGACTCCAGGGGTTTCAATCTCATCTACACCCCGATAACCACAGATCTCCATTTTAGGATGTTTCACACACATGTTGAATTTCACTTGTCCTTAACTTAACCTTAATATCTGCTGCCCCACAACCTACTTCTTTTACAGTGCTTGCCAGTTTACCATCTAAACCATCTCTTAAAACTGAAAATCTGGAAGCCATTTTTAAACTCCTTTCTCTTCCGCATTCTTAACATCCATTCAGTCTGAGGATGTTTTGATTCTTTTTGTCTCCAAGTTTTTCACCATTATGCCCACGTTTACTGTGCCTTGAACCTAGTCCCTGATCCTGCACAGAGACTCTAAAATAATCCCTGTGAATCCATTTTTACCCTCTTCCTGTTCATTCTCTGCATCCAGAGTGACCTTTAAAATGCAAATCAGATGGTGAGACTTTTGGCCTCACTCTGATATTTGCCACTCTCCTCAGTCTTTGAGCTAGCTACACTGACTCATTTCATTCCCATTTTATTCTTTCCAACTTCAAAGACATGACCCATGCTATTACCACTGTTTGTAATGCTATTCTTCCCCTTTCTTTGACTAGTATCTGATCTTTCAGACCTCACTTGCTCAGGAGGCCTTCCCTAACCCAGAAGACTAGGTTAGACCTAGATCCTATGAGATCATTTGCTACTTGTCCTGTGTTGTACTTACTGCACTTGCAATCTCTTGTTTGCTCTTTTCTGCCAGACTCTCAGTGCCATGAGGATAGAGACACGGCTGTCTTGTCCATCACTGTCTTCTGTGCCTACCACAGTGCCTAAGACACAGTTGTCATTCAATACATATTTGTTGAATGGATGACCCCATGGATGGAAATATTTGTGAGAATTGAATAAAAGGGTTAGCAGACATAATTTAATTCTTTTTAATGGTGGCTATAATGGTAGGTATGCGTCAAATAAGTTTGCAAATATGATGTATATGTTTGCTCGCTTATAGTTTGCATTGCGTGTGGGGGATAGGCTGTAAGCAGGTAGAATCATTATAGCTAAAGGCTTAGTTTTAAGACTAAACCTTTCCCACCCTTCTAATACTAAGATTTTTTCAAAACTAAGTTTTTCCCCACACCCTTGACTGTTGCATGACGTGGGATGGTGCACTCTCATGAGGAATCCCATTTATGCCTCAGATAAGTGGCTTTGTATCAGAGACTTCCTTATTTGTATATTGGCTTAAAGGTTTGGATTTCTATGCTATAAAATGGGGCAGATTGGGGGCTCACTCTCTCTCTCGGTTCCTGAAATTAGCATTGCAGCAGAAAG
Source organism: Saccopteryx bilineata (assembly GCF_036850765.1). Classification (NCBI taxonomy): domain Eukaryota; kingdom Metazoa; phylum Chordata; class Mammalia; order Chiroptera; family Emballonuridae; genus Saccopteryx; species Saccopteryx bilineata. The sequence goes on from NC_089497.1 coordinate 31,018,720, forward strand.
GCAGCCAAGATGGCGGAGTGCTGAAGGAGAAGCCAGTTTGTGCAGAGTTTGTGCAGAGAGAAGGAGATGAGGAACAGAGGTGAATAAGGCTGGTGAGGTAGAAACCTTTGATTCTAGGAAACTCGGATGAGTCAGTGGCTTTGGGAGCCCTGAATGGACAGGGAAGTATTTTCCCACTGTGTGTTTTTCTTGCCTGCTGGGTACAAGCTAGGATTAAAGATAATGGCACACCAATTCTTGGCTCCATTGTTTCATTACCATCTGTCTGAATCAAATGCAAACCTGCACGGGCCAGGTGGCTGTGATGGTGGCTGTGGCTACTGGCTTTACAGTAGGGTATTTTGGGTGGTGTTGGGATGGAGACACTACTGTAATGGGAGAATGTGGGGCATGGTTATAAAACCCTAATTGTATTTCTCCTGGACTGTGCCCTGAGTCCACAATCTTCCTACAAAGAAGGACCTTTAGCATCTTTTCCTGTCAGAATTTACAGAGGAATGTAGTATATTTGGAAATTCTAGAATAGCACCTTTCAGTAGGACTTTCTGTGATAATGGAAATGTTTTGCGGTATCTGAACTGTGGTAGCTGCTCCTCAAATGTGGTTTTGAACACTTGGAATGCAATAAATACAAATTAGGAACTGGATTTTTTATTCTGTTTAATTTAAATAAATTCATATTTAAACTTAAATAGCCACATGTGGCTAATGACCATTGTATTGTACTGTATGAGACAGGCCTAGAGGATGTGGATTTGGCTGAGATGAAGATGGCTGAACGCGTCAAAGGTTTTGTACTGAAGTGTCTTACACAGAATCTGAGTTATGGATTTGACATTCTTTTATTTATACCGATACTCCGTTTTCAACAAGCATGTAAAATCATATCTTTCTGGAGAAGAAGTAAGATGTGGATGGTTTCTCTATAGGAAAACATATGGGGATATTTTATAAGCCTGGCTTCCTCATTCTTAGAGTGTATCATCTTCTGATTCAATGTAGTAGCTTTCATTTCCCATCAGATAAAAAGAGGTGACTCAAATATGTTTCAAAAGTCACTTTCAGAAAGCAGTTGGTTGAAATATCACTCTGCCTCCTGGGATACCAAACGGTAAGTCTTTGAAACAAAGCAGGCGCTGTGCTGCTTCTAGAATTTCAGTGCGTCTTGTTAGTGTTGCTATCGAACCACTTGATGATTTTATGTCATGTTTCATGACATCAAAGCACTTTACAAAATTGAATTCATGTTTCCAACACTTGTTCAGGTTCACTCATTTGGACAGAACAATGCTACTTAATCTTTTTCATGTGAAGAGTACATGAAAAGTACCTAACCTTTTCCTGTGTGTACCCAATACACACAAGAAATGCAATTTGTACGTCACAGTTTGGTCAAGGGACAAGGCTGAAAAAGACTGGAAGAGCCTGGCTTTGAATGATCCAGGCTTTACTAACCTCTCATGAGAGCTGAGGAAATTGTCAACTCAGTGCAATGGTAACCCGTTTGTCACCCTGCAGCTGGACAGCTCTGCTGGCTTGGTGCTCATGAGCCAGGACAATGCTTCCTAAAATCTCATGTTTATGTGAGTCACCTGGACATTTCATTAGCAAATAGATTCTGATTCAGGAGGTCCTGCCTTTCTAACCAGCTCTTAAGTAACACTAATGCTGCTGATCCACCAACTTTAATTTGAGTTGTCAGGTGCTAGGAGATAAATTGAGTTTATACTTTGGTCAGTTTTGCATTAAAAACTGCTCTTATGTCACTATAAAACTTATTCTTTTTTCATTTACAGTTGACACTCAATATCATTTTATTTTCAGGTGTATAGCATAGTAGTTAGACAATCATATAATTTATAAAGCAACCCCCCCTGATCATTCTAGTCCCCACCTGGCATCATACATAGTTATTACAATATTATTGACTATACCCCCTATGCTGTACATTACAGCCCTGTGGCTATTTTGTAACAACCAGTTTGTACTTCCTAATTCCTTTGCCTTTTCCCCTATCTTCCTTACCCCCTTCCATCACCCAACTCCTGCCTGCTCATAAGCAGGCCAACATAGAGTTATTACATCATGTCAAAAGACCTTACCTGACGATTCAGTTGAAGGAATTATGGGATAGCTTTTGACCAGGATTGGGCAACCAGCATTCTAGATCTAACTCTCCACTGACTGGCTAACTTACTATAGGGAAGGTTTTAAATACTTTTGGGTCTCAAATTTTTATCTTGCAAACATGGGTCATGTTGGCTGTGGAGGGGCAAACTCCCTTTTACTCTTTGTCTTAACACAGGTATTTGCAGTGTCAAGGATGTGTGTGATGCGCTGCTGGCTACTTCTTAACAACCAGCAAGGTGAGCTGAGCTATCAGTCAGAGAAGTGACTGCTTTGTAGGAAAAAGGTAAATTTAAAAGTAATAGTAATACTGAGTTGCGCTTTAAGGTTTTATAGAGCCACTTGCTTAAATTCTAATCTATTAATGCTGTGAGTGAAAGGACACTCAGCCATGTGCCAAATACAGGATGGGGACTTAGCAAATTCTTGATGATAATGATAATGGAGGTGGAAAGCATTCTGTGATTGTAAACGAGAGCCATGCACATAGTAGGTGCACAATAAGCAGTGGTTAGGAGAATGAATGCATCACATCAGTGACGGCTGCTGAGGCACTGTGGGTTTCTCTGCTCTCGAGGAGGTGAGCTGTAGCAGAAGAGCGGTTGCTTCATCCCTACCATGATCACACAGCTCATCCATCTTCCAGACTTTCTCTCCTCTCAACTTTGGTGAGTTTTCTAAAATGCTCCCTTGAGTTTTATGCACTGGTGTGAAAGGTCGGCGTCCTTATAATCATATTCACGGACAAATGAGCCTGCACTATTCAGAGTTGTCCAACTTTTCCTCAGCTGTTGGTAGGGTTGTAAAATTATGATCTTATACCATAAGTTCCCAGTTAAAAATAATCTCTTTATTGCTTACCCAGTAAAACAAATGAAAAAATACTCAGAGCCGTGTACTTGCACAGATAGACATGAAGATTTGAGTCAGCACGCACTCGTAGACATTTAAATGAAGTGTTGGGCAGATAAAATATATTATACTCACTTTGTTAAAGATGGCACTGCCCACATAGAAGCCGATCACCCAGGTGATATTAATGTGTGTTGGGGGCGGGCTGTGGGCAGGCAGGATACTTGTAGCCTGGGGCTTGGTTTTAGGACTAAGCCTTTCCCACCCTTTTTGTTTGTTTGTTTGTTTTCATTTTTCTGAAGCTGGAAACAGGGAGAGACAGTCAGACAGACTCCCGCATGCACCCGACCGGGATCCACCTGGCACACCCACCATGGGGCAACGCTCTGCCCACCAGGGGGCGATGCTCTGACCATCCTGGGCATCGCCATGTTGCGACCAGAGCCACTCTAGCGCCTGAGGCAGAGGCCACAGAGCCATCCTCAGCGCCCGGGCCATCCTTGCTCCAATGGAGCCCTGGCTGCGGGAGGGGAAGAGAGAGACAGAGAGGAAAGTGCGGCGGAGGGGTGGAGAAGCAAATGGGTGCTTCTCCTGTGTGCCCTGGCCGGGAATTGAACCTGGGTCCTCCGCACTTTTCCCACCCTTTTTGATGTGCAGTGGTACAATCCCATCATGCTCCAGATAAGTGACTTTGTATTAGAGACTTCCCTATTTTGTATATTGGATTAAAGGTTTTGATTTCTACACTCCAAAATGGGGGCAGAACGGGAGCTTGCTCTCTCAGTTCCTGAGATTAACATTAGAGGAGAGAGCAGAGAGGAGAGCAGAGAGATGCCATGTGGAGGAGGCCGGGAGAAGCAGCCAAGATGGTGGAGTGCTAAAGGAGAAGTCAGTTTGTGCAGAGTTTGTGCAGGGAGAAGGAAGGAGATGAGGAACAGAGGTGAATAAGGCTAGTAAGCTAGAAACCTTTGATTCTAGGAAACTCGGATAAGTCAGTAGCTTTGTGAGCACTGAATGTGAGTGGGTTTTGGAGCCCAGTGTGTGTTTTTACTTGCCAGCCGGGTGTAAGCTAGGATTAAAGATGATGGCCCATCAGATCTTGGCTCCGTTGTTTCTCTATCGACTGTCTGAATCCAATGTGAACCTACACTGGTCAGGCAGCTGTAATGGTGGCTTTACATGAAGATAGCTATAAAAGGAAAGTGATCACGATGAGGCATGAGTATGAACTGTCCAGAGTCTCCATAATCTCGGACTTAAAAAAATAAATTTTGGTAATTCCCACAAAGCATTTCACTCTCTTTATATCTCCCTCCCCTTAAATAAATGAACACGATTGTTTTAGTAATTGATATATAATTAATTAAAACGAATTTTGTCTTTGCTAAAAGAATGTTGCACTTCTCCTTTTGTATTTGCCTCGACATTGGTAGAACCATGGTACAATTGACACTAGGATGCTCTGGATTTAAAGTAGCTACTAGATTCTAGTCAATAACATCATGCTCTGACAAAGTTCTCAGATATGCAAAACCAATTAATCTCAGCCTGATTAGTTCTTGGCACAGGTTTTCTTTTAAAGATAGCACAGCCTAAATTTATGTAGCTTCCTGCCTTAAGGTCTTCAGACTGAACATTGTTTTCTTACTAAATAATTTAATTGCATTATCACTTCTTAAAACCTGCTCCTCCACCTGCCTCCTCTAACTCACTCCATGGCAGCGTCCCAGCCGGTGCCAACTGCATCCGAAACTCTGGCGGTGGGCATTTGCGGAAGACATACAGGCCATTCTGATGTCCACTCCATTCTGACATTTGAAAGCAAGATTCATCATCACTCTCTACCAAACTGTCTCAACAGGAACCTGGAAAGAATTTCTAATTCCTTTTTCTTACTTCCCATATACACTTGTTCAGACTTCAAACATAGCTCTCAACAATCCTTTTTTTCTTCTTTATTTCCACATCCATTGCCTTCAGTCAAGTCCTCCTAATTTTTCTCCTCGTTTATGGAGGTGACTTCCAATCAGTTATCTTTACTTCCTTTCTTACCCCTGCAGCCGAGTCTGCATATGGGACCAACATAACCATAAGCGCATGTGGGGCTATGCCCTGATAGCAAGTTGCCTTATGTGTCCTTGAGTCCATGCTTGCGGGCATGGCATATAGATCCTTTCTCTACTGACTTTTCTTAACTTTGCCAGTCTGATTATTTTTTTTATTGATTGATTTTAGAGAGACAGAGAGAGGAAGGGAGGGAGACAGAGAAAGAGAGAGAGAGAGAAGCATTCACTTGTTGTTCTTTTTAGTTGTGCATTCATTGATTGCTTCCCGTATTTACCCTAACCAGGGATTGAACCCTTGGAATTTCGGGAGGATGCTCTAATCAACTGAGCTAATCAGCCAGGATCTGCCAGTCTCATTTTGATATCCCCCTATTTCTTCCGTTAGCTTGTGTTCCAGGTTTTAATTACTCTGGGCCACTTCAGGTTTCTCAAATACAATGTGTTCTTTTATGGGTCAGGCATTTTCATGTTTTTCTTTGTGCTTCATATTCTTTGTGTATTTGCCATAGTGATTCTTCAAGATCCATTTCACAGGTCATCTTCTTTCTGGAACTTTATATCACTCCCTCTTGCTTATCTTTCTTAGCATAATTAATTCCTTCATATCTATATTCCCAACGGACTCAGTACATAGTTCTATTAAAGAGCTTATCATGGAATAAAATTTACAAATATATGGTTGGTTTTTTTTTTTCCTCAAGACTTTAAATTCTCTGAGGATAAGAATCAGTACTATTCATCTTTGTATATCCTGTTCTTGGCACTTAATAAAGTGTTCTATATTGTATGTTGAACTAAATGTCTCAAACTTTTTTTTACCTCAGGGCCACAAGCAGGTCAGGCAGTGGTCTCAGAAGGAAGGGGATCATGGGTGGTACTAAAATATTGACCTTGGTGCTGAATCAAATAGCGGCCCTGTCACCTATCCTGAGACTGTCTGTATGTCTCCCACTCAATTTGCCCGTCAGATTCTGGAGGGCAAAGACTATGTCTTTTTTATCTTTGTGTTCCTAGGTCCTAGTAATATTAGTTTTCCATTGTTGCTGTTACATATTACCACTTAGTTGCTTAAAACAACACAAATTTAGTAGTTTATAGTTCTAGAGGCCAGAAGTCTGAAATGGAATTAGCTAGGCTAACATCGAGGTGTGACAGGGCTGAGTTCATTTTTGGAAGCTCTGGGAAGACTCTGCACTTTTATGTTTTACAGCTTGTAGAGGCTGCCCACATGACCTGGCTTGTAGTATCCTTCTATGTTTAAAGCCAGCAATGGCCATTTGAGTCTTTCTCACACCCCATCACTCTGACACTATTTCATCTGCCTCCCTCTTCCATTTACAAGGAGTTTTGTGACTATATTGGACCTCTATGGGTAATTCAAGGCACTCTTCCCATCTCTAGATCAGCTGATTCACAACCTTAATTTTATTTTTTACCTAAATTTCTCTCTGCCATTTTAACCAAACATATTCATAGTTTCTGGAAGTTAAGACCTGGACATCTTTCCTTTTTTCTTTCTTTCTTTCTTTCTTTCTTTCTTTCTTTCTTTCTTTCTTTCTTTCTTTCTTTCTTTCTTTCTCTCTCTCTCTCTCTTCCTTTCTTTCTCCTTCCTTCCTTCCTTCCTTCCTTCCTTCCTTCCTTCCTTCCTTCCTTCTTTCCTTCTCTCCTTCCCGCCCTCCCCCTCACTCCTTCCTTCCTTCCCTTCCTCCCTCTTTCCTTCCTCCCTCTTTCCTTCCTTCCTTCCTTCCTTCCTTCCTTCCTTCCTTCCTTCCTTCCTTCCTTCCCTCCTTCCTTCCTTCCTTCCTTCCTTTTTTTCTCTCTCTCTGTCTCCTTCTTTCTTTCTTCCTTTTCTTTTTGAGGGGGTATGTGACATTATTCTGCTTATCATACTAGTACAAGGCCTGACTCACATTAAGAGATAAATTAACTTTGCAGAATAAATGGACAGGTTATATGGTAAGTCTGGCCTGGCTTCAAGACTCAGGACAGTCAGAATAACTGTGGAAGCGATTTTGATTGGAATGGGGTTGGAGGTGGTGAGTTGCAAATTCCCTGGTAAGAGTGGAGAGCTTCAGCTACAGGGCCTGATGGTTGTTGCTTTTTTTTTAGGGCCCAGTCTGGTAGGCTGATCCTAAAGTTATCCCTAATGAATCATGTGAACATCTGGTGTTCACAGATTTGTGTAATATTCTCCCCTGACTGTGGGCAAAACCTGTAACTGACTCCTAAGCAACAGAATATGGCAAAGACGATAAACTGTCACTCTTATGGTTAGGTTATTTATATGGCAAAGGTGATAGAATATTATTCCTATCTTTATATTACATCATATGGCTTTTGTCTTAGTAGACCAGAGTGGGAGACTTTCCTTGTGGGCTTGATGAAGTAGTTCCACATCTGGAAGGAGCCTAACTGCAGGAGACTTCTATAAATGGAAGACACCCAGCTGGACTTGTGAGTGCGCTCTAACCAATATCTAGCAAAAAGCCAGGGCTCTCAGTCATACAGCAAAGGAAATGAGTTCTGTCAGCACATACAATGAACTTGAAAGCAGATTCTTCCCCAGGTGAGCTTCCAGATGAGAATGCAGCCTAATCAACACCTTGATTTCAACCTTTAAAACCCCAAGCAGAGGACCCAGTTTGATAGCCCAGAATCCTTGAGCTACAGAAAATGTGACATGCTCTATGTGTGTTGTTTTAATCTAAGTTTGTTTTAATTTGTATGCAGGAACAGGAAACTCCTGCAGGTAGTTTGGGAATCCCGAGCTGCCCAAGCTTTTTGGGGAAGAGAGATCCTGACTATAGTTTACTTTCATTTTAAAGCCGGAAAACAATGAAGAAGAGCAAGCTGAAACTCTTCACTCTTTATCTAATTGTCAGTGAGAAAGAGAAGAAGAGAATGAATTGTTCTGACTTCTGCTGGGCTTCTTCCCAGCTCTTCCTGAGGCCATCACTTGGAATTGAAGGTGATAGCAGGGGACTTTGCTTCATTAATCTTCACAGCAGGGCTCCAAAAGAAGGCTTCTTGGGCTTTTATTTTGTTTCAGACAGAATCACAGAAGGTCTCATTTTCTAAAATCGTAGTAAAGATTCAGGTAAATAGCTAGACATGGATGAATAACACTCATTATGCTTTAACAGTTTAGTTATTAAAATTGTATGCTGGGCTTACCGAATATAATGTTTAATACCCCCGTTCTATAAATATAAAAATCAGTCAAAACTCAGCTTGGATTTAAAAAAAAAATTTATTTGAAGAAGGTGTTTTAAGTTTATTAATAATATTTAGATGATAGATTTTTATACATGTCAATGACTTTAAAATCCTCCTTTTCATCCCCTGTTCTTTCACAGATGCAGTCACTGAGTGCAGAAAGAGTAAGTGAATTATCCCACAAGGTTACACAGCTACTTCTTACCAGAATCCAGTTTACCAGCTCAGAGTTTCATATTGTTCTCACATATAAACTCTAGAATCAGAATTTCTGGAAGGTAATAACAGCTTGCTAAGTTCATATTTCTTCTTTAAACAGAATGGAATATGTCTGAAGTACTCCAGACATATAATGATCTCTTTTTACAAATATTTCCACAGGATTCTTTCATGCCTCAGCTTCAATTTCAATTGATGTCTTCTGGCATTTTGAATAATGATTATTCTTATCTTCCTTGGTTAGGTATTGATCCTGTCTGAAGTTTGGGGTCATTTTTCACAGGCCTGAAGACTCTCTTATTTTGAACTAAGGAACCATGGGCAAGGGATTTGGGCCATACCATTTTTGTTCTGTGTTGGGGCACCAGGCAGGGATTTGAAAGAGAGCTAAAACGGGCATTTGTATGAGGGCTGAGCATCCAGATCAGTTTCGACATAGACTTCCTGTATGGCAGCATGAAGAGCACAAGTGTGGTCCCCGGATAAAGAGCTACTAGGCTGCTTGCTGCTGGCTCAGAAAGAGGCAGGGGCAAGAGTCTGGCATAGCTTCCTTCCAGGGATAAACATGGAATCACAGAATATTGGTGTTGGAAGACAGTTTGGAATTTATCTTGTCCAACCTCACATTTTACAGATCATTAGTCTGAGACATTGAAAGATGACTTGTCCAAGAACTTATAGCTAGTTAATGGCATGCTTAGAACTTTGGTGTTCCTGACTGTCGTAACTGTTATTTATTTGTTTGTTTTTGTTTATTTTCTATTTTTGCTACTTCTATATTTTTATCCTCCATACTCAGTTATTGATATACCACCACCACCACCACCACACACAGACACATCTTTGCTTCTCTACAAGATTTCTGGATTTGGTGGTGGTGCTGAAAGCCAAGGTCAAAATCTACAAAAATATACGATATTTCGAATGCTTATTATGGAAGTAGTGTGGTAAAATACAAAGATCACTGGATTTGGAGTTAGAAGTCCAGGGTTTGCTTTTGGTTCTCACTTACTTAAAGGAGAATCAGCTTTTTTGAGTTTCTGTGTCTTTATCTATAAAATGCAGATAGTGAGTTAAAGGTTAGATAGAGACTGGAGGAATGATTTGGGGGCCTCTCAAGGTAAGGCTGTGATAGTGGGGTCCAATGGTTATGTTGCTGTGAGTTTAGCCACCTTGAGAACTGCCTATGGAATGGCATTGTAGATTTAAAGTGCTCTCCACATGTTTATAGAGTTTTGGTTAACTTGACCTTGAGACCTTGTGTTCCTTGGGCAATGCTTCTGTGGCCCTTTGTGTGCCCTTGCCCATGGAACCAAGCAACAGGTATCTGGGTAGAGTGGTGGCTGCAGGGGAGGGAGTATTAACTGCTGTGAAGAGGTAATGTTGATTGAAGGTCCCATTTCAATGGTCATCTTCTTATTTTTCTTTTTAGTTTTTATTTATTAGATTTGTAATGAAGTGAACATTGGAATCATCCTCCATTGCTTGCTTAGCACTCCAAAAGATAACTTTCATGTCCCCATATAGTAATTCCAGGACATTTCGCAATGGTGAGAATTAGAAAAGGTAGCAGTACTATAACCCACCATAATGGAAATTAGAAAAGAAACTTGGATTCCAGGGAGAAGTAGTAAAATACTTATTTTACCAAAATGAAAATTAAACCTTGGGGAACCCCAGCCAGTTTGAAAATATTTTACTGAGGTTTATAGCTCTTTTCCTTCAATTCTTGGCAAGTAAAAGTGAGAAGTCAATATACCATAAGCAGTTTCTAAGAGGCAAAGAAAAACATTGTAAAGCCAGGAGCCACTATCGTGGCCATTCACATGCAGGTTCACATTGGATTCAGACAGACAGTAATGAAACAACGGAGCCAAGAGCTGGTGGGCCATCATCTTTATCCTAGCTTGCATCCAGCGGGCAAGTAAAAATGCACACTGGGCTCCAAAACCACTCATTCAGTGCTCAGAAAGCTACTGACTTATCCGAGTTTTCCGAGAATCAAAGGTTTCTAGCTTACCAGCCTTATTCACCTCTGTTCCCCATCTCCTTCTCTCTGCACAAACTGGCTTTTCCTTCAGCACTCTGCCATCTTGGCTGCTTCTCCTGGCCTCCTCCACATGGCCTTTCTCTGCTCTCCTCTCTAATGCTAATCTCAGGAACTGAGAGAAGTTCCTGGTCTGCCCCATTTTATAGTGTAGAAATCAAAACCTTTAATCCAATATACAAATAAGAAAGTCTCTGATACAAAGTCACTTATCTGAGGCATAATGGGATTCCTCATGAGAGTGCACCACCCCACATCAAAAAGGGTGGGAAAGGCTTAGTCCTAAAACAAAGTCCCAGGCTACAAGGATCCTGCTTGCCCACAGCCCAACCCCAACACATTAATATCACCTGGGCAACGGGCTTCCATGTGGGCAGTGCCATTTTTAACAAACTGAGCATAATATATTTTATCTGCCCAACAAGCATGAATAGAATTCCAAATATATATATATTTATGAAAATAAATATATTTTTAGTGAGAACATTTTAGATATGTTGGGCAGATAAAATGTATTATGCTCACTTTGTTAAAGATGATGCTGCCCACGTGGAGGCCATTGCCCAAGTAATATTAATGTGTGTTGGGGGCAGGCTGTGGGCAGGCAGAATCCTTGTAGCCTAGGGCTTGGTTTTGGGATTAAGCCTTTCCCATCGTTTTTGATATGGGGTGGTACAATCCCATCATGTCTCTGATAAGTGACTTTGTATTAGAGACTTCCCTATTTTGTATATTGGATTAAAGGTTTTGATTTCTACACTATAAAATGGGGGCAGAATGGGAGCTTGCGCTCTTGGTTCCTGAGATTATCATTAGAGGAGAGAGCAGAGTAAGGCCACGTGGAGTAGGCCAGGAGAAGCAGCCAAGATGGCAGAGTGTTGAGTGAGAAGCCAGTTTGTGCAGAGTTTGTGCAGGGAGAAGAAAGGAGATGGGGAACAGAGGAGAATAAGTATGGTGAGCTAGAAACCTTTGATTCTAGGAAACTCGGATAAGTCAGTAGCTTTGTGAGCACTGAATGTGAGTGGGTTTTGGAGCCCAGTGTGTGTTTTTACTTGCCCACTGGATGCAAGCTAGGATTAAAATTATGGCCCACCAGTTTTTGGCTCCATTGTTTCTTTACCGACTGTCCGAATCCAATGCAAACCTGCATTGGCCGGGCTGCTGTGATGGTGGCCCTGGCCATGGCAACTGGCTTTACAGATACATTCTGAGAAAATCAATGGACTTACAACTGGTTATTTCAAAGTTATAGTTAGGGAAGCAGAAACATAAGTTAGGGAGGGTAGTCTCATACTGGTGACTAAATAAATTGAAAATAAAACAGAAGAAACTGCTGCTTTTCCAAGCCAGACATTTATTTTCACATAAAGTGTTGAATTAAGTCAGAAGAGCAAAAACCTTAAGTACAATACTTTAAACTTCAAGACAAAGCATACTCAGAGAAACTATTTTCTGTGATGGTATAAGGAGGTTAGGTATATTTAAAAGTTTTTTCTGGTATATTACAGAGTTTTCAACTGCTTTGTAGCCTCTGACTTCTGAGAACCTACTGTATTGTAAAGTCTTCTTTGTATCTCATATAGTACTAGTATATCTCTGTGTTGGGCAGATAAAATGTATTATGCTCACTTTGTTAAAGATGACACAAGGAGGCCATTGCCCAGGTGATATTAATGTGTGTTGGGGGCAGGCAGGATTGTTGTAGCCTGGGGCTTGGTTTTGGGATTAAGCCTTTCCCACCCTTTTTGATGTGGGGCGGTACAATCCAATCATGCCTCAGAGAAGTGACTTTGTATTAGAGACTTCCCTATTTTGTATATTGGATTAAAGGTTGTGAAGCTACACTATAAAATGGGGGCAGAACGGGACTTGGCCCTTGGTTCCTGGGATGATTAGCATGAGAGAGCAGAGCAGAGGAGAAAGAGGCCACGTGGAGTAGGCCAGGAGAAGCAGCCAAGATGGTGGAGTGCTGAGTGAGATGCCAGTTTGTGTAGAGTTTGTATCTGGGAGAAGGAAAGAGATGGGGAACTGAGGGGAATAAGGCTGGTGAGCTAGAAACCTTTGATTCTAGGAAACTCGGATAAGTCAGTGGCTTTGTGAGCACTGAATGTGATTGGGTTTTGGAGCCCAGTGTGTAGTTTTTTACTTGCCCGCTGGGTTCAAGCTAGAATTAAAGACTATGGCCCACCAGTTTGTGGCTCCGTTGTTTCTTTGCCGACTGTCCGAATCCAATGCGAACCTGCATGGGCTGGGCTGCTGTGATAGTGGCCCTGGCCTTGGCTCCTGGCTTTACACTCTGCTAGCTTGCGTATCATGTGTTTCATATAAACAAGGCATGAAGATGGCTGGAATGTAAGAGCAGATTAGTTCTTGCCTTAAAACTTGTGTTGGAAGGTAGGGCATGGAGACCTATGAAGCTGTTTGTAAAGTCTTAAACATTAACAAGAAAGATATGGTACTTATCCCTGCCCACTGGCCATCTTCCAAAACTTTTTTTTTCCTGACCCAAACCAATTCCTCAAATTCTACATTCTGCAGGAAGAAAAGTAGAGTTAAGACTATGAATTCCCCAGGGTTTTCTCTGCTCTTCTTATTGAAGTATTCTTTGTCTAAAAAATTTATAGACAGTCCTGTAAGTAGAAAACAAGCAAAGTCAAAAGTGAGATAGGTGATGAACCTTACAAGGAATTAGCATAACCCCTCCTTTCACTCAGTCTAAGCTGTTTTTCAAAGATGTCTCATTCAAATTTTTATGGCATTCTTTTTCAAGACTACTCAAGAACCTCTTGAATTTTCCCTTCTCTGAAATCCTCATTATATTAATAATCTACCCCATGCTATCAAGATCAGTTTGACTCATGTCCATCTTAATCTCTTGTAGCTATCTATTATGGGTAAGTAGTTGTAAATCTGGCCAATATCTTTCCTAGGACATCCTGCCAGTTAGTTACCTCCTCATCACTTATCTGACTATTTAATTATTTAGTCATTAATCCCCAACCCACATTGTTTAACTGCCACAGGGAAGGGAAGTTTTCGCCCTGTGGTGGGAAATACCACCAAACTCCATCCTGAATAAGCTAGGGCTTCTTCTCCTCTAGCTGCTGAGGTGCTTAAGGTCTCAAGCCATCAGTACACAGATGCCCCATTAAATTGTTTTATCCCATGTTTGGCCTGACTTCCTTCGTGGCATGACCTAACAGGAGTGATATACCTTAAATTAAAATTTTACACTCTGTGACAGCAAGTTGTTGGTAAAATAAGTTTTTAAATATTATATATGTTTGCTCACTTATAGTTTGCATTGGGTGTGGGGGACAGGCTGTCAGCAGGCAGGGTGGTTATAGCCTAAGGCTTAGTTTTAAGACTAAGCTTTTCCCCACACCCTTGACTGATTGCATGATGTGGGGTGGTGCATTCTCATGAGGAATCCCATTTATGCCTCAGATAAGTGACTTTGTATCAGAGACTTCCTTGTTTGTATAGTGGATTAAAGGTTTTGATTTCTATACTATAAAGTGGGGAAGACTTGGAGCTTGTTCTCTCTCAGTTCCTGAGATTAGCATTAGAGGAGACAGCAGAGAAAGGAGATCATAGAAAGAAGAGGAGAAGCAGCCAAAATGGCGGAGTGCTGTAGGAGAAGCCAGTTTGCATAGAGTTTGTGCAGGGAAAAGGAGATGGGGAACAGGTGAACAGGGCTGGTGAGCTAGAAACCTTTGATTCTGGGAAACTCGGATAAGTCAATGGCTTTGGGAGCCCTGAAGGGAAAGGGAAGTGTTTTCCCACTGTGTGTATTTCTTGCCCGCAGGGTGCAAGCTAGGATACAGATGATGGCCCACCAGTTCTTGGCTCTGTTGTTTCATTACCGTCTGTTCGAATCCTATGTGAACCTGCATGGGCCAGGTGGATCTGATGGTGACTGTGGCTACTTGTTTTACATTTGGCGTAGTCTGTGGCAAGACTCAGAATTCTGTATGGAGCCACCAACACCTCTGAGCGGTGGAGTAGAGGACTGGCTGCTGTTATGGTTCCCCATGGCTGTCCTTTCGGGGACCATAGGCTGGCTGACTTTTACAGCCATGTGTGAGGAAACCGAGAGCTCTGTGGAAGAGGCTGCCCAAGACCTGCAAACTGAGCAGTAGAAGGAGCTGGAGCAAATGTGGGAGAAATAGATGCTGACCCTGAAACTGGAGGAAGCACTGGAGGAGGAGGCCAACCAGGTTTGTGAGATTCGCCTGGAAATGGAAGAGCCACTGGAGAAAGAATCACAGGTTTGTGAGTTGCAGATTGCCCTGGACATTATGAAGAGCCAGCAGCAGTGGGAGTTTGGGGCTAAGGCTGGGGCTGGGGCTGCAAGGTCTGCAGAGCAGAAGGCAGTGGCAGCCTGATGCTTGAGCCTGGCAGCGGGAGCTAGTGTTTTCAGTTCCTCTTTGGAGGATAAGGAGAATTGGGCTGGAGTTGCAATCTCTAGTCTTCAGAAGGTGAGAGCCCAGCAGCAATGAGTACCTACTACACCCCTGGTAGGTCTGCGATTTGGGGACATAGGGGTGGGTGCCATCATGTTCTCTGGAGCAGAGATGAAAATGCTGATTGCCATTGCCACGTGGTCCTCCTTGGGACAGTGTAAGACCTGCCAGGACATCAGGGATGAATGGGGTGGTTAAGGCTGCATGTGCGTGGACTGATTCCTGGACTATGACCGGAGTGAGCACTGGCTCCTTTGTACGATGGACTTATGGATTTTGGACAATGTAAAATACCCTGATGGGGGTGGGGGCGGCTTTGCTGGAAGCACTCCCCTGCCCCAAGAAGCTTTTCCCATGGCTAGAAAGAAGGCCGAGGACATTTTGCACTTTGGGCTAAGTGCTCAGAGACTGATGAAATATACTGTTGGGCAGATAAAATATATTATTCTCACTTTGTTAAAGATGGCACTACCCACATGGAAGCTGTTGCCCAGGTGATATTAATGTGTGTTGGGGGCAGGCAGGATCCTTGTAGCCTGGGGCTTAATTTTGGGGTAAAGCCTTTCCCACCCTTTTGGATGTGGGGTGGTACAATCCCATCTTGACTCAGATAAGTGACTTTGTATCAGAGATTTCCCTATTTTGTATATTGGATTAAAGGTTTGGATTTCTATACTATAAAATAGGGGCAGAATAGGAGCTTGTTCTCTTGGTTCCTGAGATTATCATTAGAGGAGAGAGCAGAGAGGGGAGCAGAGAAAGGCCACATGGAGGAGTCCTGAAGAAGCAGCCAAGATGGCAGAGTGTTGAGTGAGAAGCCAGTTTGTGCAGAGTTTGTGCAGGGAGAAGGAAGGAGATGGGGAACAGAGGTGAATAAGTCTGGTGAGCTAGAGACCTTTGATTCTAGGAAACTCAGATAAGTCAGTAGCTTTGTGAGCACTGAATGTGAGTGAGTTTTGAAGCCCAGTGTATGTTTTTACTTGCCTTCCGGGTGCAAGCTAGGATTAAAGATGGTGGCCCACCAGTTCTTGGCTCCATTGTCCAAATCCAATGTGAACCTGTATGGGCCAGGCTGCTGTGATAGTGGCCATAGCTTCTGGCTTTACATTTGGCATGGTCTATGGCAGGATTTGATATAGATTGGTATGGAGCCACCACCACCTTTGAGTGGTAGAGTAGAGGACTGGCTGCTATTTTGGTTCCCCATGACTGTCCTTTTGGGGACCATAGGCTGGCTGACTTTTACAGCCAAAGGAAACTGAGAGCATGAGGAAACTGAGAGCTCTGTGGAAGAGGCTACCCGGGACCTGCAAACCTAGCAGTGGAAGGAGCTGGAGCAAACGTGAGAGAAAAAGATGTTGACCCTGGAGCTGGAGGAAGTGCTGGAGTAGGAGGCTGACCAGGTTCGTGAGATTCGCCTGGAAATGGAGCAACTGCTGGAGAAGGAATCACAGGTTCATGAGTCACAGATTGCCCTGGATGTTGTGGAGAGTGAACAGCGGCGGGAGGCCGGGGCTGAGGCTGGGGCTGAGGCTGAAGCTGAGGCCGGAGCTGGAGCTACAAGGTCTGCGGAGCAGAAGGTGGCAGCTGCCCAGGACTGGAGCCCGGCAGTGGGAGTTGGTGTTTTCAGATCCTCTTTGGAGGATGAGGAGAATCAGGCTGGAGTTGCAATCCGTAGTCTCCATAAGATGGGAGCCCAGCTGCAAGGAGCACCTACTACGGCCCCGGTAGGCCTGCGATTTTGGGACATAGGGCTGGACATTCTTTCCGGAGCAGAGATGGAAATGTTGACTGCTATTTCCACGTGCCCCTCTTTGGGACAGTGTAAGACCTGCCAGGATGGCAGGGATGAGGGGGGTGGCTGAGGTCTCATGTGCATGGACTGATTTCCTGGACTACGACCAGAGTGGGCACTGGCTCCTTTGTTGAATGGACTTACTGATTTTGGACAATGTGAAATACCCTGATGGGGATGGGGGTGTGTAAAGCCAGTGGCCACGGCCAGGGCCACCATCAGAGCAGCCCAGCCCATGCAGGTTCGCATTGGATTCGGACAGTCGGTAAAGAAATAACGGAGACAAAAACTGGTGGGCCATAGTCTTTAATTCTAGCTTGCACCTGGCAGGCAAGTAAAAACATATATTGGGCTCCAAAACCCACTCACATTCAGTGCTCACAAAGCTACTGACTTATCCGAGTTTGCTAGAATCAAAGGTTTCTAGCTCACCAGACTTATTCCCCTCAGTTCCCCATCTCCTTCCTTATCCCAGATACAAACTCTGCACAAACTGGCTTCTCACTCAGCACTCCGCCATCTTGGCTGCTTCTCCTGGCCACATGGCCTCTTTCTGTTCTCTGCTCTGCTTCCTCTGCTCTCTCATGCTAATCATCCCAGGAACCAAGAGTGTAAACTGTCGTTCTGCCCCCATTTTATATTGTAGCTTCACAATCTCTAATCCAATATACAAAATAGGGAAGTGTCTAATACAAAGTCACTTCTCTGAGGCATGATTGGATTGTACCACCCCACATCAAAAAGGGTGGGAAAGGCTTAATCCCAAAACCAAGCCCAGGCTACAAGGATTCTCAACACACATTAATATCACCTGGGTGATGACCTCACGTGGGCAGCGCCATTTTTAACAAAGTGGGCATAATACATTTTATCTGCCCAACAGGCTGCCTTTGCTGGAAGCACTCCCCTGCCCCAGGAAGCTTTTCCCATGGCTAGAAAAAAAGCCAAGGACATTTTGCACTTTGTGCAAAGTGCTCAGAGACTGGTGAAATGTACCTTTGTGATTGCTAAGACTGTATGATTTGTGTTGTTGTAATTTGTGTAGTGTGCCTAATTTCCTTGCACAGGGATGCCGGTGGTGTAGATTGTGGATAGTAAAGTGAGCATAGGGGTGGATTGTTGGGCAGATAAAATATATTATGCTCACTTTGTTAAAGATGGCGCTGCCCACAAGGAAGCTGTCGCCCAAGTGATATTAATGTGTGTTGGGGGCAGGCTGTGGGCAGGCAGAATCCTTGTAGCCTGGGGCTTAATTTTGGGCTTAAACCTTTCCCACCCTTTTGGATGTGGGGTGGTACAATCCCATCTTGACTCAGATAAGTGACTTTATATTAGAGACTTCCCTATTTTGTATATTGGATTAAAGGTTTGGATTTCTATACTATAAAATAGGGGCAGAATAGGAGCTTGTTCTCTTGGTTCCTGAGATTATCATTAGAGGAGAGAGCAGAGAGGAGAGCAGAGGAAGGCCACGTGGAGGAGGCCGGAAGAAGCAGCCAAGATGGCAGAGTGTTGAGTGAGAAGCCAGTTTGTGCAGAGTTTGTGCAGGGAGAAGGAAGGAGATGGGGAACAGAGGTGAATAAGTCTGGTGAGCTAGAAACCTTTGATTCTAGGAAACTCGGATAAGTCAGTAGCTTTGTGAGCACTGAATGTGAGTGGGTTTTGGAGCCCAGTGTGTGTTTTACTTGCCTGCTGGGTGCAAGCTAGGATTAAAGATGATGGCCCACCAGTTCTTGGCTCCATTGTTTCTCTACTGTCTGTCTGAATCTAATGCAAACCTGCATGGGCCGGGCTGCTGTGATAGTGGCCCTGGCTACTGGCTTTACATATACCTTTGTAATTGTTGAAACTGTATGATTTGTGCTGTTGTAATTTGTGTAATGTGCCTAATTTCCTTGTGCAGGAATACCTGTGCTTTAGATTGTAAGTGAGCAAAAGGGGTGGAATGTTGGTCAAATAAGTTTTTAAATATGATATATATTTGCTTGCTTATAGTTTGCATTGGGTGTGCAGGACAAGCTGTAAGCAGGCAAGGTGGTTATAGCCTAAGGCTTAGTTTTTTTGTTTTTTTGTTTTTTGGTTTTTTTTGAAGCTGGAAACGGGGAGAGACAGTCAGACAGACTCCTGCATGCGCCCGACCGGGATCCACCCGGCATGCCCACCAGGGGCAACGCTCTGCTCACCAGGGGGCGATACTCTGCCCCTCCGGGGCGTCGCTCTGCCGCGACTAGAGCCACTCTAGCGCTGGGAGCAGAGGCCAAGGAGCCATCCCCAGTGTCCAGGCCATCTTTGCTCCAATGGAGCCTTGGCTGCGGGAGGGAAAGAGAGAGACAGAGAGGAAGGAGGCGGTGGGGGTGGAGAAGCAAATGGGTGCTTTTCCTATGTGCCCTGGCCGGGAATCGAACCCGGGTCCCCCGCACGCCAGGCCGACGCTCTACCGCTGAGCCAACTGGCCAGGGCCCTAAGGCTTAGTTTTAAGACTAAACTTTTCCCCACACCCTTGACTGATTGCATGATGTGGGGTGGTGCACTCTCATGAGGAATCCCATTATGCCTCAGATAAGTGACTTTGTATCAGAGACTTCCTTGTTTGTATATTGGATTAAAGGTTTTGATTTCTACACTATAAAATGAGGCAGACTGGGAGCTTGCTCTCTCTTGGTTCCTGAGATTAGTATTAGAGGAGACAGCAGAGAAAGGAAAGCAGAGAAAGGTCACGTGGAGGAGAGGAGAAACAGCCAAGATGGTGGAGTGCTGTAGGAGAAGCCAGTTCATGCAGAATTTGTGCAGAGAGAAGGAGATGGGGAACAGAGGTGAATAGGGCTGGTGAGGTAGACACCTTTGATTCTAGGAAACTCAGATAAGTCAGTGGCTTTGGGAGCCCTGAATGGAAAGGGAAGTGTTTTCCCACTGTGTGTATTTTTTGCCTGCCGGGTGCAAGCTAGGATAAAGATGATGGCCCACCAGTTCTTGGCTCTGTTGTTTCATTACCGTCTGTCTGAATCCTATACGAACCTGCATGGGTTAAGTGAATGTGATGGTGGCCATGGCTACTGGCTTTACACAAGTACACCCGCATATACACTTGCACATTGTAGGCTGTAATAAATGTTTTTGTTTTGTTTTGTTTTGCTATTTATAACTACTATAGAACAGAGAAAGTCTTCAAAGAAAAAAAATATATTCTTATATATTCTTGGCATTCCTCACTAAGTAATGGGAGAATTTAACCCATATGAAATATAGCACCATGAAAATGTAATCCCTATCTTTTCAGTCTCATTCCTGAGTAATAATTTCCCTTGCTATATAAGTAGCAGCACATTTTTGGACTAAGCATGATTTTTCCATTTAAAAGCAACTGTCCTGAATCAAAGAAAATAAAATTAAATAAATTCTGAGAGAATGAGCCATTGTAACAGGCTCAACACCCTTTTGTTAAAGGATTAAAACATTAACCATCTTAGTATCTGCTATTTTGAGCTTTGCCAAAGTTACTGGAGGTAGATAGGAGTTAGTTCCAATCTAAGAACTTTAGAACGTTTTCTCTTGTATCACCAACTGCTTTGAATTGAAAGAAGGTGAATAACTTGGTCCCAATAGTCTAATTGCAGTTTCTTTTCATTTTTGCTAAAAAATTGTAGAAAAGGTCACTTCAGATTTAAAAAATTAAGAGCTTCATTGTCAGAAAATATCACTAATGCACATAATTACTATTTTAGATGATCAAGATGGCCTAAAGACAGACATTTTATTTTAATACACAGTATTGAATTGCATTAGTGACATTTGTTAATAACCTAAGCAAGTTACCTACTGTGGTGGTTAGTGTCAAGTTATAAAGTTTAGCATTTCGACATGGGATGCCTGCATTATGTGTAATGCACACAGAGAGCAAGAGTCAGTAAACATGTCAATTTAAAATGTTAAAATCCTAAAATATTCCCCAATAACTCCATTAGGAGAGACAAAATGTAATGGACAGTAAGCAGTTATTCCTTGATAGATTGCCTACTAGACTGGTTTGCAGAATTGTCACAATTCACTTTTTTTTCCTCCTTTGTATTTTTGGAAGTGAGAAGCAGGAGGCAGGCAGACAGATTCCCACATATGCTGAGATCCACCCAGCATGCTCACCAGCAGCCCCTCCCGGGCGCCGATCCACTGCAATCGGAGCCATTTCACCACCTGAGGCAGAGGTCATGGAGCCATCCCCAGCGCCAGGACCAACCCTGCTCCCATGGAGCCCCGGCCACAGGAGGGAAAGTGAGAGACAGAGAGAAAGGAGAAGGGGAAGGGTGGAGAAGCAGTTGGGTGCCTCCCCTGTGTGCCCTGGCTGGGAATAGAACCTGGGACCTGCATACGCCGGTATGACGCTCCACCGCTGAGCCAACCGGCCAGGGCACAATTCACATTTTTAAAGTTAGGAGAATTCTGGCAGATTGAGACCAGCAGGTCAACTACTTCTTCAAAGTGGTAAACATGGGCAGATTAATTGCTGAATCTTCAAGACAGCCTTCAGCACTCTGTTTTCTTCGTTGATTAGAAAATAAAAATTTCAGTGTTTTTCCAAGCATTAGAGACCGACCTTGTGTGATTAAGAAAATATCAGATAGTTAATTGATGCAGTCTTTGATATTTTTCAATTGTTTCTCTAACAGCCTTTTTGGACTTTGAGATGAAAGCACACTGTCTCATTACCAGATGTTCAGTTTATTTGTGCATACTATTAACACTTTTAGTGGCCAGTTTATTTCATTAGTTAGAGAAGGAAGAAAGATGACTCAGTTTAGAAGTTTAGGTCTATTCCAATATGGTACTTTGGTTCAAAGAATGTGTTATCAAACCTACCATAAAGATGAACCTATTTACTGTGCTGAGTGTGATTTTATGAGTATGTACAGTGTGTCTGTAAAGTCATGGTGCACTTTTGACCGGTCACAGGAAAGCAACAAAAGACTATAGAAATGTGAAATCTGTACCAAATAAAAGGAAAATCCTCCCAGTTTCTGTAGGACTATGTGGCAGCATGTGCACATGCGCAGATGATGACGTAACACCGTATAAACAGTGGAGCAGCCCACGGCCATGCCAGTTGAGATGTGGATGGTACAGAGGAAAGTTCAGTGTGTTCTGTGGCTCGCTAAATTCAAGTCTGTGACTAAAGTGCAACATAAATATTGGCACATTTATAACGAAGCGCCACCACATAGAAATAACATTACTCGGTGGGATAAGCAGTTGAAGGAAACTGGCAGTTTGGTGGAGAAACCCCATTCTGGTAGGCCATCAGTCAGTGACAAGTCTGTAGAGGCTATACAGGATAGCTACCTAAGGAGCCCTAAAAAATCTGTGCGTGAGCCCACATCAAACTGCACTGAATAGGTATAAAACAGGAAGAGTTTTTCTTTTATTTAGTACAGATTTCACATTTTTATCGTCCTTTGTTGCTTTCCTGTGACCGGTCAAAAGTGCACTATGACTTTACGGACACACCATATTTTAAAAGTTGCTTAGTGTCGGTCAAATAAGTTTGTAAATATGATATATATATATATTTGCTTGCTTATAGTTTGCATTGGGTGTGGGGGATAGGCTGTAAGCAGGCAGGGTTGTCATATCCTAAGGCTTAGTTTTAAAACTAAGCATTTCCCACCCTTTTAATACTAAGATCTTTTCAAAACTAAGCTTTTTCCCACACCCTTGACTGTTGCATGGTGTGGGGTGGTGCACTCTTATGAGGAATCCCATTATGCCTCAGATAAGTGACTTTGTATCAGAGACTTCCTTGTTTGTATATTGGATTAATGGTTTTGATTTCTACACTATGAAATGGGGCAGAAGAGCCCATGCTAGAGAGAGAGCAGAGAGAAGGAGATGGGGAACAGAGGTGAATAAGGCTGGTGAGTTAGAAACCTTTGATTCTAGCAAACTTGGATAAGTCAGTGGCTTTGGGAGCCCTAAATGGTAAGGGAAGTGTTTTCCCACTGTGTATATTTCTTGCCCGCAGGGTACAAGCTAGGATAAAAGGTAATGGCCCACCAGTTCTTGGCTTCATTCTTTCATTACTGTCTATCTGAATCAAATATGAACCTGCATGTGAATGGCCACAATGGCGGCCCCTGGCCATACACTTAGTTTTCCTGACTATGAATGTAATAAATGTTTAGCATAGAAAAGTTGAGTTGAAAAGGAAAATAATTACTGGAAATTCTTCATACTAAAAAAACCTAACATTTAAAATAAAATTAAGCAGGAGGCACAGAGACAGACGCCTACATGTGCCCTATAGGGATCCACCTAACATGTCCACTATGGAGCAATGCTTTGCCCACTAGGGCCATTGCTCTGTTGCTTGGCAAACTATTTTAACACTGGGGTGATGCTATGGAGCCATTCTCAGCACCGGGGGCCACCTTGTTTGAACCATTTGAGCTATGGCTGCAGGAGAGGAGGAGGAGGAAAGAGGATAGATGAGAGAGAAAGAGGATGGGTGAAGAAGCATATGGGCACCTCTTCTATGAGCCCTGACTGAGAATAGAACCCAGGACCTTCACACACCAGGTCAATCTCTACTGCTGAGCCAAATAGTCAGGGCCTGAAAACTAATATTTTAATTTAATTTTTTAATAAATTTTTATTAATTTTAGTGGGGTGACATCAATAAATCAGGGTACATATGTTAAAGAAAACATGTCCAGGTAATCTTGTCAATCAATTATGTTGCATACCCATCCCCCAAAGTCAGATTGTCCTCCGTCTCCTTCTACCTGGTCTTCTTTGTGCCCCTCCACCTCCCCCTTTTCCTCTCCCTCCCTCTCCCACCATAACCACCACACTATGTCCATGTCTCTTAGTCTCATTTTTATGTCCCACCTATGTATGGAATCATGCAGTTCTTGGTTTTTTCTGATTTACTTATTTCACTTCGTATAATGTTATCAAGATCCAACCATTTTGTTGTAAATAATCTGATGTTATCATTTTTTATGGCTGAGTAGTATTCCATAGTATATATGTGCCACATCTTCTTTATCCAGTCTTCTATTGAAGGGCTTTTTGGTTGTTTCCATGTCTTGGCCACTGTGAACAAGGCTGCAATGAACATAGGGCTGCATGTGTCTTTACATATCAATGTTTCTGAGTTTTGGGGGTATATACCCAGTAGAGGGATTGCTGGGTCAAACTATTTTCAGTTTTTTGAGGAACCACCATACTTTCTTCCATAATGGTTGTACTAATTTATATTCTCATCAACAGTGAATGAGGGTTCTTTTTTCTCCATAGCCTCTCCAACATTTGCTATTACCTGTCTTGTGGATAATAGCTAATCTAACAGGTGTGAGGTGGTATCCCATTGCAGTTTTGATTTGCATTTTTCTAATAACTAATGAAGATGAGCATCTTCTCATATATCTGTTGGCCATTTGTATTTCTTCCTGAGAGAAGTGTTTGTTCATGTCCTCTTTCCATATTTTTACTGGGTTGTTTTGTTTTGTTGTTGAGCTTTATGAGTTCTTTGTATATTTTGGATATTAGGCCCTTATCTGAGCTGTTGTTTGAAAATATCATTTCCCATTTAGTTGGCTGTCTGTTTATTTTGTTGCCAGTTTCTCTTGCTGAGCAAAAACTCTTAGTCTGATGTAGTGCCATTCATTTATCTTTGCCTTCACTTCTCTTGCCTTTGGAGTCAAATTCATAAAATGCTCTTTAAAATCAAGGTCCATGATTTTAGTACCTATATCTTTTTCTATGTACTTTATTGTTTCAGGTCTTATATTTAGGTCTTTGATCCATTTTGAATTAATTTTAGTACAAGGGGACAAACTGTAGTTGAGTTTTATTCTTTTGCATGTGGCTTTCCAGTTTTCCAGCACCATTTGTTGAAGAGGCTTTCTTTTCTCCATTGAGTGTTGTTGGCTCCTTTATCAAAAATTATTTGACCATATATATGTGATTTTATTTCTGGACTTTCTATTCTGTTCCGTTGGTCTGAGTGTCTATTTTTCTGCCAATACCATGCTGTTTTGATTGTTGTGGCTTTATAATATAGTTTGAAGTCAGGTATTGTAATGCCCCCAACCTCATTCTTTTTCTTTAGGATTGCTTTGGCTATTCAGGATTTTTTATAGTTCCATATAAATCTGATGATTTTTTGTTCCATTTCTTTAGAAAATGTTATTGGAATTTTGATGGGAATTGCAATAAATTTGTATTTTGCTTTGGGTAATATGGCCATTTTGACTATATTTATTCTTCCTATCCAAGAACAAGTAATATTTTTACATCTCATTGTATATTTTTTGATTTCCCTTAACAATGTTTTGTGGTTTTCATTATATAGGTCCTTTACATTCTTTGTTATGTTTATTCCTAGGTATTTTGTTTGTTGTTGTTGCAATCCTGAAGGGGATTATTTTTTTGAGTTCGGTTTCTAATGTTTCATTGTTGGCATATAGAAAGACTATGGACTTAATATATTAATTTTGTATCCTTCAACCTTACTGTATTGGTTTATTATTTCTAGTAATCTTTTTGTGGAGTCTTTGGGGTTTTCAATGTATAGGATCATATAATCTGCAAAAAGTGATACCTTTACTTCTTCTTTTCAGATATGGATGCCTTTTATTTCTTTATCTTGTCTGATTGCTCTGGCTAGAACTTCTAGCACCATGTTAAATAAGAGTGGAGAGAGTGGACAACCCTGTCTTGTTCCTGATTTAAGGGGGAAAGTCCTCAGTTTTATGTCATTTAATATGATGGTTTATCATATATGGCCTTTATCATGTTGAGATATTTTCCTTCTATACCCATTTTGTTGAGCGTCTTAAACATAAAGTTGTGTTGTATTTTATCAAATGCCTCTTCTGCATTGATAAGATCATGTGGCTTTTGTTTTTTGTTATGTTGATATGGTGTATTACGTTAACTGTGTTACGTATGTTGAACCATCCTTGAGATTCTGGGATGAATCCCACTTGATCATGATGTATTATTTTTTTAATATGTTGTTGTATTCGATTTGGTAGTATTTTGTTTAGTATTTTAGCATCTGTATTCATTAGAGATATTGGTCTTTAGTTTTCTTTTTTTGTGCCATCCTTGCCAGGTTTCGGTATGAGGATTATGTTGGCCTCATAAAATGTGTTTGGAAGTATTGCTTCTTCTTCAATTTTTGGAAGACTATGAGTAGAATAGGAACCAAGTCTTCTTTGAATGTTTGATAGAATTCACTAGTATAACCGTCTGGGCCTGGACTTCTATTTTGGGGGAGGTTTTTAGTAGTTGTTTCTATTTCCTCCCTGCTAATTGGTCTGTTTAGGCCTTCTGCTTCTTCATGACTCAGTCTAAGAAGGTTGTATTGTTCTAGGAATTTATCCATTTCTTCTAGATTGTTGAATTTGGTGGCATATAGTTTTTGTAGTATTCTGCAGTAATTCTTTTTATATCTATGATGTCTGTGGTGATTTCTCCTCTTTCATTTTTGATTTTGTTTATATGAGTCCTTTGGTGAGTTTTGCTTTGGGTTTGTCAATCTTGTTGATCTTTTCAAAGAACCAGCTCCTTGTTTTATTAATTTTTTCTATAGTTTTTCTGTTCTCTGTTTCATTTATTTGTGCTCTGATTTTTATTATTTCCTTTCTTCGGCTGGTTTTGGGTTGTCTTTGTTCTTTTGGTGTGAAGTTAAGTGGTTTACTTGGGCTCTCTCTTCTTTGTTCATATAGGCCTGAAGTGATATGAACTTCCCCCTCTTATTACTGCTTTTGCTGCATCCCAGAGATTCTGATATGTCGTATTGTCATTTTCATTTGTCTGTATATATCTTTTGATCTCTGCACTTATTTCTTCTTTGACACATTCATTTTTTAAAAGTATGTTGTTTAGTTCCTACATTTTTGTGGGTTTTTTCCCTCTTTTTTGCAGTTGAATTCTAGTTTCAAGGCTTTATGATCAGAAAATATGCTTGGTAAAATTTTGATTTTTCTGAATTTGCTGATGTTATTTTTGTGGCCCAACATATGGTCAATTTTTGAGAATGTTCCATGTACACTAGAGAAAAATGTGTACTCTGTCGCTTTGGGATGAAATGTTCTGTAAATGTCTATCATATCCAGGTGCTCTAGTGTTTCGTTTACGGCCAATATATCTTTATTGATTTTCTGTTTGGATGAACGATCTAGAGCCATCAGCAGTGTATTGAGGTCTCCAAGTATGATTGTATTTTTGTCAGTTTTTGTTTTTAGGTCAATAAGTAGCTGTCTTATATATTTTGGTGGTCCTTGGTTTGGTGCATATATATTAAGAATTGTTATGTCTTCTTGATTGAGTGTTCCCTTAATCATTATGAAATGACCATTTTTGTCTCTGAGTACTTTTGCTATCTTGTATTCACCATTATCCGATATGAGTATTGGTACACCTGCTTTTTTTTGTATGTTATTTGCTTGGAGTATTGTTTTCCAGCCTTTCATTTTGAATTTGTTTTTATTCTAGTTGCTTAGATGTGTTTCTTGTAGGCAGCATACAGTTGGATTATCTTTTTTAATTTATTCCTCTACTCTGTGTCTTTTTATTGATGAGTTTAATTCATTTACATTTAGTGTAATTATTGACACTTGTGGGTTTGCTATTGCCATTTTATAAATTGCTTTCTGTTAGTTTTGTATCTTGTTTGATTCTTCTCTTTTGTTTTTCTACCATTTGTTTTTGTTTGGTTGTATTCCATGCTTCTTTCCTCTGTTGCTACCTTTTTTAAATCATGTGCTTCTGTGGTGGTTTTTTTCAAGGGTGGTTACCATTA